>NC_090935.1:745956413-746581413 GCF_040938575.1 Ambystoma mexicanum
GCTTTAGAAAGGGACTATCAACCTACCTCAGTGGTCTGGTGCTCAGTTGTTTAAATGTGGATTCGGGAATTAAAGGGGGTTCACCTCTATTTGGGGCGTGGGCTGACCTGACCCAAGACTTTGACGCGGTTAACAGGGGTCTCTTGTGGAAGAAACGGCATGCATGGGGGTCCCTTCCAATTTACTCTCTATCCTGATAGAATTGCATCAAGATACAAGGATGAGAGTTAGACTCTCTAGGGTGGGTCAATTATCAGAACCTATACGGGTGGATATAGGGGTTCGTCAGGGCTGCCTGATAGCACGTCTTTTGTTCATTCTTTTTATGGCTGACCTTGATCAAAGCTCTGTTTCCTTGGTGGCCATTTTGTTGTTTATTTATTTTTTCCAATTAATTTCAATGCCTGCCATGGAAAGGGAGAGCAGACTATGTGTAGTCCCTTCTGCCTGATCCCTGGCAGCCATTTCTTTTGCTTTTTATTTCTCAGCTCAAGAAAAAAATGCTTTTAGTATGACATGCCATACTCAATTAATACCCCCGGGGGCACGTTAAAGCCCTTGCTTCAGTCAGGCTTGTAACTATTGCCCACCCAGACTGGTAATGCCCCCCTCCTCTGGTTCCATTGCTTCAAATTGACCATGTCTATAATGCATTAGTACACTACATATCACATACTGAGTGTCTATTACCTCACTCATAGCATTTTAATTGTGTATCAGGGTTCTCACCTACCAGACAATTAAATTAAACACAACTACAATGATTGGTGTTGGGTGGGTGAGTGGGGGATATGCTTGGGGGTAACTGCCTCCACAACAGCCCTATCAGTGTCACAAAGCCCCAGCAGTGTTCACCTCACCCAAAAGTGCACTGTCAATAATGTAGAAATGTGAGGCCTAGCTAGAGTAACATGTACTGATGTGCTTACTTGGAGGGCATTGTAATGTGTGTGTGGAATGTTGCTGGGAATGCTGGTGGTGGATTGAGTGAGTGTTCTATGGAGTTGCAGTTGGATGGGAGCTTCCGTGGTGTGTGGATAGGCCAGCATTTCTGTGTGATTACACTTGAACATATAAGTGTACATCTCGAGCTAGAATAAAGACACCTGATCTTACCTTGGCAACCAGTGTCTGGTTTCTGCACTGATAGTAAGCTGGAGTTGTGGCAGGGGAGCATCAGATGGTGCACAGACACTGTTCCCAATGACCGGCCATCCACACCCATCAAGAAGGTGCAAGGGTCACACACAGAGGCATTTGATCCCTGGGGTTCTCAGGTCCAGGGTGTCCCTCTGCAGGACCATGATATATCGCTGGGGCGCCAGTGTGGAGCTGTTATGGCAGGGTGTATAGGCAACCAGGTATGAGGCTACCTGGATGGGGAACTGCAGGGGCCTGCAGTTGCAGGTCAAGCCAGTGTTTGTGGGGCACAGTGGCAGTGGTCCGCAGTGCTGGTGGGAATACTGCCGAGACCACTGTGAGGTTGCGGTAAAAGGTAGGTCCTTAGCGGAAGACCTGCCAATGCAATATGTGGTCTGCCAAGTGTTCATGCTCTCAAGTGGCAGGATGGCAAGTTCCCCAGCCAAGACACAGGCAGGCCTGCAGGGAGCACTGGAGGGCCTGGGAGGTCTGTGCCTGATGGCAGTTTGGGTCCGTCTGGTGACACCACCGGATGTATTTCTCACTTAGTGCAGCATGGAATGCTACAAACAGTGAGTTTTGTGTGCATTCATGGAGGGTTGGTGTACAGAGAAGAGTGGCCAATGGCTTCGTTGAGGGTGTGCAACCGGTGTCACAGCCAGTGAAGAAGGAGGAACGAGATTGAATCGAAGCAGGCATGAGGCCCTTTCTGATGTGGATAATGTCGGTGTTGAGTTGGGGGATGAGGCTGGTGCCAGTTTGGGTAATGAAACCGGACAGCGTTGAGTGCCTGGCAAGGCGGGGTAAGAGGAACCCTCATACAAGGTGCTGCAGTGTGTGTGGGTCACAGGAGGAAGGAAAAAAGAGGAGAGAGTTGGACCAAGACGTGGATCAAGTCCAGATCCAAGGCTGTGGAGTTTGTGGCACAGGATATTGGGGGGACTGCACTTATGTATTTCTTGCAAAGGGTTTTTCAGGAACTTGAAAGACTTGAATGTGAATTTGTGAGATTATTATCTGAGGATTGGGAATTTGTCCAAAATAGAGGAGGGGTAGTGGGGAAAGTGTGGTGAGTCCTGTGTTTTTCAGAACAATGATGTATGTTTTCTCGGTGGCCTCTATATTTTAAGAGTGGGTTTGTTGTCTCCCTACGGGGTGAAGGGGAATATGTTAGTTTTACAGGCCTGTGATAATAGGTGTTGAGTTCATGTAGTGGGCTTAATAAGGTATTGGGTTTAAGGTTAGGAACCTGGGTGTTGTTATTTCCTATGTTGATCTCGGGCAAGTGGGAGTGAGGGGCTCCCATTGAGGACATGATGGAGTGGGGAGGTCTGCCGGTTTATCTAGATTCACAGGATATTGTTGTGTTACTAGTTTGGGTATTGGTGTCAAAGTTGTGGCACTTTGGACTTTTACTTTACTTTAATTTATAACATTTGTATAGCGCAGCCATGGACCCAAGGGCGTTAGGGCGCTACAAGACAAAAATAACACAAGAATGCAGGAACATTAAACCAGAGTATCAATACAACTATGGGGGGACTCAGTAGGGAGAATTACCAAATAGCTAGTTAAAAAGGTGGGTCTTCAATCTTTTCTTAAAAATCTCTAATGACTCAATGCTTCTCATCTCCAGAGGGAGAGCATTCCAAATCTAGGGCCCGGGGTACAAAGAAGGCTGAGATGGCCACCTTAGTGGTTCGACACTTTGGGGAACAAGTATCAAGTGTTGATTGTTCGATCTTAAAACTCTGGTGTTTGATCTCCTAGGAAGGAGCTGTTGTAGGTAGTCTGGCATTTTGTCCTGACCACATTTATGAATTATTGTCAGAGCCCTAAATAAAATTCAGGAGTCCACCTGGAGCCAGTGAAGAGCATGTCTAGCCGGTATTACATGTTCTCTATGCTTGAGCTTCATACCAACTCTAATTGCACCATATTGCCAAATTTGGAGTTTGTTACAATCCATTTTGTCCATGCCAATTAACAGGCTTGAGCGATAATCAATTTTAGATCCTATTATTGCTCTGGCAATCGTTTCTGCATTTTCCTGAGATATAAAGGGTCTTAAGTGAGCTAATAACTTTATGAAGTAAGCACATGAGGAGACCAAGCTACTAACATGTTGTTTCATGGTTAGTCGCTGGTCGAAGGAGACCCCAAGCGTTTTTACTTTTTTTAGAGGAATGATAGTTTCTTCTCCTAACTGAAAAGTATCATAACATCATAACTTGGGCCAAGTTTATTCAATATATGTGAACGGAACAAATCCAAAACGGAACTAGGAGTTCCGTTTTGGATTTGTTTAGGGCCAGTTTGTTATGCATCATTCAGGTTTCAATAATAGTGAAGGTCTTTTTGATGGCTAATTCATCCAGGCAGTGTGAGCCAGACAGTGGGATGACACATTCAGTGTCATCCACGTAGTTGGTAAATATGACGTTCTCATGGTCTTACCTGGCAAACAGAGGCACTGTAAAAATATTATAGAAACAGGGAGAAGTGCAGGCTCCCTGAGGCATTCCACAAGATAGTGTAATAGGTTCAGATTCAGCTGTGCCACAAAATACTCTGCTGTTACGATTTTTAAGAAATGATGAGACCAACTTTGTTGCAAGGGGAGAGAAATTTGCGACTTCATACAACCTGGTGAACATGATGTCATGGTCCACCAGGTCAAAGGCTGCGGATAGGTCCAGCAGCATAAGTAGAGAAGCTTTGTTTTGGTCCATACGGGACAGTAGCTTGGACTTGAGTTACAATAGGGCAGTTTCCATTCCGAAGCCAACCCGGAACCCAGACTGGTGATCGTTAAGTATGGGATTTCTTTTTAGATGTTCGGAAATTTGAATGTAGGCTACACAATCAAGAATGTTGAGTAGGAATGCAGTATTCGTAATAGGCCTATACGGGTGTGGGTAGGTCCACTGGGTCCCAGTTCACTGGTATGTGGGGAATGGGCATAGTTGTCAAGGTTTTGGGCATTTTGGACTTGTAGGTGCAGGAGGTCCATTCCCATCCAGTTTGGGTAATGGATCCATTAGTTTGTTTTTAGGACTCTGAACATTTTCTGGATGGAAATGCAGGTGTGGGTGCATATATTTGTCAATTTGGGTTTCTGTTGTTTTTTGTTGTGTTTTGTCAGTCTTGGTTTTGTGAGTTGTGTTTGGGTGAGACATGGTTGCATTATGTGGCTTGTCTGTGTATTGGTAGGTGGTTGTTTTGCCCTTTGAGGGTCAGTTGGCTCACAGTGGTGGTAACCGTTGGTTACAGTTTGGGTGTGTGTATTTGGTTCAAACTGTAAGTTACAGTTTGTTTAGGTTCAGGGCCACGTGTTGTTACATAGCATTTGTCTAACTGTTGGTTTCAGTTTGTTTAGGTTCAGGGCCATGTATAGGTACATGGTGGTGCTTTTAACTGTTGGCTACAGTTGTTGAGGTTTAGGGCCATGTGGTGGTGCATGGTAATGGTTCAACTGTTGGTTACAGTTTGGGGTAGGGGTCCAGCTGTTAGGTTATGGGGTTGTGTTTGGATTAGGGGGATGGTGAGGTTTGCCATGTGGAGCTTTAAGTTCTGGTCAGCGGCTGTCGTTTGCAGTTTGCCTGTTTTAATGATGACTGGGGGTGGATTAGCTGAATGGATCAGTATGCAGTTTCCTGTTAGCAGCGTGGATTCATTTACTTTTCAGTTCCGTTTTTTTCTCTATTTTGGTGAAAATCGTATTTTAACATTGTATATTTTGTAATTGAGTGGAAACGTCTAGTGTACGAGGAATGTTTCCATCATCCATTGGTAGTGGTTTTGTGTTGTTAGGGTGGCTGTTGGGTGTTAGTGGGCATGAAGGCTTGACATGTTGTGGTTTTGCTATTTGCTCTACAGACTGTGTGTGGTTCAAGTTGTGGGTTGTCATGTGCTGAGATGTACTCATTTACTTGCTAAGACATAAGGGCATTGTAATGTGTGCGTGGAATGTTTGCTTGGAATGCTGGTGGTGGATTCAGTGAGTGCTTTGTGGAGAGGTAGTTGAATGGGAGCTGGATTGGTGTGTGGATGGACCAGTGTTTCTGTGTGATTACACTTGGACATATAAGTGTACAACTAGAGGCGGAACAAAGATACCTCATCTTGTCTGTGACATCTAGCGTTGTCTCTTACCCCAGAACTCCTGGGCATTCATAACACTATCAGTGCTAAGATCCCCAGCTTTGACAAGTCAGATATATATAGCCATCTTTACAGATAAATACTGCATTATCCTCCATCACATCGTCTATCTCCAAGACACCATTTCCCTACCCTGAGGAGTCCTATGCAACTGAGGCTGGCCTAGTGGAAAATCTAGTGAAGTAGTGTGCTTCTGTTGGGACCCTGCAATCCTACTTGGACCTCCAGAAGCCTAACGCTAAACCACAAGCACAATGACAACACAAAATCAACATGCACACTGGGAAGTCACATCCTTGACACATTACAAAACACGTCGACCCATCAGGTATACACTGTAGACAAATCAAGATTTCACATGAGGATATGTATATGCATAAATGACAATATATCATCTGGAATGACAAGGTAGCAGTATCCCTAAATATCTTTTTGAAACATATTGTTGGAAAGACCAATCTCGTACTTTGAAGTCTAACATATAAATGAGGACATGTGTGTGAAGAGGTCATCAGTGTAAAGCATAACGTAACATGTAGTAACATCAACATTTGTGTTGTAATGGACCTGTCTGTATTATTATTGTGCAGTCTTCTGAGATATAATGCCTTATTTGGGCATGTTAATAAGTTCCTTGCATCATTAAAATAAGACCAATGTGTGCCCTTGCACCTGTTCCTTGCACTTAGGTCGAGTTAAAAACAAATACTAACAGCAACTATAATTTAGGCATGTCTGTAGGTTAATAGATAGGCATTTGTGTGGCACTGACATCATATGATTGGGTACTTGCACCATTTTTTAGCTGTTCTCCTGTCATTGCCAAGTCCATTATAGCAGTGCATTGGAAATGTATATTCCATGGTTTCTAGCAACTTCTATCATTTAGCAACATCAGGGGTTATGTTGTATGAGTCCTGCTATTGTGATTTGTAAGCAGTCTTCTGAGAGTTAATGCCTCAATTGTGCATGTAAATGTGTTCCCCCTTTAATTAAAATAAGGCAGATGTGTGCCCTTGCGCCTGTTACTTGCACTTAAGTCCTGCTAGAAACAAGCACAAACAAAGCAAATATTTTGGCTTTTCTCTAAGTATTATGCAATGTAATGTTAATGGTCTTGTATAGCACTCATCTTTCACTGTTGGTGACCTTGCTGGGCTTGGCTCTTTAAGACAAAAGGGTGGTGGGGTTCATTAACGGGGCAGTGCGAAAGGCAGGTGCGAATTATGAGATGTTGATTGGTGCAGGTTGGAAGAGCCCAGTTCCTGAGTGTCAATCTACTTTCTATGGGTCTGGTGGAGAAACTTGGGAGTATGTTATCCAAAGAGAAGAGCTCACGATCTGATAGACTGCAGCTCTTTGGGTCTGTTTAGCTGCTAATATGGGAGGAGTGCAACAGGGCTAAAGAGAGAGCTTAGTCACGGCTCAGCTAGTGATGCTGTGCTCATGGATAGGCCTTTGATGACCGTCTGTTGGGGGTTTGTGCATGTAGTGTAAGGTGCTAGGAGATCGCACTGCTACAGCTGCATACAGGTCCCCTTTCACTAGTTCACACGGCCCTTGTCAATTGCTCTATCTCTTTTTCTCCCTCTCTCTTTCGCATCAATACATTGAAACCCAAGTGCAACAATACAAGCATCTGCCAGTTAGCAGATAAGGGGGCAAGGGGCAATCTGTGAACTCCAGTCATTTACATATGCTAAAACTGAATGGAATGAGAGGCAAGAACGTTTAGGTCTGAGAAAGGGCTACGTAAGGTTTGGGGCTGCAGTCACCCGCATTTCTTTGCTTAGTATGCTGGTTGCCATGCTGAGAGATGCCTCAAAGCTCATTTTACCATGCTCAGGTGCTGTGCTCAGTGGCCCTCTGGGACTTCTGCCCATATAGGGCAGGTCAACTAGGCATTTGTCAGGCGTTCATTGCTCAAATCTTCCGGAGCACTGCCCTGCTGTCTCCCGTAAGCCCCAAACTCTTCTCACACAGTCCAAAATGAAATAACACCCTCCACCGCCACCAGGATACACACATTCACAAGGTTTTCATGTGGCATCAGGCCTTCGGTATCAGAGTGATAATGCAAACTTACAAGGGATTCTTCATGATGAAATGTGGAGCAGAAAAGATTGAAGGATGGGTATGTATTACTCAGACATGTGCTGCACTTTGGTGTAAAAATGGGAAAAGTGAGATGCTACGAATGCAGGATGGTGAAGAGCAGTGTGTTGACAGTGACAGGCGTTAAGTGGCTGGGGAATATTATTGTCTTGAAATTCTTTTGGGGAAGAAGAGGGTTATAATCTGACAGGTATAGTATTGTACACAGTCCAGCCTCTTTGGAGTAGGGTGCTGCAATGAAAATAAAATAAAATCCCTCACCTTTCTCTGCTGGTGGAACTTCCTCTGTTGCCTTCATATGGAGTTGTTTTTCAATCTCCGCAAGTAGAGCTGGAGATCTGTTCTTGGGGAGAGAGGAACAGTGTGGATGAAGAGGGGGAAGTGGATGGTGGGAGCCTTTGCAAGCCACCAAAAAGGACACACTGGAGTTCCATGGGTCCAATCCTGACCATCAGAGCTTTTTTCCCAGTTATGGTAGAAGATGCTGTTGTGGAAGAGGAAGAGGAGTGGGAGAAGAAGTCCTGACCTGCAGACCTCTGCAGCTTTCAACATTGGACACTGTGAGAGAGATCTGGCTATCTAACTGTGTGGTTCTGAAACCTGTGGCACTCTTGAAAGGTTGTTTGGTGAAAGTTGAACCTTTGCAAAAAAAGCAGGCCTACGGCCAATGGGTTTGGTCAAGGCAGAGCCTTGGCCGTTAAGGTACTTGTTTTTCTCTTTGTGCGCTCCTTACTTGTTGAGCTATGAAAGATGTCTTCACCTTCAAAAAAGGAAGGTCAAGGACCTTATTGTGAATGTCCTTTGCAAATGTGGTTGCATCTAGCTAGGTCTGATGACATGTATCAATTCCTATTGCAAATCCTCTAGCTGAGGTATCTACATGATGTGCTCCAGATTCCAGCAAGTGGTGTGCGAGAATTCAACCATTAGTTAGCCCGGTATTAAAATGTTCAAGTTTCTCCTGAGCAATTGCTCAAACTCAGAAAACTCTGTCCAGAGATTGAAATTGGCTGCAGCTAATATCGGTTTGGCGTTTGCTTGTCTAAGCTGAAGTGTTGAATTAGAAAATATGTTCTTTACCACTCCATCAATAATTGTATCCTCTTTAATCAAAAGCTAGGACACTGCTGAAGTTGAGGACAAAGACTCTAAAATGCTGGAATCAAAGTAAGCCTGCAAAGAGAATACTTGCAAACAGTCCTGCTCCTGCCACGCCCCAACCATCTGGAACTAATTTCTGGTAGAGGCTCGAAATGCCCCTAACATCCTACAGTTTGCAAAATACTAAAATGTGTCTGCTTCAAAAATAACTACCAGATGAATAAAAATCCCTATCTCCCTGCACCAACAGTACTGCATTACTGTATAAAATTCCAAGGTCAATTCTGACACAATCCTGTTGTAAAGTGCTCCACTGCTCTTGAGCTAGGTCTGTGCTATATAGCAATTCAATCAAATTAAAAAATCAAATTGTTCGGAGAGTTATTGCCCTAAAAATGGCATATTGTAAGTTTTCGTCTCTTCTTGTTTGTGTTCAGGGGTTTGTCTCAGAACTCACCAGTAGACAATTACAAAAGTAGACAAAATCGAGTATATGCCAGGCAAGCAGTAAAACAGTTTTATTCAGGGCCCCAGACGCAGCTGGGACAGCAATATTCAAATAGAACGCAGAACAGAACGACATGAAAAGCGCTGTCAAAAAAACACTGCTAAATCAAAAGCTTTTATAATCATCTAAACAAATTAATATCAATCACTTTGCACCTTAATGTCTCTCCACAAGAAGCGGATTGGTGGAATCATATCATACCCCTGTAGAAGGACACACATTTTCTTCTATGATTGGGTCCCACAAACCTTACCACACCTAGTTTCCCATTGTGACATCACAATCCAACCCCCAATTCCCACATCATAGTGCCAATTCATTAAAACATTTGAGATGACCAGCAGATCTTTATTCATTTGTCCCGGCCATCTCATCTACGTTCTCATGAGAATGCTTTCAACCATGACACTTTCAGAGCCGTGAACCAAGAACAAGTTACTGTGTTAATATTGCACATTAGGAACTCTTTGACCTTCTTCCCAGGCAGAAATGTACTCAGGGGCAATTAGAAGCCACCATGAGATTTCAGGAAACGTTAGTAGATCAGGCTTCCAAAAATTAATATGCTGAATTATAAAATGACTGTGCATTCATTGGACCTCATTATAATGTTGGCGGTACGGTGTGAACGGTGCTGGTAAGGCACCGGCACCGTTCATACCATACCGCCAAATCATGAGTTCTGCTCGCGGGTACCTGACAGCCTGCCAGGTCTGACCTGGCGGGCTGTGTGGCACCCGCGAGCATAACACGTAATTGCGCCGGCACCGTTATCAACGATGCCGCTGCATCCATGCTCCCCACCCCCATTCTGCCCTATCGGGCTGAATGGGGATGGGGAGCCCGGCAATAACGCCATCCGTGAATGGCAATTACCGGCCCATTCAACTCGTAATGGTGCGGTAATTGCCCATTCACGGGAGGCGGTGCCGGTAGCGAATTTGGTGGTAGCCGTGCCTGCAAAACAGGTACGGCTCCCGCCAAGCTTGTAATGAGGTCCATTGCCTTTCAGCAGCACTCATAAGCTCTGTTTTATTACCTCAAAAGTAACAAAGATTGTTTGCTTCCTACAGTGCAATCCTGGGATCGTGAGATTTGCAATGTGCTACCAGCCGCTACAGCTTCTAAGCAAATTAATGAAGCATGCACATGTTGCTTTGAGGCCTATTTGCACGCCTCCACTTAATGCTAAATCATATATACTTAACTAATAAGAAATATTGTTATTTTAGGGCATTCACCAGCCTAGTTAAAATTAATGTGTGGCTATCAAGGAAGCCCCCTCACCGTTCAAGGTGCTACTCATGCATCTGATAAGTTTGCACCTTTTTATCATGCTGATCTTCCTTTTTTACCTCATTATTCCCCCCTTTTATTGATCTATAAATAACTAGCTCTTTCTCCCTCCCAATTTCCTTCTCTGCTACTTTAGTCTTATGAATCCATATCTTTTGAAATCTCGTCATGTCACCCCAGCTTCTTCCCAACCATTCACTGATAGTTCATCAGGCTTGCATGCCCCAAAGCTCTGTAGTTTCTGTATCCATACACATTTCTAGCACCTGATATACATTCATTTGGTCCACATTTAACCTTACTCTTAGTTCAGACAGGCCTGTATGCTCAACATTTCCTCCCGGGATTGCAAGAGCCATGCTCTACATCCTTGCTCCATGCTGTACCACTTGCCTATGGAAATCTGTTATAAAGGGATAAATTGTCAAGAGAAACTCAGCAGACAGTTACTCTCATGATAAGTAAATCTTTTTGTACAGCATGAAAAGGCCTAACTGCTACCCTCTTGCATATCTTTTGTCCTATAACTGCAATTTTCCCTTGCCACTGACTTTCCTAGTTGATGTTGATAAGACCTGTATGCCAGAATACCACACCATCAACCCCATGGTACACCCCCAAGCTAGCCTCCAGCAAACCCTCAATCAGAGCCCTAGAGAAAAGGTGACACAAAAAAAATAACTTGGATAACCTCACCAACCTCAATCTCTGTACACAAACTGTAGGATTCTGATTACTGATTCCAAAGCTGCTCACTACTCCACCACCATTGTGGCCCCCTCCAACAGGAGCAAGCCCCTCTCTGAAGTAGTAAAGCATTATACCAAAACCTCACCCATCCCTGAGGTGCAAGCAACTCAGGAAAAATGCAACAGAATGAACACATTTTGTTTTGAAATAAATTTATGAGATACCATTGAATCAACTTTGCACAACATTGGAATCCCCTGCACCTCAGCACGCAAACTGCCCGTCTGGACCAAATTCTCTCCTCTCTTTCCCCCGGATCTCTTTAAAATGATTGCCTCCCTCAAACCTACTTCTTACTCTGACAATATAATTCCAGCCTCCATCATTAAACAATTGAAGGGCCCGGCACTCAATGCGTACCTTAGCATCATGAATGCCTCCCTCACAGAAGGATCATTCCAGGACACCATCAAGACTGATCCCATATGACCTCTTTTGTAAAAAAACAGCCCTAGATCCAGATGACTTGGCCAACTACAGGCCCATTACAAACCTCCCGTTAATTGGCAAACTCTTGGAAAAAGTACTTGCTACACAACTACTCAACAGAATCGAACAACTCCTCCTCCTAAATGACTATCAGGCAGGGCTCTGCCCAAAGTGTAGCATCAAGACAGCCACAATCCAGGTGGTTGCTGTTGCTCTATAAATCATGGATAAGTTCGACTCATATCTCCTCGTTCTCTTTTACCTCTCAGCTAAATTGAATACCATTGACCACTGCATCCTTCTCTCCCTCCTGGCTGACAGGATGGAATTCTCTGGCACTGTCCTGAATTGGTTTACCTCCTACCTCTCAGGCAGACACCAGGCTGTCCAGATGAACTTGTTGCGTTCTAACTGACTCCAGGTCTCCTGCAGAGTCCCCCATGGATCCATCCTCTCACCAATCCTTTTCAGCCTTTGCATGGAGCCTCTGGGCACGCTCCTCAAAGATGCCAACATAGCTATCCACCAATATGCAGACAATAATCAGTTGTTCATGAGAGTAAATAGCACGCAGGACATCATTTGTCTCTGCAAATACCTAGCCATGGTCCAGTCCTTGTTGTCAACTGCCTACCTCAAACATTATACCATCGACCACTGCATCCTTCTCTCCCTCCTTGCTGACAGGATGGAATTCTCTGGACTGTCCTGAATGGGTTTACCTCTTACCTCTCAGGCAGACACCTGGCTGTCCAGATAAACTTCCTACGTTCAAACTGACTTCAGGTCTCCTGCAGAGTCCAACATGGATCCATCCTCTCAACAATCCTTTTTAACCTTTACATGGAGCCTCTGGGCACGCTCCTCCAAGATGCCAACATATCTATCCACCAATATGCAGACAATACTCAGTTGTTCATGAGAGTAAATAGCACAGGACATCATTTGTCTCTGCGATTACCTAGCCATCATCCAGTCCTAGATGTTGACTGCCTACCTCAAACTAAACCCATCCAAGATTGAATTCATCCACATTGGTCTGCCCACCAAAAAACAACTTGTCCAACAATGGCTCAATGATATGTGATAGAAGGAATTGATCCACAACTCTCAGGGTCAGCAAAATCTGTAGGTTTCACCATTAACAGCAATCCGTCCTCCCAGAAATACATAGCCAAGAAGGACCAAATAGCCTGGCTCAAAATCTCTACCCTTTGAAAATTCAAACCCTTCATCCCACCGCAGGACTTCCAGACCGTATTGCAGACCCTTGTGGTCTTGCACATTAATGGGGGAAATGCTCTCCTGAAAGGGCTCCTAGCTGCTCACTTGGCTCCCCTAAAAGCAGTCCTCCATACTGTAGCATGTCTTATTACGGGAGCATGGAAATTTGACTAAATTACCCCCATTCTACACAAATACTTTGGCTTCCACTCCAACCCAGAATACGGTTCAAGACTGCATGTCACATCAACAAAGCAGTCACGAGTAGCATACGAGCGTACCTGGTGGATATGGGTTGTTTGACCTAAAAAAAACTTGACCTACTGCCCATTTGACCTCATTTTTATGACCTTCTTTTTTTACCTACTGCAGGTAGGAGACCTCCATAATCCCTCCCTAATGCGGGGGAGACCCCCTGCACCCTCTGAATTGCCCCCACCTCAACCTATTCCCTTACCCCACACCACAACAAATCTTTTATTAAAGTGTTCCATTTGACTTACAAAATTAGGTCAAAAATATGCAGTGAAATGGGAGTTGGTCAAATTGGCATTAGGTCAAATTGGACAATACCTACCTGGCAGCTAAGCTCCACATATCTGGTGGCACATGCTCCTAATGCAGAAAATCAACCAACCATCTTGAATCAAAACGTGTCTGCAAACAATCCTTGTCATGCACCCACCATCTGGAACTCGATCCCGGTGCCGGCTCGGAATGCCACCACAATTCTCCAATTTCAATAAAATCTCTCAAAATGTAACCACACTTGACCAAGGACCAATTCCAATGGACACACATACTGATGCACCAACCTCATAGTACTTTGCTACTGTTAAAAGATGCCAGCCCAAATGCTGGCGACCCACACTCTGTACAGCGCTCCGCTGCTCTCAAGCTAGGTCTGCGCTTTAAACAATAAAATAAAAACATTTAAAAACATTTAAATAAATAGCTCACATTTTAAAATGTAACTGCCCCTAAATAGTTTCATGCTGCAAAATCAGGTTTGATGTAATGGTCCCATTCCCTAAAAACAACCCATAGTAAGTAAACAGATGCTAACTCCAGTCAAAGAAAGGGCCACTCAGGACTCTGCCATGAAGTCTCTATAACCTATTGACTCTCTAAAGTATTTTGCCATAATTTATATTAAATCTACTGAAAAAAGCATTAAGGGGCAAATGGTTAGAAATACTGACCCTTTTAACAGAAAGGATAATCAGAAGATCTAACTTGGAAACTGACGGAGGACACTATATATAGAGTAACGAAGCTGCCTGCACACAAAATCTCTGACAGGAATCAAAATGGAGAACTAAAATAATGTTCCTCTATCTATAACAATGTTCCTCTAAGTCAGCAAGAAGCAGATAGCACAGATGTTGAAATTTCACTGTTACACCTAAGTAGTAGTCTACAAAGGGTGGCTCTACAGATGTTTACAATCAAAACTCCCTGATCACTTACCATTTACTATGCTGGCTAAGGCTGATAGTAATTGTATTTCAAAACATCTGGCGAGCCAAAGAGAAAACAAAATTACACCTTTATCATCAATTCAATAAAAACAATAGATTAAATAATAAGCCACAACTCGCAACAGATATTCAGGAATAAATATTTGGCTTTTCCATGCCAATCATATAGGAGATACGTCATGACAGCATGTATAGAATCAGCTGTAACTTCAGACAATACCGTTGACAAATTTACTAATCCATTGTTCCTGAACCAAGGAGTAAAATGCCTCCTTCCGAGTTCACTGTACGTTGAGCATATAAATAAAAAATGTTGTAGAGTTTCAGTACTAAATTTGCAGATAAGACAGATGTCTGAATAATCTGGGTGCCATTTGTTCATTAACTGTCCAATGGGCAAAATGTCTAGTCGGAATTTTAACAAAGGAAATCTTTTATCATGTGTATTTACAAGATCAATGTATTGATTATCACAAAAAAGCAATTTCAATTGCTAAGAAACTAGTAAACAAAGGTTTTGCCTGGAACCACGATGCACATTTCTCTTTGACTGAACACACAGTTGATGCCCTGTGTTGTCTCACCACGTTACAGGTTCATCGATGTCATACATAATTTCGATTACATGTCTGAACCATAACACTTGCAGGGCTTCACTTTGCTTAAGAACACCAGGCAGAGCCATCTTATAAACCAATAAATCAGGAGAAGCGAGTCATTTGAGCAAGTACATCATGGGCCTAACTGCAATTAATGGTTCTATAGGGAGCCATCCTAAGTCATAATGAAGGGTCATATTCAGGGCAGACAAGGGGAGTCCTATGAGTTGTTTTAAGAATATATTCCCATTCCATGACCATGGGCAGTTTTATAGGGGGGGCACAGGTTTTTGTATCCCCCAACTTTCATGGAACACCATTTTGTCCCCCTTATTTGGCAGGGGCCCCTTTCCTTTAATGGTATGTCCCCCCAACAATTTCAGCAAAGTTACTCCACAGTCCATGACGCAGGCCTTTCTAGCCTGTTGTTGTGTCTTGTCTTTCCCTGCACCCTGCCCTGTATGCATGGAATTCTAGGAGTGACTGACATGTGTGTCAGAATGTTATCTTCTGAATGGTTCTGTGAGTGTCAGTTGGAAGGTGGGTGGACTGAGAGAGAATGCCAGTGATGTTTTACCTATGTAACTTACCTGATGTTCCCTAAATGTATTACATGGGTTGTACCTGAGTCTGGAACCTCAGTAAAGATGTTTCCTGTTTCTACACCAGTCTCAGTGTCATACTTGGTCAAGACCCCGTCTTTACAATGACGATGAGCTGGAGGAACCTGTGTGAGCTGTGCTGGTGGCACAGCACCTGAAAGGGACATCAAGGAGAAGGACAGCCACTGCCCTCCAAGCCCAGATAAGATCCTCTCTCAAGGTAGGAGCACTGCTGGGAGCAATGGGGCCAGTGAGGCCCAGCCATTGATGTGAGCAGTGCCAGTGCCGAGGGGCCAATTGGGTCTGCAGGGGACAGACAGGGACATTGCTGTCAGTGGCAGGCAGTACTGATTCAGCGAGCTACGGCTATCTGGACATGGACATTGGCCACCCGCTATGATCATTGCTGCCAGTTTGGGCTGTGGATAGCTGTAGTATGGAGGTGATTGCAGCAAGAGAATGAAGAAAATTAGTGAAGAGCATGTATATGACTGGCAGCTGGAAGAAGTGGCGAGCTTTGACACTGTTAAACTTAGCAGCCAAAGTTCCAAGTCCCTGCGTGGGCCAAGAGGGGCAGCCAGACCTGTCAAGGGGTGCCGGTCATGGCGCAGTAACCATAGAGCTCAAGATTGCTGTTTTAGATCTGGCTTACCTGACTCCTGTTTGTTGGCTGTGTCTGGATGCTTGTGGAGAGGTGAAAAGTCCTCTGGATGTGGGGCAGAATTGCAGTGAGAGGTCGAGGAAAGATGTTATGCCCCCCTACAGCAAACATATTCAGTTAAGAAATGCCATTGCGCTCATCATGCAGCCTCCTGGGACACATGGTCCATTGATGGGTCTGGCGAGTGAGGTGCCAGATGGGTTGGAATCTGGCCAGCTGATGGAGGCCCGAAAAGCAAGTTCACTGCCGCTGGAGGGGTCAATGTCACCAGCAACCGTTGGAGCAGTTTGACTGGAGGGGCTCCATCGGGCTCGGTAGCACGTATGCAACTAATGATGTTGAAGAGGATAAAAATAAACTACCCCCCTCTTCTGGTGATAGACGGATGAATATGTCAATCAGGCCCCGTGCTCTGCCCTCCTGTCCTACATTATAAAAGTGGGAAGCATTGTTTATTGAGGCAACCATACTGCTCTTATTCCAGGCAGGTGCATCAGGGAATGGATACAATATAAATTGGGTGGATAGGGGTATATGTACATATTCAATAGACATGAAGTAAATTACATTCATCATGAAGTTACATGAACAATGAGTTAAAATAATGCACTTAGAGATGAAAAATATTACACTACACTCATTCATTTAGGTAAACACATACATAAAGTAGTGCATACATTTGCAAACACCATTGATATATTTCATTAACACAGAGCAACAGGTGTCCATTCTTTTTTAAAATGGATGTCATCAGCATGCTTTACAAATACATATAGGCCTTAAGCCTTAAAAAAGTTATAAATGCAGAAGCCACATACAAATTGGTTCAGACAGGATTGAAAAGCTAGAATAAGGGAGGGTCTGATCAAGTGATGCCAGACACACAAACATTAAAGCATTAAATGGTAGAATAGATGGTCTTTAGCAGTGTTGCTCAACAATTGTTTTTATACATGAATTTGGCACTAAGTTAGAAGTAGATAAGAACAAAGTGGCCAATAGAAACACAGCAGCAGGCCTCAATGTCCTCGGTAGAGTGTTGCAATAGCATGTGTCATCTCAGAGCTGCTTGTAACCATTTCTAAGTTGCAACACAGATTCCATGATTCATTTGAAATTGGCAAAAACAAGTGTATGCTAATCAGTAGAATATATAGTCGTTGGGAGTGAGTAATAGTGATGTATTCCAGGAAGCATTTTTGTCCAAGAAGAAAGGGTGATGCATTTTACTCATAGAAACCTGACCAGTGATACTGTAAGATTCATATTAGAATGGAACTGGAGTGTCATATACTGGATTTCTATAAAAGTATGTTGGAGGTGGAAAAACTTTGAGTCTTTCCATGCTAACTCGTCATTTTGTTGCATGTGAAACCCTCCCGGCTAGCTATAAAATAATGAAAGCTTTTGATCTTTGCTCAATTGTGTGTCCCTATCCATGAGTGGCTTTTGTTGAGTTATGACTAAGAATGAACCTTTTTAACATATGGACGACCAAACAAAAGGATGATTTAATTCTGTTACAGATTAAAATGACAGGAGCCCAAAGTCTTTTCTGATGTGTTACACTGCAAGGCACAGAGATTTTGTTTTGCAGAACCAAGAGGTGAGAGGGACGACACAGCCTAGCCCCATCTATCAAAAGCAGTTGGCTGGTGGTGTGTTTTTTCTGTGCTCTGCAGTACAGCGGAGAGACTAGATTTTGGTAAGTGAACAGGGCCTCAGTACCACTCTCGTTCAAATAGTGCCCCAGAGCCAGGACTCATTGAACTAACTTCCCATTTTAAGGTTATTTAAATGATATACATGAATAATAATGGTGTTCATTTATTAGGGATGTCCTTTTTTAGATTGGGGTAACAACACCAGTTGAAGGAATTTGAGATTGGATGTTTTTAAACCTATGAAATTCAATGGAAAAACTCTGTTAAAGGGACGTTATGGTTACAAGTAAAACCAGAAAACCTCATAAATTCGGCAGTTATGGGAAGCTAATCAACCATAACTCGTGCAACCACTGTGCTCTGCTAAGACTAACACCCAGGATATCAAAGATGACTTCACACATGTCAGTGATAACATCACTGATGACATCACATGTCTGGGCCACTTTCTTTTGTTCCCTGACATATCTAGGGCAGGTGGTTTTGTTCACTAATAGTAAGAATATTAAAATTCGAAAGGTGTTATATATCTATGCGTTAACCTTGTCATATATTCTTAAAGCACTTTACTTAGGATTTGGTCTCAGCTCATGGTGCACATAAATGGGGAAATAGGCAGGCCTCAGACACACAATTCATCTGTATACATGAAGATACACTTTAGTGTTATTAACATTTTCTAATGATGCTGTTTCTTTCTTCCTTATTTTAGTTTCCCTGTATGTGCCTCTGATTTGTAGGCATTGTGGGTCTTCATATGTATTGTTTGTACTAGCACAAGTGTGCAGTAAGTGTTGAATTGTTAGCTAGTTATTACATGTTTAACATTACTCAAAACTCTGATAAGTTAGCATTCATAATTGTACTATCCAAAATTACAAGATTATAAATATTGTGCTTCTATGGTGCATTCTGCAGCCATTCGCTATGTGTATGTATGATTAGGTGCATGTATGAACAACAACACTCCAATACAATGTTGTTTGGATGAGTACATTCTTTAATGGATTAAGTAGTTCATGATAGGTCTCCCGATCACCCCTGAAATCTTGTTACCAAAATTATAAACACAACCCCTTGTAGGGACTTTTCATCAACATTAATTTCACATGTGATGTCATCAGTGATGTCATCAATGACATTTGTAATGTTATCATTGATGTACTGGGTGTTAGTCTTACAGTGGTGGCACGAATTATGGTTGCTTAGCTTACCATAACTGGCAAATTTCTTAGCTTTTTCCGTTTTACTTGTAACCATAACGTCCCTTTAACAAAGTTTTTTCAGTGAATTTCATAGGTTCTTGTTAGTGCAACTTAACCATAACATCCCTTTAACAACGTGTTTTCAGTGAATTTCATGGGTTTTTACCAGTGCATGCGATTTTCCAACAACTTACTAATATCATACTTACACCAATATAGCAACATTTGTTTCCAATTTACAAGGTTTCACCTTAAAACTCTGCCATTTCCGACCTTCTAGCATCATTTCTAACACTTCTGTACACTTTTTTGAAACTTATTCCACAGTTTTTGCATCCGTCGACGTCGGCAAACGTCTGACGTCATTGCAGCCATTCCGGACAGTGGCAAGTGAATATGCTCTCGCGTGCAGCATGATAACACCGGCGGATGTCTGCAAATACAAAATGGCAGGCTTTCCCAAAAATCTGACGCACTTCATGCTTTTCAACATCCAATCAGTGGGCACGTCTGATATCTGTGGACACCACGTTGCCCTCTTGGCCAATCTGAGGCCCGTCCGCAGTCTGAACAGGGAAGTGAGTCCACGGACCGAATCAAGATATCACTAATTTCTGTGTACCTACTTTTGGGGCGTATAAAAAAATACTACTGGATGGATTTACACCAAATTTACAAAAGTACGCTTTTGGGACCAAAACACCACTCCTGCAGCAGATTTGGTGAAAATACGTCCAGCGGTTTGGGCTGTAGATGTGAGCAAAACATTTTTTCCTTTGCGCCTATGGAAAAAACTGTAATTCTTGGACCTCCCTAAAACTTTGCCCCCCTTGACAAAACCTCACCTAACTTCCGAGACAAATTTTGATCGGACAATATACTTTTGTTGCAAAGTTTGGTAAGGCTTCGTCCAGGGGGGCAAAGTTATAAGCTGCCCAAAAAGTGTTCTTCCTATGGGATGAGCAACTTAACCATGACTATAGGGCTGCCACCGAAGGCCCTGTTATATATTCCCAGGAAAAACCTTGTGAAAGGTGCATTATGGTTAAGTTAACAAAACCCATGAAATTCAGGGAAAACCCATCATTAAAAGGACGTTATTCTTACAAGTAAAACTGAAAAACCCTTGAAATTTGCCAGTTATGGTAAGCTAAGCATCCATAACTTGTGCCAAAGATGACATCACAATGGCACAAAGGCTTGTGCAAGCAAGGTTCAATGCACTGAGTGCAAATTTGTACGCAGTCACAGTAAACCTGCCTTGTATTCCTACGGGACAACTTCAATGGGGCGCCACAACAAATCTAACCACCCAACTGCTCTGAGGAAGTCGATACCTTTCTCAGGCAAGAGTAGGTTCACATCCTCCACCCCATCATCTTCAACTACTCCTGTTACCACAAAGGATAAGCCTTTGAGGCAGAGGATCCCGGCAGGTTGGCTTCACAGGCCATACAGAACGCTGTTGACCCTTACTTTTTGAGTGTCACAGTGCTATGTTTGTACTGTGAAGCATTGATTTGTAGGTGGGAGCAGTTTCAGAGTGCTTTCGAAGCTGCAGTCACGGAACACAAGAAACACTGCCCCACCTTAAATTGAAGGGCCGCCCAACATCTTCCTCTGTCAACCTGCTCCTTCGTCTCTGCTGTTGGTACCCTTACCCTCTATTTTCTCCCCTACCTTGCTTCACCTGCAAAAAAAAGCCCAAGGCATTCCTTTAGGAGCCATCCTTCACAGTAAAAAAATAGAAGTAAGAAAAAAAGTTGCAGGCACCTTTGCAGCCCATTTCCTGGCATGGGGTGGGAGAATTTAAATCATTTTAATTGATTTACATAACAAAATGGTGGCTCTTAAAAGAACCTTTTTGTATTTTTGGCTTTAATATTTCTTTTAATTTTTGGTTTTATAAACTGAACTAAGAAACATTTTTATTGAACTTAAATATTTCTTAGAACTTTTGCAACAACTGCTTCAAGCATAATTAATGTTTTCCAGAAACATCTGATTACCCACATCAGTTAGATGGACTCCATCTCTCTAAAAAAATGTTGGCATTGTCAAATTTAATGTTCTCATTATGAAAAGATGTCATACCAACATCTCACAGACAAGCACACACTGCTTTATTGACCTTGCGCCTCACTTTTTCCATTTGCGGACCAAATAAACTCGAACGCATCCACATCTGTCTCTGAGCAGTGCAAGAAAAAAATCATTTTTGAATATGGGAACATTTCCTTCAACTTTACCAATGTCTCTAGTAATGTCTGGATGTTTCAATTGAACCATATTTGTACAAAATGGGAGCAAGTCCACCCACTTCACCCCTCAAACTCCATACCATGAAACTTCAGATTCATGGAATCCCAGATTATCCACCAATCCACACTGCTCTTGCAAGACCTTCAACCAATGCACCCAAGAGTCCCCCAACAATTACACACTCTGCCTTCTCAAAGACATATCCATAGCCATTGTCAGTGCTCTCACAACTCCTACTAACAAAACTTCTGCTATCCTCTTTTGTGTACACCACACCCAGAAAACCTGGTTGGCTGATCCCTCGATGTCTGAGGACATCATGACTGTCCATGGTATCCGCAGTCTCCTTTCCATGCCAGGCATCCTCAAAAGACTTTTGACGTGGCTCGTGCTGTCCACAGACTACCACGGTGTACACGGACTTTGCAGCCAATCGAATGGATGGGTGTGATTGTAGACTCAATTTCAGTTATATATTCTTTAGTGGTGGTTTGGAAAAGAACCTTTATTTTGGTTTGCATTTATTTACAGTAGTACAGTACACTTTACATCTGCCTTTACAATTTTATTACAGGAACTTTTTCAATGCATTCCTAACATTCTAAAGAAAAAGTGCATTTCCGACCTCTGCAAAATGAACTCCATCTTTACAAAATAAATTCACACCATCAGACCTTATACTGTCATTCTCAAAAGATGACATTCCTATAGCATATAAAAATGCAGATACAACTTTATTGACAAGCTGCCTTGATTCTTCCATTTGTGGACTGAAAACGTTTGTTGGACATCTCCATGTAAATAAACTTGGCAGCAGGAAACAGTTCCATTAACCTTTTAAAGAAATCCTTCAGAGAAACCGGCAAATACACTGAGTCACATACCCCAAACTGTTTGCAGCACAATGCACAATTACAATGTGTGGACATTTAAAGTGAGCCATACTCTCACAGAATGAAAACAAGTTTGCCCAGGCTAAGCCACAAACTACATGCTACAAAACTACTTTTGCCAATCCAATACTTTCCAGGAGGCCATGATTTTCATAATACACTTTCTTTCAATGACTGGCGCGAACCATCCCCCAACAGCCACACACTCTGCCTTCTCAAACACATAGCCATAGCCATTTTCAGTTCTCTCACAACTCCTGCAAACAAAACTCGGTCTACCCTCTCTTCCTGTACACCACACCCAACAAACCTAATTGTCTGATCCCCACAGTCCCCTTTTCATGCCAGTCATCTTCAAAAGACCTGGATGTGTCACATGCTGTCCGCAGGCTACCACGGTGCACGCAGACCTTGTAACACAGGGGAAGCCCTTCTACCCTTTTCACTTTCATGTTATCAACACTCCCTCATTGGCTGCTTTCAAAGAGGCACACATCCATCCACCAATCACATCCAAAACCTCTTCACCTAACACTGTCATCTCAGTTTAACACTTCAGATGTACACTTGAACTCTGAGAGTACATATCTCCTGTTAATTAAAGGCATCTGCATCAAAAACTATGCTGAAACTGTCCAAGATCTCAATTTCCAGATTAAACAAGATATGTAGATAACAAGACATAGTACGGGTATGCTTATATTTAAAAAAAAAAATGTCTTCAACTCTTCCACAAATATGTATATATAATGTTGCTGCTACTTACCCTGTAATAAGCTTCTCAATAAGCATATTCTCTTTTGTAAACCCTCTAGCAAAAGCTGTGCATTACAGCATTCAGCACCTGCTCACATTAAGCAGCAAATAATTACAATTCTTTTAAAAGAAATCTTTTTAAGAGCAATTTCATGAAAGTAAAACATTGCATATGTGCATTTCCAGCAGCACTGTGTGTCACATTATCATAAAAGAAAGGAAAAGCATATAGAATTGATTTGTAGACCATTTATAAGTGACACTATTGGCCTCATCACTAGTTTGGCGGTAATCCGGAGGTTTTCCCAATCAAGTGGTATTAGCGTTAACGCCAAGCCCCACGGTGGATAGTCCACCAGATCTGAGTTTGCGTGCACGCGCACAAAGACATGGCGTTAGCGCAAATAGCGCTCGACGTAGGGCACATAAAAATGTCCCAAGAACCCGTAAATCCAGCGCACCGTGCGCTTCCGCCATCCCGTGCTAAAGGCGTGTGCCATATGCGCGTGCTATTTACGTGCGCCATAAGCGTGTGCAATTAGCGCACAGGAAACGTGTCACCGCCCGGAACGGGAAACAAATCGGCGGCCATTGGATATCACAGCCCCTGCAAGCCATCCACCCCTGGGAAGAGTGAAATATGTCACAGGAGCGCACTAAGAGCAAGTCAGCCCTGGACACAGTCAGGAAACCCAAATTCAGTGAACAGAGGTTGGCCGTACTTGTGGAGGAGGCAGAGATCCACCATGATGAATTACACAGTGCAAGACAAGTGGGCAGCGTTGTGCACAGATCTGGTGGAACATCAGCCAGAGGGTGTCTGCCGTGGGGCGTGTGCCCCGGGATGGAGAGGACTGTCGCAAGCGCCTCAATGATTTGCGTGTCAGAGTACACGGCATACTCTCACAGCACAGGAGTGCAAGCAGAGGCACTGGAGGAGGGCCACCACCACCACCCGAGCTCACACACTGGGAGGAGAAAATGACTGCGCTAATCGACATGGGCACCATAGAGGGAGTTGGTGGAGCGGAGGCTGGCACTGGTATGTGAGTCCCACCCCAAATGCATGTATCTGAAAGGACCACACATGCAGACGCTGAGTGAATAAATGTGCATGAAATGTGTGTGAGGCACTGCAGACACCCATAACTGAGCCTTTGAACCACTGAACCGTAGTGCCCCCTAGACTCCCATGTACATGCACTGCATCAATACAAGGGCCAGGGGACAGACATCCATTGCCATGGCACAGCTACGTAGAGTGTGAATGTGCATGAATAAACCCCCAGAACCATGTGCATGGTGCATCCCCATCATGCATGTGATGATGACACACAAACGTTTCCGTGCAGTGTTCCTCTACACAGACACATTCCACCATCACTACATGGGGATTGAACAGAATGCAAGTGCCATGCATAATTGCTACTGCCTAAAATCCTACTTGATGCCATGAACTGCATGATACTAATGTAGGCTGCCCTGAACTCAATCCACACCCTATGTGCCCCACAGGCACACGGCAATAGTCACGGGATGAGGATGGCGGTGGGGAGACCACTTCATCACAGCGCCCAAGGCAGCGTACCTCAACCAGCACCACCACCCCGCAAAGGGGCCGCCCGGAAGCCAACCGACGCCAGACCCATCCCACATCACGACACTGCAGCCCAAACAGATGGCTGCAGCACCCACATGGCAACAGGGTGTCAGCGCCTACCTCACCCCAACCCATCATGCAGACTCTCGATGCAGAGGGAGTCGCCTGTGGGTCAGAGCCCGATGAGGGATAGTCACCTCCAGCTGTGCCTCAGGCAGGACTGTTGCATTTCCCGAGATGCAGCGACACCGAAGGGATGGCCACACCACAGGGAGCCCAGGGCCAGTCACACAGGGAGCACAAACCCTACGTGTGCATGTGCGTTGTGTCCGCACGCCAGAGCCTGATGCAGACACACCATCATATGGTACCCCAGAAGACCAGCACTCAGACCACAGCAGCCACATCCAAGCTGCAAACATGTCCTCATGCAGCCCCCCCTGTTAAACAGGAAATCATATTGTGCCTCCTTTCTAATATATATTGGCCTGAGCCCAGTCGCTCTGCGAAGAAAACCACGTTGCAAAGTTCCGATTTTAGATCGACTTAGCCGCCATTTTGATTTCTGTTCAAACGTAACTTTGGGCCTCATTACGACCCTGGCGGTAAGGGGTTTACGCCAGCGTTAGCTGCGCCGACCCCTTACCGCCAATTACGAGGTCCCCTAGCGCCATGGTGCTTTTAACACCTGCTTTTAGCAGGTGTTAAAATCCATGGCGCTAAGGGACCATGGAGTTAATTACGCCACCGTAATTTACGGTGGCGTAATTAACGCCTTCCCCACTCCCATTATGCCCTATGGGGCAAAAATGGGAATGGGGAAGGGTAAATGGGGATTGGGGACTTACCGCCCCGCCAAGGTCGGAATGGGGCGGTAAGTCCGCCAACCACCATGGCGTAAACATAGTTTACGCCATGGTGGTAAAGTCACGGCCCAGGCGGTAACTTACCGCCTGGGTCGTAATGAGGCCCTTTGTGTTCTAAAATGGTGGACTGTGTTTCCAACCTGTAACCGAGCCTTTCCGACCCTTGCACCTAATTAATGTTTAGACTGTCCGTGGGCCGAATGTTTAGACTGGGTAAAGAGACCTTGTCTCATGCCTGACTTGTGGTCTTAGGATTGTCTGCACCAATAAGCCTCAACCACGAACATACATCGAAGACAATAAAAAGCAAATGTCGAGTGTGGACACTGGCTGAACTGCATTGTGAAGGGAAATGTGCTAAGGCTTACTGCTAAATCCTGGAATACACTGTTGCCATTGTAACTTGTTTGAATGTAAACCAAAAGTAATCCGTGTGCATATTGTCATATAAGCCATAAGTGAACTCGGCACAAACTCTAGACCACTGATTATTAACTTGCAGAGGGGCTGGACATTATTACTGAATTCTGTAAATATTTGAATACCCAGATGTCCAGTACCTATCACTTCTCACACTGAAGGGCTGGTATTCACTGTGATGTACTGAGGGCCAGATAGCTATCTGATTTGTTTCTTTGTAAACTGCGCAGTATTAAAGATCTGTGAATCTTTATAAGCCTGTGTTTGGTGTATTTCCTTTTGGTGGTACTCAGCCTCGATATTTCCTCTTGCTTTTACACCCCAGCAGAGCACAGCTGCCAGGCCGGTACCCGCCTCACCAGGGGTAACTTTCGTCAAGGGAGCAGCTGTGATGGGACGTCTGGACATAATTGAGGCCAAACAGGCAAAAGTGGAGTCCATGGCCAAAGTGCACAGCCGGCACATTAAGGCTATCAGCAGATCCATATGGCATGGCTGCAAGTACATGGCACGAGACAATGCGCGCACACAGAGAGTGGTGGAGCAATGCACCTCAGCCCTGACAGGTTTTGGCCAAAGGGTATGGAGTTGTGCGAGGCAGTATCTGCACTAGCTGAGCAGACAAGAGAATCAAACAACCTTCTCTGCCAGCATCTGCAGGTCACCGGGTCAGTCCCATCAACCTCTACTACACCCACAGAGGGATCCCTTGAGCCTTCACCTAGGTGCCGTTCATTGCGCCACCTGAGATCCCACACACCAGAGGGGCCAGGACATGGAAAGCGCCCGCGACCATCATAGATGGACATGGCTTTGTCGTGGGTGCCCTGAGAACATTCACCTACCTGCACTGTTGTGGGGAGTTAATTAGGGATGAGGGGTTTGTGTGCTGGGTGTTCAATGGGGAAGAGGGGATTGTGTGCTGGGTGTTCACTGGGGGGAGGAGGGATTGTGTGCTGGGTGTTCACTGTGGGGAGGGGTGATTGACATTCTTTAAATAAATAACATTCAGAATTCATACAAAGCATGGACAGTCATGATTGTGATTAAGTGCTCTTTAATGTTCGTGATATGTGCAAAATGTAGCCATCACCCGTATCAAAAATAATTCTCCATCAAACCATGTCTGGCCAACCTCCGCTTCCACACCCCATTCCTGTGTACACCTGCAACACCTTCTGACACATCATCATCTTCACTCCCATCCTCAGGTGGCTGCACCTGAGCATCATGGGGCAGTGGCACATTCCTGCGACAGCAAATGTTGTGCAGCATGGTACGTGTAAGTACAATTTTTTCAACTTTTTCAGGTGCATATATCAATGCCCCTCCCGTACGGTCCAGGCACTGGAAGCCTGCCTTCAGCAGTCCAAATGCCCTCTCCACGCAGATGCGTGTACGTCCACGGACAATGTTGTATGCCTGCTCAGCTGCAGAGTGTGGATGACGCACAGGGGTCATGAGCCATGTGTACTGGGGATATCCAGAATCACCTGCAGGGGAGATAATGCAGGTATGAGGACAAGAGGTAGGTTGAGTGGGTGCACAAGGCTCAGTCATCAGTGACATTGGCATCAGGATCAAGTTTGTGTTGTAGGGTCATGCTATCTCATTGCAATGTTGGCATCCACCCTTTGCCTTCCGGGACATGCATGGTGTGAGGTTGCCATGCAGCTGTGTATCTATGTATATGTGAGTTGTTATGTGCATCACACTGATGTATTACATGTGGACTAGTTATCATTTGGTCACTTACATTGTGGTGTGTTCTCTGCTAGGGGCAGCATTGATTCAATGCAGTACTTACAAGTTGCAAAGCCTCTGTTACTAAATGTAACAGTACTCTGTCCCTTGTCACTGGAGTAGAGGACCCTTCTATCCGCTTGTACATGCGACATGTGGTTAGACCATGTGTCATTGGCATTCCCTTTGGCTGCTGATGCGTTTGCTGATTGGCACTATTATGTACAGTTCTCCAGGCATGTGATTGACCAATCAGGGGTCAGTGTTTCAGGGATGTACATTGTCATTATTCAAACTAGTTTTGTGTAGTGCTTTTTTGGATGTGCCTACTTTCGTGCAACATTGGCATGGCTGTCGGGTGGCCAGGGTGGGATGTCTCTGCTGTGTCAGGATGGGAAGCAATACTGCAACACACACAGGAGGCTTTTTGGTAGTTGGGTTTCCATATGTGACTGGGCTGCCACATGTCTTTGCCATCCAGACTGGGTGTGTTCTGCTGTGTTGGACATGTCCAAGGGTTCTCGTGCGAGGTACATGCATGGGAATGTTGCAATGCTGGTGTTGCCTATTGGCATGCAGGGATTTCACTGTGTATGTCCAGCCCCATCAGATGTCATTTAACATGCATTACGGACTACATTTGTACTCACCCAGCATCCATGTGTTTTGGCCTCGGTGCCTTTCCATGTGCTCTAGCCGGGTAATGTTTCGGAGGACCATGGAATCGTGGGTGGATCCTGGATAGCGGGCACAGCAGTGGCTGAAGGTGAGGTCAGGGCTGGATGTCATCTGCACATTCATGGAATGGCATTTTTCCAGTTTCTGTAGGCTGCCTCATGTGCCTGGTGTGGTACTAGTGCTACATGTGTGTTTTCCAGGGCTGCTATGACATTCAGAACTTAGCCAATGGCAAGGAATTGACCCTTTAGCTGGTTCACCTGTGCCTGCGTGCTGTCAATGCAATTTGCTCATTCACATGGAGCAGCAGTGCCTCCAGCACCTGTCCCAGCATGGCACTGAAGGTGGACTGGGCCATGCCATGCATCATGGCAACAGTGTGTCGGTAGCTGCCAGTCCTGAGGAATTGTAGCACGGACACAAGCTTCACCAGTGGGGGCACTGTAGTGCTGATGGCTATACGGCTGCCAATGTCAGACTGGATTGTGTCCAGCAACTGGGTGATGGTTGCCCTATCCAGCCTATACTCGGTCACCAATTGGCCATCAGTCAGGGCCCAGGGTGTTGGCCTGACTTTGGGGATGGCTGGCCGCCTTGCTGGTGCTGCTCTCCTCCTCCTTCTCCTCATCCCCAACACCACCTGCGCTACCAGGGCCCTGGCCTGGTTGGCTGGCCTCTGTAGCTCCAGGCGCAGCAGGTAGATGTCCACATCAAAGCTCCCGCCTCCAAATGGCAGCATGGTGTTTGGAAGTGTGTGATGGGTATGGGTGGGTCTTTTGTAGGCCTCAGATTTGCATTGGTTTCACCTGGGCCCTTATTGCTGTCTCCTCCCTGCTCCTGCTGGTGTAATGGTGTTGGGGAGGGTGTGTTGTGCATGGGTGGGTCCTTTGTAGGCCTCAGATTTGCATTGGTTTCACGTGGGCCCTTATTACTGTGTCCTGTGTTCTTTTACCTCCAGCATTTGACTGGGGTATTTTCAGCGGATTATCCGCTGCTTTTCTGGAGTTAATAGCGCCTTTGCCATACTCGTGATTGCTCCGTAATAGAGCTAATGGATACTGGCACTTTTACAGCCACCACTTTTACAGCCGGCGGTACTTGTGCGCTGGCTGTAATTGCGCCGGCGGTATTTCCACTTGTGATCCGACGGACCCTTAAATCCGGCGCTGAAAGCGTTACCGCCGGATTTAAGGATTACCGCCAAACTCGTGATGAGGCCCTTAGTGTTCACCAGTTTAATATGCATACATCCCAACATCACCCATTCCAATCAGTAGGTGATTATCAAGTCTTCATTTTTTTCTTTGAATTCCGTCACTTTTTTCACTTCCATGGGCTTCATTACGACCCAGGCGTTAAGGGTTAACGCCGTCGTTAACCCTTAACGCCTATTCTGATTTTAACGGCTGCTTTTAGCAGCCGTTAAAATCCATGGCGCTAACCTGCCATGATGCTAATTACGCCACCGTAATTTACGGTGGCGTAATTTGCGCCTTCCCCACTCCCATTATGCCCTATGGGGCAAAAATGGGAATGGGGAAGGGAAAATGGGAAATGGGGATTTACCGCCCCACTCACCTTGGAATGGGGCGGTAAATCCGCCATCCACCATGGTGTAAACGTAGTTTACACCATGGTGGCAATGTTGCCGCAATTAGCGCCTGGGTCGTAATGACCCCCCATGTCTCTGATTTTAAAATTCAAACTACAAGTCCCAGAATGCAAAGAAAAAAACAGGACTGGACTTCAAGATTCAAAACTGTGACATGTATATCAAATAAACAAATACAATGCTGTGCATTTCAAAATATTCATTTCTGGAAGCATTTTGATGAAGTTAAAAAATGCACATCTGCATTAATAGCAGCACTGTGTCACTTTCACATAAAATAAAGTAAAAGCAGATAACATAGATATGTACATCATTTTTAATTGGCACTCGGTGTGTGCCAGTTTAATGTATTGACAGATCTTCTTAACATTACCCATTCCAATCTTTAGCTGCTTATGCAGTCCTAATTATTTCTCTACAATCTGGGACTGATTGGAAAAGTAGAACTACAAGTCCTAGAACGCAAACAAAAAAATCTAGGACTACATAAACACCTACAAATTATATGTTAGCAAGTATGCATATACTCCTAACATATTAATCTTCCACACACCAACTGCCATTTAAAAGTATAGTACAATTTTTTTCCATCAACTTTTCTCCTCTTTTACCAAACATTACACACAGAGCTTCTGTAAATGCAGGTGCACATTTCTTAACCTTCATGAAAATTCTACTAAAAATAAACATTTTTAAACGTCCACTAATTTAATTAAGTCTTTTTCCCAACAACTGCTCCTACCTTCATAAATAACAACCCTGTTTGCTAAAAGTACTTCACCATTACCACATATCCCCATTAACTTTATTTTACAATTACAGGAAAGAAGCCCATTGCAGAATACAAGAAACAAATAAAGAATACCCTTCACATCCTACAAAGTAAGTACATTAATGTACCATGTATACGTATTATTACAGCAGAGTTCCACTATATATTATTCTAGACTACTCTTTTCGTACCAATATTTCTTTCACTCTAACCCATTGTATTGCACCATTCACACTCTTCCTATTTCCATCTAAACATCACCATTGCAACACCCACTCTTTTCTTGAAAACAGCATAATGTCACTACAGATTCAATCACACCACCACTCTCTCACTCACTGTAACACTTACCTGGACTCCTCGGGAGCGTAATGCCTTCTCAGTCAGTGGATCTGTTACTTGGGCCTTTTTAGGATTCCTTATCTGTGTAACAACAATAATAACAACAGAACTACTATAATATCTATTTTATGAGAAGTTACTGTATGTCTGTGCACTTTTGGTAATCCTTCCCTTCTCACCTGTGTGTATGTTTTGTGGAGCTCTCCATTGGCGCATTGGAAATGAAGAAACTCGAAACCTGGAAGGCTGAGGCGTTCGGTAAACTCTTGTGTTATAACGTCTTTGCTTTTCAAGAATTGTCTTTGGTAAGTTTTTGGAGAAAATACTATAGTTGTTAGATTTTGAATAGTCGCTACTTTGGAGAGATTTCTCTTTCTAATATTTTCCCTTATTCTTGCAGGTTCTCAGAATTTGGAAAGCTTAATGGTTGCAAAATGACTGCAACGTTACTTAGAATGAAGAAACGTTTAACAAACGTAAGTTCATCTATAAGGAGTAATTGCATCCTTCAGGGGAAAATGCAGTAATAACTGAGCGGTGAAAACTTGAAGAAACTTCAGGTACGTAACTTATTTAAACTTCTTCTTTCTTATTTCTATTAAGTTTGTTTGTTAATGAAATACCTTATTTGTTTGCAGGTTTTCGGAAAGCTGAAGAAGAAATACCTTCGGAAGATGCAGAGGCTGCTGAGGAAAACATTTGCATGAAGGTTCTGCGACCGCAAATGAAGACTGCTGCTTGAAGATACTGTGGCTGTGAGAGATTCTGAGTCTACGAACAAAAACAACTGACTGAAGAAACGCTTCAGAGATACTTCGGTTCAGTAAGTCTTTACTGCAACTATGAATGCTGTTGTTTTTTTCTGTGAAAATGAATGTCTGTTATTTTTCTTTGACAGGTTCTCTGAGGAGAGACGCCGGTAGCGTTACCGACTGTCAGCAGAGCTGACGTGATGCGAGCGCTCCAGCAGAGGCGGGCTTAAGTAGTTCCCTCTGCAATAGGTATAGAATGTGCTGTAAGTTATCGATGGAACTGGCGATGGCCATGTTTAGTGTATGAGGCCACTGTAAGCACTATGAAAGACTGTGGGAGAACATGCTATGAATGGTACAAATGCCATTTGCGCCAGGCTTGTACCCACTTTTGACCTGCTGACTGATGTGATGTCCCTGAATGGGCATGCCTGAATGGGAACTGTGCTCATTTACAGGGATCATGACAGTGTTCCCCCCAAGACCCATCCCAAAGATGAACCCTCTGGTCCTGGCTTAGCAGGGTGGTTTTGATGAAACTTCTGAAGTAATTTGGGCGCATGAATGTTTGAGCTAGGTTCCCAAGTTCTTTCCTGTGGACCAAACCTTTCCTAATCTACAAGATAGAATAATTTCCTTTTGACAATCTTGGAATCTAAGATTTCTTTTACTAAGAATTTTGGTTCACTTTCTATGATTAGGGGTTTTGGTGGTGGTTGTAATCTGGTCCCTGGATGCAATGAATTCGAAATCTATCTGCAAATTTCTTTTGGCTTTTGTTTGCTGTAGTCAAATGTCGTAGAACGTCTTCCTGTACTCTGGTAATGTTATCACAAAGACTCTGTACTTCTGGCATTTCTAAGGATTCTGTTGGATCAAAGGTGGTCGAGGATGTGAAACATTATCAGGGTAATTCATAGAATTTCGCAGAAAAGTGTCGCAAGCGGCTGGCGCAGAGTGTCCGCGTGCGAATGCCTGCGCCAGGCACGTGCGCTAAAACCGATTTCCGCGCACAGCGTATTCATGGATTTCAGGCTCCGTGGCGCAGAGTATCGCAGCGACCCTGCAGCAGCGCCAGTAACGCCCCCAAGAACGCCCTCGCGCAAGGAAAAGCCATCAAAATCGCTAAATCATCGCAAAGGGCTGCGCTAACCCTGGACCAGTCTACAGGGCTGCCAAACAAGGAACGCAAAGCGGGTAACGTGCATATCAGGGGTACGCGTGAAGTCATACACGCGATTAGCCAGGGTACGTGTACTACAGGGGTACGCGGGAAGTACTACACGCGGTTGGCCAGGGTACGTGTATTTCAGGGGTGTGCGGGAAGTTCGACACGCGATTCGCCTGGGTACGTGTATTACAGGGGTGCGCGGTAATTCTCACCTGCAATTTGGCCATGTACGTGTATTACAGGGGTGTGCGGGAATTATCACACGCGATTTGGCCTAGTACGTGTATTACAGGGGTGCGTGGGAAGTTCTACACGCGATTGGCCAGGGTACGTGTATTACAGGGGTACGCGGGAATTCTCACATGCGATTTGGCCAGGTACGTGTATTACAGGGGTGTGCGGGAAGTTGTACACGCGATTCGGCTGGGTACGTGTATTACAGGGGTGCGCGGGAATAATCACACGCGATTTGGCCTGGTACGTGTATTACAGGGGTGTGTGGGAAGTTCTACACGCGATTGGCCAGGGTACGTGAATTACAGGGGTGCGCGGGAATTATCACACGCGATTTGGCTTGCTACGTGTATTACAGGGGTGCGTGGGAAGTTCTACACGCGATTGGCCAGGGTACGTGTATTACAGGGGTGTGCGGGAAGTTCTACACGCGATTCGGTTGGGTACGTGTATTACAGGGGTGCGCGGGAATTCTGACATGCGATTTGGCCAGGTACGTGTATTACAGGGGTGCGTGGGAATTATCACACGCGATTTGGCCAGGTACCTGTATTACAGGGGTGTGCGGGAATTATCACACGCAATTAGGCTGGGTGGGTCCTCACAGGTGTTCCCTGTACACCCTCCACGGCCCCTGCAGGCAGCCCACAAAACAGGGGACTACCCTGCACACCTGCTCATGTCCCCCTGCACCCCCACCCCCCAGCAGTGCAGGGGCACCCTCCACGAGGCCCCCACCCATGTCCCCTATCACCCCCACCCCCCAGCCACCAGGGGCACCCTCCACCAGGCCCCCACCCATGTCTCCCAACACCCCCACCCCCAGCAGTGTAGGGGCACCCTCCACCAGGCCCCCACTCATGTCTCCCACCACCCCCACCCCCCAGCCACCTGGGGCACCCTCCACCAGGCCCCCACCCATGTCCCCTATCACCCCCACCCCCAGCCACCAGGGGCACCCTCCACCAGGCCCCCACCCATGTCTCCCAACACCCCCACCCCCCAGCAGTGCAGGGGCACCCTCCACTAGGCCCCCACTCATGTCTCCCACCATCCCCATCCCCCAGCCACCAGGGGCACCCTCCACCAGGCCCCCACCCATGTCCCCTATCACCCCCACCCCCCAGCAGTGCAGGGGCACCCTCCACCAGGCCCCCACTCATGTCTCCCACCACCCCCACCCCCCAGCCACCAGGGGCACCCTCCACCAGGCCCCACCCATGTCCCCTATCACCCCCACCCCCCAGCAGTGCAGGGGCACCCTCCACCAGGCCCCCACCCATGTCCCCTATCACCCCCACCCCCCGCCACCAGGGGCACCCTCCACCAGGCCCCCACCCATGTCCCCTATCACCCCCACCCCCCCGCCACCAGTGGCACCCTCCACCAGGCCCCCACCCATGTCCCCTATCACCCCCACCCCCCAGCCACCAGGGGCACCCTCCACCAGGCCCCCACTCATGTCCCCTATCACCCCCACCCCCCCGCCACCAGGGGCACCCTCCACCAGGCCCCTACCCATGTCCCCTATCACCCCCACCCCCCAGCAGTGCAGGGGCACCCTCCACCAGGCCCCCACCCATGTCCCCTATCACCCCCACCCCCCAGCAGTGCAGGGGCACCCTCCACCAGGCCCCCACTCATGTCTCCCACCACCCCCACCCCCCAGCCACCAGGGGCACCCTCCACCAGGCCCCCACCCATGTCCCCTATCACCCCCACCCCCCAGCAGTGCAGGGGCACCCTCCACCAGGCCCCCACCCATGTCCCCTATCACCCCCACCCCCCAGCAGTGCAGGGGCACCCTCCACCAGGCCCCCACCCATGTCCCCTATCACCCCCACCCCCCAGCCACCAGGGGCACCCTCCACCAGGCCCCCACTCATGTCCCCTATCACCCCCACCCCCCAGCCACCAGGGGCACCCTCCACCAGGCCCCCACCCATGTCTCCCAACACCCCCACCCCCCAGCAGTGCAGGGGCACCCTCCACCAGGCCCCCACTCATGTCTCCCACCACCCCCACCCCCCCGCCACCAGGGGCACCCTCCACCAGGCCCCCACCCATGTCCCCTATCACCCCCACCCCCCAGCAGTGCAGGGGCACCCTCCACCAAGCCCCCACCCATGTCCCCTATCACCCCCACCCCCCAGCAGTGCAGGGGCACCCTCCACCAGGCCCCCACCCATGTCCCCTATCACCCCCACCCCCAGCAGTGCAGGGGCACCCTCCACCAGGCCCCCACCCATGTCCCCTATCACTCCCACCCCCCCTGCCACCAGGGGCACCCTCCACCAGGCCCCCACCCATGTCCCCTATCACCCCCACCCCCCAGCAGTGCAGGGGCACCCTCCACCAGGCCCCCACCCATGTCCCCTATCACCCCCACCCCCCAGCAGTGCAGGGGCACCCTCCACCAGGCCCCCACCCATGTCCCCTATCACCCCCACCCCCCAGCAGTGCAGGGGCACCCTCCACCAGGCCCCCACTCATGTCTCCCACCACCCCCACCCCCCCGCCACCAGGGGCACCCTCCACCAGGCCCCCACCCATGTCCCCTATCACCCCCACCCCCCAGCCACCAGGGGCACCCTCCACCAGGCCCCCACTCATGTCCCCTATCACCCCCACCCCCACGCCACCAGGGGCACCCTCCACCAGGCCCCCACCCATGTCCCCTATCACCCCCACCCCCCAGCAGTGCAGGGGCACCCTCCACCAGGCCCCCAGCCATGTCCCCTATCACCCCCAACCCCCAGCAGTGCAGGGGCACCCTCCACCAGGCCCCCACCCATGTCCCCTATCACCCCCACCCCCCAGCAGTGCAGGGGCACCCTCCACCAGGCCCCCACCCATGTCCCCTATCACCCCCACCCCCCAGCCACCAGGGGCACCCTCCACCAGGCCCCCACTCATGTCTCCCACCACCCCCACCCCCCAGCCACCAGGGGCACCCTCCACCAGGCCCCCACCCATGTCCCCTATCACCCCCACCCCCCAGCAGTGCAGGGGCACCCTCCACCAGGCCCCCACCCATGTCCCCTATCACCCCCACCCCCCAGCAGTGCAGGGGCACCCTCCACCAGGCCCCCACCCATGTCCCCTATCACCCCCACCCCCCAGCCACCAGGGGCACCCTCCACCAGGCCCCCACTCATGTCCCCTATCACCCCCACACCCCAGCCACCAGGGGCACCCTCCACCAGGCCCCCACCCATGTCTCCCAACACCCCCACCCCCCAGCAGTGCAGGGGCACCCTCCACCAGGCCCCCACTCATGTCTCCCACCACCCCCACCCCCCCGCCACCAGGGGCACCCTCCACCAGGCCCCCACCCATGTCCCCTATCACCCCCACCCCCCAGCAGTGCAGGGGCACCCTCCACCAAGCCCCCACCCATGTCCCCTATCACCCCCACCCCCCAGCAGTGCAGGGGCACCCTCCACCAGGCCCCCACCCATGTCCCCTATCACCCCCACCCCCAGCAGTGCAGGGGCACCCTCCACCAGGCCCCCACCCATGTCCCCTATCACTCCCACCCCCCCCGCCACCAGGGGCACCCTCCACCAGGCCCCCACCCATGTCCCCTATCACCCCCACCCCCCAGCAGTGCAGGGGCACCCTCCACCAGGCCCCCACCCATGTCCCCTATCACCCCCACCCCCCAGCAGTGCAGGGGCACCCTCCACCAGGCCCCCACCCATGTCCCCTATCACCCCCACCCCCCAGCAGTGCAGGGGCACCCTCCACCAGGCCCCCACTCATGTCTCCCACCACCCCCACCCCCCCGCCACCAGGGGCACCCTCCACCAGGCCCCCACCCATGTCCCCTATCACCCCCACCCCCCAGCCACCAGGGGCACCCTCCACCAGGCCCCCACTCATGTCCCCTATCACCCCCACCCCCACGCCACCAGGGGCACCCTCCACCAGGCCCCCACCCATGTCCCCTATCACCCCCACCCCCCAGCAGTGCAGGGGCACCCTCCACCAGGCCCCCACCCATGTCCCCTATCACCCCCAACCCCCAGCAGTGCAGGGGCACCCTCCACCAGGCCCCCACCCATGTCCCCTATCACCCCCACCCCCCAGCAGTGCAGGGGCACCCTCCACCAGGCCCCCACCCATGTCCCCTATCACCCCCAGCCACCAGGGGCACCCTCCACCAGGCCCCCACTCATGTCCCCTATCACCCCCACCCCCCAGCCACCAGGGGCACCCTCCACCAGGCCCCCACCCATGTCCCCTATCACCCCCACCCCCCAGCAGTGCAGGGGCAGCAGGCAGTCAGGCAGCAGCAGGTGGGAGCGTGCTCGGGGCTCTGGGGGGCAGTAGTTCGGCTTTCCGGGCAGGAGCGTGGTATTCCGTGTGCGTAGGCGTGGCCAGCTTGGTACGGAGTGATTTTGCACGTGAAAATCCTGCACGTCAGCGTGAAAACTGAGGAAAGGCCCTCAGCGCGTAAGCGCGTCTGTGACGTGACCCGCACGGGTGTTTCCCACACAGCACGTGATGACAGAGCACACGTGGAAAGACTGCACGTCAGAGTGTAATTGCGTGTGATTGGTGGAAATGGCCCTACACGCAGAAGTGACAAAGCGTGTAATTGGTGGAAATGGCCCTACACGCAGAAGTGACAAAGCGTGTAATTGGTGGAAATGTCCCTACACGCAGAAGTGACAAAGCGTGTAATTGGTGGAAATGGCGCTAGCGCATACACGCCGCGTAAGTGACGCTGGACGTGTGGCCCTGTATAAAAGGTATGTGTAGAACACGTTTTCCTTGTACGTGCTTTTCGTGGAGAGCGAGTGGGTGAATTCTGTACTTCTTGTCGTTTCACATGCGATTTACTTCACAGCGTTTCAAGTTCGTATTCCCTGTTACCTCTGACAGCTTTTTCTCTTTTTTCGCTTTTACTGGTTTACCTGGGCCTGTTCCCTCAAACAGTGTTCCCTTCTACTGTTGTCCTGTCTCCTCAGACAGCGTACAAATCTTCTTTTGGCGGGGGTGTTGCCAACCAAACGTGCTCCTTTTACACGCTCGTTTACCAGGCAGACGGTGAGTCACGCACGTATCTAACATCTGTGCTTGCCCCGTGTTTAGCCTACCCATTCAGAGGTCATTCTAGGCTGCGTGTGACACGCATACGTTCATTCTTGTGTTACTGGGTGCCACAGCGTAGTGCAGGTTTTTCTTTCTGCACACGTGGTCTAGGAGGGGTTGCGTGCACGTCATCTCCCTTTTTTGGGGCTCCTGTGCGTAGCGTGACCCGTCATCTTTCCCCAGGGGCTACAATCAGCCTTGCAAGAGCACTAGGGTACAATTACCATCTGGTACCCAACCCCTTTGACCCCCAATTGCCCAGGACAATAGTTTACAGCCACTCCCATACGCACATTTACATCAGTGCCATGGCTGGGAGGCGAGGATTCCGTAAGGGTGGCAAAGGTGGAAGAGCCACAAGTGGTGGCCGTGGTGGATCCGGTAGGGGACGTGGTCGTTACTTGCAGGGTGAGCCTGTCCCCCCATGTGTGGAGGACACCATCCATGCTCAGCCCTTGTTGGACCAGCCCATTGTGGCACCAGATCTGGCTGACTCCATGGCTGACTTCCAGGTCAGCAGGCCTATGACACGTGCGCTGGTGCACGTTGATGTCACCATGCCACGTGCATCTGGGCCAGCAAGGTCATCTGCTGCACCAAGGAGGCAGGGCGGAGAGGCTGCAGGGGCAGCTGCGGCTCCATCCACCCCAGCCCTCACACACCCAGCCAGGACAGTGTCGGTCCTAGTCCATGCTGCTGACATTCCCCCTGACACCATCACACTAGAGCCAATGCCTGCACCAACGCCCATGCTGAGTGTGCAATCCCACACTCCTGATACAGAGTCCACCAGGGCTCCTGCCCCTAGTGTCCAGAGCGGCGCAGGACACTCAGGATCACCACCACCTTCCAAGCGGAAGAGGAAGAGTGCTCGTCCAGCACAGGCTGATGCCCCAGACATGGCTACACAGTCCGGCCCATCCAGGAAGCCCAGCTTCACGGATGACGAACTGAATGCACTTGTCGAGTATGTGTCCGGACATGACAACGAGATGGTCATTGTTGCAGGATCCAAGACCACACCTGCACAACGCCAGGCACACTGGCAGACCGTTGCGGACATCGTAAGTGCCCTTGGAATCGTGAGGCGCACAGCCAATGATTGCTATAAGCGCTGGAATGACCTAAAGCGCAGGGCAAAGAGTAAGCTGGCCTCAAGTCATGCCGCAACTCTAGTGACTGGAGGTGGGTCTCCAGTAGTAGACATGGAACTCACTCCACCTGAGTCAGTCGCTGGGACCTACGTCACGGAGGAACAGATCCAAGGCGTGGGAGATCTGGCTGATTACGAGGCATTGTCCGGTGAGTGCACATGCATGTGTGTGTCATCCATGTGCATGGTGTGTGTGTGAGGGCTTCTGTTTGTGTGCCAGGTGAGAGTGTGTGCGCCTGAGTCGTATGGGTCAGCCATGTGCTTCATGCAATACTTCCTGCGCAGCTGCATTTGGCCATAGCAGTATCCCTTCTGCCAACAGTAGACATCTAGCCCAACTGCACGCCAGTTGCCCTTGAAGTGTCACCTTGCCACAACATAGTTGCTTATTTTTCACAGTTCATTCAGTCAGTTTGTTTGCATTCCACCACTTTCACTAGGCATGTCGCTGTCCACTAGTCACATGTCTGACATGGCTATGGTAAAATGGAGTGACTTTGTTACCTGGATATAATTTGTACACACATGTCCCTGTGCAATTGGACCATTTCAGACTGGCAGCTCCATGTGAAAAATCTGACCTGTTAGAATTAGAAAAGCGATTACATGCGGGAACTGGACTGAATGAATAGGTGCTGCCCTCCTCTCCATCTTCACTCAATAGCAATGGTACATGCCATCTGTGTGATGGCATGTGTGTATCACCTGGCAATCACAGGCCAATGTGTGATGCCACTGCCAGGCAGCATGCAGAAAATGTGTTCATCTTCCATCTTGGTGTCATCAGTGTGTGCCATTTGCCTGCACTTCATACGCAGTGAGGGTGCGTGCATGGGAGGGTTTCAGTCATGTGGGACATGTGTCAATCAAGTACTGGTTCTCTTGCTTCTCAGCCCTCATTGTGTGCCATGGTGCTAATGCCTGTTTCCATTTCTTTGTTTTCATGTCTTTGCAGGAGAAGACGCACCTGATACTGCTGGGTTGTGGAGATGGTGCAGACCCAGGAGGGGTCCGAGGGCCGACCAACCACCAGTGAGGGACGTGGTGTGGTGGTGGGGGAGAACCCACAAGTGCTGCAGGTCGTGCTCTCAAGGGGTGTCTCTGGCTGCACCTCCCCCGAGCTGTACTCAGGTGTTGATTCGGATGAGACCTACGTGCCGTCGCAGGTGAGTGTTCCAGGGAGGGATTCTGTTCTGTCTCACCCACCTGCACCAGGGTCAGAACCCTCCATGGGGATGTCAGTGTTGGCAGCTACGCCTTCGGTGGTTACGGATGCAGGGTCACACTCCGCGACATCTGATCCTGTTCCTGGGCCAGCAGATCAGAGGGGGAATGCAGTCCTGCAGCCTCAGGCAGTGCCGGCACAGCAAGGCGCAGTTCGCCTTGCCCCAGACAGGTGTGGTGCCCACCGACGTGGTGGCCGTACGCCACCCGGCAATACCGCATGGGAGCAATCCATTTACGGTATGGCAACCCAACAGGCTGCATCATCCGAGATGATGGCTCAGGCAAAGGATAGGGTGGCCACTTCCATTGTCCCCCCAGAAAGGCTGATGGAGCGACTAGAGCAGGCAACCGACTCCATCTGCCAGTCACACAGGGAGGACATGTTGGGTTCCAACAGGGACAGGCGGGCGGCACTGGCGACTCTGCAGGAGGCCATCTCCATTGAGTCCCAGGGCCACAGGGAAGCCCTGAGGCAGGAGCTCCTTCACCTCAGGACGACTCTTGTTGAGCTTGAGGCTTCAACACACCAAAGGACAGAACAGCAGCTGGAGCGTCTCACCCGTACGCTCTCAGCTGAGATGCAGGCAACGAGGGCGGAGGTCCGGGCATCCCGTGAGTTGTTGCATGGGGACCTCCGCACACTCATCCTCCAGAACCAGACCTACCACACCCGCATGCTTGCAGCCATGGAGGAGCAGACTAGGGCCTTGCGTGGGCTGCCTCCCATAGTGCAACCACCTCCGGATGCAGCTGCACAGGGTGTTAATAGCGACAGCAGTGATACTCCCACAATAGGGTAGCCGTGTGGGCCATGAGCGCATGGAGGTGTTTTATCTTCCCAGGATCCACGCAGGTGGGTTCTGCTGTGCATCCTGTCCTCGGACCTCCTGGGTGGCCTCCCCAACCCCCCCGGGCCCATCAATGGCCATTTTTGATTGTTTCTTATTTTTATTTTTATTTTGATTTCTTTTATTCCCAATTTTTTTTTTTTGGGACGATTTGTTGGCTTCCGTGGTTCCTGTGGGCATACGCTGCATTGTGGCTGGGCACATGCAGGCTTGTAATGTATTTGGTTCAGATGCTTGGGTTTGAGTCACACACACCCCTCCTGCTTCCCGTTTCCATGGGCTTGCAAAGGGTGTGCCCAAGTGACAGTGAATTACACAGTGACGTTGGACTCCCATGAGCTGTGTGGGCAGTCTGTAGTCAATACTGTGTATACATTCCTAGTGCATATTGCTGTTGTGTTGTACAATGCATGTTGCATTGATGTGTAACTCTTCTTCTGTGTCAACCTCCCAATTTGCAGGTCCCTTCCTCATGTCTACACAAGGACCTCTAGTCTGGAGATGGGGTCCATGTTGGCAGCAGTGCACCTACAACTCTACATGGCGCCAACACTGCACAGTTGGTAGTGGTGGGAGTGCAGGCATTTCCAGGTGGTGAGACTACTAATATGTAACATTTGTGATGTCATGTTAATGGTACTACGTGCTCAAGTATGTTGTTGGTCCGGCATTGCTGTGAGCATTTCAGGTGTTGCAGGTTTCTAATAGGGACACTGTACATAGTGAGACTAGTGTCATGTTGTGGGGATTACTTTGTTTACCTGCAATTAGCATGACATGGCACGGTGTGTCGTGTGGCGGTGCTGGGGTTGGGTTGGCTGACATGGCACTGTCCTCTTGTTGCATTTTGCAAGTGGGTATTCATTTTAGCTGCTTGAATGTGTAACTTCACAAAACTGCATTGGTGGTGTCTGTGTGGGTAGGGATGCACACATTGTGACACTTCCAGGTGAACAATCTCAGGCTGATATGGTATTCACGGTTCATTCTCCAGACATTCAGGATCAGTGTCAGGTTGAGTCATCATTGATTGTCAGATGGAATGTGCCAGGGCAGTGTGCACTCCACAGGGGTGTGATTTCTATGTGAAGTAATTAGCCACTAGCTGTGTACGGGCTGCCTCCCCCCGTGCCCTTTCCCCTCCCATGCGCAGCGGCTGTGCATGTGGTTGGGGATGTGGGGCCACGACCATGTCCACGGCCAGGCCCCGGCGTGTTGCAACGTTGTGCAGGACACATGCTGCCACTATGATCCTGCACACTACTGGGGGAGCATATAACAGCTGCCCGCCAGAACGGTCAAGGGAGCGAAAGCGTGACTTTAGCACTCCGAATGTGCGCTCCACTATGCCCCGGGTCGTAATGTGGGCTGTGTTATATCTTACCTCGGGTGGCGTGGTGGGGTTCCGAATTGGCGTCATCATGTGGGGGCTGAGAGGGTAGGCACTGTCTCCTGTGGAGGTGGTGATTGGTATCATTGGTGGGGTTGTGACCTTGCTCAGTATCCAACATGCATGCATGTGCAGTGGCATACATACTCACCAAGCAGCCATGTATCGCCATGCCGCCCAGCTTCTAGGTCCCGGCTTAGGGTGGACATTCGGTAAATGAAGCTGTCGTGGGTGGAGCCGGGATAGTTGGCATATACTGAGGTGATGATTTCCTTGGCATTACATGCTACCTGCACGTTGATGGAATGCCAGTGCTTGCGGTTCCTATAGATGTGCTCAGATGCCCTGGGGGGACGTAGAGCCACATGGGTGCAGTCGATGGCACCTAGCACTTTGGGGAATCGTGCCACACCGTAAAAATCCAGGGCGGCAGCATGCCTTTCTGCAGGTGTCCTGGGCAAGTATATGTGCCTGCGGACTGATGGGCATGCAGTCATGATGTTCAAGACCTGGTGTAGGCAGCGTGACTGGGTGGCCTGTGACACCCCACCCACTATGGCACTTGTCCGCTGAAATGATCCAGTGGCTAAGAAGTGCAGTACATTGAGGACCTTCTCCAAGGGGCTGAGTGCTTGGGAGCACAGGGAGGGTGATGTGAGGTCATCCTCCCACTCACTCACCAGGTCCAGTATAATGTGTGGTGGAAACCTGTACCTCCCATACACCTGGTCATCAGGCATCCCGAAAAGGCTGGTTCTGGGTGTGAATATTCTGGCCCTGACTATCCTCCTCCTCCTCCTTTGGTAGCCCACTGCCACTGCTGCTAGGAACGGTATGTTCATCCTGGCGTCTGAGCTTGTTATTGTTAAAGTGCGCAAATTTATGCTTTGCGTGTGTTCTAGGCGAGCGTGTGACCCGCGCACCCCTGGAATCCAGTTCCCAGTCCAATAGCGTGTGGAAATTCACACGCACCACAGGATACAGGTTCGCTGACGTACTTGCGTGTGTAAGTGCCCGCGCACCCATGAAATACACGTACATAGGCCAATCGCGTGTACGCGCACTTTTGTCCAATTACACGCAATGACACTCTGACGTGCAGTATTTCCACGTGTGCCTCGTCATCACGTGCTGAGTGGGGAACACCCGTGCGGGTCACGTCACAGACGCGCTTACGCGCTGAGGGACTCTGGTCCAATAGAATCGCGTTTGCGTGCTGACGCGCTTACGCGCTAAGGGCCTTTCCTCGGATTTCACGCTGACGTGCAGGATTTTCACGTGCCAAATCACTCCGTATCAAGCTGGCCACGCGAAAACACACGGAAGACCACGCTCCTGCCCAGAAGGCCGAGTTACTGCCCCCCAGTGCCCCGAGCAGCCTCCCACGTGCCATCTGCTGCTGCCTGCCTGCCTGCCTCCTGCCACCGTGCCCTGCCATTTGGTGCCTGCACATCAGCCATCTGCAGGGTTCCAGTTGCTGTGTCCACCCCTGCTGGAACTGAAGACTCCCGACTGGGATTACATCGCTCCACAGCCCAGCCCCAGTACCCAGTTGCCCACCCACACCTGCCTCTGGGGTTGCCATGTCGGGCACTTCCACATCTGGCACCAGTGGCAACCCCAGGCCAGAGGGGCAGAGGGGCACCAGCTTCACTGACACCGAAGTTGGTGTCCTGGTGGAGCATGTCCTGGGGCAGTATGATGCCCTCTTTGGATCGTCCCGCGCCAGCAAGGAAGGACGGGAGAGGATCTGGGCCGACTGTGTGGTTGCCATCAACGCGGAGGGGGTGGCAACCCGCGACGTCCTGAAGATCAAGAAGCGCTGGGAGGTCTTGAGGTCCAGGACCCTTGTGAAGGCCCGGCGCCTCGTGGGGGGGGCCGGGGCCGCATGAGTTCCATCCAGATGAGGGTCCTGGAACGCGTACGCCCAGCGCTCCACGCCCAGATCCTTTAGTGGGAGGCCCGTCTGGAGTTGATCGGTAAGTGTCCAAGCATTACTGTGTGAGACAGGGCATGTTGCGGTGTGCTGGTTCTATGATACTTGCCTGTATGTGTGCCATAGGCCATGTATGCATGTATGTGTGCAGGGACATCATGGTAATGCATGTGCGACCAGTGATGTGTGACCCACATGGTTGTTGCATGTGTTCAAATGCCGCATGGGGAGCCCTATGCAGATTTTGAACATGAGAGCATGCCAGTCTCTGTACCTGGACATGGGTGGGGGTGAGGGATGGGTGCTGATGCCAGGTACATATATGGTAGCCATGTCTGTGTGCCTGACCTGCGTGTCTGTGACTTGTGCATGCCATGGGTGCATGACACATGTGTGTGACAATGCACAGATTCAGTGAAGCAGCCAAATTACCCTTGTATCCGCTGTGTTTGGTGTGTTTGGGGCCAGATGGATGTGACTGAGGTGAAGTGTGTGCATGTGATAGGCATGAGCCATGATGCATGTGAGTTACATATCATTGAATGTTTCAAGAGTCCATTGGACATGCATGGAAATGTCCATGGCATGCACCATGCCTGTTACTGTGTGTGTTTTGCCTGGACTGACCCATGTGTTGTGGAGGGACATGATGGAAGTGTACTTTGACAGTGGTGCTCATCTGCTATTGCTTCCTGTCTAGGGGACCATTGTACAGTGCCCTGATGCTTGTGTTCTTTGTCTCCCTCTACGCAGCGGCTAGTGAAGAAGAGGGCGTAGACGGCGCTGTGGAGCAAGGCGGCGGGGATGCCCCCACGGCTGCAGCGGAAGGGGTGGGTGAGCCCCCACAGGGGCCTGCTACGGTGGGAGACGGTGAGGAGCCATCCAGGTTGGTGGTTTGCACAGAGGAGGAGGAGGCCGCCACTGGGGCACACATGGGGCCTGGCGGGGGCATCCCTGCTGGTGCAAGTGGTGCAGTCCAGGGCCAGGGGCAGGAGGCAGCACAGGTCACCGTGGAGGGGCCTGTGCATGTCGCTGTCCCTGACCCTGTGAGTGCACCACCATGCACCAGCAGGGATGCCCCGTCCCAGGCCCGTCTGCAGGTAGAGGGGATGTCCATGTCACCTGACTCCCCTCCACCTGCGGACGTGGGAACCCCTGGCCGTGTGGAGAAGGTCCTGATTGGGGTCGCGATGCGCACGGCTGTGATTCGTGATGCCGTGCGTGCTTCCCGGGAGGACGACGCACGTCATCACGAAGTGCACCGTGCCGACGTGGCCCAATTGGGATCGGCCATGTTCGGGGGTTTTCTGCATGTGTTGTCCAATCTGGCGGCCCTCTCCTCCTCTGTGCAGGCTATACACCAGTCGTTCTCCTTGCCGTCTTCCGGCCCAGATGCCACCAGGGCCCCCTGTGGACCTGCCCCGACCAATGCAGCCAGCTCGGTGGGGATCCCATCCCTGCCACAGTTGGGAGTCAGAGATCCAGCAGGGGTGGACAACACAGCAACTGGACCCCAGCAGGTGGAAGATGTGACAGCATCATCATTCAGGGCACGTGCACGACGGCGTCGGTGGTTTCCATCAGCCTGGATGCCGTCGTGCTGGCAGAGGCAGTGGCGTCGGAGGCAGCAGCAGGCTCGACGTGGGAGGCATCATGGCTCGGGGCCTTCAAGATCAGAGGGGCAGGCATCGGCCGGAGGGCAGGGCAACCCTGGGATGGTGGTGTCTTCCGTGTGGGAGCAGTTGGTCCAGCGGATAGGTGCGCAGCGGCAGCGGGCGGAAGAGGAATGGCTCACCATGGTCAGGGCGGAGTTCTCCATGCGTCGGGCGTTGAGGCGGGCTGAGTGCCTCGAGGAAGCTCGCAGGGAGTTTGAGCTGGACATGGGGTTATCCCTGCGAGACCTCGGGGCCAGGACAGAGTCCCGCCTCCAGGACATCGACATGGAGTTCGATGATGCCCTGGCCAGCAACATCACCGAGTGAGCCGCAGGACTTGCCCGCTGCCTTTGTATATAGTTATTTAGTTAGTTAGTGTTAGGTTTCCTTTATTAATTTTTGTTTTTTTGGACCGCTCGGACAATGGCCACTTTTTTGTATATTTTATTTTCATTAGGTAGTAGTAGGTTTCATTTATGGTGTTGGGCTCATGGACCCTGGAATTTTCGTGTATATAGTTTGCTTTTTGAAGAAACATTTTTTAAATTAATTATTGTGTTCACCATGAGGAAATGGTTTTTCATTATTTTACTTCCACATGATTTTGCTTTGGACAACATTTCTTTTTGGATTACTTTGTTTTTTTTCTTTTTACATTTGTTCTCGGACATGGACCATTTATTTTGTTATCCCCATTGTTGTATGTTTGATTTTTTTACTTATTTTTCATCTTTAATACACGTTCTTTTTAACTTTAACTTGTGGTATTTTCTCATTGGTTTCATACATGTCATGATATGGGTTTTGACATTGACTTGCACCCATTGTGTATGTGTGTGTGACGGACATGTGTTCATTTACAGACTTGCCATTGGGGTTGTATCATGTAATTGCATTCACTATGTGGGTGGATGCAATCCTTGCCTGGGTGTTTGTGCTGGGTATGCTGCCCATTACTGCCATGATTGAGTATCGTCAGGACCTGGGGGCAGGGGGACATGTGTGGGTGCCTGGTGGAAGCTGCCCCTGCACTGCTGGGGGGTAGGAGTGGTGGGAGACATGAGTGGGGGCCTGGTGGAGGGTGACCCTGCACTGCTGGGGTGTGGGGGTGGTGGGAGACATGAGTGGGGGCCTAGTGGAGGGTGCCCCTGGTGGCTGGGGGGTGGGGGTGGTGGGAGACATGAGTGGGGGACTGGTGGAGGGTGCCCCTGCACTGCTCGGGTGTGGGGGTGGTGGGAGACATGAGTGGGGGCCTGGTGGAGGGTGCCCCTGGTGGCTGGGGTGTGGGGGTGGTGGGAGACATGGGTGGGGGCCTGGTGGAGGGTGCCCCTGCACTGCTGGGGTGTGGGGGTGGTGGGAGACATGAGTGGGGGCCTGGTGGAGGGTGCCCCTGGTGGCCGGGGTGTGGGGGTGGTGGGAGACATGAGTGGGGGCCTGGTGGAGGGTGCCCTTGGTGGCTGGGGGGTGGGGGTGGTGGGTGACATGAGTGGGGGCCTGGTGGAGGCTGCCCCTGCACTGCTGGGGTGTGGGGGTGGTGGGAGACATGAGTGGGGGCCTGGTGGAGGGTGACCCTGCACTGCTGGGGTGTGGGGGTGGTGGGAGACATGAGTGGGGGCCTGGTGGAGGGTGTCCCTGGTGGCTGGGGGGTGGGGGTGGTGGGAGACATGAGTGGGGGCCTGGTGGAGGGTGCCCCTGGTGGCTGGGGGGTGGGGGTGGTGGGTGACATGAGTGGGGGCCTGGTGGAGGGTGCCCCTGGTGGCTGGGGGGTGGGGGTGGTGGGAGACATGAGTGGGGGCCTGGTGGAGGGTGCCCCTGGTGGCTGGGGGGTGGGGGTGGTGGGTGACATGAGTGGGGGCCTGGTGGAGGCTGCCCCTGCACTGCTGGGGTGTGGGGGTGGTGGGTGACATGAGTGGGGGCCTGGTGGAGGGTGACCCTGCACTGCTGGGGTGTGGGGGTGGTGGGAGACATGAGTGGGGGCCTGGTGGAGGGTGCCCCTGGTGGCTGGGGGGTGGGGATGGTGGGAGACATGAGTGGGGACCTGGTGGAGGGTGCCCCTGCACTGCTGGGGTGTGGGGGTGGTGGGAGACATGAGTGGGGGCCTGGTGGAGGGTGCCCCTGGTGGCTGGGGTGTGGGGGTGGTGGGAGACATGGGTGGGGGCCTGGTGGAGGGTGCCCCTGCACTGCTGGGGTGTGGGGGTGGTGGGAGACATGAGTGGGGGCCTGGTGGAGGGTGCCACTGGTGGCTGGGGTGTGGGGGTGGTGGGAGACATGAGTGGGGGCCTGGTGGAGGGTGCCCCTGGTGGCTGGGGGGTGGGGGTGGTGGGTGACATGAGTGGGGGCCTGGTGGAGGCTGTCCCTGCACTGCTGGGGTGTGGGGGTGGTGGGAGACATGAGTGGAGGCCTGGTGGAGGGTGACCCTGCACTGCTGGGGTGTGGGGGTGGTGGGAGACATGAGTGGGGGCCTGGTGGAGGGTGCCCCTGGTGGCTGGGGGGGTGGGGGTGGTGGGAGACATGAGTGGGGGCCTGGTGGAGGGTGCCCCTGGTGGCTGGGGGGTGGGGGCGGTGGGTGACATGAGTGGGGGCCTGGTGGAGGGTGCCCCTGGTGGCTGGGGGGTGGGGGTGGTGGGAGACATGAGTGGGGGCCTGGTGGAGGCTGCCCCTGCACTGCTGGGGTGTGGGGGTGGTGGGAGACATGAGTGGGGGCCTGGTAGAGGGTGACCCTGCACTGCTGGGGTGTGGGGGTGGTGGGAGACATGAGTGGGGGCCTGGTGGAGGGTGCCCCTGGTGGCTGGGGGGGTGGGGGTGGTGGGAGACATGAGTGGGGGCCTGGTGGAGGGTGCCCCTGGTGGCTGGGGGGTGGGGGTGGTGGGTGACATGAGTGGGGGCCTGGTGGAGGGTGCCCCTGGTGGCTGGGGGGGGGTGGTGGGAGACATGAGTGGGGGCATGGTGGAGGGTGACCCTGCACTGCTGGGGTGTGGGGGTGGTGGGAGACATGAGTGGGGGCCTAGTGGAGGGTGCCCCTGGTGGCTGGGGGGTGGGGGTGGTGGGAGACATGAGTGGGGGACTGGTGGAGGGTGCCCCTGCACTGCTCGGGTGTGGGGGTGGTGGGAGACATGAGTGGGGGCCTGGTGGAGGGTGCCCCTGGTGGCTGGGGTGTGGGGGTGGTGGGAGACATGGGTGGGGGCCTGGTGGAGGGTGCCCCTGCACTGCTGGGGTGTGGGGGTGGTGGGAGACATGAGTGGGGGCCTGGTGGAGGGTGCCCCTGGTGGCTGGGGTGTGGGGGTGGTGGGAGACATGAGTGGGGGCCTGGTGGAGGGTGCCCTTGGTGGCTGGGGGGTGGGGGTGGTGGGTGACATGAGTGGGGGCCTGGTGGAGGCTGCCCCTGCACTGCTGGGGTGTGGGGGTGGTGGGAGACATGAGTGGGGGCCTGGTGGAGGGTGACCCTGCACTGCTGGGGTGTGGGGGTGGTGGGAGACATGAGTGGGGGCCTGGTGGAGGGTGTCCCTGGTGGCTGGGGGGGTGGGGGTGGTGGGAGACATGAGTGGGGGCCTGGTGGAGGGTGCCCCTGGTGGCTGGGGGGTGGGGGTGGTGGGTGACATGAGTGGGGGCCTGGTGGAGGGTGCCCCTGGTGGCTGGGGGGTGGGGTGGTGGGAGACATGAGTGGGGGCCTGGTGGAGGGTGCCCCTGGTGGCTGGGGGGTGGGGGTGGTGGGTGACATGAGTGGGGGCCTGGTGGAGGCTGCCCCTGCACTGCTGGGGTGTGGGGGTGGTGGGTGACATGAGTGGGGGCCTGGTGGAGGGTGACCCTGCACTGCTGGGGTGTGGGGGTGGTGGGAGACATGAGTGGGGGCCTGGTGGAGGGTGCCCCTGGTGGCTGGGGGGTGGGGATGGTGGGAGACATGAGTGGGGACCTGGTGGAGGGTGCCCCTGCACTGCTGGGGTGTGGGGGTGGTGGGAGACATGAGTGGGGGCCTGGTGGAGGGTGCCCCTGGTGGCTGGGGTGTGGGGGTGTTGGGAGACATGGGTGGGGGCCTGGTGGAGGGTGCCCCTGCACTGCTGGGGTGTGGGGGTGGTGGGAGACATGAGTGGGGGCCTGGTGGAGGGTGCGACTGGTGGCTGGGGTGTGGGGGTGGTGGGAGACATGAGTGGGGGCCTGGTGGAGGGTGCCCCTGGTGGCTGGGGGGTGGGGGTGGTGGGTGACATGAGTGGGGGCCTGGTGGAGGCTGTCCCTGCACTGCTGGGGTGTGGGGGTGGTGGGAGACATGAGTGGGGGCCTGGTGGAGGGTGACCCTGCACTGCTGGGGTGTGGGGGTGGTGGGAGACATGAGTGGGGGCCTGGTGGAGGGTGCCCCTGGTGGCTGGGGGGGTGGGGGTGGTGGGAGACATGAGTGGGGGCCTGGTGGAGGGTGCCCCTGGTGGCTGGGGGGTGGGGGCGGTGGGTGACATGAGTGGGGGCCTGGTGGAGGGTGCCCCTGGTGGCTGGGGGGTGGGGGTGGTGGGAGACATGAGTGGGGGCCTGGTGGAGGCTGCCCCTGCACTGCTGTGGTGTGGGGGTGGTGGGAGACATGAGTGTGGGCCTGGTAGAGGGTGACCCTGCACTGCTGGGGTGTGGGGGTGGTGGGAGACATGAGTGGGGGCCTGGTGGAGGGTGCCCCTGGTGGCTGGGGGGGTGGGGGTGGTGGGAGACATGAGTGGGGGCCTGGTGGAGGGTGCCCCTGGTGGCTGGGGGGTGGGGGTGGTGGGTGACATGAGTGGGGGCCTGGTGGAGGGTGCCCCTGGTGGCTGGGGGGTGGGGGTGGTGGGAGACATGAGTGGGGGCCTGGTGGAGGGTGCCCCTGGTGGCTGGGGGGTGGGGGTGGTGGGTGACATGAGTGGGGGCCTGGTGGAGGCTGCCCCTGCACTGCTGGGGTGTGGGGGTGGTGGGAGACATGAGTGGGGGCCTGGTGGAGGGTGACCCTGCACTGCTGGGGTGTGGGGGTGGTGGGAGACATGAGTGGGGGCCTGGTGGAGGGTGCCCCTGGTGGCTGGGGGGGTGGGGGTGGTGGGAGACATGAGTGGGGGCCTGGTGGAGGGTGCCCCTGGTGGCTGGCGGGTGGGGGTGGTGGGTGACATGAGTGGGGGCCTGGTGGAGGGTGCCCCTGGTGGCTGGGGGGTGGGGGTGGTGGGAGACATGAGTGGGGGCCTGGTGGAGGGTGCCCCTGCACTGCTGGGGGGTGGGGGTGGTGGGAGACATGAGCGGGGGCCTGGTGGAGGGTGCCCCTGGTGGCTGGGGTGTGGGGGTGGTGGGAGACATGGGTGGGGGCCTGGTGGAGGCTGCCCCTGGTGGCTGGGGGGGTGGGGGTGGTGGTAGACATGAGTGGGGGCCTGGTGGAGGGTTCCCCTGGTGGCTGGGGGGTGGGGGTGGTGGGTGACATGAGTGGGGGCCTGGTGGAGGCTTCCCCTGCACTGCTGGGGTGTGGGGGTGGTGGGAGACATGAGTGGGGGCCTGGTGGAGGGTGACCCTGCACTGCTGGGGTGTGGGGGTGGTGGGAGACATGAGTGGGGGCCTGGTGGAGGGTGCCCCTGGTGGCTGGGGGGTGGGGGTGGTGGGAGACATGAGTGGAGGCCTGGTGGAGGGTGCCCCTGCACTGCTGGGGTGTGGGGGTGGTGGGAGACATGAGTGGGGTCCTGGTGGAGGGTGCCCCTGGTGGCTGGGGTGTGGGGGTGGTGGGAGACATGAGTGGGGGCCTGGTGGAGGGTGACCCTGGTGGCTGGGGGGTGGGGGTGGTGGGTGACATGAGTGGGGGCCTGGTGGAGGGTGACCCTGGTGGCTGGGGGGTGGGGGTGGTGGGAGACATGAGTGGGGGCCTGGTGGAGGGTGCCCCTGGTGGCTGGGGGGTGGGGGTGGTGGGTGACATGAGTGGGGGCCTGGTGGAGGCTTCCCCTGCACTGCTGGGGTGTGGGGGTGGTGGGAGACATGAGTGGGGGCCTGGTGGAGGGTGACCCTGCACTGCTGGGGTGTGGGGGTGGTGGGAGACATGAGTGGGGGCCTGGTGGAGGGTGCCCCTGGTGGCTGGGGGGTGGGGGTGGTGGGAGACATGAGTGGAGGCCTGGTGGAGGGTGCCCCTGCACTGCTGGGGTGTGGGGGTGGTGGGAGACATGAGTGGGGTCCTGGTGGAGGGTGCCCCTGGTGGCTGGGGTGTGGGGGTGGTGGGAGACATGAGTGGGGGCCTGGTGGAGGGTGACCCTGGTGGCTGGGGGGTGGGGGTGGTGGGTGACATGAGTGGGGGCCTGGTGGAGGGTGACCCTGGTGGCTGGGGGGTGGGGGTGGTGGGAGACATGGGTGGGGGCCTGGTGGAGGGTGACCCTGGTGGTTGGGGGTGGGGGTGGTGGGTGACATGAGTGGGGGACTGGTGGAGGGTGACCCTGGTGGCTGGGGGGTGGGGGTGGTGGGAGACATGAGTTGGACATGGGTGGGGGCCTGCTGGCAGGTGCCCCACAGTGCTGGGGGGTGGGGGTGGTGGGGGACATGAGTTGGACATGGGTGGGGGCCTGCTGGCAGGTGCCCCACAGTGCTGGGGGGTGGGGGTGCAAGGGGACATGAGTTGGTGTTCATTAGTTCAAGGAGACATGTGCCTTTGCTGGGGGGCATGCCCATGTTGGGTGGGCTGCCTGCGGGACATGACCAGGGATGCAGGGTAGTCCCCTGTGGTGTGGGCTGCCTGCAGGGGCCGTGGAGGGTGTACAGTGTACACCTGGGAGGACCCACACTGTCAAATCACATGTGGGACTCCCCGGCACCCCTGAAATACACGTACCGTGCAGAAATCGCGTGTAAAACTTCCCGCGCACCCCTGAAATACACGCGCCCAGGCTATTCGCGTGTGGAACTTCCCGCGCACCCCTGAAATACACGCGCCCAGGCTATTCGCGTGTAAAACTTCCCGCGCACCCCTGAAATACATGCGCCCAGGCTATTCGCGTGTGGAACTTCCCGCGCACCCCTGAAATACACGCGCCCAGGCTATTCGCGTGTGGAACTTCCCGCGCACCCCTGAAATACACGCGCCCAGGCTATTCGCGTGTTGAACTCCCCGCGCACCCCTGAAATACATGCGTCCAGGCTATTCGCGTGTGGAACTTCCCGCGCACCCCTGAAATACATGCGCCCAGGCTATTCGCGTGTGGAACTTCCCGCGCACCCCTGAAATACACGCGCCCAGGCTATTCGTGTGTGGAACTTCCCGCGCCCCCCTGAAATACATGCGCCCAGGCTATTCGCGTGTGGAACTTCCCGCGCACCCCTGAAATACACGCGCCCAGCCTATTCGCGTGTGGAACTCTCCGCGCACCCCTGAAAGACACGCGCCCAGGCTATTCGCGTGTGGAACTTCCCGTGCACCCCTGAAATACACGCGCCCAGGCTATTCGCGTGTGGAACTTCCCGCGCACCCCTCAAATACACGCGCCCAGGCTATTCGCGTGTGGAACTTCACGCGAACCCCTGTAATACACGTAGCCCGCTCCCCCAGGCCCGATCGCGTGTGAAACTTCACGTGAACCCCTGAAATACACGTAGCACGCTCCCCCAGGCCCGATCGCGTGAGGAACTTCACGCGAACCCCTGTAATACACGTAGCCCGCTCCCCCAGGCCCGATCGCGTGTGAAACTTCACGCGAACCCCTGAAATACACGTAGCACGCTCCCCCAGGCCCGATCGCGTGAGAAAGTTCACGCGAACCCCTGAAATACATGTAGCCCGCTCCCCCAGGCCCGATCACGTGAATAACTTCATGCGAACCCCTGTGATGCACGTACCCTGCAAATCGCGTGTGAGACTTCCCGCGCACCCAGGTATACACGCACACATATTTTTTGTCAGCGGGTGTCCGTGTTTGTGGGTACCCCTTTGCACGTCATTTTTCCTGGAGGGCCACAGTATGGGACATTCATCATGGCAGTATATAGGTGCTATTTGTTGGCGCGCCTTTTGGTGCACATTTCGTACAGCCGCAGAGACGCTACCGCCTGCTTTCTTGTGGCGGTCGTGTTTGTGCCTGTGCGCTGGTTTGACCGTGCGCTTTTTTCCCCTATTCTATTCCATGAATACGTGTTGTAGGCGAGCGTGTGGGCGTTCCGCGCACTTGTGCCCTGTACTTCCCCCGTGACGCCCACGTTTTGGCAAGTTGTTCCCCATTCCGAGTGTTACGCCCGTGTTCCGCCTACTTTTGTTGCGTGCGCCGCGCTATGTGCGAATTTCGCTGTGGCCTGTGCGATTTTCGCTGTGACCTGGCGCACGCTGTTAGATGGCCTGTGCGCCAACGTGCGCCGCGCACTTTTTTATCGCACATCCGCTGGTTTTCTCGCGCACGGCCTTCCATGAATCGACGTGCGCTGCTTTTCGTGCGATTTTCGCACTTGCACTGCGATTTTCGCTATTCCACTGCGATTCGCACGTTTTTGCCCACTTGCGCCACGCTAATTATTCCATGAATCGGCCTGTAAGTATGTAGAAAGCAGTATAACCTGTGGAAGTGTGTTCAGAGTTATTATAATCATACTTTGCTACCCAAAGGACATCCACCCAGGAACAATCTATCTGGTGGAGAAGACATCAAAGGTATTGTTCAAGTGTCTGATTGGTTCTCTCTGGTTGACTGTCAGTTTGTGGATGGTGACTGGTAGATAAGCGCACTTTAATTTTAGCCAACTCACAACATTTTCTCCAGAATTGGGATAAAAATTGTCTCCCTCTATCAGAGACCACTGTAGATGGAAATCCATGAAGACACACAATTTGTTCCAGGAACACCTTTGCTAAGACTGAGGAAGTAGGAAGCCCCTTAAGGGCAATGAAATGCGCCATTTTGGAAAACAAGTCCACCACTACAAGGATTGTGTTATAACCTGAACAAGGGGCAGGCCCATAATTCAGTGCATAGGAATGGTATGCCATGGTGCCGGTGGGACTGGTAATGGTTGAAGCATTCCTGCTGGTCTCTGCTTTGAGCTTTTGTTTTGGGCACAAATACCACAGGTCTGAATAAAATCTATGATATCTTTTCACCATGTTGGCCACCAGAAATGCCTTTTGGTTTTGGACGTGGTTTTAGCGATTCCAGGGTGGCCTTCCAATGTGGCTCCATGGTAACCTGACATAACTTTCTTTTGTAACTCCTGATTGGGTAGGTAAAGACGACTCTGGAAATAGGGTAAACCTTCTCGAATGCAAAACAGGTCCTCTTGACTGCCAAGACTCTAATTCTGAAGTAGTCATGTTAAGTAGAATTTGTGTCTTCAAGTCTTCTTCTGAAGATCCTGTGACTCCCAACACCTTCTCTTCTGGAATTATATTTACAGGATCTGTTGTACTTTGGGTCTCTTCTCTCGCTCCAATCCTTGACAAGGTATCCGCTTTGCCATTACGGACCCCTGGGCGATAAGTGATAACAAAAATGTATTCCACAAAAAATAATGCCCAATGGAGTTGACGGGATGACTGAGCTTTGCATTGCGTAAATATTGCAGGTTTCAATGATCTGTGAAAACTGTGACAGTATACCGGGCCCCTAATAAATGGTGTCTCCTTTCTTTGAAAGTGTGTTTTATTGCTAGCAATTCCTTATCTGTGATGCTGTAATTTTATTCTGCTGTTGAAAACTTCTTGGACCAGAAGGCCGCTGGATGCAGTATCTTTCTGGGATAATGCTGTTCCCATTGCAGCACTGGATGCATCAGTTTCCACTACAAATGGTAGTTCGGGTTGTGGGTGTCTTAGGATGGGAGCGGTGGTAAATTTGTCTTTTAATGTCTGGAAAGCCTCTTCTGCTTCTTTGGTCCAGGGGAATATCTTGTGCTTTCGCAGTAACAAAGTTATTGGCTGGACTAGTTGTAAAAATCCTGCAACAAAGCATCTGTAAAAATTTGCAAACCCTAAAAAACTTTGGACTTCATTCACTGACATAGGGGAAGGCCAATTTAGAACTGCATCAACTTTTCCGTTATCCATTTGGATTCCCATAGGTGACAGGACGAATCCCAAAAACTACACTGAGGTGGCATGAAAGGAGCATTTCTCTAGTTTGATAAATAGCTCGTGCTGTTGCAGTTTCTGGAGTACTGCTCTTACATGGGTTATGGGTTCTTGGACCGAGTTTGAATAAATGAGAATGTCACAGAGGTAAACTACAGTGCAGACATCTAGCAATTCGTAAAAAACATCTTTCATAAAATTCTGGAAAGCTGCTGGGGCGTTGCATAAGCCAAAGGGCATGACTTGGTACTCGTACAAGCCGTATTTTGTGCAGAAAGCAGTCTTCCATTCATCTCCTTCTTTGATTCTCACTAAGTGGTAAGCTCCTTGAAGGTCTAGTTTAGTAAAAATGTTGGCATCCTGAACTTGATCCATTAACACTGCAATGAGTCGAAGGGGGTACCGGTTCTTGACTGTGATCTGGTTGAAGGCAAAGTAGTCTATGCAAGTACGAAGGTCCCCTTCTTTCTTGGGCACGAAAAACAGAAGAGACGCCATGGGGGACTTAGAGGGACAAATAAAACCATTGGCAAGGTAATTATCCAAATAGGTATTCAGATGAATATTTTCTTGTTCAATTAGGGCATACATTCTGCTGCATGGGGTTTTTGAACCAGGGATCAAATCAATTTGACAATCATATGGTGGATGAGGAGGCAACACGTCTTTGAATACTTCTTGAAAATGTTGATACTTATGGTGGAAGGTTTCCTAATAACCCTAAGGTGGGTTTTTCTCTTATATTCACTGGAACTTCTTTTTCAAAGGTTCTGCCTTGAACATAGCAGGAATACCTGCATTCCTTGGTAAAAACTAAGGTTTTGCACGCCAATCAATCTGTGGATTATGTTTCTCTAGCCATGGAATTCCTAATATCACTTTAAACTGTGGAACACTAATTATGTGAAACAAGATCTTTTCTCGATGTCCCTCGTGACAAAGCAAGGTGCAAACTTCAGTACACTTCGTCACTGGTCCGGATATTAGTTGAGTACCATCTACTGCAATGACATTTTCTATTACAGCCTTTGAGTGCATTCCAATAACCATCTTGCCTGCCAGTTTGTAACCCATGAAGTTCCCAATCGAACCACTGTCCACATATGCTTCCAGAGCAAATATCTTGGAAGGTTGAAGGTCACTACTTAAGATGACTGAAACAACAAAATGAGAGATCAGAATTTCTTTCTTCTGACTCGACAAGTTGACCTCTGAACTTGTGGGCGTTTAAGTTTTCCGACTGTTCATTTTCTGTGATCTTCCTGTCCACTTTGTCTACTGCTCCCACTGGTTTCCATGGTGGTTTTACTGACAGTTTCACAAATGAGTACCCGCTGAACCACAATAGAGATGTAAGTTCTGCTGTCTTCTTTTGTTTTTTTCTTCCTTAAATATGGGTTCCTGAACACATCCTAACTGCATGGGCTCAGGATGACTTTCAGTCATTGGATGAGTTCCAGAGTCTTTTGAATGAACATAAAGTTATCTAGTCTCTGATCTGGCATGATCAGAGTGCCGGTTCTTCAATCGGTGATCCAGCTGTATTGTCAGGTCTATGAATTCGACACAACTCGTAGGATTCACTACTTGTGCTAAAATATCTTTGAGTTCTCCTATTAATCCTCGATAAAAGAGTGTGGTCTCTTCTCCTCAGGCCAATTGGTCTCTGCCACCAATCGATTAAAGGAGGCTATATAAACTAACAACTATTGGTTACCTTGGTGTAAAGACAGCAACTCATTATCTAAGGCCTGTCCCTGAGCAGGATGAGCAAAGAGTTTCTCGAACTCCTGCAGAAAACCAGGGAAATTCCTCCATAATGGGTCATCTCGATTAACTAAGGGCTATGGACCAGTCAGCAGCATGTCCACCCAGTTATGCCACCTTGGCCTGATCTGAAGTAAAGACCCCGGGTCTACATAGAAAGTACAAATTACATTGGTTCATAAAAACTGCAAAAGGCCTTGGGTCCCCTGGAAATCTCTCTGGGGCTGCTAGTGGAATGTTCCCGATTAAAACTACTTGTAGAGGAGGACAGGGACTGGAAATTTGACCCTGTGAAACCCCACTAGGAAGTGGTGGTTGTCCTGCTTGGGACTGTAATAATTGGTGACCCAATTCATCAGTGCGCTCTCTGTTGACCACCAACTCTCTGCTAAGAGAGTTGGTTTCAGACCGAGCTGCATGGACTTCTGCCTTAACTCTCCCAAAAGCTGGGATAAATAGTCAATTCCTGTGTCCTCCATTACGCTCAGGTGGTGTATTTTAAGTACTGGCTTTGCGTTCTGTAATGCTTACCCAGACTCCTCGAGAGTGTAATGCCTTCTCAGCCAGTGGATCTGTTACTTGGGCCCTTTTAGGATTCCTTATCTATGTAACAACAATAATAATAGTAGAACCACCATAATATCCAGGAGAACTGATTTTAGTTTCTACTCGTTCAGTGCGTGTATATACAGGATTCTTCCGTTGCTTTTTTCTCAGGTGAGTGGAGAAATAGGGTCCACAGAGTTCATTGTTTCTTTTTGATTTTATTTAATTGAATTCTTCAAATAAACGTATAACACATGATGCTGACATGTGTTTCGACCTTATAGGTCTTTTTCAATTCTGGTGGGTGTTTGGCCTGAGTTTTTATACATAAATGCTTAGTAGATGAATCTGGTCCGCCCAGTATGTCCTTGGTTAATACGGGTGAGTCGGGGCTGGGTCCGCCCTGCTCCTGATTATCGCTGATGCAGTTACCTTCAAAATATCAGTGCCTCATCGGCCATCGGTATTTGCTATAATATCTATTTTATGAGAAGTTACTGTATGACTGTCCACTTTTGGTAATCCCTCCCTTCTCACATGTGTGTATGTTTCGTGGAGCTCTCCATCCTGTTATTCTACAGGGGTGCATTGGAAATGAAGAAACTCAAAACTGGGAAGGCTGATGCGTTCGATAAACTCTTGTTTTATAATGTCTTTGCTTTTCAAGAATTGTCTTTGGTAAGTTTTTGGAGAACATACTATAGTTAGATTTTGAATAGTCCCTATGTTGGAGAGATCTCTCTTTCTAATATTTGCCCTTATTCTTGATGGTTCTCAGAATTGAAAGGTTAATGGCTGCGGAATGACTGCGACGTTACTCGGAATGGAGAAACGTTTAACAAATGTAATTTTGTCTACAAAGAGTAATTGCAGCCTTCAGGAGAGAGCACAATAATAACTAAGCGGTGAAAACCTGAAGAAACCTCAGGTATGTTGGGTCCTTAATGAAATATCTTATTTGCTTGCAGGTTTACGGAAAGCTGAGGAAGGAATACCTTCGTAAAATGCAGAGGCTGCTGAGGAAAACTTCTCAATGAAGGTTCTGCGACCGCGAACGAAGACTGCGGCTTGAACATACTCTGGCTGTGAGAGAACTTCTGACAGAAGATGCTGCGGCTACGAACAAAAACAGCAACTGACAAAACGCTTCAGAGATACGTCGGTTCGGTAAGTCTTCACTGTAACTATGAATTCTGTTGTTTTTTCTGTGACAATTAATGTCTCTAATATTTTTCTCTGACAGGTTCTGTAAGGAGAGATGCCGGTAGCGTTACCCGCTGTCAGCGGAGCTGACGTGAAGCGAGCGCTCCAGCGGAGGTGGGGCTTAAGTAGCTCCCTCTGCAATAGGTATAGAATGTGCTGTGAATTATCGATGGACCTGGCGGCAACCATGTTTAGTGTATGAGACCACTCTAAGCACTATGAAAGAATATGGGAGAACATGCTATGAATGGTACAAATGCCATTTGTGCCAAGGCTTGTACCCACTTTTGATCTGCTGACTGATGTGATGTCCCTTGCTTTTCCTGCATGCCTGAATGGGAACTGTGCTCATTTACTGGGATCATGACACTCACTAACCAATTGCCATCACACCTCTGCAGAATCTTACTCTTACAACCTTCCCAACCACACCTAATATACCACCTCACAATCCAACATCACTGTATTAAGTTCTCCATTCACAGCAACACACCCATTTACAATACATGCATATACATTGCACAACTTTATAACCCAAACTTTCTCTTTTCCCAACAGACACTACTAAAAGGTAACTCTGTAGAAAAGAAAGAGAAAATAGAGCAGATAAGAATAAAACCAAACCATACAGTCATCCAAATCTAAAACAATGTATAGAAAACATTAAAACAAATGACATAGCAACCTCACTTAACAACTAAACCAGCCACAACAAAAAAAGCTAAGGCCCCTTTTACAAAAACGAAAAGTAAAGAAATATGTACAAAGAAAAGCAGACCTACTAACAAACCTAACACTCTATCTACCAGTGTTAACATAGTCACAGTAAACCAATCGAAAAAATGTATGTTACGATAAATCCTCCACCGTAGAGTTCTTCACAATCTTATAAAAACAGCTGAAAAGTCATGATCTACCCTTAAAAACAACCGCAGGAGACTAATCCTAATTGACTTTGCTTTTCTACTGAAGAGTACATTGTTTATATTGATTTTAAACAGAATGAAACTACTAACTAAATGAATCAATACATTACAAAAAGTACTTTAAATTATGTGCAGTGCCAATATAGAGACCTTTTAAAACTTCTGTGATGGCGAATGGATTCACACAAGCAGCACAGAACCATATTTCAATGAAGAAGCTTATAAACAAGAACAACTAAAAACAATTGCCATAGACAATAATGTTTGAGGGTATGAAATGGTAGAAGACACCATTATGGCAAAAGAAACCCTTATAGAAAGAAAGTCCCCAACAAACTTTCAATCAAATGCTCCTTTCACCCAAACAAACCTCCAATGTACAAATGGACATGCAGCTCAATGTGTAATGTACGCCAACAATCCTTTAAATCTTTATGACAATTCCTCAATCCCTATGTTAAAATAACAGACAAAAGTAAAATGAAAACTTTACAAACCATGGACTCTTGTCCAGTGTGCAGCCACACCGGACTTCGAGGACAATTGTTAGCCTGAATTTTAGCAACTGCTTTCCAAAGCAACTTCCACATCAAATTGTTTGCAACACTCCATTCTGCTATACAGAATCCAGTGATCAAAGTGTAGGAAAACAAGTAGTGGAACTATGTTCTCTACTGGCACTTTGAGCGCTCCCCACAAATCTCATCACCACATGCCCTCCCACACACACTACAAATCACAAACACATGCTCCTGCTGTTTAAGGAAATGTTCAGTGCACTGCTCTCAAACTGCAAGTTTCAACTTCTTCCTACACTTTTATTTTGAAATTAAACCATTCCAGAACGGTTTATTTTCAAAAGAAAAATATAGGAACAGTAAGACTTGATTAAAAAAAGAAAAAGCAGGGGAGCGCCGCTCCCAACCGCTCCCGCCCACTTTGACCACTGACAGAATCTTGTGCATAGAGCATACTATGAAAAAGCTCCTGCTGTAGAACTGTACAATTTAAATAACATTCTCCTACAAACAACTGCTTCAAGAAATAGAGCACATCCAAAGTAAATAGTTTAGAAATGAAGTTGAATTAGAAAATTCTGTAAATTCAGAAAACATTGCCGAAAACCTCATGAACAACAATGCCCTAACAAACACATACAAAAAAGAAATAGCTACGTTTCAAAACACATCTGCTGAAATACCAGACCAAATATGTGTCTGTTTTCGCATTACTTTTTATAAAAAGGGCAGAAAAAAGTACACATAGCCTACAAAATAGATTACAATGAAGAATCCCAATGGTTCCAAATAGCTTTATATCTGACAGCAGAAACAAAATGCAAAATAACTGACCCCTCAACAGTTCACACGTACAGTAACACAAAGCTTGACAATAACCAAACTCCATCACATGCTATTACTGTGAACTTAGAAATATTCCCACCTCCAAAAGCTCTCCAACAACTTAACTTGCATGAGAGCTTTATAATCCAAACAGTACACCCATTTCAAGCTATAATACGCCTTCAACCGAAATCCGCCAAAATTACCTCCATCTGAGTTACTAAAGGGCATCTGTGGCAAAGTAGTATATTTGCCATTAGATCACAAAGAAAATGTAGAAAATCTAGGAGTACAATGTCCAATAGTTCAGTCTTTCATTGTACTAGTTAATGGTGTTCCGACAAAAGACAAAGAATTCTGGCAACAACTAGTCGACTTAAAGAAAGTTAGACAAACCCTACACTATCCATAAGGAAACAATGAATACTACAAAGATATAAACATAGAGGAAAATGTAAGAGAACCCACCCAAATAATTCAAGACTCACCAGCAACTGGCCAATCTGAATGAGTAGATACTATTAGTGTAGCCAACGTTTTAAGCCAGTATACAGTTCACCCACTACACTCCAAAAGACACCATAGATGATGCATTAGAAACATATCAAATGCATTGAGCAAAAGGATCCCCAATGAGCAAATGGGAAAAAAGTGTAGAAGCATGTTCTTTTCCTCTACTATTTCCTACAGGAAAATGAGAATGATGTGATGAAAGGTCCACACAAATGAATGCATCAGAATGTATTCTGAAGACCCCAGATTCAGACAAAATGTTGAATAAATGTTTCACATCCCTTTGAAAGTGAACTAGCATCTCTATGTTATGGAGTTGCACATATGCTAAAGCTCTAACTTTTGAACATTTCCGCTACCCAACTGCTTCAAAAGACAAAAGACAAAGATGAGGTTTTGCAGTCAAGTATCACAAATATCTTGGCAAACATGCATGGTACAAAGGAAAACTGGTTCCGAAGTCACGCTGATGAACGTTGTTTCCTAATTAACCTAGACCCACCCACATAGTTTGTTACTTTAAGTTGTGTAGAGTACACATGGGATGACTTGCTCGACTTCTTACACACTGCAAACCAAAATAAAGACAGAATATATATAAAAACACCAGGAGAACTCTTTTCTCTTGACCCTGTCAATGTATCAAGGTACTTTAACCATTGCTTCATTGCTATGGTGCACTTTATCTGCAATAAAACTACCACTCCACTCGTAGAAGTGCAACACTTCTTTTGAAAAAAAAAAAGAATCCTATATGAAGCATTGATTGCCATTGGCAGCACAGTCTTTAAAGAAGGTATACGTTACGTAGCACTTTCACATCTATGTAGTCTCAATGGTCTATTCCTAGTTAACTTTGATGCAAACAAAGTCAACACTGACTTTCCTTGTATCCTAGAATATAACAGGCTAAATGCACTATAAACCCCTCATCTGGAAATGTACTATGTACCTCAAAAACAGAAACCTTTCAAAAGAAAACTAATACAAACAGAATCTATAACAGATCTCCCAACAAGACTTCTAAAGAAACAACAACCATCTCCTCCTGCATCAAAGAATACAACCACAAAACTGTCTAGTACAAAGTCAACTGCATGTCCATAAGAAAACAAAGACACAAATGTCTCTTCTCCAGAAAATTCTGCAGGCCAATCAAACAATCCACAAACAGAACTTCCTGGTCTATTTAATTTCAGCAACATAACTGGAGTACATTGTTATGATAATGTAACAATCTATCTTCTTTTACAATTTCTACCAATTGTTCACAACATTTATTTAAACGGCTTGGACCAGTTGTGCTTGCAAATAGTCACCCTTCAGAGAAATGCCACAAATAATCCTGACCACACTTACAGTGTCTCAGGTATTAGGCAACAATTGGACTACTGTGCAGGAATGGTAAAATGTACCATAAACACATAAGAAGATCCACAAGAATTCATAAGTACTGCAAACCAAAAAAATCCCATAAAATGAAATCTTCCAGATTTCATACATGTGGAAACATGCATGCACTCTCTGCAACATATTTCACAAGAGCACATCCCTAATGACTGATTTTTATATGTATCAATACCAATTTCTGAATCTATTCCATTTCACCAGCTTCTGCAGAATGTAAATCATGGCACATTATGTCCTTTTTGCAATTCAGACAATCACTCCACCGTACAAATTAACTCACATAGCCAATATGTCATACTAATGCTTCTAAGGTACAAGGCAGATGGTACCAAAAATAACTGTACACTTACAGGCTTCACACACGGCCAAGTATCTCTTGGAAAGAAAACCTTCACAACAGTAGGTATAATATACCACACTGGTGCCACAACCACTTCCGGACACTATACTCCATATTTTAGAAAATGTGGTTGGTTTGAATGTAACAACACCTCCATTACTCCAAAACATAGGATACCCGCTAATCTAACAAATGCCTACTTAATATTCCTATAACCCAAATTTAGTCACTAAACTGTACCCAAATTAACAGTTAGAATACGCCAACAGGTATCTAACTACATCCATAGTACTACAATAGTACTTTTAAAAGTCAATATAGTTAGAATATGCCAATAGGTATCTAACTACTTAAAAAATACCCTCCATTGCAAAACACTTCAAATACTCCATCACGATTCTTTTACAACAACACATCTTCTAAATTCTAATGTAGTTAGAATACGCCAACAGGTATTTTACTACTTTAAGCGTTCCAATAACCACAACATGGTATGATATATGATATGATATGGCATTTATAATGCACCTGTACACAAGTGTTCCTAGGCACCACAAGACAAGGAGGGGGAACAGAGGAAGGACAAAACCACAATCTTACTAGGCCTCGTCATTCAGATCGCGCCAGTGCAGGGAAGTGGAAGGCAAGAAGTGCTGAGGAAGGGAGGGAGAAGCACAGGTAACTCAAAAAAGTGCAGCCAGTGTGTGGCTCAGTGCAGGTAACTCAAAAAAGTGGAGCCAGCAGGTGACTCATAAGTGCAGAGAGAAGGCACTGTAGAGTTGCAGATACAGACCACAAGTGCTGGGGAAGCCAGGAGGCAGTGTACATTGCAACTGGACATGCATGAGCCTGGGCTCAGGTTCAGAGGTACCCAGGTGACCAGTGCATGGAACAGTTGGGACATCAGCAGGGGAGAGGAAGAGAGTAAGCAGAAGCAAAGAGGAAAGTCTTCAGTTGCTTCCAGAACCGGAGGTGGTTCTGCTCAAGTTTGAGAGAGGCAGGGAGGCTGTTCCAGAGGGAGGCACGAGCCAAAGATAGAGATCTGCCCCAACTCTGAAATACTTAAAATAACTACTATCACACTTACACTCAGATAATTGCAATCATTTTTTAAAAATCCATTATGGATTGTAGTTTCCCAATGACCCAATGATTATCTAATGTCAATACAACAGCAGTGTGTCATACACTAATGTTGTACCAAACCTAGCACTTAGAATGTACTGGTTATGAGGGTCTAAAAAAGTAAATATATATGTAAAATTGTATACAATTAAATCTTTTAAACTATCCTGCTTAACAAATTATACTGTTTATTTTCCACAGAGATTCCAGCTTCATAACGCTATGGAACTAAGTAACCATACCAAGTATAATCAATTACATATTCTATAAGCACTATCCTCAATTGTACAACAATCATGAGTACCATATACAATTCAATACATCATTCCACCATATTACAAACACTTTATACTCCCACTACATTACCTATAATTACTATACACATATTACTACTGTGGTGATTCTGGCCATGCTCGTACTTCATTACCTATAATTATTATACACATAATAGTACTGTGGTGGCCTTGTCCAGTGGCCAGATTCTTGGGGGCATGGCTTGTGGCCATGATCACAAGAATCTGGCCACTTGCCACAACCACCACTATACAATTGACCATATAAAAAGTATGTACCATACACTGTCAACTAATAAAACTCACCCTCAACCCCCGGGAAACAAAATGATGTCCGCGGACACCGAAATTGACCGCAGACTCAGTGGCATCTGCAAACCCTTTTTTCCACATATAGGGCCTCATTACGACCCAGGCGGTAAGTGATTGAAATTACCCCCATGGCGTAATGAGCGTTAACGCCATGGTCCGATGGCGATAAGAGCGCCACATTACGACCCATCGCGCACGAGCATTACGCCATGGCGGTAACGTAAACTACGCCATGCCGTAAACAGCCCTTACCGCCCCCGTTAACAGCGCAGGGTGACCTACCGCCACCCATCATTGCGCCGACCGTAGTCAGCGGTCACCGTAATTAGCGGTGACCGCAATTAAGCGGAACCGGAAGTAGCGTAATCGCGGCGGAACGGGAAACAGCACAGCGGCCATCTTAAAAAACACAATCCATTGCCATCCTACCCAACCACACCACAACCAACCCTCAAACCCTGACATTCCCATAACCCACCCATTTCCACAGCCAACCATGCCTAAAGTTGTCAAGAAGGCATGTGACAGGCAGCGGCAGGAGCGCTTCAGTCGAGAGGAACTGCAAATGCTTGCAGACACGCTCCAGGAGAAGGCTGATGTTGTCTTCTCCAATGAGATGACCCGAACAGCCATAGGCCGCAAAAAGGAGGTGTGGGAACTTGTGGCACAACGTGTCAGTGCTGTTGGAACCACCCCACGCACCTCCAAACAGTGCCGCAAGAGATGGGACGACCTGCGGATCAGGGTCCGGGGCATTATGTCTGCCAATCGTAACCTGGCCCTGGGAACTGGCGGGGAGCAGACTCCCCACTGAAGATGCAGCCATGGGAGGAGACATGTGCCTCTCTGATTGGCATTGAGTGCATCGAAGGTGTCGGTGAGATGGAGAGAGGGGCCCCGAGATCTGGAGACACAGGTAGGTGCCTCATATCCAGCCTTGCAAGACACCCTGATATACTTGCACGTGACAATCACAATGTGGCAGACGCAACACATCAGCAGATGAGCCACACCCTGTGCACATGCAGCATGTATACTGTACAGTAGGCAGACACACACCTGCATGCAAAACCGAACCTAAAGGGAGGCAACCTGTATCTCACGGGCTACTAACTCCACCATCTATCCATTTCACTCTTCACAATGCCTGCTCAATGTCCGCTGAACCATCAATAACAGTCACCCTCCTCTGCTCCACCACAGGCTCGCAATCGGACACTGGCAGGGACAACAGCACCAGCACCCCAGCCAAGAAGGCCAGGAAAGTGGGAGAGGGGAACCATGCATCCACCTCTGCTGGACCCAGGCAGAATCCACGCCAGGCTGAAGAGCCCAGGGCAGCAAAGTCCCCCGAGGAAGGGGTCGTGACAGCACCTGCAGCCCAACCACACCCACTGTTGCCCACTGAGGGCAATGCATCAGCAGGGAGCAGTACTGTTGGGGAGACTGCAGCCATCGCTGCCTGCTCTGACAGTGATGTGGAGGATGACACCGGACTTGACCACAACACACAACTGCACTCACCACACCTATCCCCAATCAGCCATCATGGAGATGACACCCAGGGCCCATCGCCAGCTAATTCATGGCCAGCAACTCCCAGCCCAGTGGGAGTTGTGGAAGATGGGAGTAGTCCCATTGGTCCCCCATTGGCACCCCCCCCTTGGGCCAGAATTCCAGCTGTCGCTGGAGCAGATTGCCAACAGGCAGGAAGCACTGGGCACACTCCTCGCGCAGCATGTAGCAGAATGTGTGAGTACCAGTGCAGCCATGGAGAGGAGTGCTGATGGCATCAGGGCTGCCATCCAAACTGCCAGCAGGGACATTTGCACCGAACTTGCTGCAGGGCGGCAGATGATGAGCCAGCTCATCCAGACAATTCTGGACACATGCCGTACTGAGCAGCCCGGTACATCCTCGGCTGCAAGTTCAGCACAAGCCTCTCCCGTCCGCAGGTCATCCAGGACCCAGAGGAGCACAGGCAGGGGGGCCCCAGGTTCCGGGAGAGGGGGCTGTCAATAGTGTGCTGAACTATACTCATTTCACCACGGGCACTGTCACATGTTTGCAGGGTGTTCATGGGGAAGGGGGAGGGGGGTATTGGGTGTGTTGGAGTGTGCAGGGGGGAGGGGGAGGGGGGTATTGGGTGTGTTGGAGTGTGCAGGGGGGAGGGGGAGAGGGGTATTGGGTGTGTTGGAGTGTGAAGGGGGGAGGGGGAGAGGGGTATTGGGTGTGTTGGAGTGTGCAGGGGGGAGGGGGAGGGGTACTGTTATACCTATTCAGTAGTACAATACACTTTTTATTTTCTCACAAACTAAAAGTGTGGACATTGTTCATTGCGTATCTGTGCTTTATTGTTACAGTACACAGTGTTGACATACCAGACACAAACAGTGCCCCAAGTGCCATCCATATGTCACACACTCGCTGTGTGTGCTAGAAGTATCGGTCAATGACATTCTGACGCATTATATGGCCCTCCTGTGCATCGCTGCCTCCCTGAGGTGCTGCCCCTTCCCCATCATCATCATCCCCATCATCAGGTGGTTGTGGTTCTGCGTCAGGGGGCAGAGGCACGTTTCGTCTGATGCACATATTGTGTAGCATGACACATGCCATGACGATCTTTGCAACCTTCTCATGGCGGTACAGGAGTGCCACGCCAGACCTGCTGAGGCAGCGGAAACGTGCCTTCAGTAGGCCAAAAGCATGCTCTATCACCACACGGGTACGTGCATGGTTATGGTTGTAGTCCTCCTCATGCTGGTTTGATGGGTTCCGGACTGGTGTGAGGAGCCACCTCTTCAGGGGATAGCCCGCATCACCTGTAAAATGTGAGAAAAGAATGTGTCATGAACGAGATTGATATGTGAACAAGACGCACAACCATGCCTTGATTCTGACTGTTACTGTGCACCAATTGGAGTTGTGGATATGGATTTACACTGTGCAACCAGTATGTGTTCATGGCTCTCATGTACTGTTTTGCATGCTAAAACACAATGCAGGGGGGACGATTGCCTTGTGAGTGGCTATCCACTGTGTCCGTTCAGGACGTCATTCATGTGACCTTGCACGTGTCCTGTGAGCTTGAAGCTCACATGATAGCAACATCGATGTCTGGCTCATTATGACCCCAGTGAGCATTACTGGTGTCAATGGGGACAGTTTGTGGGTCTTGTAGTGGTGCATTGATGTCCCTGTCTGTCATGTGCCTCCTTTGTACGCAGTTGTGGGGGACAGGCCTTTCAGTAGTTGGTGCATGGTGACGTGCATGTTGGTGTTATTCTTTAGGGTCAATGCGGCCACAATTTGCACAATGCACTTGCAAATGGTTGTGTCGTTTTTGGGATGCACTTTCATTCACATGTTGGGATGATTAGGTCAGGCATGATGTGTACACTTCTCTGTTGACGTCAGTGCTGCCACAGGGAATGATCTGGCTACTGCTAGTTGCACCCACCCCCCTGTATCTGCCAGATGTAATATGCATTGGTACGTCATTCAACACCCACTTTGCATTTCCATGCTCATGTCATTAGACTCACCGAGTAGGTAGGATCTTGGGCCTGCATGTCGCTCCATGTAGCGTGGTATTGTTGAGTTCCGTAGGATCATAGAATCATGGGTTGATCCGGGGAATCTGGCACAACAATGTGTGATGATCCTGTTGGAGTCACAGACCATTTGCACGTTGATTGAGTGGAAATGTTTACGGTTGCGGTACGGTACCTCCATGGCATGTGGGACCACCAATTCAACATGGGTGCAGTCAATGGCACCAATGCAACCAGGTATGCCGGCCAGTGCATGGAAACCCACTTTGGTGTTGGCAATCTCCTGGGCAGACCGTGGTAATGAGATGTGGTCATCTGTGTGCTTGAGGAGGGCATCGAGCACTTGCATCAGTGTACGCGAGAATAATGGTTGTGATATGCCATGCAAGTGCCCCACTGTGTGCTGGTAGGTGCCTGTGGCCAGGAAGTGGAGCACGGACACTACCTTCAGTAGGGGGGGGGGTGGCAGTGGGTGTATCAATCATGCTGACGATGTCGTTGTGTATCATGTCCACAATGGTGGTGATGGTGTCCCGGTCCAGTCGGTACAGGGTGTGGATCTGCTCAGCGGTGAGGTTGAATGGGCTGGGTCTGATGCGTGGGATTGGGGGCTGCCTGCGTGGTGGCACTGGCTGTGCTGGTGGGGCTTGCTGGGCCTGCCTTGCCCTCCTTCTCCTCCTGCGTCTCCTCTGTGCAGCCTGTTGTTGTTGTTGTTGTTGTTGTTGTTGTAGTTGTAGTTGTTGTAGTTGCTGTTGTAGCACTCGCATTGCTATCAGGTCCTCCAGCCCCAACATTGCTAGTCCTATTGTTATCATTGTGGAGTGTGACTGGGTGTGGGAAGGGGTGGGGTGTGCTCTTTTTTTACTTCCTGTGTCTGTATTGCCTTCACCTGTGCTGTTTCTGTGCACCTGTGGCAGCTGCATTCACTTTACATGGCCCTTTACGGTTGGTTCGCAATGGCGTAATTTGCACCATGGCGGTAAGGTACTTAACGGGCTGGGTGATGGCGTTAGGGGCATGTCCGCTTGGGTCGGCATTCCCGCACCTTTCCGCCATGGCGCTAAGTACGGTGTGGATGTTTGCGTGCGCGCGCCCTTGGCGCAGTCAGCGGCAGCGTTAGCTACGATGCCGCTAGTGACATCGTAGTTTACGGTCACGGGTCGTAATCGGCACGAGCGGAAGAAGATGGCGGTAATCGTTTACCGCCATCGTTTTTCGCTTTGCGCCTGGGTCGTAATGAGGCCCATAGAAACAGCTCCATATCATCTTTATTCCACTTCCCTACCATTTCCAAACCCTCTTTCACCCACCAAATAACTCTAAATGTGTTTCCCAAGCCATCAGTTTGCAGCGCTGTCCGCAAACTACTGCGGTGTCTGCGGACTGCTAAAACACCTGCACGCCCTTTTTCCACCTACAAAAATAGCCCATGTCATCTTTTTTCCACTCCTCCAATCTTCCCAAACCCTCTTTCTACCACCAAATGCCCCTAAATGTGTTTTCCAGACTTTTTCCCCACTGCAATGTGTGCGGTCTGCCGCGGCTGTCCGCGGATACAACATGGCGGGCATTTCAGAAAATATGACACACCTCATGTTTTTCACCATCCAATAAGTGGGCACATTCAATTTCCGCAGACCTCATGCCACCCCCTGGACCAATCGGAGGCCCATCCATGGATTGAACCCGGATATCACACATTTTGTTTTACCTAATGTTTGGCTGTTTAAATTGATGAAATTCCGTCTAGCGGTTTCGCTGTAAGCAACATTTTTTCCATTGTGTCTATGGGAAAAACTACACATTTTGGGATCCCCTATAACTTTGCCCCCTCTGCACGAAGCCTCACCAGACTTCAAAGAATCAATTGGACGGGGGCCATATACTTTTCTTGCCAAGTTTCTTCCAGCAGCAACAAAGTTATAAACCGCCCAAAAAGTGCTCTTCCTATGGGTTGAGCAACTTAACCATAACTACAGTGCCGCTACCGCAGGCCCTGTAATGTTTAAGTACAAATATTGATTTATGTTGTAGATGAAAACATTTTCATTTTTTAAGGTGCAAGAGGAATGTTCATATGCCCTTAGTGGAGTATAGCGTAGCAATATAGTTGGAAGAAACATCATAAGAAAAGGTAAGTACTAGTGGAAGAAAGAAGCAGATGAACGGAGAGAGAAACGGTAGGTATCTGTGGACACAGGGAGTGTGTGGATCTCCTCAATTATTATTAGAAGAAAGTGGACACAGGTGGGTACAAGTGAAAGAAAGTGAGGGATACAGTGGTTTCAAACTGGTAGCATTTCTCCTAATTGGAGTGTAACAGGGGTAGGTAAAGTATAGTGTATATATATAAGTATGTGCATATCCATTGAAGAAGGTAAATGAGACCCCTGGATAGAAGAAGGTGGAGTAACCTTTTATGATTAAAGTATTTAAAATATATATACGTTTAATATGTGTTATGTTTTAGGTAAGAAAAACAGAAATATTGTTAATTGAAGTGATAGGTAAACATTGTATATACATATGTAACACTTCCTTTCACGTATGTAGAACAGCCACTTATTTTCAGCATTAAGGGTAGGTATATCAAAGTAGGAAGGGTGACAAAAAGTGTTAATTATATCTTGCCAGGATAAACACATCAAAGAAAGGAGAAACTGCGGTACGGAGACATAAGAAGGACTAGAAAATGAAAAATACAGAGAATATGTTCATCAAAATAAAGAAAGCAAAAATCAGGCCTGACACCATGCTTACACAAAAAAGATGAAGAACAGTGATCACTACTCTAAAAAGATAAGGACACATTCGACCTGGCCATGGATAAATAGAGATGACAACAGCACTGTCATGTCAAGGACACACACAGCAAGCCAAAGACTGTTACTGTGCACCAATTGGAGTTGTGGATATGGATTTACACTGTGCAACCAGTATGTGTTCATGGCTCTCATGTACTGTTTTGCATGCTAAAACACAATGCAGGGGGGACGATTGCCTTGTGAGTGGCCATCCACTGTGTCCGTTCAGGACGTCATTCATGTGACCTTGCACGTGTCCTGTGAGCTTGAAGCTCACATGATAGCAACATCGATGTCTGGCTCATTATGACCCCAGTGAGCATTACTGGTGTCAATGGGGACAGTTTGTGGGTCTTGTAGTGGTGCATTGATGTCCCTGTCTGTCATGTGCCTCCTTTGTACGCAGTTGTGGGGGACAGGCCTTTCAGTAGTTGGTGCATGGTGACGTGCATGTTGGTGTTATTCTTTAGGGTCAATGCGGCCACAATTTGCACAATGCACTTGCAAATGGTTGTGTCGTTTTTGGGATGCACTTTCATTCACATGTTGGGATGATTAGGTCAGGCATGATGTGTACACTTCTCTGTTGACGTCAGTGCTGCCACAGGGAATGATCTGACTACTGCTAGTTGCACCCACCCCCCTGTATCTGCCAGATGTAATATGCATTGGTACGTCATTCAACACCCACTTTGCATTTCCATACTCATGTCATTAGACTCACCGAGTAGGTAGGATCTTGGGCCTGCATGTCGCTCCATGTAGCGTGGTATTGTTGAGTTCCGTAGGATCATAGAATAATGGGTTGATCCGGGGAATCTGGCACAACAATGTGTGATGATCCTGTTGGAGTCACAGACCATTTGCACGTTGATTGAGTGGAAATGTTTACGGTTGCGGTACGGTACCTCCATGGCATGTGGGACCACCAATTCAACATGGGTGCAGTCAATGGCACCAATGCAACCAGGTATGCCGGCCAGTGCATGGAAACCCACTTTGGTGTTGGCAATCTCCTGGGCAGACCGTGGTAATGAGATGTGGTCATCTGTGTGCTTGAGGAGGGCATCGAGCACTTGCATCAGTGTACGCGAGAATAATGGTTGTGATATGCCATGCAAGTGCCCCACTGTGTGCTGGTAGGTGCCTGTGGCCAGGAAGTGGAGCACGGACACTACCTTCAGTAGGGGGGGGGTGGCAGTGGGTGTATCAATCATGCTGACGATGTCGTTGTGTATCATGTCCACAATGGTGGTGATGGTGTCCCGGTCCAGTCGGTACAGGGTGTGGATCTGCTCAGCGGTGAGGTTGAATGGGCTGGGTCTGATGCGTGGGATTGGGGGCTGCCTGCGTGGTGGCACTGGCTGTGCTGGTGGGGCTTGCTGGGCCTGCCTTGCCCTCCTTCTCCTCCTGCGTCTCCTCTGTGCAGCCTGTTGTTGTTGTTGTTGTTGTTGTTGTAGTTGTAGTTGTTGTAGTTGCTGTTGTAGCACTCGCATTGCTATCAGGTCCTCCAGCCCCAACATTGCTAGTCCTATTGTTATCATTGTGGAGTGTGACTGGGTGTGGGAAGGGGTGGGGTGTGCTCTTTTTTTACTTCCTGTGTCTGTATTGCCTTCACCTGTGCTGTTTCTGTGCACCTGTGGCAGCTGCATTCACTTTACATGGCCCTTTACGGTTGGTTCGCAATGGCGTAATTTGCACCATGGCGGTAAGGTACTTAACGGGCTGGGTGATGGCGTTAGGGGCATGTCCGCTTGGGTCGGCATTCCCGCACCTTTCCGCCATGGCGCTAAGTACGGTGTGGATGTTTGCGTGCGCGCGCCCTTGGCGTTAGCCGCTAGTGACATCGTAGTTTACGGTCACGGGTCGTAATCGGCACGAGCGGAAGAAGATGGCGGTAATCGTTTACCGCCATCGTTTTTCGCTTTGCGCCTGGGTCGTAATGAGGCCCATAGAAACAGCTCCATATCATCTTTATTCCACTTCCCTACCATTTCCAAACCCTCTTTCACCCACCAAATAACTCTAAATGTGTTTCCCAAGCCATCAGTTTGCAGCGCTGTCCGCAAACTACTGCGGTGTCTGCGGACTGCTAAAACACCTGCACGCCCTTTTTCCACCTACAAAAATAGCCCATGTCATCTTTTTTCCACTCCTCCAATCTTCCCAAACCCTCTTTCTACCACCAAATACCCCTAAATGTGTTTTCCAGACTTTTTCCCCACTGCAATGTGTGCGGTCTGCCGCGGCTGTCCGCGGATACAACATGGCGGGCATTTCAGAAAATATGACACACCTCATGTTTTTCACCATCCAATAAGTGGGCACATTCAATTTCCGCAGACCTCATGCCACCCCCTGGACCAATCGGAGGCCCATCCATGGATTGAACCCGGATATCACACATTTTGTTTTACCTAATGTTTGGCTGTTTAAATTGATGAAATTCCGTCTAGCGGTTTCGCTGTAAGCAACATTTTTTCCATTGTGTCTATGGGAAAAACTACACATTTTGGGATCCCCTATAACTTTGCCCCCTCTGCACGAAACCTCACCAGACTTCAAAGAATCAATTGGACGGGGGCCATATACTTTTCTTGCCAAGTTTCTTCCAGCAGCAACAAAGTTATAAACCGCCCAAAAAGTGCTCTTCCTATGGGTTGAGCAACTTAACCATAACTACAGTGCCGCTACCGCAGGCCCTGTAATGTTTAAGTACAAATATTGATTTATGTTGTAGATGAAAACATTTTCATTTTTTAAGGTGCAAGAGGAATGTTCATATGCCCTTAGTGGAGTATAGCGTAGCAATATAGTTGGAAGAAACATCATAAGAAAAGGTAAGTACTAGTGGAAGAAAGAAGCAGATGAACGGAGAGAGAAACGGTAGGTATCTGTGGACACAGGGAGTGTGTGGATCTCCTCAATTATTATTAGAAGAAAGTGGACACAGGTGGGTACAAGTGAAAGAAAGTGAGGGATACAGTGGTTTCAAACTGGTAGCATTTCTCCTAATTGGAGTGTAACAGGGGTAGGTAAAGTATAGTGTATATATATAAGTATGTGCATATCCATTGAAGAAGGTAAATGAGACCCCTGGATAGAAGAAGGTGGAGTAACCTTTTATGATTAAAGTATTTAAAATATATATACGTTTAATATGTGTTATGTTTTAGGTAAGAAAAACAGAAATATTGTTAATTGAAGTGATAGGTAAACATTGTATATACATATGTAACACTTCCTTTCACGTATGTAGAACAGCCACTTATTTTCAGCATTAAGGGTAGGTATATCAAAGTAGGAAGGGTGACAAAAAGTGTTAATTATATCTTGCCAGGATAAACACATCAAAGAAAGGAGAAACTGCGGTACGGAGACATAAGAAGGACTAGAAAATGAAAAATACAGAGAATATGTTCATCAAAATAAAGAAAGCAAAAATCAGGCCTGACACCATGCTTACACAAAAAAGATGAAGAACAGTGATCACTACTCTAAAAAGATAAGGACACATTCGACCTGGCCATGGATAAATAGAGATGACAACAGCACTGTCATGTCAAGGACACACACAGCAAGCCAAAGACGAAAATAAAAGACTTACTAAAAGGATCTCTGCAGGATGTAAATTAGATTTTTATATGGATGTGCCAAGAAGAAACAAAAAGAGCAGAGGAAGAAGAAAAAAAAGATTTTTCCTTTTTATTCTTGTTGTTTCTGTCTTGTTGTGTGTTGTGTGTTTTATTTTTTATTATTTTGGTTATAAAAGAAAGGGGACAGTTTAACCCCAGTAGTATAAATGATGCAACAGTTCACAGTGAGTTCTTTTGAAAGATACAGGAGAGATTTTTCCTTTTCCAATAAAGAGAAGCTTTTGGAGATGACATTTGAGCTAAGCAAAACACTGATAATGACTAAGTGCGATGTGAACCGTTGAAAAGGGCGAGGCAACAGGAAACAAAAAGAGAGCAATTTGACTAAATTAAAAGAAGTAGATAGTAGCACGTGTTTAGGCTGTAGTCATATTTCAAAGAAACAATAGCATTAAAGTAGTAATGTTTGGTTTTTAACTGGAGGTGATGATAATAAAATGCACTTATTTATCAAGAAACTCACCCAGTTTTTTATATAACAGATGGACAGAGAATACCTGCCCTTTAAGTGACCTATGCACCAGCACCTACAAGCGAGGATGAAGGCCCTAACTGTCATAAAAAGGCCTTAGGTAACCCAGTCAGATGCCCAGTTGCCACCGAACTGAAAGAAAAAACAACTACAATCATCTCATGTACTCCCCTGCCCTTGTGTCCCCAATTGCAACAATGTCCCCTTGACTAATTACCCTGCTCAAGAAGATAAAACAGTTAGAAGCATGGCCCTCATATAATCTAAGGGGCCCCTGAACTTGCAGCAAAGCAGCCAAAAGAATAATGGACTCATGGAAGGTCCTTGGTCTCCATATGGAGAAGAACAAAGAAACAGGTGGAAGATGCATGGATGGAAGATGAGCCAGTTGATTGCTAGGCAGTTAAAGAAAAAATGCTGCCAAATGGAACATTGATAAGGAAAGGTTGTGGGATTGAAATTTGTGCGTATGCATTTTTGATGAACTAACAAGTGGAGCGAAAGTCAAAATGGGATAGTGGGTCCCCTCAAAGAGTATATAAATGTTGCGTAATGATATATCCCGAATATTGTAGTGGTAAGGTCACTCATTGTGCATGTAAAATAATACATATATACCAATGAACAATAAAAGAGAGCAAAATATGTCATATCTTTGAAAAAATAGGATACATAAATAAGAAGAATACTACATGACTGAAGACACTATTGGTCCTTTAGGAGTGTTTTCCATGAAACCTCCCATATCGAGAAGAGCACTGAGTTGAGGGGGTGACTAAGATAGGGATACACAAATATACCTCATGCAGGGGGCGCGTAGACAATGAGAGTATGGTTGATATCTTGACCAGACATGAGCATGAAGATGAGTAGACCAAAAGATACTACCCTCCCACCCCCTCTCAGGTGATGGACAGGTGACCATCTCATTCAGGGCCTGTGTCCTGCCCTCCTGCCCAACATTATAAAAAGTGAAAAGCATTGTTCATCGAGGCAACCATACCCCTCTTATTAAAGGCGGGTGCATTAGGGAATGGATACAATATAAATTGAATGTGGATAGGGGCTTATATACACATTCAGTAGACATGAAGTACATTACATTCATCACGAGATTACATGAACAATGGGTTAAAAGAATGCACTTAGACATGAAACATATTACACTGCACTCATTCATTTAGGAAAACACACACATAAAGCTGTAAGCGATATTCAATCAACACTACAGCCAAGTCAATGCCTAGTCTGGGATGCTGAGGAAAACCCTTATTAATGTATTTTTATGTCTAGTTCAGTTCTCTGGATGACCACCCTTGTATAACACCCCCCTCTTAGAACCCCCCTGACCCCTCTGAGCCAAGAAGTAGGTTTGTTTTGCAAATTAAAAGGTTTATTTGAGAATTTAAACAATATATATATATCACACTTTATAATAAATTAATATCTGATAGTACACTTAGCCATATGATGTTGATCAACAATGGGTAATCTGGCACTAGCACACTTCTTTACAATCAATGAGGAGTTAGTATAGGATGGATAAAGTAGCAAAAATACTTTTATGATTTCAAGGGAAAAGCAATGGGGAATAAAATGCAGTACAGAAATACTTGATATGATTTTAGCAAAAGATAAGATAATCACTTTTTCTCTGGCAATTCATCCCCTCCCCTATGCAATGTCAGAAATGGAAGAATATGGAAAGAGGAGCACACAGTTCTCAGGATTGCAACCAAATACAATACGAAATTCAGTTACCCCCCCAGCAAGCTTAGAGGAAACAGGTAGAAGTTTGAAACACAGGCCCAAAATGCTTTTAAATGTGATGGCAATGGATGGGAAAATGTGCCAACTGATTTTAATTCCCTCTAGAGATTCAGGGTGAGTGGGAGATGCGTGTTGGTATTAGTTCAGGCTCATTTTAGCAATGCTCTATGAGTTATTACCAAGTTGCAAACAGATTTTAACAAAAGAAAGAATGGAGCTGCTATTTTGACAAGTGGAGAAATTGAGCCAAAATCACAAAACGCGGTAAATTTCGCGAGTGCGTGAATCGTGATTGCGGAAAAAGTATAAGGAGTAGGAAGTCGGTTTTAGGTTCTTTGAAAAGCTTAGATTCTAATTTCGTTCCTAGCCCAAACGGTTCCAGAGATATGGACGATTAAATAAAGGTAGATTTTCGGATTTAAAGTAAAACTCAAAATGACAGGTGACAGTTGTGCAGCTTTACAAATGACAGATGACACGATTTCTGGGAGGCTGTTCTACTTAGGGTAAAATAGTTTGGATTAGATTATTTTAACTAAGAGATTGGTTCTGCACAGTTCTGCTAGGTACTCACAATATAAATTTGAAATAGGCCTCGCCACGGATCTGGTCAGCTTTTGGACTGGACTCCGGTTCTGGTCTCGGCACTTCACAGTGATCTGGGTCAGCTCTCTGGTTCTGCTCACAGCGGTCTGGGTCACTCTGGATCTCTGGTCTGGTCTCTGGCAATTGTTCTTGGCAAAAGAATTCAAACAGCTGGCCCGGCTGTGGAATAGTTCGCAAATGATTTTAAGGTTGCTGAGGCCTGCTGAGAAGAGTTCTCAGTTTGTGGGTTTAGGCCCTTGCTTTAAGTTCTGAAGTAAAGTTCTGGTCTTTGGAGATTGATAGATTTGAAGTCTGGATCTCTGGATGTGAAGTCGTCGGTCAGCATGCTCCGCAGCAAATGGAATTGAATGTCTCTACCTGTCCCAGCAGTCTCTTTTTATTTGTTTTGAAAATGGGTGTGTGCCTGGGCCTAGCTAAGCCTGCCCCTCTCTACTTGTCATTGGCCCAATTCTCCCCTCTCCCATGATTGGGGGAAGGAAATGGATTGTCAGCATGATGAAGTCTGTTTATGGGTCAGAGGATCCTCCCCTGGTCAGTTTGCCCACAAATCTATATTTGATTCAAATACATCCTTCCCAGATATACAATTTGTTGAAATTACATGTGCACATTATATATTCCTTATGGTCCATGCTTGTCCGCCTCTGATCTTCCTGGGGGCTTGCAGTCAAAAATGACAACATTTTGCACTTTTTAAATTGGTTTTGCAATATCGGACATTTACCCAAAATTACACACAAGTGCGCAAGGAGTATGGACATTAATTGATGAAGTGTCAGATTTTTAACATGCAGACATTTGGAGTGAGACCCTATTTTCCGCTAGCAACCCCCCGGAATACACCACAGGGTCCTAACGCCTCTTAAAATGTTCTCAGAAAAATCACAAAAATAATGATATTACTTATATAATTCTGACAAGTCCGCACTATGAGTTATCTATCTTTTTAAAATTATGCTCTGGTCAAAAAGGGGTGTGGCTTCCCACATCACAGGGTGGAATAACTGGTTTATCCACTTCCCCCAAGCTCAGCTGCTAGCAGAGGCACTGCCCATCCCAGTTTCCCCTAAGAGGAAGCCACTTTACGGCCCCCCAATATAACATTTGCCTGAGTCCAGGACAGGCCTTTGTTCAACTCCCTGTAGTCCCCAGCTGCTCCACCCCTAATCTAATCAGAGAGGTGACAACTCCTTTTGGCAAGGGGAGTGGCTGAGCAGGTTTCAACTCCTGTCGGGGGAAGTTGTCAGGCAGAATCCAGTTTCATTAAGCCAGGTTTCAGCTAAATGTCACTTTTTGTTCCCAGTTTTCTACATTCAAATCAAACTGACAATTTTTACATATACATTAAATAATTACTTCCTTCAAGTCATTTCAGAATATAGTTTTACATTGTATCCACCTCTTAGCAAGTCTTTCCTTGGTCTGGTTTTGTTTCATTTGTTCAGTTTTACACAAAAGTCTGGTGGTTTTAAAACGCCGGCTTTCTGATAGTGGTGAGTACTGGTAATGCAACCATTTTTGGGATTAAGAAAATGAATTCCCCACAGTTTTGAGTTGCTTTTCGGCAATCAGCATTGCCATTCCCAATGGTTTCAGGCTACTGTGTGTGTAGCCACTGGTGGTTTTAGGCAGTGCCCTCCTGTGCTCACAACATAGGCAAAAATGGGTGGCAGCCTATTCTTCATGTTTTCCCTGTGCACTCTCTGGGGAGTTCTGGCCATCATGATGTTTTCCATGCCAGTACTGCACAGTTTTATTGTAGGGCTTGGATGCATGGGTAAAAACATCCCACAAGCCCCCCTCTTGCGATGGCCATTCTGTCCTTTCACTGATGGAACTCGCAAGATCTGGGATGTTCGCCTCCTCTTCTTCCAATTAAATAGGTGGCACAGTTCAGCATCTTTTCCTCCCTCCAGTCGATCAATCAGTTCTCCTTGCTGGTCCTGATGGGAGGATTGGGCGGTACCCCGGGCCCCTTGGGTCTCTGCTCCCGGTCTCCGGATCTTCCTCCTTGGCCAGTCTCCAGGTTTTCTTTCTCCTAGGACTACAAAGGAAAAGTGGCAATACCTATTCGTAGACATTTTTCCATCACTACTAATCGTGTGGCAGACATATACATTTTATACTTTAACATACCTAACATTTTACTTTTGAGATACAAGTTATCATTCAAAGACAGTGGCTTATAAGAGTATAATATTTTTGAGACTATATATGTGGGATATTTTAGGGTTAGAACTGAATTAATCTGGAGCGGTCCCCTCTGGTATTGCAGAGGACTCCTCCAGTTGCTGCAAAGTGTGCCTGGGATGGCAACACTTTAGCTGGTTAATATGGACCCACTTGTCTTCCCCTTCCGCCAGACTGCCTTTGGGGATGCAGATCTTATAGGCAACAGGGGAGATCTTGTCTATAATTTCAAACGGTCCCTTCCATGTAGGCAAGAACTTTCGCTGTTTGGCCTGGTTCCTTTGGAAATTGTATAGATAGACCCGATACCCACCTTATATTCCTTTCGGGTAGTTTTTAAATCATAGTGGGTCTTCATGCTCTCGACTGATCTTTCTAGATTCCGCTGAGCATAGGCAAAAGCATGTTGAAGGTGTTTCCTTAAATTCTCCACATACTCATAAGTTGTGGAGGCATTTATCAGTGTCTGCTCTTGAGTCCTGTAGAGCAAATGCTGGGGAAGCACCATCTTGCGTCCAGTCATCAACTCAAATGGTGACAGTTTGGTTGCAGATGAAGGGGTAGATCTGATGGTCATTAGGACCAGAGGTAATCGGATATCCCAACTTGGCCCAGAATCTGCCACAAACTTTTTTAAGATGCTCACAATGGTTCGGTTGTATCTCTCTACTGCCCCAGAAGAAGCTGGCCGGTAAGCAAGATGTAGCTTTCTTTTGACCCCCAGTATCTCCAACATCTTTGTCATTACTTCACTGGTGAAGTGGCTACCTCTGTCTGACTCAATCCTTTGAGGTAGACCAAAATGGGAAAAGATGTGGTTAATCATTAGGGCAGCTGCTGTTTCTGCCTTGCAGTTTGGTGCCGGGAGACACTCCACCCACTTGGTAAACAAGCATGTAACGGTCAACATGTACTTGTTTCCTCTAGACGAACAAATTACAGGGCCTACAAAGTCGATTTGCAAATCTGACCATGGCAGTGTCATCCCCCTCTTTTGGAGAGGCACACGGTGTGTGAGGGATGATGGCTGAAAATGTGCACACACAAGACACCCCTTCAAGTATTGGTCGAGGTCCTGCCCCATGTGTGGCCAGTATGCAACCTCTCTTAAGATTTCCAGTGTTGTGTGAAACCCCCTATGACTGGCGGTGGCCGCATCATGGGCGTGACTTAACATCAGGCTTCGGAATGAGGTAGGAACCACCCACTGATCGTGGCCAGCTTTGGATTTCCTTACTAGAAAACCGTCTTGGATTCGGAACATTTTTGGACATTTCATCAACACTCTTAGGTCCTCTTTCCCAATGTAATCGGTATCTGTCAGGGGAAAGTTCTCAGGGTCCTTAAGGTGTTGGTAAAACTTACCAATAATTGGATCCCCCTTCTGAGCTGTAATTAAATCAGCACCAGGGGTCTCCTTACTCCATTGTGCAGTTGAAAGATCATTGTGAGCATTTGTCTGGGAACTAGTGATAGCAGTGACTTGGATTTCCCCCAATAGGGACTCTATTTCTAGTAGATCCCCTCGGATGGCCCCAGTTTTGGCCAGCTGATCAGCTAAGTCATTTCCAGTTTTGTCTGGTCCTCTACTTTGGAATGACCCTTGATCTTTTTCCAGTAGATGGTCATCCCATTCGATGTGACCAGATCATCAATGTTTTGAATTAACTTCCCATGTTTCAGGGGTTTGTTATTAGCGCATAACATGCCTCTGGTTTTCCAGTTGACCAGGTGCTCCACGAACCCGTTCCGTACATAATCCAAATCTGTGATTATGACCAGTGCATGGAGTTGATGCTGGACAGCAATGAGGATGGCCTGATGCACAGCCATCAATTCTGCCACCTGACTACTTCGGGGACCAACTTTGTATCCAGTGGAGGGTTCTGGAAACTCCTTCACCCATGCATTCCCTACGCCGGCCACCAGTTCTTTCTCCCCGTTGTTGTCAACATGGTAAGAGCATCCATCCACATAGACAGTGGGCATTCCCTCACACTTGTCGTCTTCAAAGACTTTGTGCGGGGAATTAAGGTATGCCTCCATGTTGTCCTTGATTTTTAGACTTTCGTCCTCGAGACAGTTTTCTCTGGCACAATCATGCAAGTCAGACAGACCTTGCGCGAGGGGACTCTTCTTGTTTTGGCCATATCTGACCTCCACAGGAAAGCCTTGCATTGACAGAATCCAGGAAGTAATTCGGGAATTACTCACATTTGCGGCCCGGATACTGTCACTTTGGAGATATTGCAGAGGCTGGTGTGGAGTCTCCACTATGATGTGTTCCCCCTGGATAAACGGGCGGTAATTCTTTAATGCCCACACCGTTGCCAGGAGTGCCTTCTCACAATCGTTGAATTTTTCCTCCACAGAGGATAAAGTTTTGCTCGCATAGGAGATTACTTTATTGACCTTGTCATGCTTTTGGTATAATACTGCCGTCAAGCACGTATTAGAGAACCCCGTCTCCAGGAAGAACTCCTTGTTTCTGACAGGGTAAGCTAGGCAAGGCGCTTGTGAGAGGCTTCTTTTGAGTTGTCTTACAGCCTCGGATTGTTCTGGACCCCATTCCAACTTGACCCCCACGTTCAAGAGATGAATCAGGGGTCTAGTGATCTCTGCGTAGCCTTAAATGAACTTTCTGCTGTAATTAGTCGGTACAAGGAGGCTCCTTAGTTCCTGCAGAGTTGTGGGGTCTTTCAGTTTCTGGAGTGCTTCCACTTTCTTTTCTTGGGGACAGAGACCCTGAGGAGTAATCTCATGCCCCAAGAAATTAACACGGGTTCTACACCACTGTGCTTTCTGAAAGGAAAGTTTTGCTCCGGCGGCCCTCAACTGTGTCAGACGATAACGGATCTCCGCTATGTGTTCCTCCACAGATGAACTTTTGATGAGGACATCATCTACATAAGCCAGGTTACCCCTCACACCCAGGTCGGGCATGGCCTTATGTAGGAAAATGTTGAATTCATTGCCGGAGTTGAGGTATCCGAAGGTAGTCCGGGTCCATGTGTACTGCTGGCCCCCAAAGGTAAAAGCCAGTTTGTATTGGTCTCCCCTACTGACAGGCACGGTCCAGTATCCATTGGTCAGATCTATTGCTGTGAATACTTGTGACCCCTGAATCTGGGCCAGCCCTTGGTCAATGTAGGGCAGAGGCCATCGGGAAGTATGGACCCGTTTGTTGAGCTCCCTAAGGTCGGTGCAGAGTCTCCACTAGCCGTTTGGCTTCAATATTCCCAGCACCGGATTATTGAAAGTGCTGTGGACTGGACGGATTATTCCCCGGGACTCAAGGTTCTTAATTATTTCAGTAAAGGACTCCATGGATGCGAGAGGCAAACGATATTGCTTCACAAACACTGGAGTCATTCCAGGGTCCGTGGGAATTGTTGTGGTGTGGATGTCGGTGCGACAACAATCATATGAGTCTACCGCAAAGAGATCTTGGAAAACCAAGAAAACTTCTTTCAACTTTTGCTTCTGTTCCAGAGTCACACAGGCATCAGCTAGGTTGACTCTCTATTCCACCATCTGCATGAAGCCTGGAAAGACTTCTGGTTTGGCTATCTCAGCAGCCTCCTCCAACCGGGTGGAGAAGTCCCTGGTCAGAGTGCTGATTTGGACTGGGGGCTTCAGGTGGGAAAGGCAGCCCTCATGGACCTGGAAAATCACCTCATCCCTCCTGAAGTCACAAGTCACATCTTCCTTACCATAAGGGCAAGAAGTGTACACCAGGAAGTTCCCCCCATGCCGGGTGAAAATCCTGTCTGGTGTTGTGTTGTCCTCACTGTCACTGTCAAAACAGTCCTTGGGGATTGGTCCTAACAGTTCATTTCCTAAATCAATGGAGAAATGTCGGTCATCAACCGCCATTCCAATAGTGGTGCCTGCGGCTAGAGTAATACTCTGTAAGTCACTGTTATCCACCTCTATTGGAATGGTGTCAGGTTCTATGTTGACTAATGGTGTTGGGTTTACCCCTAACCCTTGCTGTTGGAGAGAAGCATTTAGATGAATATAAGCATCAGGGTTTTGCAATTTTTGTCCTCTTTTAACTTTCACTTCCAGGGAGAATTGTCGGGTTCTTTCTGGGATGGTGACTTCCTCTTTAATCTGAATTTCAACTGCATAAGGTAGCAATTGAGCTGACCTAAATGCTTTTTCTGGATCATCAAAGCCCATGGGATTATCCGCTAATCGGGACCAAGCTTTGAAGTTTATTAGGTCCAAACTAATGGCAAAGCGATTGAGAATGTCACTGCCTAAGTAAAAGGCAGCAGTGACGTCTCGCACGACCCAACAATTATGGACTATGCTCTTGTTGCCAATGGAGATTTTGAGCATACACCTGCTTGGCAGGAGATGTTTGGAAGTAGGTGCTTCCAGGTCCATTTCCCATTTGTCTATCAGTTTGAATGTGGGAATGGCTGGATCTTTTGGGAGTTGGCGGAACATGGCTTCGCTAATGAAGCTCTTACCGTTGTTCACACACACTCGAGCGAGAACAGAGTCCTTCCCATCATTTAACTGAACAGGGATGAACAACTGCTCTCCAATTTGCTGAATATCAGACAGGCTCGGAGCTGATTTCACATCTTTCTGGACTATAGGAGTGGGAGTTTCTGATTGTGGATTAGTAAAGAATTTCAGGGTGTTTCCTTACAGTGTGGAATACCACCTTAAACTGGAAGGAAGGTTCATTTTCAGAAATAGAGAGGACCCCCCATCACCAGTCTGTTGTCCTACTGCTATTACTGTCACATCTGGAGTTTGGTTGTTCTGGAAGTGAAATTCTACTTGCTCAGATTTTTGTTCAACCATGTGGCAGGTGCCGTTTAAACTAACATGGTTGACACTCTGTTTTAATTTTATGGGTCGGCTAGTCTAGGTCCAGAGGACCTTGTTTACACAATCTATTAGGGGTGACAACCTTCTCAGGAGGTCATTCCCTAGTAAACAAGGAGTGTCCTCTGGAGTCACTGCTATGACCGGGTGTTTCACCTTGTGTCGCCCAAATTTAATGTCCAAGTCTGCAGTCCCCTCAACGGGAATTTCCTTCCCGTCAAAGTTCTGCAGTTGTCGAAGAAGAGAGGTGATAGGAATTGGGTAATTCTCCCCCCTTCCTGCATTTAGTTCCTCAAAGGCCCTTTTGGACAGAAGGTTAGCTTGGGATCCAGTGTCCACCAGTGCCAAAATTGTACCCTGCCCCTGTACTTGTACCGGGGCATAGTATCTTCCCTCCTTCTCCTCAAGGGGGCACAGATAATGCACATTTTTGGACAACTGGTGGGCTAACTTTCTGGTTTTGAACATTGCTAGCGAAGAGATTTGGGCTGAATTCTGTGGAGAACCTTGGGAATCTGAAAGAAAAAGTTGGCAACTGGAGATCAGAGCCATTGTGGGTTCCCTGGTTCCGGTTCTTGGCCGCCCCCCCATTTTTGGAGGCAGTCACCAGGATGGGTTTGAACCAGGGGATTTCGGTATTGTCGGTTCTGGGGTGAGATGATGGGCGGCGGTAGCTCAGTCTCCACATCTCCCCAGTCTGAATTGACATCCCTTGGGACCCATTTTTCCTTGGGAGGAGTTCCCCCATCTCTGAAGGAGAAGATCCTTTTTCCAGGATCTTCTGAGGATCCCTCTCCCTCAAATTGGAAGACCTGTACCTCCTCCACAAAGTGGGTCTGTTTGGGTCCTTTGTTTCTCCTACCTCCTCTCTGCTCCTTAGGTGGCAGACTTTCAGGGGTAGGAGATTTTGTTTCCGGTTCCTGGTTTTCCAGGGGCTCTTTACAAGTTGGGAAAGAAGCTTCCTCCAAGGCTTTACACCCCCCTTCCTCTTGTGCCTCCTCCCTGGGAACCGGTGTGTTATCGGGGTGCTGCCCCTGTCATTGTTCTGGAGCACCAGGTCCAGGGTTTGGGGCATTCTGTGGTGGCATGCTCATCTGAGGGTTCTTTTGAGCCCTCAGTATGCGACCCAGATCCCGTGGCATATTTTGGACCTGGCGCTCTAACTGGGAAACCCGCTCAGGCTGATACGGGGCTCTATTTTCTCCCCTGGGCTGATCCCGGGAAGGGTAGCTATCCCTTCTCTGGTAGTACCCCTGGTTGGGAAGATTTTGGTAACCCTCCACCCTTGGCCTCCCCTCTCCCGGATTAGGTTGCCTGGGCTCAGGGAATTTGGGAAAGAAGGATGGATGATTTTGGGGCGGGAAATTGGGTGGATACCTGGGGAAAAAGTTCTGCCCAGGATTTGGAGAATTTCTGCCCTCCTGTGGGAAGTTGGGAGGGAAGTTCCCTGGGTTAGGTGCTTGGCTGGATCCCCCCCCTTGGGCTGGAGGAGTCCACACATAACCCAGGATTGGTCGGTTTCCCTTATAGCGGGGACTTACATAGTCAGGGGAGCGGGGGACCCCATTTGTGGGACTACCTCCTCGACTCCCTGTCTGTGAATGGCCCGAGGGCCTTCTGGGCTGTGAATTATTTGGTGCAGGCAGGTTTTTAGGCCCCCCCATCTCCAAATCTAAAACGGGGGCAACCTTTACCTCTGCCACCTTGGCAGCAACAGGGGTGCTGTTGGTTTTGGGGTTTTTCGGCACGTTATTTTTATTTTCGATAGGCTTCTGCACCTCATAGATCCGGGTAGCCTGTTCAATGACCCAGTCTAAAGATCTTTTCTCATGAAAATCTCTCACGAGCTGGGTCATTATGTATTTGGGTAAGGCATGGAAAAACGTATTGATAAATTCTCTGCTATCCATGCGTACCCTTCTGGTGGTCTGCGCAAAAGCACGCTTTAATTCTTGCACAAACTCGTGTGGGGCCTGATCCTCCCCACATTGCAAATTGTAGGCTGCTTTGCGAGCCTCTTGAGGATTTCTGTGCACAGAAAAATGTTTCAAGATGGCCGCCCTGTATGTGGACCACCTTGAATGGTTTTGATCCTCCAGCCCCGCAAAGAAACTGGAGTATTCTGGTGAGAAGGTCCACTTTACATATTGAATACAGCTTTGGCTGTCCTTCAAATGGAAAGTCTCCATCATTTGCTCATAGAGCTCCAAGTGTTCCCAAACAGAATACTTGGCGTTCTTATGATAAGGCGTGATGACACTCCTTATTGCCTTTATTTGTTTCAATAGGTCCTTAAGCAAGGCCCTTTTTGCCTTATTGGCCTTTTTGGTTCGGGTAACCGTGGTCCATGCATCCTCCGACTCAGAAGCGCTGCTCCCAGAGGTGCCCGTCTGATCTTCCAGGTTTTCCCGGATTCTGCGAGCCTGGGAATGGCTGGCAGAATGTGGGGACCTGGTCTCCTGTGTCCTGTAATGCTCAGAGGAGTCTTCAGATCCCTCCTTGCTGCCAGGTTTTGATGGGTACCCACCCCCAATGACCTAACTGGGCAGAGGTTTTCAGGATGCCCTTAATGGGCCTACTCTCCTGGGGTTCCCCACTAAATTGCACTGAGCTTGGGTGCCCATACCCGGATGCCCGCCCATCCATTCCTGGGAGGTACTGGCCTATGAGCCCCATACTTCTAGCTGGATAGTAATCTGCCATCTCTGTGGCCCTGGGCTCATGTGCGCGAGGGGACATGGGGGTGGCAGAGTCCAGGGACTGGGAGAGATGAAGGCCTCTGGTACCAGGGCTCCTGAGGTTATGCTCAGGTGTTTCCCTTTCCCAGCGCACCTCGTCTCTATCAGCCCTTGCTCCCTGTTGCAATGCAAGAGCCTGCACTTTCAGTTCCTCAGTTAAGGCCTTACTAGACTCTATCAGTCGCTTCTGCATCGCTATCTGTTGCTGGAGCCTATCATTGTGCTGACAGAGAGCCTCATTTTCTCTCTGTGCCTCCTGATTGCTCCTGGAGTACTGGGCCAGTCTCTGCTGAAGGAGGGTTACCTCCTCAGTCCCATCCCTACTGGCCTGCTCCTTTCTTGCCAGAGCATCCTCCACCCTCCTGGTGTGCTCTAACAAGTTCTGGTGTTCTTTTTGGAGGTCACCCAGTCCCTGGAGGGCGAGGTGATTTTCTTCCATTTTCCTTTTTAAGTGGCAGACTTCCTGGCCTAAGGTATCCCTTTCCTGACTAAGAGCCTGCATCTGCGCCGCCAGGTTGTCCCTTTGCCTTTGGAAAGCACCAGCTTTCTGGCGCTCCTGGTCAAACTCTGCCGGGGATCCAGGTCTTTCAAAATCAGTTTATTGCTCTCTGCCTTCTCCCTATCTAGGTGGCTTTGCAGGGTGACTACCTGCTCGGCACATGCCCTATTGAAATCTAATTGTTGTTCCAGCTTTTTCTGGCTCTGCAGTAGGGAGTCCAAACCTTCTTGGTACTCCTTCTGCAAGGCCAGAAATCTGGTATCCTGGTCCGCCTTTTCCTGTTGCAGCACATCCATACCCTCCTTTATTTTAGTGATGTACTGTCTTCTGTCCTTTTCTGACTCCTGGCTCCTGAGCAGCCTCTGCTCAGAAGAGTCCAGATCAGATTGGGCCTTCTCTAACGCCATCTGTTGCCTATTTGCCAGATCTTGGTCTTCAGCACATTTGTCCTGCATGGCTCCCATATATAGATACAAATATGCCGCTATCCTGGCAATCTTATTATGTTCATCTTTGGCTTTAGGGGCCATATATAGTTCACTCAGGGCCACATGTAGGGGACTCTGATCTCCCCATGTAACTGACCCTGTTTCAGTGACCTGTTGCGCGATTGCCTGCAACCAGACCATTTGGTCCTGATGAGTCCACTCACCTCTCACAAATAGCTTATGTAAGAAGTGCTCTCTGGCTATTTTCATATCTACCAAGGTCGTCATTCTGGAATTTGAGTTCCTTCCTGACTTACAGAAGTTTGTATTTTATTTTGCAAAACAGACTGTTTCCTTAGAGCGTTCCTTTGAGGGGTGCTTTCACAGTGTAAAACAGCGTGGTGATCTAACCAGATATGTGTATCTGGTCAGTTGGCACACTGTATTAATCTGCACAAATGGTAAATCTAACCCAGAATATCCCGGCTCGAGCCCCCACTTTTGTAAGCGATATTCAATCAACAATACAGACAAGTCAATGCCTAGTCTGGTATGCTGAGGAAAACCATTATTAATGTATTTTTAAGTCTAGTTCAGTACTCTGGATGACCACCCTTGTATAACACCCCCCTCTTAGAACCCCCCTGACCTCACTGAGCCAAGAAGTAGATTTGTTTTGCAAATTAAAAGGTTTATTTGAATATTTAAACAATATATATATATATATATATATATCACACTTTATAATAAATTAATATCTGATAGTACACTTAGCCATATGATGTTGATCAACAATGGGTAATCTGGCACTAGCACACTTCTTTACAATCAATGAGGAGTTAGTATAGGATGGATAAAGTAGCAAAAATACTTTTATGATTTCAAGGGAAAAGCAATTGGGAATAAAATGCAGTACAGAAATACTTGATATGATTTTAGCAAAAGATAAGATAATCACTTTTTCTCTGGCAATTCACCCCCCTCCCCTATGCAATGTAACAAATGGAAGGAGATGGAAAGAGGAGCACACAGTTCTCAGCAATGCAACCAAATACAATACGAAATTCAGTTCCCCCCCCAGCAAGCTTAGAGGAAACAGGTAGAAGTTTGAAACACAGGCCCAAAATGCTTTTAAATGTGATGGCAATGGATGGGAAAATGTGCCAACTGATTTTAATTCCCTCTAGAGATTCAGGGTGAGTGGGAGATGCATGTTGGTATTAGTTCAGGCTCACTTTATCAATGCTCTATGAGTTATTACCAAGTTGCAAAGGGATTTTAACAAAAGAAAGAATATAGCTGCTATTTTGACAAGTGGAGAAATTGAGCTAAAATCGCAAATCGCTGTAAATTTCGCGAGTGCGTGAATCGTGATTGCGGAAAAAGTATAAGGAGTAGGAAGTCGGTTTTAGGTTCGTTGGAAAGCTTAGAAAGTTAAATTTCGTTCCTAGCCCAAACGTTTCCAGAGATACGGACGATTAAATAAAGGTAGATTTTCGGATTGAAAGTAATACTCAAAATGACAGGTGACAGCTTGCAGCTTCAGAATTGACAGGTGACAGTTGTGCAGCTTTACAAATGACAGATGACACGATTTCTAGGAGGCTGTTCTACTTAAGTTAAAATAGTTTGGATTAGATTATTTTAACTAAGAGATTGGTTCTGCACAGTTCTGCTAGGTACTCACAATATAAATTTGAAATACGCCTTGACACGTATCTGGTCAGGTTTTGGACTGGACTCCGGCTCTGGTCTCGGCACTTCACAGTGATCTGGGTCAGCTCTCTGGTTCTGCTCACAGCGGTCTGGGTCACTCTGGATCTCTGGTCTGGTCTCTGGCAATTGTTCTTGGCAAAAGAATTCAAATAGCTCGCCCGGCTGTGGAATAGTTCGCAAATGATTTTAAGGTTGCTGAGGCCTGCTGAGAAGAGTTCTCAGTTTGTGGGTTTAGGCCCTTGCTTTAAGTTCTGAAGTAAAGTTCTGGTCTTTGGAGATTGATGGATTTGAAGTCTGGATATCTGGATGTGAAGTCGTCGGTCAGCATGCTCCGCAGCAAATGGAATTGAATGTCTCTACCTGTCCCAGCAGTCTCTTTTTATGTGTTTTGAAAATGGGTGTGTGCCTGGGCCTAGCTAACCCTGCCCCTCTCTACTTGTCATTGGCCCAATTCTCCCCTCTCCCATGATTGGGGGAAGGAAATGGATTGTCAGCATGATGAAGTCTGTTTATGGGTCAGAGGATCCTCCCCTGGTCAGTTTGCCCACAAATCTATATTTGATTCAAATACATCCTACCCAGATATACAATTTATTGAAATTACATGTGCACATTATATAGTCCTTATGGTCCATGCTTGTCCGCCTCTGATCTTCCTGGGGGCTTGCATTCAAAAATGACAACATTTTGCGCTTTTTAACTGGTTTTACAATATCGGACATTGACCCAAAATTACACACATGTGCGCAAGGAGTATGGACATTAATTGATGAAGTGTCAGATTTTTAACATGCAGACATTTGGAGTGAGACCCTATTTTCCACGAGCAACCCCCAGAATACATCACAGGGTCCTAACGCCTCTTAAAATGTTCACAGAAAAATCACAAAAATAATGATATTACTTATATAATTCTGACAAGTCCGCACTATGAGTTATCTATCTTTTTAAAATTATTCTCTGGTCAAAAAGGGGTGTGGTTTCCCACATCACAGGGTGGAATAACTGGTTTATCCACTTCCCCCAAGCCCAGCTGCTAGCAGAGGCACTGCCCCTCCCAGTTTCCCCTAAGAGGAATCCACTTTACGTCCCCCCAATATAACATTTGCCTGAGTCCAGGACAGACCTTTGTTCAACTCCCTGTAGTCCCCAGCTGCTGCACCCCTAATCTAATCAGAGAGGTGACAACTCCTTTTGGCAAGGGGAGTGGCTGAGCAGGTTTCAACTCCTGTCGGGGGTAGTTGTCAGGCAGAATCCAGTTTCATTAAGCCAGGTTTCAGCTAAATGTCACTTTTTGTTCCCAGTTTTCTAAATTCAAATCAAACTGACAATTTTTACATATACATTAAATAATTACTTCCTTCAAGTCATTTCAGAATATAGTTTTACATTGTATCCACCTCTTAGCAAGTCTTTCCTTGGTCTGGTTTTGTTTCATTTGTTCAGTTTTACACAAAAGTCTGGTGGTTTTAAAATGCCGGCTTTCTGATAGTGGTGAGTACTGGTAATGCAACCATTTTTGGGATTAAGAAAATGAATTCCCCACAGTTCTGAGTTGCTTTTTTGGCAATCAGCATTGGCATTCCCAATGGTTTCAGGCTACTGTGTGTGTAGCCCACTGGTGGTTTTAGGCAGTGCCCTCCTGTGCTCACAACATAGGCAAAAATGGGTGGCAGCTTATTCTTCATGTTTTCCCTGTGCACTCTCTGGGGAGTTCTGGCCATCATGATGTTTTCCATGCCAGTACTGCACAGTTTTATTGTAGGGCTTGGGTGCATGGGTAAAAACATCCCACAAAGCAGTGCATACATTTGTGAACAACATGAATAACACATGGATATATTTGCATTAACAAAGAAATGCAACAGCAAAAGGTGTCCATTCTTTTTAAAATGGATGCCATAAGCATGCATTACAACTACATACAGGCTTTAGGCCTCAAACAAGTAAAACATGCTGAAGCCATAGAAAATTTGGTTCAGGCAGGGTTGAAAATATAGAATAAGGGAAGATCTGATCAAGCAGAGCCTGACACACGAACTTGAAAGCATTAAATAGTAGAATAGACAGTCTTTAGAAGTGTTGCTCAAGAGTTGTTATATAAATACATTTGGCAGTAAGTTAGAAGTAGATAAGAACGATGTGGCCAATGGGAACATGGAAGCAGGCCTCAATGTCCTTTGCAAAGTTTTGCAATAGCATGTTTCATCTAAAAGCTGCTTCTAACCAGTTCTAAGTTGTAACACAAATGCCATGATTCATTTGAAATTGGTAAAAAAGTTTATGCTAATCAGCAGAGTATGAGGTCATTGGGAGTGAGTAATAGTGATGTTTTCCAGGAAGCATATGTGTCCAACAAGAAAGGGTGATGCATTTTATTCATAGACACCTGACCAATTATATTGTAAGATTCATATTAGAACAGGACTCGAGTGAAAACATTGAGTCTTTCCTTGATAACTGGAACATCTTGTTGCATGAGAAACCCTCCCCGCTAGGTGCAAAATAATACAAGCTTTTGTTCTTTGCACAATTGCATGTCTCTATCCATGAGTGGCTTTTGTTGAGTTATGGCTAAAACATAACCTTTTTAACAACGTCATTCCACTTTCAACAAAGTATGGCAATGAGCAGAATGCTTCAGTTCACAGTATTCTGGAAGTTAGCACAGTATCCAAGGGTAATTGAAAAAGGACACCCTCAAACGCTGCGTGAGCATGATGACACACCTGTTCCTTTGGAAGCAGGCATGGAATGTGGAAGAGGTACTGCTAGCCTGTGCCACAGGATTGTGGCATGTAGAGAAGAAGATTTAACCTCACATCACGGCAAGGTTTGAAGTTTACCGGCATGTGATGAAGAATATTTAACCTTACGATGCAGCGTATCCTGGTATTAGTGTGGAAGAAAGTTTTGACGCTTTAATGTTGTGAAGTGGCTGCAATACGATAAACTTTCATGCATTTACGCCACTACACATTATTAAAGCGCCAAAAATGGTTTCATTTAACGGCTAAAGGCTATGGAGACAAGAGGGTTATGTTTTTAGTTGGCTGTATGGTAGAGCAGTTCATGTAATTTAAGTAGTTTTATTTTAGTAATTGCAGATGAGGGTGTCATGTGAGGCCTGGTAGAGTGTGTTTGTTGGTGCACTGATGGATTAACTGTAGTCACGGCCTCTGTTTAGGAGTTTTAAGGACCTTTTTTGTGACAGGATGTTTTGTTCTGAAATACATGTGTTTTTAACATTGTGTTTTCTCCACAGCTTGACCATTTTATAATATTAGTTAGGACATGGACTTGCTATTATTGGTATGGCAATGTTCATGTCATGAAGTACCTTTCATCTAATCTTTGTGCTTAAAGGTTGCACTTTTATTTAACAGCATGAGTTAGGGCATGAATGTTTAAAGTGCAGAGCATTATTTTAAAAGAAAATGATTTACAATTGTTTTCATTCTTAGAAGCCGTTTGGATATTTTGGTTTCTGTCAGCAAGTTTAAGAAAGTTACTGTTTTAGCACGTGTAACTTTTGTATGGTGTGCGTTGAGATGGGTTGTGTGAAATCTGTTTGCTGGGTTTCTGCATTGCAGTTGTGGTGTGAGGTCCACTTGCACAGGTGCGTGATGGCTTTTGTGTGGGGTGTTGGCCACCCAGAGTACTTGGTGTGCTCTGTCTTGTGGGATGTTGGACACCCAGAGTACTTTTAGTGCTCTGTCATGTGGTGCCTGTTATGTGTGGCCAGTGGATTCGCCGTTCAGCTGGTTTAATGCCATCCCAGTGGTCTTGATTATTGTTAATGGGTATTGTGTGCGTAGTGGCACCGCTTGGTGATTCTGTACTCTCGGTCTGCTCTGGTGGTCTCTTTGCCTGATTAGGTTGTTGGTTGAGGTGCCTGCTGTGATGAGAGGAAAATAGTAGCAGGTTTTTGCTTTTGGTGTTCCTCCCCACTCAGTAGAAAGGGTGAGGGGCACTGTTGGAGTAAGTTGTGGGAGTCTCTCTCTTACTCAGTAGAAAAAGCGAGAGTCCTTGGTGAGTGGATGATGGTCGTTTTCTGGTTGTTACGACCCTCTTTTACTTGGTAGAAAAAGAGAGGGGCGCGGTTGGGTTAATTTGTTTTGGTTGCATTGTCATGAAAGTCGAGGGATGTACATGTGATGGGATTGCGTGTGTACGTATGTCTCTTGCTTCTGGGAGTTGTTTTGTGTTGTTGAACGGAGGAAATGTGTTGTGTCTTGTCTATCCCTGCACCCTGCACTGTATGCATGGAATGCTAGGAGCGACCGACATGGAATGCTGCGTGTGAGAATGTTATCTTCTGAATGGTTCAGTTGGAAGATGGATTGTCTGAGAGAGGATACCAGTGATGTTTTACCTATGTAACTTACCTATTTTTCCCTAAATGTATTCCCATTCCAGTTACCTGATGTTTCTGTTTCAGTGTCATAATTGGTCAAGACCCCGTCTTTTCACCGGTGCCTTTGAAAATGGTCAGTGCTGTTTTAATCAACCTGCCCTTTGTTCTTGTGCAAAGTTCAATGAAGCACCAGCATTTTTAACCAAAGCGGAGTTTGATTAAGTATTTTTTTTCCTGACAAGTTCACTTTCTATTAAATCTGATGCCCAAGTAGTCATGATATAAAACGTCATCAATTAGAAAGCCATTAATCTGTAAATAAAGGGTTTTAACCATCCTCATTTTCCCACAGCATACCATGCTCTAAGTCTTAGAATAGCAAATTATAAGGAATTATAATTATAGGGAATGTTTAAAACACTACGATAGCAACATCTGCAAACAGCAGGATCTCTGTAGGAAGTCCATTCAAAGAAGGGGCATCAGTCACTAGGTTCAGATCCCTACTGTGATATAATTAATGAAAAGGTTAAATAAGAGCAGGGCCAAGACGCACCCTTGTTTTATTCCTTTTCATTTGGAAATGCCATATTTTTCTCTCCCCCTACACCATCGAACATTCGGCTGATTATACATATATAAACGCATGATTTCCCTCAAGAGCTTGTGAGTGTTATGTGTTGTTTTTCAAGGGTCGACCACAATGCTGTTGTTGGAACTAATCAAACAGGTCTTGAGGTCTATAAAACAAAGATAAAGGTGCTCATTATGGAATTACCGTTGCCGCCACTTGATACGGCAAAATTACAGCCGGATTAAAAGTGGTGGTGGCGAAGTTAACCCCCATTCTTTGAGAGTTCATTGGATGCTATGGGGCATTTTTGCCAGAATTAGTGCCGGTTGAATTACCGCTACAGTAATTCCGCCAATTTTGCCAATCTTCAGCCGAAAGTGGGAGGATTTACCTCCAGCAGGATGCTGGAGATAAACCCCCCACTCCATAGTATGGCGGAGCGGGAAAAGTGGTATTAATTCCATTACCGCCAATGTTTTACTGCACTTCCATACTCATAGGGGATGATTTATGGAATTATTTGAGCAGAAAAACAGAGATTTGTGTGCCATTCTGCCCGCAACTCCCTGTTTAACAAATGGGAATTTGCAGCCAGAATGGCGCACAAATCCCCGTTTTTCGGCCAAAAAATTCCATCAATCAGCCCCATAATGAGCCCAACGAATTGGCTTTTTGAGAATGACACATTTGGCTATTAACAAAAACAGGCTGAAGGGCTGCTCTACTGTAGTCACTCCCTTCTTGAATCCAGCTCGAAATTCAGAGATTTTTCCATTTGAGATGTTCCAGTTTTGTAAGCAGAGGGAGATTTGGGAGATTATCTCTCCCTTCCTTTTTTATAATGAAGGATAATCATCAGATTTTTTCCATGAGGGGGGAATTGCATTAGCAGTTAACATAGCATTGAAAACATTTGTCACATAGCGGGCCCAGATTGTAGCTTCGCTCTTAAAATTATCAACAGGTGTGCCATTTGGGCCAGGGGCTTTCCATGATTTGTTGGTGTGGATCACAGTATCAGCCTCTTCCAATGAAAACACTAAAGTGGAATTACTTCTAACATTTTTCATGTCAATGATCTCCACCAGAAAGTTCTCTCTGTCTTCATGGTAAAGATTGGCAAAGTACTCATACCAAATTAACTCATGGAATATCAGAATTCCTGGAAAATAGACACTCGTTCAAATCCTTTATTTACTAGCTACAAGAATGTTTTGGAATCATGTTTTTAGTGATGCCTTTAGGTTTTCCCAGTTTTCTATCACATATGCCTTTTTCTTCTCAACAATGAGATTCATGCAATCACGCATTGCATGCTTGTTAATACTTGTTTACCAATACCAATAGCCTTTGTTTGCATTGCCTACAATTCCTTTCTAACCAGGACTTCCTTTCGGTCAATCGGCATTTGGTGGGATGTTGCAGCTTAGAAGTAAAGTTGAACATTCTGGTTGCTACTCTAGATAAGGAGCCTATTGCTAGCTCTTGGTAGTCAACATCAGAAGACAGTATACGTTCAATAATCGGTGCTAGCACATGGAGATCGTTATTGACCTCCTTTGAGCCAATCAGAATGTTTAGAAATAGCCAATAACTATGGTATTGACTGCATTCCGAATATTCACAATAAAGTATAGCTCGGGTAGTGTGGCTCAGTGGCAATGCACTCGTCTTGGAAGCAAAACGACTCATAGCAACACAGGTTTGGATCCTGGGTCCACACATAGAAACATCTTCGGTATTAAGTGTTTTATACAAAAAAATACATATATATATATATATATTAGTACCCAGCGAGGGCGCAATCAGAATGAAACAACCATTCTGATTGGCCCTCAGCAAGGCATTACCCAGCCGGGAATCCCTCGGCTGGGATTCCACGGGCATTGTACCCAGTGGGAGGCATGGCAGCCCCTCAGCCAATGAAACAAATAATAATTATAATTCCATCTTAAAAGGAGAAACAACAATGCAATTCCAGGCACTATGTATTTCAACAAGACACTTACTTGTTCAAAACGACATTTTGTTTGCTGCAGAATCATTTTTAACACACCAAAAAGAAATCCGAGCTATTGGAAAAGTTTTCGCTTCCTAAACAGAGAAATTGTTTACTTTTACATGACACTTAATGAATGCTTACGTTAAACCTGGTCCAATTTTTTGTTTGCAATTATATTGCTTAAATTATTAAAACAACCTTGCTATTTAAAAATTATAAAATAATGCCACATTTAATTTACTAACTCATTTTGTCTGCTTACCTTACCCACTATTAATGCAACTTGTTTACTTTTCCACAAAAACTTCAAAACATGAATTGCTACCGCCACTATGTGATATTCGCCTCATAAACCTAGGGGTAATGACCCTTCCCCAACTTATGTCCCTCGGCTTCACCTCGGGCCAACATTTGGTGGTGGGTCATTATCCTGTGATAATGTGCCCTCCCTTAGTCCATAAGCCTATAATAGGTACTAGATTGCAGACCCTATCTCTAAAGGCTTGTATTTCTTCCAGTCATGTTAAAGATTTTCTGTTACAATAATAGTACATTCCAGTCTATCATATTCCTTGTTACTATGGGCACACAAGTGCTCTGGTTCTATACGAGTACATTAGTATACACATAAATGATGGTTATAGTCTCAAACTCAGCCAAACCCGCTGCATGATCATGGGATTGTCTTGCCTGTCATGTGTGAGGCCACATCTCAGGTATATTTACCAACACTTCACATTCAGGGATTTGCAGAGGCTCCACCAGCTTTTATGTAGGTTTGAGAAACGTGTTTTTTAATACCACCATGATATAATTCACTGTCTGAGCTAATATGGGTAATAATCCGTTCAGTATTTTTTTATGTACCCCAAGTCATACATACCCCATACGATCAGCATACTTAACTAGGAGGTTTACCATTGCCTACCTACCCACAATGATGCGCTATAGATTTTTTGTTAGCCAGCCTAGATGTGCTGTTGTTTGAGGTTCTACATGCTTTTGATCTTTGTATGACAAAACGCGTTGCTCATTCAACATTATTACACTTGTGTTCTCTAATCCTTGGTGTTTGATCTCACGGATAGCATCAGGCCATTCAGCAGCTTATTATTCATAGTGTTGAGCTGGCGGGAGTGTAGGCAAGGCAACCACAGGCAAAGCAAATACTTCATAGCCAGACATACAAAAAAATATTCATTTTTGCGTGATGTGTTCATTTTTATGTGATATAAAATCATAACACTTCAGAAAAATGTAATACACTGTGTTGCATTTTTACCTTTGTACTGAGCAAAAGGGCTGGATGTATAATTTCACACTGCATTTAATGCAGATGATAGGAAGCAAACCTGAAAATGATGTAGTTACAGAATCTCTTGACCAGGCTTGTAAATCGGAATATTTTATGTTAATGGACAAGTATATGAAAATGAATGTGAATATCAAACACTTTGCTGTTGTAACCACAGTGGAGCTAGGCCTGAATGATCAACAATGTAAAATTACATTAACCCTTTCATTTCTCTGTGAGCCACAAGCTCTCGAGGTTAAAACAAACATATTTCTGTACATATGTAAAAATAAATATACAGAATCAGTGTATGGCCATAATACCAAATAGAAAGGAATCGGAAAACCTAGTCAAACAAACAAAGGAGAAAGGAGAAAACATGTATACTGTTAAATTTAAATACAATCATTTGAAATAATGTATATTTTCTCTGTCCATGTCCTCTTGTGAATTAAACAAATAAACAGAGAGCAGGGACCTCAAGCATCATTCATCATTCTGAAAGGGGTTCATTATGAGTTGCTCGGTATACCATAAAGGTGTCGATAATACCGTCAACCAACACTTTTACTGCCAGCACTTTTACTGGACTGGGCAAGTAAGAGTGTGCCACAACAGCGTTGCCGGAATTACCAGCGCTGGTTCAACTCATCCGAAATTACCAGTATTACCGGTACCGAAAATAGCAGATGGGCCTGAAGGCTGTGCCAGTAATACTGGCAGAGTGGTATCACCAGAAATATTATGAGTTTGGATTTGTCAGTGATACCGGCAGATATTTGCCAGTATTACTGGCAGAAGCACCTGACAGCAGGCAGTAAATGCATGCAGGTGTGTGAAATGAGGCCGCAGGTGCACCCAATGCTCCCAGGTACAGTCAATCCACCCTGGAAGAGTAGAAAAGGCCATACCTTTCCCAACCACACTTCCATACACCACATGCTGCCACTGATCGCAGTTAGCATTGACATGCAGCTACTCCAGGCCAACATCGAGCTGCAGGGGCTGGAGGATCAACAGTGAGAACAAGAGGCAGTGGAGGGGAGGACAATGACGATGATTGCATGGAGGAGAGGTCACACCAGGTGTGCACCCATACCCTGTGTAAGGTCCACACCATGGACTCTCACTGACATGCAAATCCTCAACCTATACCGTCTTGACAGGGGTAGCATTGCAGATCTCCTCAATCTGATCCAGGAAAACATAAGGAGCAGGCTTGGCATCAGGATAGCCAAACTACCGCTGGTGAAGCTGGTGCTGGGCCTGCACTTCCTTGCCATGGGCACATTTCAGCACACTGTGAGCCAGCTGCATGGCATTGCACTGCCTGCATTCTCCAAAGTGCTGGGTCAGGTGCTGGACACACTCCTGTGGCTTGTGGGACAGCACATTGCACTCCCCACCACCCTGGCACAGGTGAATGCCATGAAGGCAACATTCTGTGCCACTGCTGTATGCCCAATGTTGTGGCAGCCCTGAATCACACGCATGTAGAGCTGCTGGTACCTCAGGCCTCGGAGGAAGTCTACAGGAACCGGTCGCAGTTCCATTCACTCAATGTCCAAGTCACCTATGATGTCGACCTCATAATCACCCACTGCTGTGCCCGGTTCCCTGCATCAACCCACGATGCCTCTGTCCTGTGGAAGAGCACACTGCCAGTGTAGATGGAGGGGAATACGAGCCAACAGACATGGATATCGGGTGAGTACATGTGTCATCACACCAGACTTGAAGTACAGGTTACATGCAATGGGGTGAGGGAACACACACATAGAGATTGCATGCCCTAACCATGCCCCATACATGTTGGACCGATTCACACACACAACACATGACAGGCAGCAACCCACAGGATTAGGGCATGACCCACAATTTAACAGTGAATGCCGAAGATAATCTTTGCAAAGGACAGCCCCACACAATGGACTACATGTACCAAACTTCAACACCACACATCCCACTACATGCATGGACTATCAATTGAGATACTGCAGTTACAGGCAATGCTTCCACAGATCACCATGATATACTTCTATGTCTATCCACCTTGCAGGAGACTCTGGACACTCATGGCTTTGGTGGCTTATGAATCATCTGAGGACTCCCCTGACGGCACAGGAGGTGGCATACAACCAGGCCCATATCTGCACTAGGGTGTCAATTGAGCGCACATTCAGCTAGATAGTGCTGGCATGTGCTATGTTGCACAACATATGCATTGAGCACAACATTCACCTGCCCCTGGATGTAGAAATGACACCCCCTGAGGAGGATGATGTGGTGGCTGTGGGTGCCACACATGCCTGCACTGAGCATGTAGAGGCCAGGCTCGAGTGACTGGCTTGCCAGGAACTCATTGACATCATCTTTGGATGAGGCCACCAAATTGTACTCCCCATGCACCTTTGTGAAGTGAAACTTAACTGTGCACATTAAACACTTGCACTCAATGGAATGTCATATCATTGCTTCAAGTGATGTTTTACATTCTTGCATCATGTAACCAACATACCTACAACAGCATTGCCCCTCCCCAGACACCCACCCTCAGAACACCCTCCCCACACATCCACCCTCAGAGCACCCTCCCCCACAAACCCACCCTCAGAACACCCTCCTAGCACCCTCCCCATACACCCACCCTCAGAACACCCCCCACACACCCACACTCAGAACACCCTCCCCAAACACCCACCCTCAAAATAAACCCTGCAGTGCCAAAATGTCCTTTCCTTGGCCTCTTGGACTTAGGGACCTGCTCCTGCTCCTTGGTGGGGATGTGGCACAGTGAACACCACTTTGGGGTGCTTGGTAGGGATCTCCCAGTGGGTGTAAAATTGGATTGCTCTGACCCCTCCAAATGTATTGGAGGGTCAGCTGAATGTCCTAGTTCAGTGACTGCTGAGGCAGAGGAAGAGGCTTTGTGCTCACACACTCTTTGGCCCAGTGTTTCCATGGCTCTGGTGGCATGGTCGAGTGAGCGTGCAATCCTGCGGGTGCTTTCCTGCAGGCAGTCCTTCATCACCTGCATTTCCTGCAGCTGCTGACCCGCAAGTGTGTGGATGTAGGGCCTGCTGCCTCTCAATGGTATCCATCATTGCACGCATTGTGCACAAGTTGGACTCAGGCAGTGGTCATGGGCTGTGCAGACTTAGTGGCTGTGCTGAAGCATGGTGCTGTGTCAACCTCATACCCCTCCTCATGCTCCTCCTCCTCTTTCTCTTCAGTGGTAGGGACATGGGCCCTGTCGCAAAGTGCCAGGGTTTGCATTCCACATGATTGGGATGTTGGCATGCTGGCTCCCTATGGTCTGTGTACCACTGCTGTGACAGTCACAGTGCGTGCCACTACAGACAGTGGCTATGTCAAGGCATTGGGAGCTTTAGTGACAGCTGTGTCACTTGCCTGGGTGGTGGGGGGGCTCTGTTCACTGGCATTGGTGTTGTGTCCCCCTCAGGGCTTGATGAAATTGCCACAGCAGTGGGAGGTGGAGGTGGAGTTGGTGCTGGTGGTTTTGGTGGTTGCCCAGCAGCCCCTACCTGCGGCTTGCTCCAGCTGTTGAGCGGTTTGGCCTGTGCAGGGGTGGGGGCAGTTGATGTTGCTGTTGTCGAGGGTCTGGCCTCTTCTCTGTCTGTGGACTGTGCTCCTGTTGGAAATGTAATGACATGCTGTTAGCTATCTAGCAGACAAGTCTGTGGGCTTGCATTACACTCATTCACATTGTGTATGTCCCTGAGTTCAATATTTAAGGTGGACTGCTTGGATTGCTATTGCTCTGATGGGTGTTCATGCAATTATAGGGTGGTGGTGCCTGCTGAGTGTGTACACTCTGCATGCATGTGCACATTGACTGTTGGCCTGCCAAGGTGAGTTTTTACTGTGGGTGTGGTGGGGCATCACTTTCGGATGTGGACGATCATGGCACACATGGGTGCTTCTCATGTATCCATGTGCATGCATGAACGTTTCTGCTACATTGCATGCATATTTCTGCATTTCCCCAGCCCAATTGCTGTGCCTGCCATTGTTGGGGAAGAGTTTTCAGGCCCCTTTGCGATTTCTTACAAGGCAATTGTAGAAGGAGAATGGAGGGGGGAGGGGTGTCACCCATAGATGTTGATTGTAGTATAAATATGGCTGATTCCAGTGGCAGCATCATGTGCATAATGAAACTCCATTTCAGAAGGAAGATGCCATTTTGATATTGAGACCTAGGGCCATGACTATGCTTGCATGCTCACAGTTAGTCCAGAAGGTTAGAAGGGTGGGGGCTCATTCTTTGCTCACAGCCCAGCTGTCCTGCAGAAGGTTAATTTCCTAAAGACACACACACACAGCCTTTTATTGAGCCCTATGTGTGTAGTACATGTAACTCTGAAAGAATGAGCCCTTCAAGGCCAAGAGAGGGCTGGGATAGATCATTGAAGAGGTATCCCACGAGAAGGAGGGTGAGGGCTTTAGGCCTTCACCATTTCAGATCTATAAGTTATAGCGGCCCGAGACTCCCAATCCTCTGACACAAACATTCCAGTACCCCATCCAGCCCAAGACCCCTGGCCATAAAGCTGTAAAGTGATCAGTTGATCAAGAAGATTGGAGAACGGGGCAGCCAGTTCCCACTAGTGGCCTGTGTGATTTGTGCTGTGAGGTGCCAGCAGGGAAGGTAACAAATGCATGCCATAAGTAGGAAGACCATAGACACGCCAACATGTCTGGGAGAGGAGCGAGGGTACATGTAGTACTGAGAAAGGTATCGTGCCCTGTAAAGTAGCCGGCTCGCTCATGTCCTTGGTACCAGATGCACTCTAGAGTTAGGAACTAATGATTTGTATAACCCAAATGCCAATTACAGTTTTGTATCTGATTACGAGCAGGCTATATGTATATAGGGTCACACCAACCAGCTCCTCGGATTTGTATCCTACTTGATGTACGTCACTTATGATGCTTTGTAACCTTAAAAGCTATTGTTCATGCTGTTTTTGTCAGAGCACTCCATGGCAGCACAGTTCTTCTCTGGCCGTACTTATAAGAATAAACCTTGTTTTCCTTGCAAGAGGTGTGCTGGGCCTTTTTTCCCTAGTGGGTTGTATTTTTTCTGGCGTGAGCGCTCAGGGGTTTCTCAAACCATTTCACATGCCCATCCTGGGAAGCTATGCTGGTGGATTCATACAATTGGGTACTACATGCACATGTACATGCAGTTGTACTTACCACTAGCACATTGGGTCCCTGCTCCAGCTTCAGCGCTACCTTTCACCTCAATGCCCTCCATGTGCAGGAAACAGCTGATTGTCTCCTCCAAGGACATGGGGCAAAGGGGGTCCACCGTGCCTCCTCCAGTTACAGGAAACTCCCTCTTGTGCTTGGCAATGAGGCTATGGACCTTTGCCTTCAGGTAGTCCCACCATTTATGGCAATCCCTGGCACTGCGGGGGACAGTACCCAATGCTGTCACCCTTTTCATGACTTCAGCCCATATGCCATTCTTTCTCTGCACACTGGTCTTCCTGTTCTTGCTCCACCTCCAACAGAATAGACAGATTGACCTCAAGGCCAGGGTCTGCAATCTCTTGTTCAAATACCAGTGGGAGACAGCTGCCACAGGAGGTGGCACTGTTGAGCCACACACCCTCACAACAAGGGAGGAAAAGACAAGCAGCATCTACCACATGGAAACCATCAAGGAAATAGGAGATGTGAAGTTGGAGCAACCAGTTAACCTAAAGCTGGCGAGTCTGAATGTCTCCTCTTCAACGACAATGCATGGCCAAACTCACTAACCTATGCATGTGTCTGCCTGCATAATCTGATAGGCACAATTTTCAGGAGAATGTCCTACCAAATGGCAATGTGAACAATGGCATATCAGCAGCATGCGTTTGCAAGAGAAGGCAGGACACTGTGAAAATAGATACCTACAATTGTTTACATGCACAAGTGACCACATGAAATCAGTAGACCCACCCATTAGGGCAGCCCATGGCCATTTGCAGACGTGAATCCCCTTTTTCCACATCCATCCAATCAACCCACAGAGCAAACACCAATACCAATAACTGGCCCAACACATGTAAATGCCATTTGGCCAAGCCATGGGTCTGCAGAAGAGGTGGGGAGAGTCACCATGTTGGCTGACCCTGATCCAACCTTGCAGGGGCAGTGTGTGCTGCATGACTACCTACCCTGGCCGTGTCCCCTGTCCATCCCACTGGCAATCCACAGATGACACTTCTCACCTAACTCCATGTCACATGAAAAACAGCCCTCACCCCCTGCAAGGTGTGTACGCCAGAGAGACCAAATGTGTCAAAATATGCTACGCATCCTGCAGTACGTCAACCCAACCCATCGTAACACCATGTGTCTTGGTCAGCATCCATCACAGTGCATGAGTGTCTTATTATGACATATACAAGTATCCATGAAGACTGACAGCATACCATTCATCACCCAATAGGCTCACAGGGAGACAAATCCTGACAAGAACATCCCAGTCTACACCCACAGGGCGCAAGCACCTTCTCCTCTACTCCTATGCCCCAAGCCATGGTACACACGGTAAGGCACCCATGAGCCATACACCTGCCACAATCAAAAGCAGAATACCAGCTGCACAAAGTAGCCACACTACCACTATCTCAACCATTGTGGCTATGGTCCCCTCAGACAGCACAATCTTGCCATTGCGAGCCCACCACCTGCTGCTAGTACAGACAGCACCGCTGCAGGAGTGGCACCCCCACAAGCTGCAGAGGACACTCCACTAGCCACCTCTGTAGAGACACTTGATGACTTAAATGTCGTCACATCCACCCATGGGGCGACTCAGGCAGCCTTGCACCCGCCCCTTGACTCCTCCTCTTCACATGATTCATTGGTGCAATGCCGCCAGCATTGGCACTATCACACAGGCATGGATGATGATGGAATTAGACTAGTGGATGCAGGTGGTAGGGGTCAGGCTCCCCTGCTTAATCCCCAGTCATGTACACTCCCCTCAGACCGTGCCACAGAATCCCCTGGATGCCATATAGAGGAGGAGCAATAATATCGAACAACACTAGGTGCGCATAGAAAACATTGCAGGACTGCAGCTCCAACATCTCCAGGCAATCATGGATTTGGCACAGGGCTCATCAGCAGTATTGCAAGGGCCATGGACTGGCACTGCTGCCACCTCTCTGTGGCACCTGCTGCCAGTACGTCTGTGAGAGGGTCAAGGAGCTGACAGAGACCATCTCTACAGGTGCAGAAACCATGCAGAGGACCTTGCTCCCTGGGGCCAGGAGTCTGGGCAACCACCTCTGTCGCCCCCACAGAGGGCTCACTGACTCGCAGCCCCATAACCACTCATAGAGCGCACACAGACTGAAGATGCTGCCATGCTCAAGAGGGCATGGAAATGACACTGGATATCAGTTGACATTTTTGCGGGTGCAAGGGAGGTGGGAGGGCATGGGAGTTGAGGATCAAGAGAGGTGGAAGGGCATGGATGTTGGGGATTGAGGGAGGTGGAGGGAATGTGGGTTGGAGATTGAGGGAGGTGGGATGGCAGGACAGTTAAGAATTCAAGGTTATAGAGCATGGGTGTTGAGGATTAATGACGGTGGGACGGCATGGGTTTTGCGTACTGAGGGAGTGGGAGGGCATGGGTGCTAGGGATTAAGGCAGGTGGGAGGGTATGTGTGTTGAGGATTATGGAAGTTGGGAGGGCCTAGGTGTTGGGGATCGAAGGAGGTTGGAGGTCATGAATGTTTGGTTCACTACAACATAAATCACAATTCAACTTTAACAGATGCAAGGACAATGATTTGTGAGTGGGTGTGAAAAATGTAGTAAGTGCCTATGTACAAATGTATGAGGTAAGTGCAAGAAAATGCATTCAAAAGAAATTGTCAACCAGTTCTTGTTGCACAAGACGGTCGTCCCTGCCTTCTACATGATTATTTCATGGTGGTACTTGATTCGCAGCATGTGTGTCGTTGTACTCTGAGGGAGCATGTCGATATCTGGGCAGGGGGACATATTGCCTGATGCACATGTTGTGCTGAAATGCACAACCATACAACTGTTTTCCCCACCTCCTCAAGTTTATATGTCAGGGCACCTCCAGTCAGATGGAGACATTGAAAACATCCCTTCAGTAGCTTGAAGGTTTGCTCAATGCACAGCCTGGTCCTGGTGTGTGCCTCATTGTACGCCACCTCATGTAGTGCCCGTGGATTGAAGACCTGCATCATCAGCCACAGCAGCTGTGGTTCTCTAGAGTCACCTGCAAAGGAAAAGGGCATAGGTGTCAGTAGCAGGAATATGAACACATGTGGCATCTGCTCTTGGTATGTTCATAAACACACTTTTAATGAACTCATGGCACATTAGGGAATTACATTTCTCTGTATGTCATGTACTATGGTTGTCATACTACAGTGTTGTCCTGCAGGGCCTTGTCCTGTGGGGTGGTGCCTCTTATATATGGTGTCAGAGGGCAGGTCCTGCATGCAAAGGACTTTGACAGGGCATGCATTGATTTATCAATGTGACAGGGGTGCCCCAAATCCCATCTTCTGGACCAGTTTCACTTGCACATGTATGCAATGTGTGATGGTAGGTGTAGTTACAGACATTCCTTGCCCATTGCCCTCGCTGGTCTACATGTGGGCAGGCAGTGTGCTGTCTTGCAGGCCCATGGAGTCATGGTTGGAAGCAGGGTGGCGGGTGCAGCAGTATGTCAGAGAAAGGTCTGCATCACAAGTCATCTGTACATTCAGGGATCTCCTGACTCTTGCGATGTGCCTTTACCATCACTGACAACAGAACCTTGGGTCGACCTTTCTGATAAGACTGAAATCCTGGGTAAAATTTCTAAGTTAAAGAAATCGAGGGCTCCGGGGCCCCGATGGCCTATCCAATGAAAACCTGAAATCTGCGCTAGAAGATTGGACACACTTATTGAGTATGATCTTCCAAAAATGCACGATCTTGAGTACAATTCCGCTTTCATGGACCTCAGGCGTCATCATCCCCATATTTAAAAAAGGTAGGAAGGATGATCCTAGGAACTTTCGACCAGTGGCTCTCCTTGATGTCATAGGGAAGGTCTATGGATCCCTTTTGTTGGACCACTTCAATCATTGGGCGAAAAGCGCACCCTGTAATGACCCCCTTCAATCCAGATTCAAAAAAGGAGTAGGAATCAGCATTAACATCTTTATTCTCAGCCTATTAAAAGCAAAAGCCCGAGAATCAAATCGGAACTTGTACCTGGCATTCATAGACCTCACCCAGGCCTTTGACTTAGTCAATCGAAGGAAACTTTGGGAAAAACTCAACAACTGGGATTGTCCACAGGAGATCTTGAATCCCATCAAAGCTCTACACGCTGCTACAACGGTGCAGGTGCGATTGAATACTAGTGGTCTGCTTTCATCAGCTATAACAACTAGCAGAGGGATCAAACAAGGTTGCCCTCTAGCTCCGGCCCTCTTTCTCTCTGTCACGCTCACCTGATTCTAACGGAGGCGCAGGTCTGGCTTCGAGTGCGGATGCTTCTTCAATGGTGAACCGCAGGACTCTGAAGATGGACAGGAAGGGCCCCTCTACTCTGGCTTCTCTGGCTCGCAGGAATATTCCCCTGTGCGTGAAAAGGGAGTATTATCTACTGACGGAATAATGCTCAAGCCTCCCACTCCCTTCCAACCCTCCACGATACCCTTCCACGATTCCCCGTGAAGTCTCACCTTAGGGTCTGGAAGGATGAGTTCTCCATCCTGCTTCTGATGTAGGGGCGCGTTGAAACCCAGTTACTTCACTGGATTGAGGTTTGATGGGAGTTCTAAATAAGCTTGACTATTCAGGTGAGGCGCTGTAAGAGTTCTGTTGCAAGTTCAAAAGTTCAAGCTTAATAATAATGTTCATTGTCTTATTGCAGCAAGCGCTAATGCTTATGTCCTTTTCCCCTTAGGGGCCGGGGTTCGGAATGCCGGAGATATGGCGCCGACCCGAAGTGAAACGTGCAGTTCCAGTAAATGACAGGTAAATTCTGGATGAGCGTTCAGGTAATGTCTTTGCTTTCGCTCATTCAATGTCTTTGTCTTTTTTCCCCATAGGGGCCGGGGACCAGAATGCCAGGAAGCGGCAGGACCCGAAATGAAATGGGAATGACCCAACAGGTAAGTCTTAGAAGGAAACTGAGCTTTTCCTGTTTCCCTTCCTTCTCTCACCTTGTTTTCCTGTCTTTCTCTCTAGGCTCTGGGAAGTGGGTGCGGATCCGGATGATCGCTGCTGAAGATGGAGGCGCCCAGGAAAGGTGAGTGAAATGCAGCGCTGCAGCGATCGAAGCGAAATGCTTTTAAAATGATGTCTTCCCTTTCAGGATCGTCGGTGCGATGTCTCTGTGATGCAGCTTTAGCAGGTAAGGTCTTCTTTCTCTCTAATTCTCTCTTATCTCCCTTTGCAGGCGATCCAGGATGCTGACAGGCGTGGCTGAAGTCCAGATGCAGGAGCTGACACGGTGAGCGTCCAGCTGCGAGGAGCAGAACAACGCGAAGTGTGAGTTGCTGATCGGGTGTGGTTTAAATAGCTTTGGTAGAAGTTCCAGGTATGTATCCTTCCACCGATCAGGTATGTATCCTTCCCCGACCACACCCAGGTGGAAAGTAGTCCCACAGGTAAAGTAGTTCCATTCAGGCCTCAAGAGGGCCTGGATGTAGCAGCATGGTCTGCATCAGGTAAGTGCACATTAAAACACTTGAACACATGTCTAGCTTTATGAGACTGGCGCCTAAGGCGCCAGGACTGTGTCCAAAGGGCCCCAGCTTGGGCCCGCTGGCACTTCCCTGGGGGGAATGATGCCTGCCTCTGGGGTTGCTGGGTCGGACCTGGCTCCTTGGAGGTAGGCATCATGACACTCTCATACTTTGGGGACTACAAAGAAACATCAACCACAACACGAGCATTCTCCCCACAATTAGGCAAGGAGAAGATCCCAAGACTCTTGTATGCGGACAACCTTATCCAACTTGACCAGACCCCAATTGGTCTACAACACCAGCTGACTGCACTGACCACATACACAGCTGCCAATGACCTAGAAGTGAACAAACAAAAAACAAAGATCATGGTGTTTGAAAAAAACAACAAGAGGAAGAAGATCAATTCATGGTTCTTGGAGGGGAAACAAAATTGAACAAGTAGCAAAATTAAAATATCTGGTGGTTCTCATTGACTCGACAGCTAAAGACTTAGCGATGCAACACCACCTCTTGGAAAAAATGAAAACCCTCATCTCACAAGCGAAAATACTGGACAAAAAATATGGGCGCTTTTCATTGATGCCCCTACTCAAATTCTATTGGGGCAAAGTTATCCCAACGATTACCTATGGAGCGGATGCCATGCCATCTTTACCTATCTTACTGTGGTCCAGACTGGTGAGCCTTTTCTGGCGTTCCGTGTTGAATTTACCGCCTTCCACTCCGTTAGCCCTGATAAGACGTGAACTGTCTCCTTCATCTCTGGAGTCAATAGTAACTAGGGCTTCTGTTATGTTATACAGGAAGATCAAAGACCCTTCTTCCCCGACAATTTTTTCGCTGGTGCAGGCGGAGATGAATTTAGGTACAAACACAATTCTGTCCAAATGGGAGGCAATGTGTACAGCACAGCTTGAAATCTGCGGCAGCTCTATGGAAGAACTTTTGGGTAATCCAACAAAAACCAAAACCCGCATGGAAGAAATGGATTGAATAAACACACTGGACAAAGCCTCTGAGTACAAGCTGACTAGCAACCTACCTCCAACATGCAGAAAACTAAACACAATCCAACCATTTCTGATAAAACATCCAAGCAGAAAAACCCGGTATACTCTACTCCGTGCTAGGCTGAATTTGCTCCCTATGAACAAAATCCTGCACATAAGAGGCCTCTCTTCAACCAATATCTGCCGCTTTTGTACCGACACCCAACAAATCGAAACATCACGGCATCTTCTTCTATTGTGTCCAGGAACAGACAAATATAGATCGCCATACCTTATCCATCATTTAAAGCAAGCTTACTTGGTTGACGAAGCACTCTGGTGGGATCGCCTAATAGGAGGCTTGAGACCCTCTTGGAAAATAGCAGCCACCAAAATCTTGGATCAAATCTTTTCACACACAGATTCGCAGTCTGGGCAGAGCGGACCCACTTAAGCACAAGCACAAGGGGTGAAATGCGGGGTTGGGCGTTGGATGGACCACACCAGGAGGGCATGGTGTGTCTTTGAATTTGCTTTGAATTTGCTCATGCTTCCCTTAGCTACAGCTTCTCTTGACTTTGGATTTCTTCTTACAAACATTCTGTAAAGACTTTTTAGAAATTGTAAATTGAAGTTCTTCTTCATCCTCTTGTAAAAATCACTTCGGTGATTATATACTCGGAATAAAAAAAAAATGGTTTCCTGTTCCTTTAGACCTCTTCCACTTCCAGGGTGACACATGTGCGCAATCCAGAGCTGCTATGACATTTGGGAGGTAGGCTGCAGTGCAGAAACATGTTTTTTTGGCATTTATCTATGTCAGGGTGATGGGCAGGGAGTTGTGCTGAGGTGCATCCTGCAGGAGTGTATTCAGCACCTAGTCAAACATGGTGGAAAATGTAGGCTGCGACATGCCAAGCTGCATGCCCACAGTGTGCTTGTAGGTGCCTGTGGCAACGAAGTGCAGCAATCGCATGAGCTTGAGCAGTGGTGGTATGGAAGTTCAGAAATTGATCCGGCTTTGGATGTCATCCTGTTTAAGGGAGGACACCTCTGCAATAGTCTCCCTGATGAGGCAGTACAGTGTTATGAGCTGGACATCTGTTAGTGCCCAGGGTGATGATCTGACCCCGGGACTGGCTGCTTGCCTTGCATGGTGTGTCTCATCTGCTTTCTGCTAAATGTGGTCTGTAGTGCTGCTGTTCCTGCCTCTGCACCTCATGTAGACCAGGAGGTGGTGGACTTCCAGATTCGCAACCGTCAGTGGCAGATTGGTGCTGGGAAGTGTGTTTGTTGAAGGTGTGAGCCTTATGTACCCTTTCTGATTTAATTTGGTGAACCCTTAACTTAATTTTACTCACGTGTCTGCATTTACCTTCTCCTTTTGGGAGCAGGTAACTGCAGCCTGTTTTTGGTGGAATTACCACCCATTTACAGTGGTAGTTCAGCAGTATGTCAACTTGTAATACGGCAGAGTTGCCGTTTTGGATGATGGCATTCATTCCGCCAGCTCTAATTCCGCTGATGCTAATTTCTCTGGCAGAATTAATGCCCATTTTCTGAAAAAGGCCTTATTCGGTTTGGGGCATCTTGGTTCCCTAGTGCTCTAAAAAACTCCTCAAATTCATCTATTCATTCTTTCCATCGCTGCCCTTGATCTTCATGTGGTTCAAGGGTAAATGCATTAGGACAGCGTAGATAGCTGACTGGGTTGTAGGCATTCCGACTCCATTTTGGGCTGGCACTGCATCTCCACTCGCGCTACCAAAAGACATGGTGAGTTCACTCTCCTTTCTTTGATCTGTGTATATTTTGCTGCTTTACAACCGTGGTTTATAAAGGTCAATAGTTATCCTTGGGTATTGTTTTAGAATGGGGAACACCGTTAGTTTGTAAATATGTTATTATTCTACACGCTTTATTTAATGCTTTGATGTGTGCAGTCCTGCTTATGTGTCCTTGTATGCTTTATTATGAACTATTCAACTGCACGTTTTTTCTTTCTTCTTTATTTTTTAGCTACAACGTTGCTTGGCAGGACTGTTGCGCCTGTGCAGCCTTTAATCAACTTGAATTAGCTTTGGTGAATCAGCACCGTGTTGATACAATTGGAAGTGTTTACTTTGCAAACGGCGTTAACATGACAGACATGCTTTATTCGCGCTGCATTTCCGTAGTGTGCATGAACTCTGTTGGATGCTTTGCATTGTCATGACAATGATCACGGTGTCAATAACTGAAATAAATATGGATGCACGTCTTGTTATGTTTTTAGGTCCTTTCTTCTGGAGTTTTGGTCTAAGAGGAAACAACAATGCCTTGCACTCTGGTGAGTAACGCGGCTTTCGAATGCTTTAAAAAAAATCAGATTTAAAAAATGTTACAGCAATGTAGAATCATCCGTAATTACATCTGTTGTGGTATATTTTTGACAGTCTAGATATGCAGGGCCTCTATTGCTACAACGTGATGTAGCCTCCGCTGGGAACACACGCCTCCCCCGGAGTGTGCATTTCTGTATGGACGGGGACCTGTGCAGCGCTCCTTACCATCTTTATAGTTGCTTCTCTCTCCTACAAGGCAGCGCCTCCATCCATGGGCGTAATTTTAGGAGGGGACGGGGGTGTTTGTCCCCCCCAACTTTCATGGCACACTATTTTGTCCCCATTCATTTGAATGGGGGCACCTTTTCTTCAGAGGTCATGTCCCCCCCAACATTTTCAGCAAAGTTTCTCCACTGCCTCCATCGCAACCTCCTCCTTAGGTTGCTTCGTCCTCCACTATTCACCTTCCTCCCCTCGGTTAGCGTCAGCCACCTCCACAGGCTGCGCTTGCTCGACCTCCTCTGCAGGTCGCTAATTCTTCTTTGGACACCTCCTCAGACCACTACTAGTCCACTGGCTTCCTCCATTGCCCAGAGCACCTTCACGTTGCTCATGAACGGGCCAGCGTTTCTCCCTTCACTTTTCAGGACACCAATGTGGGTCGTTGACTCGTCGGCAGTTGTTGTGCAGTGAATTACACATTCTTGTAATTAGCCAATAATGAATTAAATGATAACGCTGAGACTGGCTTTGCTTCCATATCCCTTTACTCCCATTCCCTGTATGCCACCCATTTTCCTGCCCCGTGCATTCGTTCACCACCCTTCTATTCTCCCTCCTTCTGTTACATTCCTATCTGAGAGGCCCTGTTCTATATTCTACTCAGCCACAACAAACTGCTTGTTATGACATTCTCTCTGAGCATCTTTCCTCCAGTATTCCATGTTCCATGTTCCACTCTCCCCTAAAATGTAAGAGAGGTGAGACATAGAACAAGGAACTCTGTATGAAAGAATGTTACACACCTCCCTCCTTTATACAAATTAACAAAACTCTCTAAATATTTACAACATGGAATTGTCTTGTACATAGTAAACAATTGTGTGAAAATTCTACATATCTTATTTTACTAAATTGTTCTACACAGTCCTAAATAAGTAATGAAAAATATAGAAATTGCATTTCACAAACATGTGGCACATATATTGGTTTACTATCATTTACTACAAAGATATAACTCAACAAAAGGAAATTTGTGAGGAATTCAATTTACGTAATCTTTCAGATATGAAGGCTTCCTACAAACACGTTTGGTGTGTGTAACTCGTGTTTTGCAAGTATCTACCTTGTCCCACAAGACTTCATTTTTCTCAGATTCAGAATTTCTCACACAATCCTTTCCACATTTACACTCTGTTCACATTCCACATTCTTCCATCTGAAACTTTTACAGCTCCATGAAACCTCTCTAACACTTGTGTGGGCGCTGACCACTTTGCATAACTGCCTGCAGTTGGTATAGGAAGTTACATTTGTACACACTCACCCACTTTCACAGCACATTCCTTCATCGCCACTCTTGTATCAAAATATTTATTATTACTTAATTGTCTATGCTTTATTTTCTTCTCAATATCTTTAAAATCAATCTCTCTTTTGCATGCTCCACCCAACCACGAGGGACAGACTCTTGTGTTGGGATTTCTTTCACTAAGCATTTCAAAAGGGGAGATGACAGTAGTAGCATGTGGGGTAAATCTGTGTGCTGCAACTGTGTCTTCAACAACGTTCTTCCAATCACCATTACTCGCCAAAGCACCACTAATGCTATTCTTTATTACTTTATTGAACCTCTCTACAATACCATTTGTTTGGCGATGATGAATTGAACTGGTCTTTTGTTCCACCCCATTATCCTTAAGGAATGTTTTCATTTCTTTTGATATTAGTTGTACGCTAATGTCAGTAATTATGGTCGTAGAATAACCTTCCCTTTTGAAAATGGTACCCAGAAACAAAATAATATCCTTGGAACCTATGTTTTGTACCCATTTGATTTCCACCCATCTGGATAACATGCCAATTAGTACTCTATAGAACTTCAAAATTCCATTACTTCTCACTGGCCCCACAATGTCTAAACCTACTCGTTCCCACGTTATAGTGGGTATGGACATGACTGTCATTGAGTCTTGTCTTGCATCATATACTTTGGCAGAATCCTCACAACTACAGCATTCTCTAATAAGTCTTTCTACCTCTAAATCCATTCCAGGCCACCAATAATCTTGCCTGACCAGCTATTTTGTTTTTGTCAAGCCTTTGTGTCATTCATCTGCTAAAGTCTAAATCTTACATCATACCCCACTGGGTGGATACAATTTGTCACCCCTCAGCACCAAATTCTTATTTAAATGTAATTCATCAAACACATGCCTGACAGCCTCCGGTAGTTCACCTTTCCTGATTTCATTACCCTTTGCTCCATCCTCAAGACGCCTTTTTACTTTCATAAGGACCTCATCCAATGTCATGGCCTGTGCCCATTGATCTTTATTCACCACCTCTTGATTGACATTTAATATTTGCTCATCATTGCTATTTTCCTCATCGCTATCAACAAAATGTGTTAACCTCGACAAACAGTCTGCACATTTATTCTTTACACCAGGAACAAACTCTACATCCCAGTTATACTCTTGCAATCCTGCTGCCCATTTCCGGATTCTTGATGATACCTTATCCAAACCTTTTGTGGTTACAATTTCTTTGAGTGGTTTGTGATCTGAGCTTAGTACAATCTTTGTCCCCCAAAGAAACAAACAACATTTCTCAATGGCCCATTTTACAGCCAACAGTTCTTTCTCAATGATGGAATAATTGCATTCTGCCTCTTTTAAATCCCTTGAAGCAAATGTGATAGGCTATTCAATTCCACATTACACTTGGGATAATACAGCTACCAAACCATGATTGGCATCAGTGGTGAGAATACTCTTTTTATTGGGAATAAAATACTTTAAAGTGAGTGCACTATTCAAATCTGCTTTTATCTTGCTAAATTCACATTCACACTGATCATCCCAAACAAATGTCGCATTTTTCTTGGCTAACTTTCTCATATTAAAACATTTACGTGCAAAGTCTGGAATGAACTTGGCCTAATATTCTGCCATACCCAAAAACGAGATAACTTTGTCTTTACTATCTGGAATGGGAAATTTGAGAATGATGTCTACCAACTCTTCCTTGGGATTGATGCCTTTATCAGAAATTTCATGTCCTAGATATTGTATATAGGATTTACTGAACTTGCATTTCTCTTTGCTGAGTGTGAGACCAGCTTCCTGAAAAATATCTAGAACTTTGCTAATTCTACCATCATGTTTTGCTTGATCCTTTCCATAAACCAAAACATCATCTTGGAAAGAGAGCACCTCTTGCATTTTATGAAACAATTGATACTTTATACGCTGAAATACAGCTGCTGCAGCTATTAGTCCGAAAGACATCCTCCTACACTGGAATAAACCATCAGTGGTAATAAAAGCTGTCACATTTCTGGATAAAGGATGTAACATTATCTGATGGTATGCTGATTTCAGATCTAAAGTACTATTTTGGCCTCTTTATTCGTTCCCAGCATTTCCGCAATGTTAGTCAGGGGATGTCTTTCTGGAATTACACATTTATTCACCGATGTGAGGTCTATATAGAGCCTAAGTTTCCCATTGGGTTTGTGTACTATTACTAAAGGTGAAACCCAGTCACATGATTCTACTCTTTCTATTACCCTTGTTCTTCCATTTTCCAAGTTCATCCCAAAACACAAGATGCTGTTCGAATTGTTCAGATTGTGCTTCTTGATCTACCTCATATACCATCTCCTCAGTATTGGGATCCAGTTTTATTTTTAATCGTCTATGCTCGCAAACCCACTAGCCTCAAACATCAGCAGCACACCTGCCCTGAAATGTGCCCTGGTCAACGCCAGGTCAGTCCCTGTTCAGACCCTGGATGTTCACGACCCGATTACCTGTGACCACCTAGACCTCCTCTTCATCTGTGAAACCTGGCTCCAAGAATCATCTGGCCCTGCCCTCTCCCTGGCCATCCCCAACGGATACACCATCTTTAGACAGGATAGGGTCTGCCAAAGAGGATGAGGTGTTCCCATTATTGTCAGAGACACTCTTAGCATTAGAAGAATTCAAAGTGATTTAGGGTCCAACATTGAATATCTTATTATCAAACTCCAAACCTCGGCCACCTCCACCATAGCCTTCCATCTAGTGTACCACCCTCCTGGCACCTCTTCTGAGTTCCAAGAGGCTCTCATACATGCTCTGTCCAACAACATCAAAAAAACCTCCAAGATAGTACTACTAGGTGACCTTAATCTTGGCCTCAACGACAGGAACGATGCCCAAGCCTCTACTCTACATAAAGCTCTGTCCACATTAGGGTTTATCCAGTCCATCACTGAGCCTACCCACACTAAAGGCCAGACACTTGATTGGGTAGCGCATCACAACTGCCCCATCCTTATCTCTGATATCTCCCCCATCCCCTGGTCAGATCACTTCTGCATCAAGTTCAACATTGCCACCACCACAGGGCCCACCAGATCCAACCCAGCTTTGCCGGCAGCCCTCTCTAGAAGCTCGCGCAAACTCACTACTGAAAACCTCCTTCCCCACCTCCTAGTTCCTGCACTCCAACATCCCTTCCTGAATGATCCAAACCTCCTCGCTAACACCTTTAAGCAAGTCATCACCTGTGCCGTAGACACCATAGCACCGCTCACACTTAAGAAAGCGAAGAAATCTAAGCACTCGAACGCCTGGTTCACCCAAGATCTTATAGAATTACGTTCCTCAAAAAGGCGCATGCTTGCAGCCTGGAGAAAAAAAAACTAACGATAAAACTAAAAGAGCTTTCAAAAACTGTTCTAAATAGTACAAAACAGCCATCACTCATGCTAAAGCTGCATCCTTCAACTCTAGGATCAACAATGCCAAATCTGGAACCAAAGAGATCTTTGCAATCTTCAGGGAACTTGAGACTACTACCACCCCTCCTTCAACCATCATCAAGGATGAGTCCTGGTGCAACACTATTCAAACTGCTATGCTACACAAGCTTGACACTCTGCACGCTAAAATTATAGCACACCAAAAAGCTTTAATATCCATCCTAGAAACACAGTCAGCCCCCCCCCCCCACCGTCCACACCCACCGCAGCCGAGGAATTACCCATCTTTGACTTCTCTGACCTGACGGAAGCAGAAGTTATAGACCTTATAAAATACATTAAGCCTTCTAACTGCAAAGGGGATGCCTGCCCGGCACACATCATTAAAGAATGTGCCCACTCCCTGGCTCCCCTCATCACTGCCTTCATTAATCCATTCTTCCACTCAGCTCAGGTACCTACCTCACGGAAGGAGGCCAGGGTCCGCCCACTCCTAAAGAAAACTTCCCTTGACCCAATGGTCCCAGAGAACTACAGACCAATCACTACTGCCCCCTTCCTGCTAAAGATTCTTGATAAAGCAGCTTACCTGCAAGTTCAGAAATTCCTGGAAGAAAACCAGCTCCTAGGGTTACGCCAATCTGGCTTCAGACCACGGCACGGCACAGAAACTGCCCTACTGGATCTCAAAAATCAAATTGATGACTTAAGAGATGCCAGCAGGCCTGCTCTCCTTCTCTTGTTAGACCTGTCGGCCGCATTCGATCTGGTAGATCATAAGACCCTATGTCATCATCTGTCCTCCACTGCCAACTTCTCCCCAAAAGCCTGCAAATGGATATCATCCTTCCTCAAAGAGAGAGTGATGAAGGTATTCTCCGACTCCTCTAATGCCATCCCTAGCCCTATCAAATGCGGTGTCCCTCAAGGGTCCTGCATATCACCAACTCTCTACAACCTCTTCACGAAGCCACTGTTCCAACTTCTTGACGCCATGGGCATCGCATATACCAACTAGGCGGATGACACACAGGTGCTCATACCTCTGACTGGTGACTACCAGACAGCACGAATACTCTCAATAGCATCTACTCCAAAATCCAGTCATGGATGGCTGAAAACTGACTGTGCCTAAACAGTGAGAGAACAGAACTCTTGCTAATTGGATCCACAACCACACTCAGCAAACTTGATGCGCAATACAGCACATTCACAATATACAACATCCCCATTACCGTGTCCCAAGCCATCAAGACTCTAGGCGTATACCTGGAACCGAGCATGACCATGGACAGACAGGTTAATGCCATTGCATCCTCAGCTGCTTACCCACCTCCTAGTTCCTGCCCTCCAACATCCCTTCCCGAATGATCCAAACCTCCTCGCTAACACCTTTAAGCAAGTCATCACCTGTGCTGTAGACACCATAGCACCGCTCACACTTAAGAAAGCGAAGAAATCTAAGCACTCGAACGCCTGGTTCACCCAAGATCTTATAGAATTACGTTTCTCAAAAAGGCGCGTGCTTGCAGCCTGGAGAAAAAACCCTAACGATAAAACTAAAACAGCTTTCAAAAACTGTTCTAAATAGTACAAAACAGCCATTACTCAGGCTAAAGCTACATCCTTCAACTCTAGGATCAACAATGCCAAATATGGAACCAAAGAGATCTTTGCAATCTTCAGGGAACTTGAGACTCCTACCACCCCTCCTTCAACCATCATCAAGGATGAGTCCTGGTGCAGCACTATTCAAACCGCTATGCTACACAAGCTTGACACGCTGCACGCTAAAATTATAGCACACCAAAAAGCTTTAATATCCATCCTAGAAACACAGCCAACCTCCCCCCCACCGTCCGCACCCACCTCAGCCGAGGAATTACCCACCTTTGACTTTTCTGACCTGACTGAAGCAGAAGTTATAGACCTTATCAAATCCATTAAGCCTTCTAATTGCAAAGGGGATGCCTGCCCGGCAAACATCATTAAAGAATGTGCCCACTCCCTGGCTCCCCTCATCACTGCTTTCATTAATTCATCCTTCCACTCAGCTCAGGTACCTACCTCACTGAAGGAGGCCTGTGTCCGCCCACTCCTAAAGATAACTTCCCTTGACCCAATGGTCCCAGGGAACTACAGACCAATCACTACTGTCCCCTTTCTGCTAAAGATTCTTGATAAAGCAGCTTACCTGCAAGTTCAGAAATTCCTGGAAGAAAACCAGCTCCTAGGGTTACGCCAATCTGGTTTCAGACCACGGCACAGAAACTGCCCTACTGGATCTCAAAAATCAAATCGATGACTTAAGAGATGCCAGCAGGCCTGCTCTCCTTCTCTTGTTAGACCTGTCGGCCGCATTCGATCTGGTAGATCATAAGACCCTATGTCATCATCTGTCCTCCACTGCCAACTTCTCCCCAAAAGCCTGCAAATGGATATCATCCTTCCTCAAAGAGAGAGTGATGAAGGTATTCTCCAACTACTCTAATGCCATCCCTAGCCCTATCAAATGCGGTGTCCCTCAAGGGTCCTGCATATCACCAACTCTCTACAACCTCTTCACGAAGCCACTGTTCCAACTTCTTGATGCCATGGGCATCGCATATACCAACTAGGCGGATGACACACAGGTGCTCATACCTCTGACTGGTGACTACCAGACAGACACAAATACTCTCAATCGCATCTACTCCACAATCCAGTCCTGGATGGCTGAAAACTGACTGTGCCTAAACAGCGAGAAAACAGAACTCTTGCTAATTGGATCCACAACCACACTCAGCAAACTCGATGTGCAATACAGCGCATTCACAATAGACAACATCCCCATTACCGTGTCCCAAGCCATCAAGACTCTAGGCGCATACCTGGAAACAAGCATGTCCATGAACAGACAGGTTAATGCCATCGCTTCCTCAGCTGCTTACCACTCCAAACTAATTAATGCAGTGAGGCCTTTTTTATCACAAGACAACTGCATCACCATTGCAAGGCCCATTATAGGTTCTAGGCTAGATTACTGCAACGTACTCTATGCCGGCACCTCCCAAAAAAATCTGGCAAAACTTCAAGTTGCTCAAAACAATGCCTTGACGGCCGCAACAGGTATTGATCACAGATAGCACATCTCTGGGGTAAGAAGGCAGGTCCACTGGCTGCCCGTCAAAGAAAGGATCATTTTCAAAACACTGGCCATTACACACAAATGCATCCATGGACTGGCACCTACCTACTTAGCTCAGAGGATCGTCATAAAAACACCCGCCAGACCATCCAGGTCTGCGTAGGCCAATCGCCTCACTGTTCCTCATACACGAAGAGTCAGAGCCGGTGGCTCCAGTTTCCCTACCTTGGCTGCAAGTCACTGGAACAACCTCCCTGCCCAACTCAGGTGATCGAATCACGCACAACCTTCCGTAAAGCCCTGACTGTCTATGCTTACTGCACCTGACTTGTAACCTACTGTATTTGATGTAACTGTTCTATCACCTGTACTGGGCCGCTATCTTGTAATCCTCAAGCAAGCCTGCATATCTATTCTTCTCAGCGCCTCTATGCCCACGGGTTGCAGCGCGCTATACAAATACTAAAATAAAATAAAATAAATGAGACCAGCGCAATAATGTATACATACCTTTTTTTCTTTTTTTAAAAATATATATTTTTCCTTTTGCTGTTCTGTCCTTGAACTTCATAATTGACCAAAAGCACCCTTCTAATTCAATGTGTTTCCCACCATAGGCAACAGTCTCCTTCAAAGTGGTGCATAATTTGAAATGTTTCTCAAATAGTATCCTGGGCAATAGAGTGTATTTTGTACCAGAGTCAATAACCATCTTGATATTTGAGCTGCCAATTTGTATATTCGCCATGAGTTTTTCAACATCTGCATCCTCATCTTCCACAACATTGATGTCGGAATCTTCAACTAGAAAGGTGAATTCCTCTGCTTCCTCACACAGTTCATCAATGCAGTCTATATTCTCCATTTTTGTTCAACAACAGTGTGTAAAGTGCCCTTTTTTATTATATCTTTGGCATACTTCTTTAATAGTAGGACACTTTTCGCTACTTGCCAAATGATGTATACTATCACATCGATAACATCTTCTTTTATCATTACTTTCTCTTCTCTCTTTATATCTGGTCCCTTTTTTTGGTATGCAGTAATAAAATCGCGGTTAAAATGTCGCCTGTTCAAAAAATGTGGCAAAAATGCTGCGGTTTGACCCGGTAAAGGTGTACCCCGTTATACCATTTAAGGGGAGCAGGGGTTGAGGGGTGTCCTCCACTCCCCATAAATTGTATCATGGGTCTGGAGGTATGGGGGTGTCCCCCACATCCTTTACATGGATTGCGACTGCAAAACCACAGTCTTTATGCCGCAATCTGTTGTGTAAACATCCATTTTTGCCACAATTTTAACACATGGAACCCTTTTTTTTACATATACTGGATCCTTTTTGAGAAATGGCCTCCTTTTGTTCATGTTCATTTCTTGTACTGCACAAACATCTGGTATTTGAGATAGCTCTTCTTTTTTGTTTTCACATTCAACTCTTCTTTCAAGTTCTTTCACACATTTATGAGTATGTTCCACTTCTTTGGCAACTCTGAGCACTTCATCAATGGATGGATTTCCTTTAGACCATAACGCTTCCCTCACTTTGCTGTCATTGCATTCCAGCATAAACTGGTCTCGTAATTGCTCATCCAGATTATTGCTAAACTCACACGAGTTAGCTAACCCATGTAATGCAGTAATACATTGTTCTACAGTTTCACCGGCTTCTTGCTTCCGTTTGGCAAAGTGATATCTTTCAAGAATAATACGCACAGACTTCTCATAATATAGATACAGCATTTTACCAAATTTTTCATATTCTATGAGTCCCAATGACTCTTCTTCTGGCAAAGATGGAAGATTGTCAAACTGCTCCTGCCCATAGTTCCCGAAAAAAAAAATCCGCTCACTGGCAAAATTCAATCCATGGGGTGCAAAAACATAATGCTCAAAACGTTTCTTCCATCTTTTCCAAGGCACTAGTAGCTAGCCCTTAGTAACTCAAAAATAATTTGGAGGTGGTACCGCTTGCAGTTTTGTAATTATTGACTATATTGTAATTGTTGTTCTCTTTGTTCTGTGGTGGCAATGCATATCTTCCAGGGATCAGTTTTAGGGATCAGTTTTGTTGTTTGGTAGAATGGATGGCTGGAGGCTTTATTAATTTGATGTTCTTTGTGCTGTCATATTGTTTAGAATTGAAAATGTATACATATACATATATGTGTTTCCAACGGACATGCACGTTTGAGAGGTTCCTCTCTTATGATTGCACATGCACTACTGAATCAGTAATGGTTACGTTTTCACTAGCAAATATTCACTTTGTACTGCATCAACTCTCGACAGCACGTGTAATTTATAATGTTTTCACGCAATGGCAGGAATCCTGTTGTCCTATGTATTGGATGATGATCAGCAACGCGTTTTGACTTTCTGTAGATTGCGTTGCATAATACTCATTCCGCGTAATAGTTTACATTCAGTGCATGGTTGTTGTCAAGGGAACCAAGATGGCGATGGCACATATTGTTTATGTATGGCGGTCCTTTCCTCTTGTTTTCAGAGTATATACGTCACCACACACGTAATTGCAGTTGAGTCTTATTTTATATAATGCTCATCGGCAAACATTGAGTTCTCGCGCTTGGTTTTTGGGAACGCGCTTGTTGTAATAAGGTTGTTTGTGGGTTCAGTTGCTGTGCACATGCAGTTGCTTTTCCCTCTTATGGAGTTTTAATGTTGCAATTTAGTGTGAATCCTTTTGCATTAGTAAAAGGATATGCTATGTGCAGCACATTCAACTCACCTTAGCATCCAATTGATTCATTCAAGCTCTTTATGAAGATTGCAGTCCAGCCCATCAATGTTGGTATCTTCTTGTTACCAAAAGCCAAATGTTGAGAAAGTTAATATGTGGTGTGACATATAGCCCCTTAATGCCAGAAATAAAGAGGCCTGAATGATTTTTAAATGCCCATTGAAGTATAAGGCCAGCACAGAAATGGTGATGTCATACATGAGGCCTATTGAACCAAAAACCGGCCTAAAATCCCAAAGGAAAGAAAGTGGTCTTGAATTTAAAAACTGCAAAGATATGTGCAATGCATTTCACACAAGGAGGAGAAAGACATGTGGCTGACAATCCATGGAGAGCTGCACTTTTAATTAAAGAGACAGCAGTGCATACATTATCTTCAATGTAATACCAGATTGAACCCCAGTCATCTAAATTGAATCCAAGCTTCTTGAATTTACAAGAATTAAAAGAACTTCCTTTCCCTCATCCAAATTATAGTATGCAGAGAGAAGTGCTCACTAGACGTTCTGAGTTTAAACATGGTTTTCTCATGTAACTGCTCTATACATATGGACAATCCAGAAGGGATATTCATTTATTTTGAAGCTGTGAAAAGCTACTGCTTGCAGGATTTTTACACTCAGCTGGTCCTTTCTCTTAACAGATGAAACATAACCTCCAAGACCTTTCCTCGGTTGTCTTGGAGAGGGCGATCTGGTTGTCAACCATATGTCAGGGCCTTTACTTAAAAATATAGAAAGAAATACACTGCTTAGATTGAAACCACGTTGCAAAACAGATAAGGCTATGCCTGTTCTTTCAGCAGAAGTGACCTTGATGTCACAATTCCTACAACATGTCCATTAGAGTTGCTATCTGGGCCATATCAGGCTTTGAAGGGGATACAAACATAAACATGAGCCAGGCTCTGGCTCCTCACATGCTTAAGGGTAAATACCACTTAAGGGAACAAAGGAAAAAGGCCACAGTTGAATTAATAGAAAGATACATATCATTGCATAAAAGGGGCTGCATAGATGCCACAATGGTCATTCCAGATTTTTATTAAAGATGACAGTAACCCACTTTGAACCATGCAAACACATACACATAACGTTATTAATGAAAATTTGATTTGGGCCTTCCCTTGATTCTGATAGATTTGAAAGCTGCTGTGAGGGAGAAGGACATAATTAACAAGAGAACTATGAAGTGGCATATTTTTCACTGATAGGGCTCCTGAGTAAATGAAGACACACTGTATCTCTGCATAAGGAGGGTGTGCCGACTTCAGATGAGCATCATCTAATTTGCCTTAAAATGTAGTTCTTAATAATATATTCATACATGTAAAGATTAGAAAAATTATGGTACTTGCTATGTTGATAGATGATTATAGTTTTGTACATGCCAAGCCCACATGTCACAATGGGTTGATGAAGCTTTCTCCTCCGACAGCTGTCATCACTCACACCAATCATCTCCTTGTCCTATTAGCACACAGGTGGGAGGTGGATAGAGAAAACCAGCTGATACCTTTTGCAGGAATCATGACACGTTTTTGATGTCTTTTGCCCTATAAGTAGACCAGATTGCTTTAAGACTGGGCTTTATCCACTTATTCCGGGAGGTAACCTGCTGCTGGACTCTTGCGAGAAACATCCAAGCAGAGAGGCCCAAATCGTGCATTGGAGTCAGGAATCAGGAGACTATCCTTGACTGAAATCCTGACTAACTGATATCCTGTTTGTCTGTGTAGATCCTTAGAATATTTAATTAAAGTGAATCAATTAAGTCCGCTATAGAAATCACAGGATGTGTTTTGCTGGCATTCAAAACCAATAAGCACTTCCGAGTGTATTTTGAGCCAGTATAGACATAAAGATTTGCCAAAAGAATTAATCCCAAAACCCTGTTTCCACGTGAGTGTGCAGGGTGCAAAACGAAATTCCCCATCGATCCCCTTCATTTTAAATCAGAAGTGTGAATCCTGGTAGTTCCTTTGCATGTGCAGTGTGCGAAATGAAATGGCCCCTTTGTTCCCGTTGTGCTCTGACCAAAACACAAAGCCTTGCCTGCTCTCTTTAGGTGTGGCAAAATGAAGTTTCCCATTGCTTTTCTGTCCCTCATATTGCATCTGTGGTAAGAAGTAAAAGACCAAACGATTTTTCCCCTTGACTCCTTTTTCCAAAGAGTGTATTTTATCAGAATCCATAACAATCTTCCCATTGTGTTCCCACTCTCTTCCACTGGCCTTCAATTCAAAGGGGTCAAGTCTAATTGGTGTTTGGAGGGTGGGGGTCGCGGGGAGAAAAAGTATTATACCCAAATCAGCAATCGCTGTGTGTCTTGAATTGTATTTTTCTGTATTGGTGTGTGATTTGAAAGGAAATTGTGATTGCAAATCTCAGTATTATCTCTGTGTTGCTGCCTTTACGGAAGTCATTTTTGTTCTTGTGTTGCCACAGCACTGGTGGCCGATGATAGTCTGTTTGCCAAATGTGGTTTAAATAAATAAATTCTGGCAAATACGAGCAGCTGAGCAATGGGTGAGGCAGCAAGAAGGTCTGGAGGGAAGGAGATAGGAGAGGGGTGACAGGGGTTGGCATTGGAGGCTGTGAGAAAGATGACATCCATTTTTCTTTTTTTTCCAATAACTTTTTTTTTTAAGTTTGAATCCGGACCAGTATAATACTTTTCCAACAAACAGTGTCACTTTGAACATAACTGGCACGCAAAAAAGAACAAACAAAAGTCTTGCAAATAGTCAAATCGGAATGGTGATCAAAATCCAAGGAACCAACTACTGGAGCCTTGGTGGCCCGTCCTTCAATTTATGTAGCCATCCCTCCCTTCTCCTCCTCCACACCCCTTTCCTATTGTCAACATCATCATTACAGGGAACCAAGCTGTGAAGGAAAACAAGCAAATTCTTGAAATAATTTCATAGGAGTGAATATAATTCATACCTGGATTGCTTGTGTTTGTGCACTAATCTCTCCTCTGGATTACATTTAGTTAGTTCTAGGTCTATGTTAATTTCCTCTGAGCTTTCTTTCCTTCCCAATTTCCCATCCTTCAGTTTCCTGGTCCTTGTAATATTCTAAGAAAAGGAGCCACTCCATGTCAATGTGCGTATGGGTTTCTAACATTGCTGCAGTGATGCTTTCCATCTGATATATCTGATGGGCTTTGTTTAACCATTCTAACTTCATGGGGGAAATGGCTCCCCTTTCTATGAATTGTGAGGCAAACCTTTGCTGCCAGGAACTGATTTATGTGCTTGTGCGACAACAATGTGTGACAATCCTCCCTTGTTTCTACCCCAAACAAAATCAAAAGGGAAGTTAGTTCTCTGTGAATCCAATCTATAGTGTCTATCCAACCCAAGATTTCTTTCAGTAATGCTGGGCTAAGGGACAACTCCATCACTGGTGCAAATAGTCGCAGACAGTGCTGCAGCCCCTCCAGCAGTTGGGGCTGACACTCAGGTACATTTCCGCTAGCCTGCCGGGAGCATAGTGTCACTGGAATAACAATCTGTAAATGTGCATTTTATATTGTACAGCTATCGTTGAGGGCCATACTGCTCTATAACTAGTTGCCCACTCCTCTCCATCTCCCTTTAACCCAAGGTTTCTCCCTCAGTGTGCCTGTGTGCGTGGCATGGGCAGTTGCCCTCTATCCAGTGGGGAGTAGTATTATTTGGAGATGAGTCCTTTAGACCCCTGCTGGGAGTTGAGAACTTGCTCTGAGGGTGTCAGTGGGTGTTGCAGTTACTGGTTCCAATGTGGATCCAACAATACTCCCCCCAATTGTAAGTATGTCAATGGTTGTATTGTGTCTACTTGCCGGCTTGCTTGAGGTCTTCCTTGCTCCGGTACAGTCTCTCCCTCCACATTTGTCCCACTCTCACTAAACCTGCTTGGAGTCTGCTATGAGGATTCTGATGGAGGGGGTCACAAAACATTTCAGCGGGGATGGCCTCAATGTGACTCCATTCATATCTCTGGATCTCCACCGTAGGCACCACAAAACCGTGAGTACCGGGTGTGTGCATATTTCAAATGGTAAATTCTTATGGGGGACCCATAGTCATTTGTACAAGGTCACTGCCAAGAAGGGACCTTTTTCCAAGCTCACCCATTGTTTTTCTGCGTTGTTCATGAGGTGGTCTAGCAGAATTCTTAATTGTGAAGCTCTAAAATATTCATAGATGTATGGATAGCCCATACCTGTCTTCTCTTTTGGCATAATCATGGTGGCATTGCTACTCGAGATCTCTGTCCTGCCAACAAAAAAGATAGGAGCATCCACTTCATTTCACGATAAAAAGTGGCAGGGATTTCTGATGGCAGGGACTGAAATAAGAAAACTAATCTGGAAAGGATGCACATTTCGATGGCCGTGAATCTTGCTGCCCATCAGAGCGTGAACATAGACCATCGTTGTAGATATGTGGTGATCCCATCCCATTACAGTGGGTAGTTCATTCTGTAAATATCACCTAGCTACCTGGTTATTGTCACTCCCAAGTATCGAATATCCTCTGTCTGAGACTGAATTCCACTGTCATTTAGAAGATGCTAGGGACAAGTGTAGTCTTCCAATAATGGGAGGGCCATTGTTTTATTCAGATTGATACAAAAACCTGAGAATGCCCCATAGTGCGCTATTTTTTTCAAGATGCCCAATGTTGCTGGTTGTGTGATGTAGACCAGGACATCGTCTGCAAGCAATGCAAGTTTGTACTCTCTCACAAAATTTTGCAAGCCATGCATGACAACATTTAAAGGTATTGCCCGGGCCAAAGGCTCTAGGACCAGGGCAAAAATCAGGTTTGAAAGTGGGCAGCCCTGGCATGTCCCTCGGCTTAGGGAAAAAACTTCTGATGCTACATCATTCACCACAACCCTTGCAGTAGTGTTCTGATATAGTGCTTGGGTGCAAGTATTCGAGCTGGGGCATAGACCAAACCTTATGCATCACTGCTAGCATGAAGGGCTGCTTGACCCTGTCAAAAATCGATTCAGTGTCTATAGAGCCCAGGGTAGGGCTGTCGTCATCGCTGCCCATGCACGCTATCAGGTCTAAGGTTGTATGAATGTTGTCTGTGCTCTGTTGTCCTTTGATATATACAACCTGATCATTGTGAATGAGCTGGGCAGAACTTTACTAAGTCTATCTGCTAGGATGCTCACATATATTTGCGCCCGTTTTAATCAGCGATGTGAGGTGATAGGAGCTACATTCTGTTTTATCCTCTGTCCACCGCACTTGTCCTCCCTCCCCTCTGACCCCTGGCCCTTGTCACCTTGGCCCACCCAGCACTTGCACGCCCCTACCCTTGGGGGTACCCCACTCCTGCACTTCTCCCTTTACACCTTCCCCCTTGCACTTATCACCATGTCATGCACTTGCACGGTAAAACTGTCACAAGGACAATATAACAGTTTTTTGTTCTACTTTTTTGATTCACAGGTCCCTGTGAACAGGTCCCCCATCTTGTCTTTTGGCACCTGGAAACACCTGTGTATAGGTGCCATACTAATGTCCAATAAATAAAAAATAAAAACATTAAAACAATTATCTTTGGCGTGGCTCGGAGCTGCCGCGATCAGCATGACTTCCTAGGAGTTCTTTCCTGGCCCAATGCGACGTAAACAATAGCGCCAAATCCAGAGCCCGTTAAGGGCTGCGAACGAAGCACACTGCGGGGGAAATCCTGCTGCAGTTATCGCTAGAAGAGTTCCCTGATCTGCTGATTCATCCCGTTTTTCCAACCGGGACCTTCTCGGCAACAAGATGGCGGCCGCGACTGCAAACCGTGAAGAACAACCATGAGGGGGTGGGGCAGGCGTGCTAAAGCAGCAAAAGCCGTCCAACGAAGCCAGCTTGACCGCCCGCACTGCCCCCAGCTACCCAGCACCTCGATGTGTGAGTCTGCACCTGGCACCACAGCACTCTGCATATGCAGCCCTCCCAGGTGATCCCGCCGGTGGAGCAAGGGGACGACCCAGCACACGGCGCCAGATTGCGGGACTAGATCTGCCATCCCGGAGCTTCCCACCCCCTTTTATTCTCCTGGTACCTGTAAGTCACCCCTCCACCGGTGCTGATCTTTGCACGATCACCCGCTACCCCCATGGCTCCATCAGCGAGGGGTCCGTGCCTGGCTTCTGGGTGTGGCCCAGAGTGGATTTGGGGGCAACTCGTAGCCACCTGGAACTTCTCAGCACCTCACCATCAGCTGCCACGGCCCACCCGGCGGCCCGGAGGAGCATCGCCGCACCAAAGCCGTGCTCCCCGGTCTGCCCACAAAGCCCTGCCGCATCTGCTCCAGCGGTTGGACCAAGGACTAAGCACGGAGGCTACGATTAGCCAAATAGCCCCAGAAGTCGGGCAGCCCGGACCACCTCTGACATACTCTAACGGTCCATCATTTCAGTGCAGTGAGCCCCCAGTCAGCTGACCATCTGCGAACCCAACCCTACTGGCCTGCACGAGCAGATCCCCCTGGGGCAGTCCAGAAACCCAGCATTGCAAGACACAGCACCCCGAACTGCACAAGGTGAGGAGCTGTGGGTGCAGGAGGGCCCACTTGAGTTCTGCCCAGCGCCAGGACCTCCAGCCAGCATCAGTCCCCGATCCCACCCTCAGCGGGCACTAGCAGGGGCTCCCCATCTAGACGTCCTCAACTGCATACCCGAACCTCAGCCCTCTGCAAGCGGCCTTGTCATCGCCAGCCTGCACCTGTCAAAGAGCCCACCGAGCCCCAACTTAGCCTACAAAAGGTCTGCCAAGTGGTCTATGATTCTACAACCTCCCCCACGTTTGATACCCCATGGCAGAGTCTGGCGCCCGGGAGGGTGGGTAAGAAGTGCTAGCCCCTGAGTTCCTCTGCTGTGAAGTGGAGCCAGGAACACTCCGCGGAGAGCGCGGCCAAACCAGTCAATAAAAGCAAAATGTCAAGAGCCGGGAAGGCATCCAAGCAAACGGATATCACTACCCTAATGTCCAGCTCTTCCGCTGAAAGATCCAAAAAGAGGGATCCACCAGAGGACTCCACCAATAACACCATGTCCACCACATCTGCAACAGTTCACAGCTCTTCACAAACGGTCACAAAGGCCGACCTCCAAGACCTACTATCGGCACTCACCAAATAAATCCAAAAAAGCACAGAAGAGGTCACGAAAAAAATAAACTCTCTGGATAAGAGAGTGGTGGAGGTAGAACGCTGAACTGCTGAACTCGAATCTGAGGTCTGCGACCAAAGATTTGAAGATGAGCAGGACAGGGATAGAATTGCTGCCCTGGAGGTGAGATAAGATCTCCTAGAAGCAAAGCAGGAGAACGCAGAGAATCGGTCCCGAAGGAACAATATCCGCCTACGAGGGATTCCATCCTCTATCCCAGATGCAGACCTAAAAAGTTACGTCTTGGAGCTGCTTAGGTTCATGATCACCCTTGCGAGTGAGGCCCCTCTAGAACTGGACCGGGTGCACAGAACAATGTCTAGGCAGGCCTCCAAGCTCCCCCCGGATGTCCTGGTGAGAATCCACTTTTTCCCAGTCAAGAAGGAAATCATGCGCGAGGCGAGGCAAATGCGTCAAATCACCTTCCAGGGGTCTAAGATCTTGCTCTATCAAGATCTAGTGAACTCTACTCTTCAAAAACGAAAAGCTATGCGATCACGCATGGAGTGGCTGCGCGAGAGGAAGATCCCATACCTTTGGGGGTTTCCGACCTCGGTCAGATTCACATGGCAAGTGGTCCAAAAACAAATCCATTCGATTAAAGAGGTGGACAAATTTATGGGCGTCAGGAGAACAGAGGGGGTGTCGGAATCCGAAGAAGCAAGCAAGGCTCCTTCCAGAAAATTCTCGGAAGGAACCTGGTCGAAAGCTGGCAGATGGCGCCCCCAAGAACGGCTCCAATTGCCCCCCCCAAGAAAGGCTCCAATCCGGGATGATCAATCATCAACATCACCAGAGAAATCAGGCCTTCAAGACCCAGGCAACTATTCTCCCCGACTTAAGGAACCAAAGACGGAGTGAATTAACCAGTTCTCAACGAGTCAAGAGGCTCACAGCGAGGAGGACCCATAGTGAAAGTTGCCTGCAACTATTCTAGCAGTGCGGGAGCAATGTTCAAGCTCCAACAGATCCTATTTCGGCAGCCCTGTTGGCCATTTTCTAGCACATTGGCGCCACCAGTTTTCCCAATGGCAGTAGGATGATGTTTCTCCTACTAGCTCAAACCGTGGGAGGGGGAGGGAGGGAGTGGGTTACTGAAGGACTATGCCAAATCTCAGAGCACCGGAATGTCCAAGATCCGGCCTCTCGATCAACATCACAACATGTCACAACAACAACAATGACTAAACGTCGCCAACGGCCTTGCACTGCTCTCAAAATCACAGCTCCCATTGGGAGATTCAGGGGGCAATATAGCCATCGCAGAAACAAATGATGATGGCAGACACAAGCGAGGTAGTAGTCCTCTCATGGAACGTTCAAGGCCTGAACTCGCCAAGGAACGCAGATCAGTTGAACATAGATTGTGGCAATTATCCGGAGACATCATTCTTCTCCAAGAAACTCACCTGCTGCAAGAGGACAAATGCGGGTGAGATTCAACAAGTTTAAAAGAGCTTATTTTGCCACATCTGGAAAAAAGAAAAGAGGGGTGGAAATACTACTGTGCAACAGGGTCCCGCTATCAAAAATCACAATAAGAAGAGATCCGGAAGGTCGCTTCCTCCTACTTAAGGGCCTATTTGAGGAGCTCCCCATCATCATCATCACAATCTATGGCAACAACACATCCCAAGCCAACTTTATCTCGGACTTAATACCCATCATCTTGGCCTTTCGAGAAGGGCACTTGTTCATGGGTGGGGATTTTAACTCTATGCCAAATCCCCAAATGGACAAACTCTACCTCCCACAAATGCAGACTTTGTGCAAGCACTATCATTAGCTAAACTGCTCAGGGAAACGGAATCGGTCAACGCCTGGAGGATATTCAATGGAACTTCAAGAGACTATATCCATTACTCCTGTGTACATAAAGGATTCCCAAGAACAGACCTCATACTAATCTCCGGGGTGCAGTTTCCATGTCTAAACAAGGCAGAAATCCACACATGCATGATATCTGATCATGCCCCAGTGTCCGCAAACCTAATCATATCAGACCAAAAGCACCCTGTTCAGAGACACTGGAAACTGAATGACTCCTTACTATTAGACGAATGTATCAGAACAGAAGTGATGGAAACGATATCCAACTACTTCAAGGAGAATACAACGGAGAACTCCCCCATTAACATCATTTGGGATGCGATGAAAGCAGTCGTCAGAGGGTCCCTAATCAGCGCTGGGGTGGAACAGAGAAGAATCTCGAACATCGCGCAGCCAAATTAGAGGAAAAGGTAAACCAACTAGGGGCTGAGCTGAAATCACTCAGCTCCAGGAAAACAGAGATAGCTCTGAGAAAGGCCAAAATAGCGCAAGAAATGCACTGCGCCGACCGAACTGCCAAGTCATTAGCCTTCACGAGGCAGTTCTACTATAGTAAAGAGAATAAGGCAAACAAAGTGCTAGCGCAAAAGTTAAAGATCCGCAGCCGAAACAACATCCTCAAACCAGTGGGAGAAGATGGGAAAATATGCTACTCTGGACAGATAAAATCAACAAACTAATGAGGCACCATAAAGCCATAATATCGGGAAAACCCACAGTATTAGACAACCTACCACAATATTTTCAAACCATACCCCCCTAAAATCCATCCCAGCTAGATTCCCTAGAATCACCCATCACTACCGAAGAAATCACCGAAGCCATCAAATCTCTTACACCCACCGTCCTAGGCCCAGATGCCGTATCTGCTAACTTTTATAAAAAATATGCCTGGATTCTAGCACCCCAGATGGTGCCCGTATTCAATTCCTTCCTGTCATCAAGATCGGTTACTGGGTCAATGGGGGAGTCGCTCACAGTCCTGTTACAAAAGACCCTGAATTGGCTGCCTCATACCACCCGATTGCACTCCTAAACAACGATAGCAAGATTTTTGCTAAGGTTCTGGCCGGCAGGCTGGGAGTGATTCTGCCAAACCTGATTGACTGTGATCAAACGGGATTCATTCCGGGGAGGGGGACCCACGCCAACGACAGGAGGATGATAAATATCATCGAAAGCGCCCACAAATCAGGGGTGGGAATGGCGGTCATATCCTTGGATGCACATAAAGCCTTCGATTTGGTGGATTGGGGTTATATTTGAGCTGTCCTCGAGTATTTCGGCTTCGGCCCAAATTTTGTCACATGGGTAATGGCTAACTATCAAACTCCCACCACACAACTGAGGGTTAATGGCACCAGGTCTGGAGCATGCATTTTCCTAGGTACAAGAGGCAGACACAGTCCGAAGTGGACACAGCTTCAGGAGGCCTGGTGCCCGGTCACACCTTCAGAACTCCCACACCTACCAAATATAAAACCGCAAGCAAATAGCGGCCCCCTCTCCGCAACAACCACAATAGTCTGCTGTTGGAAAGCAGCTGCCCGGAAATGGGGCATCCGAGGAGCTCTGGGTCCCTTAACCCCCATTTGGAACAATCCCGATTTCTCACCAGGCATGGCCCCGCTCAGCTTCGAGCCCTAGAGGGAGGGTGATTTACTAAAAACTAGTGATTTTCTAGAAGAGGGAAGGCCCATTTAATTTGAGAGATGCAAGTCAAAATTCGGGGTGGACGAGCGGGAAAGATTCTACTATGCCCAAATCCGGCATTGATTGTCCCACAGGTTGGTCCGGGTAAAATGCTCCTGGGAGTTATCGGCACTGGAACTCTCCCTAACAACCCCAACTAAAAGAGGAAGAACCTCTGCCCTTTATCATCTCCTAGACTGAGCAGACACCTCCAGAAAAGAAAGGTACATGCTTGAATGGGAAAAGGACGGGAAATCAAGGTCGAAGAATGGGAGAAAATTTGGTCTAGACTGCACAAGAGTTCAGAGTGCATCACAAACAGGGAAGGCGGCTACAAACTCTGCTACAGGTACTATGTCACCCCAGCTCAACTCAACAAGGCCAACCCGAACAGCCCCAGCACCTGTTGGCGTGGTTGCCCTGCCCCCGGCTCATTATTCCATATGGTCTGGAACTGCCCTAAGGCAGAGGCATACTGGAGAGAGGTAATAAAACACATCAAGGAAAATCACCGGTCTCTATATCCCCTGGGATCCCATGGTTATCCTGCTGGGTGAAACAGGCAGAGGAGCGTTCCCAGTCTCAGGCCATATCCCCTGTCTATGTACCTACTCCTAGCAGCAAAAATTAAAATGGCCCGCTTGTGGAAAAACGAAGACGGACCCTTAGTAGCTCTATGGTGGTCCAAGTGATGGGACATAGCGGCGACCGAAAAGGTCACGGCGATCCGCTCAGGCTCCCTGAATAGAGCCCTAAACATTTGGGAACCATTTATGGACTACGCAGCCAAGTTTCCAGCTCTCACCAGAAGGCCTCCACTAACCAGATGGCTCCAAGGTTGCCAGCTTCATTATAATAGAAACTTAAACTAGTTCAGGAACCCGCTCGAACATTGCGAACAGGCAGGGCCATGGACAACAGCGATCTGGTCACCAATATTTACCTCCCCACGCCAGATAGCCTGAACTGCAGTATCACGCTGTCGCGACTATCGATTACCGCAATGTTGTTGATGTTGTGCTTATCTGTAAAACCCAATAAAATGTTGTTATGAAAAAAAAAATATCTCTACTGTGGGATGTTATAACCCACTAGTCTATGCCCTGCAACATCACTGTGCACTGCTTGCATCAGAAACAACAAAGTGGCCGCCAAAAAGATCTTTGCGCTAAAAAATCTCTGAAAGTGAGCAGGAAAATCTGAAAAAGAGGCCGCCAATCCATTTTGCCTATGTCAGTGGTAACACAGGAGACCACTGCCAAAACCATTTCATTTGGCTGCCCACAGAGGAAAATGAAACTACTTGAAAAAGCAGTGCTACATTACAAGGGAAACCCAGAACTGCTTTAAAAATCCATTTTTCTTTGGCTGTGGAAAGGGCAAAAATCATGGTACCCAAACATCACAAAAGATCCAAAATCCTTGTTGGGTGTTAAACATCACTTTATTTAAAGAATTCACCCAAGTAAAATGTCAGCAGAAACATATTTTATCAGAATAAAATCCACATTAAAAAATGCTTGCTTGGAAAAATATGTTAAAAATGGGTGCAGTACCGCCGCTCACCTGTATCAGAAGCCGGCATTTAATTATACTGTCATTTAAACCTGTGCCTTAAAATCTATATGGAAAAGAAGAGACTTCCCATCAAAAGCAATATAGGGTGACAATTCAATCTCTATGTTTTAAAAAGGCTGCAATTAAGAGATTTGTGGCTCTATCTGAAAAAATGGAAACTGTATTTTAGAGAAAGACGATTTTAAACATTGTTTTAAAAGTAAGTTAAAGCCAGCCACACTGAGCTTCAAAGACATTCCACAGTTTCTCCCCAAACAAGGGAATCTTTCCCCCTACCCTCTGCTGAAGAAGTGGCCGGGAGGTGTGAATGGAAATGGGAGGGGACGTTGGCCTGTTGCTCTTACAAGAAACAAAAGACTCCCTTGAATGAAAGGAAATGAAAATTCGGGTGTGACAGAAAACAACTGCTGGCAGGAAGCAGCCTGGGACTGCTCTGGCCCAGCCAAAACCTTGGGGGCGGAGACAGACAGTTTTGTTTATTCAGAGAGCACAGAAATATCTTTTTGAAAAAGACTCATAGAAAACTGAACAAAATTGGTAAAAATCTGTAAATATAGTGTTGTTAAAATGAAATATTTGCTCACGTTTTAAAACGACGCTGGAATTTGTGCGATATTCAGAGACTGAAACATGAAAAGGTTGACTTTGTAGCAGTTGTGATAATGCTAAAAATATTAAACTTCACAGGAGTATGCCCAGATGTTATGTGCAGGTATCTGGAAAAATGTGTACAGATCTGACACTGGGTAACCAACCAAAAGCACGAAAAACTGTCATTTGTGAACCAAAACTCTTAGGAAGATGTGACCTGGACAGATACGTGCCTTATTTAATCTGTAATATAAATATGTATTATTAGTAAGTTGGTGATATTGGAAATATGTTTTATATGAAAAATAGATTTTCTGTGTAGGAAGAAAGGGGAGGTTTTTCCCTGGATTGTAAATTGCAGCATCACTTGGCACATCATGACACTCTGTTTGCTTGTCAAATCAGGAGAGAGGGAAGACTTTAACCAATAAACCTCTTAGAGGTTTGCACCTAGTATAATCAGCCTACCCACCCCCTTGGGAAATACATAAATAGGGACTGCTGAGGACCTAGACACACACACATTTACCCATCAACTGATTTACGGGCGAAGCGCTCTGCAGGAAGAACCCAGATCAAGACTCCGGAACCCAGGTCAAGACTCCAGAACTCTGAAAGCAGAAGGCCCATTCCTAAACTGAACCCTTCTCAGCTGGCCTTTAAAATCTTGCAACCTGATTTTAACCCCAAACCTCCAAGGGGCACAACCAATCCAACAACCGGGCTGTGCTGTTTTTCTGCTTCTTGCCAAGAACTTTGCTAGAACCCAGAGATCCAAACCAGCAGAGCAGAGCTGTAACCCAGAACCAACCCGTCAGATCCAGTCCAAGAGGCTGTGCAGAGACAGAGTGCCGTGCTGAGAGCAGAACTAGGTGCTTTGAATCCTGTCCGGTGGCGAGCAGATTCCAGTCCAAACCCTTGAACAGATCTTTGACGGGCCTATTCCAAAACCATAGTTGTGAGTATTTAGCATAGAATTGTTCATAGCCAATCTCTTATCCTTAAGTAATCCTATCCAACCCATTTTATCATATCCAGAACTGTATTGTAGAATCTCTTTTGTCTGTCCTGAACTCTTCTCTCATCCACATAATCCTGTGATAATGGTAGTGATAAATCATCTTTGCGCTAATATATATTTGCTGAAGAAAGGCAAGTGTTGCAGCGGGCAAAGATCAGATAGAGGCACCTCTTGGCTGGTGGCTGTACCGTTGGTATCTCGCATCTTCATAGCCTTCCTTAGTGTTAAGAAATCCTTGTGGTAATCTTCAAAAGCGCATATCTTTCATTGAAATCTTGACTCTTTTGAGAAAAATCGACCTTTACTAAAACTTCTGTAACTTTTGAACCGTACATGCTAGAAACAAAATTGAAGTGACAAATTGAAGCTACCATCCTCAGCTTTCAAAGGAATTTCCAGTCGAAATCCTTATAGTTTTGCCACATGCGGAAAAAGTTGCTGCAAATCTGCATTTGGCTCAATTTCACAACATGTAAAATAGATATTTCTTGCCTTTAACCTCTGAATTCAGTTTCCTATCTGCTAGTTATTCAGTCATCAGTGCAAGTGTTTACCTGAAGCTATCCAAAGCGGCTCCCACTAATTCTGAATCCAATTTAGAGAATTAAAGTCATTTTCCAGTATTTTTCCCCGTCATTTAAAATCACATTCATACGCATTTGACCTGTGTTGAAATCATTCCTTTTTCTCTCTGTGCTTGCTGGGGGGAATTGGGATTGAAACTGCATTTAAGAGTGTGTATTCCTGAAACCTGTTTTCTCTCCTTCCATCTCTATATTGAATATTAGGGGGGGAATGAGTAGTATCAGGGGGAAAGAGTGATTACATTGCATTTGATTGAATTCATATGAAGTTTTATTTCTGTGCTGCATAAATCTCATATCATTGCATTTCATTGAACCCACACCCAGTTTTATTCTATGCTACATTGCAAAACAACCTTCTCCTTGGTTCAGTGAGATCAGGGGGGATTCAAAGAGAGGGGTTTTATATAAGGGTACATCGTTCAGAAATAAAAGAACTTTAGACATAAAAATATATAATTAAGGGTTCCAGGTCGGCATCTCACGCTAGGCATTGACTTAGGTGGAGTGCTGGGTTGAACTATTATTCTTGCTTGTGTATCAGGCGTTGCCTCGTAGAACTCACCAAAATATTAAAAAAGTACTTAAAAAGTTGTCAAAAAGGAGTATACGCCAGTGCAAGAAGAAACACAGTTGTATTCAGGGCCCTAGCAAATTCGAACAGATTGTAGAACAGAACTGCATGAAGAGGATCTGTTGAAGAAACGCCCCTACACTATGATCTTTTATAGTAAACAAAATACTTAGCATTTGCGATTGTACAACATGAAAAAATCTCCCCACACAAGTTTGATAGGATCTTACGCTTTGAACGCATATAGAGAAACATATATTGCAAGCAATGATTGGGTTCGCAGAACTTTCCATACCACCCTCAATTATCCCGTGTGATCCAACTCCAATTCCCACAACACAAAATTATGTCACTGAAATATTTGAGGCGACCAGTAGAACTTTAATAATCTGCCCTGGTCACCTCATTCTGATTCACATGAGAACAGCTACCCACCATGTTACCATCAGAGCCTTGAACCACAGACATACTGCTGCACAAAAGGTTGCATATTGGGGACACTTTAACCCTTTTCCTAGGGAAAACGTTGTATGGGGTGATTTGAAACTGCTTTGGTTCTTGCCATAAATGATTTTGGATTGTAAAATATTCATGTGTTCATTCTTCATAGGCGAAACCTGGGAGCTCTAATATGTTGACCTAAAAAAATAACAACCATTGTGTCATTCTCTTAATGCTGGCCTGGGATTGCCTTTGCTGCAAACAAAATGCTTGCACATGTTTAAAGCAGACGCAAGCTTTTTAGGGTTTATTTACTGCATTTCATTCTCCCACTACGCATGATTATTCTTACCTATGCCCGAGCGTTTATGGATTAGACTTATTAAGACTTAGATTTCCCATATATAAGGAAGAGCCCCCCCTTTTACACTGCTACTCTCTCAGCTGATAAGTGCATTCCACCATACCACACTGAACTTGCATTTTTTTTAACATCATTACCCCTTTTATTAATTTATTGATAAGTAAATCTTTTTGGCCTCCCGTTCCTTTTTAGCAACTTCATCTTTATGGATCCATATTTTCTCCAACTGTGTCATGTCTCCCCAGTCTCCTCCAGGCATTAAAATATTCCCCAACCCACACACACCTTGTCCCATGTTTTAGGCATTGGATCCAGTATTCATTATAATTTTCAACATCAGCAGGTTGTGTAAAGACCCATCCATCAGGATCCTCCCCTTCATTTCCCCCATTATTTTCTTCCTGCTTTTCATTCCAATACTGTTTTTATCAACACTTAAAGGTCACATCAAATGACATTTGTAATTATTAAAAGATAATTTAAAAATGTCCTTACTCACCTGCTCCTGGCCGCTAAAATCACGGTGGCACAAACCTGGAAATCGCTGGAAGGCCCCCTAATGATCCTATGGTGGCTGAAACTCTGGGACATTTTTATTGCAGAAAAGATTATGGCGGCGAACAGAGGCCTCCTTCACCGCTTCACGAACATTTGGTCCCCAGTGATAGACTATGACCAGAGCTATCCGGTTCTAACTTTTAAGCCACGGGTGTTAGCAAATGCTCTATTGGCTGGGAGCACGGAGATGATACAACGAACAGAGGAGCAAGATTTGGACGTTAACTGAGGGTGAATGGGAATGGGGTTGGTACGGTAGGAGATGATCAGTGAGCTGTATAGATGTCAAGAAAGAATATGTTGTAATTTACTTTTCTCTGGTGTGTCGATCAAAAATAAACATGGTTAAAAAAAAATGTTATTAATAACGCAGAAGGTGATGAGAAGCGGGGACAGTCACTCGAACAATACAGAAAGCCAGGTGGGCACCGATGCAAATTCTCTGTCCAGCCAGTCTTTTTCTTGCCCTCCATTGACCCTGCTAGTCATCTTTCCCTGGAGTGTCCTTATCTCTTGTATAGCTGCACTTAAAGTGTCATGGGAGGCCTCACTGTCAATAATTACAGTGCAGAAAGTTGACCCAATTTTGGAGGGCCACCAAGCTCCAATCCCTCATCTCCTCCTTTATTGCATTTAACCCTTTTGCAGTTTAATATGCCAGTTGCAATAGCTCATAACGGGATAGCTGCAGCCATTTGGAATTAGCTGCAGCCTGTACTCCTGGAAACAACAGGGAAGTAACAAAGGTGGCAGCCATTGAAAACAGCCAGAACTCATCTAGGACAGCTGACAGGTTCTTTGCACTTTTAATTGAGAAATAATTATTTTTCCATTTCTTCCTTCTCACTATCCATTGCTGCTCATTTTGCTGTGTCATTTTTCCCTGCAGGGCAATCTTCATGCAAGTGCTTTAATGCGGAACCATAAGTGCAGGGCTGTTCAAAGTGATGAGTGCGCAGATTCCATTCCAGTCAGTCAGAAGTTGTGCATACGCTTTAGATCCGTAAGCCCACCAAAGATCCATCAAGGCTGCTGTCCCCTGTGTCAGTGCTGCATTCTGCATGACCTTGGCACATCCTGAATTAGTCCCAGGAAAATGGACCCATTCGACCTGAAACACAAAGGGAATTGTGTAAACTCCTTATTTCAACTGGTTGTTGTTTTTCATGTAACCATGTTAAGGCATGAACATATTTTCCCCAAGTTGCTCCGCAGTTGTCATTAACCCTGGCTACCACCTTTTGCTCAAAACCCACCTGTCCTTCAGCAGAAGACTGCATTATTCCCCCCTCCCATTTGTCCCCGAACCAAACTGCTCCCTCTATTTTCATCAGTGGCCTTGTATGACACCAGGGGACACTCTGTCCTTCTTTAGTTCTGCATTGTAACCTTTTATGGTCTCTTATTTTCAATTTCCCCTCCTTAGGGCCTTCAGTGACATACTCCAGTACCTTATTCCTTGTTTCCTGACTATATAGCATTCATGTCAATTTTACAAAGTTGTCTTCCTATACATTTTCCCCTTCATCCAACCAGTGAACTGCTACTTTTTTCCCCTGGAATAAACTTCGAGTTCTACAGAGAGACAGATGCATGAGGTATCCCGTCTCCTCATAGGACACTGCATGGGGCAGGAGAAGCTTGGACATTCGACTATGTGTGGAATGAGAGTAGCATGTGCCATTTGCTCTCTCTCTCCCCACACGCATCATTTCATAATACCAGACATTGCCTGTCAATTAATTATGCTCTTCCTCAGTGTCACTCTGGGAGCCTTCCCCATTCATCACATTTTGCTTTCCCACTTATCTTTTTGCATTCAATTTTGTTTCACTTTTTCCTTTAAAAAGCATATAAAACAAAAGCATTGAAACTATACTGAAACATGTCAAAATCATTATGATCCAAAAACCTGTATATGTCTTTTTCTTTGTCCCTGATTTAGCATTTCAACCTTCTTCAGCTCCCTCTTTTTTTTTTTTTTTATAAATTAGAAAACGAAAAGAAAACTCTGTGAAACCTCCCATTATGTTGGGCTTTGGGAGATAGTACTTTTGTCTCTTTGAATGTCCAGGATCTGGACCCATCCGTGTCGTCCTTGGAGTTTGATTGCTGTTGGAGTTCAATAGATGACAACGTGCAGGCTTGTGAAGCACTCCTCTTTCCACCTCCTCACATGGTTACGAACAAAGACATGATCCCCGGAAAATGAGGTATTGCTGGTGGGAAATTTCCATTCGGATCACCTATATGTTGTCTTTTGCTTTTAGGTCTCTTCTGCAAATAAATTTAGTTAGAGACTTGGTAAATTCTTTAAGATACATATCAAATTCCCCCCAAAATAGCAGACGTAGAGTGAGCATCAGAAATCATACGGAACAGTGGTTTTGGTACATGTATTATCCCCCCTGTAACTAGCTCATGGGAAGTCAAGTGATGATATCCCCGGGCATATTTCATAGCGCAAACAAGGCATGCAGCAAACAGTATACCCAAGACTTTTTAAGCATTTGATGAGCATAGCCAATCCCTATTCAGCAGCATAATCATCTTCTCTACTGAACCATTGGCTTGAGGATGGTAAACTGTTCATAGTTTATGTCTTATACCCAGGAGGGTTGTAATTCCCCTTATTAAATAATTGGCAAAATGCTGCCCATTATCAGAGTGAAGTTCATCTGGAATCAGCCACCTCGGGAACACCTCCCTCACCAAAAATGTAGCCACAGAGCGGGCATCATTTTGGAAACAGGGGCCAGCTTCAAGCCAATGTGAGAATGGACACACCACTACAAGCACGTACTTATAAGAAGTACATCTATCTTGCATGGCAATGTAATCGATATGCAAGTGCCAAAAGGGGCCTTCCCGTCATGGCAATGTTGCCTGTACAAACCAACCTTCACTTATCCCTGCCACCACATGCTCTTTCGATACGTGGGACGGATGGTGAAGCTGTTCTAATGCCAATTGCAATTGTTTCTTTGGCATGACAACCTTTCCTCTGCTATCATTTCACCAAACCAAATCAGTTGAGGACAGAGAGCACTCTTTCAGCAGCTGATGCTTCTCCCTGCAACTCAATTATGTGCAATATTGGGATTGCATTGAAACATTCTGGCAATGCATCTTTCTCTTTGCTCACTTTCAGTACTGCTGTTAGGGGTCTTCCTCTCCAGGGTATAACACATGTGATCCCTCTGACATATATGCTGCTTCTTTTGCTGCTCTTTCTGCCCTTTCGTTTCCTAGTGAGATACAATCTTGCCCTCCTGTATGGGCTTTGCACTTTATTAATGCTAGTTCAATTGGGAGTGGTAGTATTTCTAGTAGTTCACTCAGTAATGCTTAATGTTGCACAGGAGTGCCATCACTTCTTTTGAACCCTCTTGTTTCCCACCTTGTTAGTTCTGAATGCACTGTAGAGGTAACATAGGCTGAAAAAAAGAAGATGCTCAGTGCTCGGCATTCTGACATGTTTAGTGTCTCAGTTAAGTCCACTAGCTCTGCCGCTTGTGCAGAGTAATGGTTTGCTACTCGTGTCTGTGAGTACACTATCAGCTCCTCCCCCTTTTGTACTCCTCCTCCATATCCCACGACTGTGCACCCTGAGTGCCTTTGCCCCATGGTTTGATCAATGCTGGATTTCCCATCATTGAAAATCATGTCCCCACCTTTGATCACGTCTTCCTTTAACTAGGAGGTTACCTTCGCTCCTCTCGATGCATGCTGCACAGTAATGCACATAATCTCCTTCTTCTACTTTTTCTGCCATCAACACTGCTGGGTTTATTGTCCTGCACCTCACCACTTCTATTGCTGGGTTAGTTAGTATTACCTCATAGCCTGAAGACCTCTGTGTTGCCAGTGTTGATTTTGTTTTCTCCATTGCAGCAAACAATGCATGTTCCATGTACAAAATTACTGGGTACCCCAGGGTTATTGTGGAAGCTGTCTCAATGGCTAATGCGGCAGAAACAAGTGCCTGCTCCAATGGGAAGTGTCCCTGCATAAGTTCATCCAGTGACCTACTGTAATATTCAAGTGGCTTGTGTCCCTGTCCCTCTTTCTATGTCAATACTACTGTCATTACTTTTCCATCTGAATGTGAGAGCAGGTGACATTTTCCCTTGGAAGTGGGAGTTTCTAACACTGTTGCAGGTGCTAACTCCTTTTCTGCTCATCAAAATTCTCACCCACTTCAACTGTCCGTTTTATGTGTGTTTTGTTTTTCTGTGCTTCTTTTAGTGTTTTGTAAAGAAGGCATTGTATCAAAGACAGACAAGGTGTTTACTGAACTTTTATCAGGGGTGTGGAAAATACCTATCTAAACCTAAATCTAAGATGGGAGCAAGCTACGACCATCAAATAATAATAACAATACAGTCCTAGTGGAATCTAGTCAAAAAGAATTGCCAATCCTTACCACTATGCCACAAAATCGTGTGGGATAATATTCACAAAAAGAAATAAGTGTTCACAATATGAATAGTCAGGATACATAGGCAGTGGGCCTTCCATCCCCACATTTATAGCACAGGACAAGGTGGGTCACCTGAGCACAGCAGACTCTTTAGTTTCTTCGGTACGAGATCATAGTTCCTTTAACCAACATCAGGGCCTTCTGTGCCCAAGTCACTTTTGTGCATTCTCTTGCTTCAGAGGGCCCAATTGATGTTCGCAATTAGTCCCCCTTGTCTGGCTCATACCAATTTCGGTTCATAGGCATCCCTCAGTCGGGTTCACAGTTACCACAATATCTTCTTGGGTGAGTTTATTATTTGCCCCTCATCCCCCTCTGCCGGGTTCAGATCCCCTTTTGACAATTAGTCCCCCTCAGCCGGGCTCAGACCAATTTCTTCTCATAGGCAATCAAACACTTTCGAATATGCACAGGCTTCCACTTAACATGCTGCAGGACCACTTCAATTTCACTGTTCAACAATCTTTTACACTCTCAGGGGCTAAGCACCAAACAGAGACCTTTGAGTGAGCACTCAACTGGCGCCAGACCACTCTGTATCTGGTACCTATTTTGGATTTCAAAGTTCTTTGTTAATACAATGCTGACGCTTGCAACCTTGAGCGTCACACAGTGCAGTCCGTTATCAGTTTCTCCCGACTCACCACCTGTTCTGAACTCAGTGTTGCCTTGCTGTCAGAGTCAAGGATAGTACCACAGATGCAATCGCTCCTCCCGGCCTTGGCTATCGATGCAGGAGGGCCCCGTGTAACTTTGACACACACTACACTGCCCATCAGCTGTAATTCCTGGTATTATGTTTCTTGTACTTGAGGCTTCTACAAAGTTGTGATCATTTCTTGAAAAGGGCAAGGGTAATTCCCTCAGTGTTGTCCTCTCTGGTCTTGTAGCCTTTCTCCTCGGTTTAAACTGCTATCCTGGAATAGCTACATCCTCGTAGGTTTGGCCTTGCTCAGGGTGTGCTGTTGTGCTCCACCTTTTATCCGTGAGGGTAAGTGTGAAGGAAGTGAAGTGTGTGTAGTTATCAGTAATTGCCTGACTCTGCCTGGCCCTTGTGTTGGAACATGTCAGGTATACAGCTCTGGTGTCAGTCCATTGTTGTTCACGATGAACTGTGCATGAGAAAGTGTTCATGTCAGAAAAGGGGGGGGGGTTGAGTTTCCAGATATCCTACTTGATAGGATGGGGAAAAGGTGTCATAAGGAAGGGGATACCCCCTCTCACCCTTCGGTGTTTCACCTCCACTCTTCAAAGACCCCCACATCGAGGTGATCCTCCCACACTGGTCCACCGCCAGGAACTGGATCCAATAGCAATGGCTGTGGCCTGGCCACCTGGATGAAAGATCCCCATTGACTAGTGGATGAGACAACTTCAGGTTTCTCACAGCTTGCAACAATAGACTGCTTTATTTGGAGTAATCAAAGATTCATGCTATGCAATAGTTGCACAAGCCACAAATTGCTGCATCTCTTTCACTGCTTTTGGTTGTGGAGTCTTGTGTATGTCTTCTGCTCTCTCTGGCATTATTTTTCTCACGCCTGCTGACACAATCTGACCGAAGTACACCACCTCTTTTTGACAGTATTGTAACTTCTATCTGTCCACTTTATATTTTTAGTCTGCTAATAAAGTCAGTAGTGTCACTGAATCCCCTCTACACTCCTCTTCTGTCTTGCTACACACCAATAAATCATCAGCATACAGTATTACTGTGCTAGCAACCAGCAAATTGCTCAAATCCATTTATGTCCCTCTGTTGAAAATGCTAGGCCCTTCACAACACCAGTGAGGCATTCTAGTATGTTTGACCGGTGTCCTATGATAGGTAAAGGCTCTGAGATACCTGGAGTCTTGATGTAGTGCGATGGATAAAAAGGCGTTCTTTAAGTCAACTGCAGTGAAGTAGCGTGCATCCGCGTGAACGCTGCAAAATATTTTCGTGGGGTTGAGAACCAATGGATACTCTGCCTCAATAATGTCACTCAGAGGGAGTAAATCCGGTATGAAATACTACGCCCCTCCCATTGCTTTCTTATTCGGATAGATAGCTGTGTTGCAAGGCGATGAGCTCACCTGTATTATGCCTTGCTGCCATAAGGCATGCAGTGTCTAATATACACCCTCACCTGCTTCTCATGAGAATGGGTGCTGCCTCTTTTAACTTGATGTGTACAGCCCCTGACCCTTGGAGTATTCATACGTCATGGGGTCCTGTTGTACAGAGATTCTGGGGCACTTTTTCCTGTAAACATTGTGTTTTCTGACTTGCTATCTGGGTTATCTGGGACACTGCCCTTTCTGTTATGTGTACTGCACAAGGTAGGCTTGGTTCGCACACTAACTCTCCTTCTTCATTTTCGTTTGTTGCAAACAACTCTGTGTCACCTACTCCTGTTAACGTCGGTGTGGGATGGATACATAATATTGACCGCCACTCCATGTTGTTCTTATCAGTGGCAGCTAGTGTAATCATGTCTTTTCGTACCACTACTTCCGCCAAGTATGGTAGATTGTGTGTGCCTGAGCTAACTGAGGAGGGACATTGAGGCCTGAACAAAAATGTGTTGCAGAGTTGAAACCCCTTCCATTCAATCCCTGGCAACCATCCCAACAACACGTGTACGCTGTTCACAAACACCTCTATGTGTGTGGGTATCCCTCTCATTGTGCTGTGTGCATAGTATGCCTGCATCAGTACTGCCACCCAAGCTGCATACATCCCGGGTGTGTTGCACACCATCCCCTTCTCTGATAATACAATTGTGGCATTCAATTTGCTGAGTAGGTCCCTCCTCAGAATATTGATGGCAGTGTCTTTTGAATACAGCAAACGGTGCAAAAATAAAGATTGTGTCCCTATCGTCACGGGTAAATCTTGTCAGAGGTCACACACAACTTTTGTCTAACAAGGTCCGCCACTTACTAGGCAACCCTCTGCTCAAGCGCAGATGGGCCACCGTCTACCTGCTCCTTGTCGGAATGGCAGACCTGACATCTAATACTAGCACAGTCAAAGAGTCCCTCCTGCCGCTGGCGTTTTACTGCATGGGTACACACACGTATTCTTTTAGGAGATTCTTCACTTATTCCAACCTCGGAGTCTCCCTTTAAAGGCATGCACTTTCAGTCACAGTGAGGGCAGCACTGGACCAGGTGGCCCTTTGGGAACTTGCCGCCATGGACCTCCTGGCTTGCGCGCTTTGTACCGGCCAACGGACGCTGTGCTGCACTCATCTGGGAGCACGGCTGGAATTTGTGCTTCAGTCGAACGGCAGAGATATCTCACTGGGGCCTCCAAATATGTATCAGAGTCCCCTCCCAAAAAATTTCAAAAGTAGTTCAGAAGGAGTGTACACCGATGCAAGAAGTAACACACTCTTATTCAGGGCCCCAGACGCAGCTGGGACAGCAAATTCAAACAGACCACAGAACAGAATTGCATGAAAGGGCACTGTCAAAGAAACACCCCTACACTAACATCTTTTATAGTAAACAAAATACTTAGAATTTGCGATCATACGACATGGAAAAATCCCCCCACACAAGTTTGATTGCATCTTACACTTTGACCGACACAGAGAAACATACATTGCAAGGAAGGATTGAGTTCGCAGAACTTCCCACACTGCCCTCAATTATCCAGTGTAATGTCAAAATCCAACCCCAATGCCATTCAAACTTTTGAGGCAAACAACGGAACTTTAATAATCTGCCCTGGTCACTTCAACCTGATTCACATTAGACTGGCTACCCACCATGTCACCATCAGAGCCTTGAACCACGGACATATTGCTGCACAAAATGTTGCATATTGTGGACACTCTAACCCTTTTCCCACGGAAAACGTTTCATGGGGTGATTTGAAACTACTGTGGTTCTTGCCCCTCCACTAGAAAATCGCATTTCATGAATGATTTTGAATTATAAAATGGACAAGTATTCATTGTTTGCTGGCGAAACTTGAGAGCTTTAATCTGTTGACCTCGAAAAATAACAAGCATTTTGCAATTCTCTTAATGCTGGCCAGGGATCGCACACTCCACACTAATTTACCAGCTGCAGTGGCCTTTGCCGCAAAGAAAATGCTGGCACACATTTAAAGCAGATGCAAGCTTTTTAGGGCCTATTTACAGCATTGCATTCTACCACTAGTCATGATTATACTTACCTACGACCCATATATTTCCCATATATAAGAAAGTGCCCCCTCCCGTTTTACAGTGCTACTCTCTCAGCTGATAAGGGCATTCCACCATGCAGCACTGAACTTGTATTTTTATTACACGTGTGTGAACGTGTTAGGGGCTTGGCTCATTTCTAGTATTTTGTTAAAGTGCTTCACCAAAAAGATGGAAAGTATGCACCATACACTTTATAAAAAGTAGGCGTACAACCGTCCTGCCCTGGAGCCGAACCTGCCTTGAGCTTTGATATTGGCCCATTCACTTCTTTAGTGTCTATGGGAGCAATGAGTAGTACCCTGACTTCTAATGTTAAAGTTTTGGTTGTGAGCCTCACTAGACAGTCTATGAGGTTACTGTCATCACCCATGCTTTCAGTCATGTATAGAGATGTGTAGAATTGGGTGAATTGTTGTGTGATCTCCAATGGGTTGACCAATGCTTCTCCCAGGGTGTTTCTAATTTTGAACACCATTCTTTCTCCTCTTTGGCATTGTAGTGGGGCCTCAAGCAGGGTGTGAGCTTTGTTGCCTTTTTTGTAAAAATTTATTTTTTCCAGTAATGAAGTTGAGTTAAGGCTTTTCCCCTCCAGAGCTCATCAAGCTCTTGCCTAAGTTTCCTGATTTCTGCTAGTGCAAGCAGAGCAGGCTCATTTGCTTTAATATCTAGCTTCAGTTCTACTTCCTGCAGCATTCTGGCTCTTGTCTTGTCAGATTCCTCTGCAATCATATCCATCGAGTAGTGACTTTGGCGGCCTCCCAAACAGTGTTAAGGGGGAGTTCTCCCATGTCATTTCACATGAAGAAATCTTTGATTGCCGTGTGGAGCATTTCTTGGAAGAGTATATCTTTGTACAGAATGTCATTACAAACCCACTTCCTGTCGATAAGGACGTATGGTCCCATGTCTAGCTTTAGGGTAGTCATGTCATGATCAGACCAGCCCACTATATTCATGGTTGTTTCCACTATCTTATATTCCTGGGCTGCATCAAGCAAAACATATTCCATAAGTGAGTATGTTTGATGTGGTGGTGAGTAGAAAGTGAAGGTCCTTGTCTGTGGATGCCTGGTCCTCCATGTGTCAAGCTAGCATGAGTTTTGCAAAAGGGTGTATACATTGGACCTTTCTGGCATTGGTGGAGGGACTGCTCTCAACCTCATGGAGTCCCAGTCTAAAGTTGTGTCAGCTATAGTATTGAGAGCCCCTCCACAGATTAGGATGCCTGTTTTCTATGACCCTAGAAACACAAAGACTTCATGCAAAATAGAAGATGCTGCTGGTTGGATGCATATGGGGAGCATAATATGATCGCTATTGGTCCAATGTTGCCATTTATTGCCAGATATCGGCCATCTGTGTTTTTGTTTGTCTGCATGATTTCAAGGCCCAATGAAGCCCAGTATATTATTTTTCCCCTTAAAGATAAACTCCTCCCACTTTTTGAACTTTGTTTCTTTAATGAGCAGCACATCCAACACTCAAAGTTTATATTCCCTCAATAGCATTGATCACGTCTGCAGTGAATTGAGCCCTTTGACAATATAGGACCCAAAACGAATCTGCTATCATTGCTGTGCCAATATAATCTCATATTTGCCATTGCCATCTGAGAGACCAAGAATTCAGCCACCAAACACCTCATTTTGTTTAGCCGTGTCACCCTCTCATTCTTGTTTTCCTTGTTTGAGGTGCATGCTCTGAACCCCTGCAATGGATGTGTATTATCTGATACCCATCCCCTATGACCACGTCACCCCTTGTTAGAGAAATGTAACAGACCATTTCCCCTTTGATCAGAGATGCCCTATGAATCTAGGGCCACTTAGGAGAAACCCCCTTGCCTTGTAAGGCTTGTTTGATTCTTTAGAGAAACACAGCAGTTAACATATCTAGTAACTCAACACATACCTTCATGACTGCATACAAACTGTTTTAAAGAAGCTCATGGAATCCTTCCCTCTGTCCTTGTAATAATTTCCCACTTGATAGCGTAACTGGCGCTTTTTAGTGCCCACTTCATTTTGTTTTCGACCGACTGAAGGTCTTGTGACTTTAAGTTTGGTGTTCATGGGATGTTGAATCTGCAGAAATGTCTGTACCCGAAGGCACAGCCTCGTTGCAGGTGGTGTTTGCACACCCTTTCAGTAGGTTCTAGAACTGACCGCTCATCCTCCAGTTCTGTGCAATGGTTGTCGGATTTCAGGCATTGTAAAGTACTGGTCACCTAGTCTCCCGATACTTTTCTCTACTCTTCTCCACTGTGTTTTGCTCTTGCAGCCATGCTGTTAGTGGGTGGCAGTCCTTTCTCTTTAATAAGGTGGTGGCTGATAGGTCCTGAAATATCTTGACTAATGACCCTTCAAAGTCTATCAGTTATTTTTCTCTTGCAATTTCCATCTTCTGCCTAAAATAGTGGCATTTTGTCAGGAACTATCTCAGGCCATTTGGAGGGCCGATGTCCCTGTGGATTCTGTCAAATTCTATTTCAGTAGTTTCAAAGAGAGAGTTCACTAGAACATTCACTTGCCATTCTAGGGAAAACACAGTTTATCCAGGTGCTTCCTTTAGTCCCATTATACAGATGTTTGAATGCCTTTCCCTGTTTTCAAGGTCATCGACATTGACCACGAGATCTGCTTCCCTTTGCTCCACGTCTAAAAAGCGACCCTCCATTTTCATCTCTGTGAGGTCTGCAGACAGCTAGTTGTGTTCCAATGCTTCCAACTTGCCCTCCACCTTGTCCATCCTGGTCTGCAGGTCTGTTATTGTCAATCCAATGCTGCTTTTCATGGACCTGATTTCTTCTAACAACGGGCAGATGTCCACTTTTGTTGATGCCTCTTGGTAGCTGCCTAGTATGCTTGGCAAGTATGCTGGCCGTTGCTCCATCGTGGTTGCGCTGTGGCAAAAAACTCTTAACACATATTGCTGTCCACTCCTCCCAGCACTCAAATGGACAGCCTCACCGGTTGCCTACTGTGGTGAGGCCTTGTGTACAGTGGCACCCTGCCGTTCCTCGCCAACCAGTCAGCAGCTAGTGCTTGACCCCTTTGAACTGTTCCCCTGCATGGTCTCCACTACCGGTGTTGTGAGCCTTTTTGCAGTTGTCAGGTTGCACCTGGCAGGGGAGGTCTTTCTCTGCTATGCCTGCTGGGGTGTTTTATGAGGCCGTCTGCTCTCCAATAAGTCACTTTGAGCGCTCTGTCACCACCTCGTCTGGTGAGCCAGGGTGATGGTTGTTGGTTGCCGGCCTACCCTTGGTAACATGTGCATTTACACTGCCAGCGTAGGCTATGCCAGGGTATTGACCTGCTGGGGATTTACGTGGGCACATCGCCACTCTTTTGGAAACCAGGCTGTGCGTATACTAACAAGCTGTAAGCTTCTTCTGCTGGAAATGGCTGCATTGCATTGTATGATGGCCCCACTTGCTGTACTGAATAAATGTAACTTAAAACACAGGGTAGCTGTCTTTATAATGTTGTGCAGACCTTGATTGGGGAGGCCGTTTTATGAATTTAACATGGTGCAGGTCTGCCACTGTGAAGCAGGTCTTCTGGTGTCAATTTGTGTGGAACTGGTGCTTGGTGCATTAGCTGCTCGCTGCCTGTAAAACATGGTTGCTCACAACTTTGGCAGAGTGGTTGTGAGTTAGTAGTGGCCAAGTGGAGGTCAGGCTCTGCAACTCTATCAAGTCGACCTCAGTTGCAGTAACTATGCCATGAACGAGTCACACTGTGCTCAGTGTGACCCTGTTCACATTTCTGGATGCCAAGCATCCCGCAGGGCATTGTCTCCTGCTGCTGGTCATCTAGTTCTGTGCGTGGATCTCCATGCCGGTGTCGATAGGTGCCTGTAGCGCCCCTCGCCATCCACGTCCCTTTACACCTGTTTGGCCTGGCTGCCACTCTGACACTACTCTAAGCGGCACAACGCTTTGGATGATTCCTGGAAGTAGGCTTCCACATCTGCAACCCTCTGCTAGGCCGCCGCTTTTTTATGGCAGATTTTTTCCCTGCTGGCCACTTCTCCAGGCTTGTCGGTCAGTGAGGTCTTGCTGGACCTCTTATAACACTGTCCGGTGCTCTCAAAGTGAAAAAAGAAGGATTATATTCTGAGTGTGCCGCGATAGTTCTGGTCAAGGCGAGGGGGGTGAGGGATTAGGCAGCCATATGGTCTTGAACCTGCTGTTCATGAAACAGTTGATGACCAGGGTGCCTGGTAATGGGCCCAATTTCTAATTTATTTCCCTGATCCCTTCAATACCTTTAAAGCAGACCATACAGATGTGGGTTCTTAATTCCACAATAGCTCGCCTACCATTGGAAAGTTAAAGGTAAGGGGAGTGATATGTGACAATGCCCATTTTCCGGTTCTCAGGACATCTATATGGTTCACCAAAGGGTCTGGGTACCACTCCAAACTACTGGATTAAGTGACCAGAAGTATGTAGAAGGGATAACCTGGTCACCCTCACTATGTCCCCTCTATAGGGAGGGGAATAATCATATGAGATCAAATAGAAAGAGAGGGGGTTCATAAAGAGTTTGCAGGTCTGTAAATAAGGAGCTGATAATGTGTACTGGCACCTATCCGGACCAGCAGTTTGGGCTCCTACTGTCAGACAATGGCCGCAAACACAGGCACCATTATTACCAGTGCCTGTGATTGCAGCATCCCCATCCCATGGAGTCCTTTTGGACTCCATGGGAATAGGAATTTACCGGAATCTCTGCCACCCATAATATCCTGGTGATATGGGGATATCAGGATGTGGATATGGTAAGGTAGTCCCCCGATATCCCGCTGGTAATGAGCCTGAGTCTCTTTAAGAGACGTAACCCTTATATTTATGGTGCAGTGACCACTCAGGAGCAGGAAAATTATGCCTCTCCCAAACCCAAGCACAGTGCTTTTATTTTCACTTCATTGAAGGTGTGGACAATGCAGCTACTGCCTTTTTAAGGGCTGTTGAGGAGTATCAGTCCCATCAGACAACCAGAGAGATGATCCCCCACCCCCCAAGACGAGAGACTAGACAACCCTAGAGCTGTCTGTTTCCTTGTTGCCCACATCATAACTGGAAGCCATCTTCTGGGGTGGCGCTCTGAAAAGAAACACAAGAAAACAAACTCAATTTTAAAATGAATCCTTTAGAGGATACAATCCTCCCAAAGTTGCCACTATGATGCAAACCAATATTGTATATACTTAGCTAAGAAAACAGGCATGGCAGGAGAGATTTTGTGCTGGCATGCATATAACATTCAAAAGGTTGTCCAGGCCCAAGCACTCCACTTAACCAAGAAGTAAACCAGGCAGAGTTTACTATTCAACAACTAGAAAAAAATCAATATTTGATCAAAATGGGGGACATGTTGAAATAATAAGCAATTAGATCGCTAGAGTGGAGTAACAACTGTCCATTTTAGCAGTCCCAATTTTCTGGTTTTACTTTCTATTATTCAACAATGAGACCCCACATCCTATTTAATACAAACAGCTTAAAACTAAGGCCATATTGAAATAATAGATAACTGGCTATTTCATTTGGAGACCCGCCTCCATCTTTAGCATCCCAATTTTAAAGCTAAAATCCAATGGACCTGCCATTTATAAAGCATAACTAAAGTTTAAATGCAGAACTGGAATCAAGCAATATTTGTTGTACTTTTACTTTGGAGCCAAGGCAAGGCATCCAACTGAATTTGCACCTTAATATTACCAAAAATGTCAGGGAATATTGATGTAAACAATATAGTACTAGGTTCAAATCCATACATCGCCAAGCCTATTTACAAATGTTTGACCGTTAAAGCTCTAAATTGGCATTCACATTGTTCAACCAACCCATAATATATTTCAGATAATTTTGGAAAAATGTCATCAATATATCAATACCATACAATTATCGGTATATTAAATAGATTGGCCTCTGTAAAAATACACTTCTCCTCAAGTCTAGCTAGAAAACAAATTGGCTAGTTTAGGAGCAAAAGCTGCTCCAAAAGAAATGCTTTTACACTGAATAAAAGCGGCCTTCTGTAATAAAGGACATTGGTATGGCATAGGGTCTAGGTCGGCTCTTAGGACTCTCAAATTAGATTGTCAACATGCTATACTGGGGAATATTCATGTATAATTATTCAATATCAAGGATTAGAAATATGTCACACTTAGAATCAAAGTCTTGTCCTTCAATAAATGTAATCATGACTCTGGAATTCAATACAAATGTTGTAGTCTGTTGTGCCGATGGTTTTATATAGAAATCTGCTTAATTAGAGGATGTCTGGAAAGAAGACCCATAAACTGATATTGTGGTCTGCCAAGAGGATGTTCTACATTGTTATGGATTTCAGCAAAGATATAAAACACAAGGATTCTTGATTTATTTATGTATTTCTTAATTGTGCATTTGTTAGGCACGTATATAAGTAAATTGTGTTTCAAAGCACCCACAGGGTAATGGGGAGAGATCAAGGGAATGAAAGGCAATTATAAAAACCATGAAGAAAAGAGAGGTGGTCCTACTACGCCTTGTTAACATTCAAAACGTGCAAGTGCAGAGAGAGAGGGGGATAAGTGGGTGTGAGGGTAACTGCTAGGAGTGCCACAACGGGAAGTGCTAGGGAATAAGTTGCAAGCATCTGTTAAGTGCCGGCAGAGATCACTTAGTGGGAGTGGTTAACCGACAAAGCAATGGTTTACAAAGAAATAATGTACATTCTCTTTCAAAGATAATGCCATTCTGAAGTGCATTGTTGAGCAAGCCTAGAATTGCAGTCATTATCTATCTAGTAGGATTGTTGTGCTAAGGAACACAATGTCCCCCATTCTTTAACAAACAAAAGGCCTCAGTGTCACTCCTCTGTGTTCCACACAACTATATCACCCCCTTTATCAGCACTTTTAAGGTGGAATGAATCATCATCACACAATTATTTAAGTGTTTCTTTTTTTTTTGTAGACCAAAATCCTGTTGGGCCTTTGACAATTGGGAAGACGCAAATTGGATTTGGCTCTCAAATCTGCCACATCCAGTTTCAAAACTGAACTGATTTTCATAGAGTTCTTAAAGAAATGATTAAATATGACTTTTCTCTGGAATTGCATTAATTCTACTTCAAGATGTAAATTAGAAGGTGTCTGATCTGATACAGAACTCAAACCCTTGCTCAAATTATCAACACCTGCTTAAGTAAGGCCCTACCAGATAGATTTAATATGGGCATCAAGTATGAGTCTGTCATTGCTGCCTATATGCTACCCTCATGTTCTGAATACGCTTTCGTCTGTTCGATTCTCTTGTCCTCCAAATCTGCCTCTGGTCCTCCTCTGCCTAAACAACACGGATAACATCTGTTATTACAGGGACTAATTGGTCCTGCCTTAGCTGTTTTCAAATCTTAATTGTTAGGAAATATCGCAGAGAAGATTACCCATTTCTTTCTTTTGCTGTGATAGAAATGTACCCTCAAAGTTCCCTTGTTTCAAGTAGGGATTAGGTGCTGTATGTTCTTTTTTAATTCGTCAGTCGTATTTCCATTAAACATTTTGAAATCCTCAACTAGTTCATTAATTTCCTCACATTTATTTTGGGATGTTTGACAGTTGTATAATGCAAAAAGCTTGGTCTGCCATTTTCAGTTCCTACACCATTTAACCACTAATTATTCAAGCTGACGTTCTAGGCTATACAATTAGATCACAGATACACTTTGTCGCTATTTGACTGAACCCAGTCTTATATTAATAATAATAATCTGAAAGCAGACAAGTCTAATTGTGCATTTGTAACCAAGCAGGAATAATATTTGCCTTTAAATATTCCTTCAAAAGATGGTCTTGTAAAGCTGTCCTGAACATGTGTCCTTTTTACCTCAGTAATGAAAAATGAGATAATGTACCTTATTCTGTAGATAGATTTTCAATGAAAGAAATAACATTAGACAGTCGGGAGCCTTCTTGAAGGCTGTATTTTGTCCCTTCATGACTTTCTGTCTCGCTGCCTTAGATCAAACGGCTAATTGCAGCAATACAGCCTACATGGGGTGATAATGGTCTACGTTCTATGTTTTACGGTGATGGAAGGCCATTTTTTACTGGATACCTTTAGTATCATGGGATGTCTTTAATGCTGACTGAAAAATTAACATGGAAAGTTTTATGTTCTACCTAGTTAGTATGTGTTTGGAAAAGCATGTGATGAAAAAAGTTCCAGATTGAAATACATCACAGAGAATCCAGGCTCACATGTCCATTGCGGTCCCATTCTGTTGACTGATTGCATGAAGTACCTTGTTCACATGCCAATTTTTCTTGCAGCAACTGCCATTGGAATGTACCTCTGGCCAACACATTGTGATATCATATAATATCTGAGTCTTTTTCATGCACTTTTGAATAGGGTTCCAATAATCATTGAGCTGTACCAAGGCCATTAAGATCATCTGTTGTTCTACTGAATCAGGACTAGCCCTGGCCCAATTAAGATCCCATGTCTTCATTAATGTCCCATCTGAGGAATGTTTTGGGACTTTATCTATAGTTAGGCACAGGCACCACGTTCCCTTCAAAGGTGACACTGGGTCCTGGCCCATGCTTGAAGATGTCACCCAGGTATGGACTGTCCTGTGATGTTTCAGCTGTGGTTTGCTAAAAGGGTGACCCTTTGCTAAAAGGCCATGTTTTGTATGTTGGCTTTACGAGAGATGTATTGTGCAAGTGTTAGGATGTTGGTGCTAGTGGTTGACTAACAGATAGGTGAATGTTCCATGAGAGATGATGAATGTATGGTCTATGATTGTCAGTTGGGGCCTGATCTGATATGACTGAGGACGGACAATGGGTGTGGTCCTGTGTCTTTAGTTTAAAAGAGTAAGTGGGGCGCTAAAAAATGTAAAATAAAGGTTTCTGTTTTATTTATCCTCGTCCTGCATAATTATCCATAAGATGTTACTGAATTAAAATATCATCCATTTGAAATGATCAAGTGCAATGGATGCTTCATCAGTGAAGAGCAGGTCTGTGACCTCTTCTGTCTTGGTTCATTGATTTACTTCTCCCTATTTACATCACAGCTCACTGGTGACAGCCAACAACATACAAATAACATCAGATGGGGAAACTCCACTTTAGGATGCTCCCCTTGGATTCTAGTAGGATTCTTGGAAGTCACGAACCCATGCTAAGATGCACCTTTAAATTGAGTATGACCCCACCACCCCACTCAGTAGACTACTTGTTGCAGTTGTTGAGTCCACTTCCTTAAAGAGAAGGCATCTGATCAGAGTAAGGATTGCGATCCTAACCTCAGCATCCATGAGAAACAGAAAGTACACTCGTTGAAGAACATTGTACCTTTCCTACATTGAGGACGCCTTGATAAGGTACCCATAGTGGAGACAACGTGCCTGGAGGGTGCCCGAATAACTTCCTCTGGGGAAACGTGTTGCGAGTACCTAGTAGATTTGCTTGATACTGGCTAGCCTTCTAACAATCACTGTGCCGATGAATCACAGGACTGGGTCCTCCATTGCCAACCATCCCAGGTGTCCTGACCACTTGGTCTTTACATATGGCCAGAATGGCTGGTTAGATTCATTTTTACTAACTTAACCAAGGAAATTAAAGGAATCATGTTCTTTTTACCATTCCCCTTAATCTATTTATGTATTTTTGATATCCATCCTGAAATTCATGCTCAATGTCATCTGTCCAACAATAATATATATTTAGCCTGTATTACAGTGTGATTTTCCCTTCCCAGGATCAGTGTGTTTTTTTGTTTTTTTTTAGTGACTTGTTTTTGTAATATGTAATTAGTGTTTTTGTAGAGCATGCCCCACTTTTTCCATTGCCGGGAAGATTCAATTGCTGACTCACCTCTCTCAAGACTATAACCTGCTCTCTGCCTATGACGCCATTATGACTGAAGCAACTCTGAGGCGGGTTGTGGTAGATGTTTGGACATAGAGAACTGAGTCCTTTCCTTCCTCTTGAACTTCTTCTGATTGGAATTGTATTTCAATTGTTTAGTCAACAGCTGGGATGGGCAAACTGCAGCTCTCAAGATGGTTGGCTAATGAATGACAGGATCCCTCACCATTGGCTACACATGGTCAGGAGTAGCTGTAGTTTGCCTATCACTACAAGTTGCACAGTATCTTGTTTTCATGGAATATAGGTGAAAGCCTACAACCTTCCAAAATAGCATTACTGCAGAGTACATATACACCTTATATACACACTGCTCAAGAAGCCAAGTTGATTTGTGTCCCACCCATGATATAACCCTCTACCCCCGGAGTCACTACAGCCTGCCCGCCACACATCCTGATGCTTACTTTTCTTCCTATGTAGGTGTTCTTTCACCCAGTGAATTCAAACCATGTAAGGTATATACAGAGCCATTGTTCGATTTCTTGAATGGTATACACAGTAGCAAAAAGCTCCTTTCACTTGTTGCCGATCTCTGGCCTGATCACTGTAGGCACTGTGCAGTATCAGACAACTGGGGAGTACAGCAATACCTGAGGAATTTCAATTCACAAATAAAGTGTTTTTTAAAAGGGGTCTTAAGGGCCAGATGGAATAGAAGGAGAAGCTTGCTATGTGCTCTGAAGTCCTGCGTGTAATTATTTATTGATCACAGAGTTGATTAGAGGAATCAAGGCTTGATGCCTCAATACTCAGCACCACATGATGACAGCAAGCACCATCTGACAGGTATAAATACGCACCTTCTATCAAGCCAGTGGCGTCAACACTTCAATGCAGCACCTTGCATACTTTAAAGGTTGGCAGGTGATGCCATATCAGCGTGATAACTCAGTAAGAAAGGAAGATATCCCAACAAGACCACCCAGGCCTGACAACACATGCCACTTATTTATCACGCACACTATGGCATCACGCCTTATGGATGGCAGAAACACCAAACATTGGCAGAGATGTTTGAATCAGCTCCAATGTTTGCCCTCATAAACAGCATACATGTAACAGAACGTTTATTGTATATCCGGTATCATCACCTAAGGCTGCAACAGTTTACATCACAGAATAAAATATTGAAATCATGAGAATATAAAAAAAGAATGAAGCACCATCATAGCAGTTGAAAACAAAATCACACTTCGCCACTTGGTTAGGACATGCAATTATATTTTGCACAACTGTTCATATTAATATTATTTGGTTTTGAATTAAGTTTGTTGTAGGCCAAAAAAGATAATCGCAGTTCACCTAATAAGAAATGTATTGATGCAAAGGTTTGAAACCAGCACACAAGGTTCATTGTTAAATGTTCGCTTCTTCACAATACCAATCATGTTCACATTCAGTACATAGAGGAATATATGAGGTTAAGCCCAACACTGTACATCACTATGTCATCATGCCGAGGGCATTGAGTCCCTACACTGCATAAGTGCAGAGAGTGTGACATTTTGGGTAAAGAGAAAGCCTTGCTCATGGGCAGTGCCATTTGCATCTAGCGTCACATGGTAGACAATGTGAAGAGCTGCAGTTTGTTTTCTGTTAGTCGTATCCGCGATGGAATTAACAGGCATTGGCAATGCCAGTAGTTTTGGCGTTTACTGTTGTTCTTTGCATTTTGCATTTATAGGCACGAGGGTGCAAGGAGGAGAGTGCAATGTTTTAAAGGAGGATGCGATCATGGGTGCAGGTGTGCAATAGAATGAGAAGGGGAATAGAGCAACGGAGGAAGCAATTGATAGAGGGTGGCAATGATGAGCAAGAGGAAATATGAGCAGGAAAGGGTGAGAGTCTGAGAAAAGTGAGAGGAAGAATGAGAGAAAAAGTAAGGGCTGAGAGTAAAGATGAGAGTTGGAGAAGAGGAAATATGGGGATATCTTCAAGAATGCCAGAGAGAGAGCGACAGCAAATGCAGGGAAAGAGATATAACGCACGTAGAGAAAGAGTGTTAGTCATAGCAGTGCACAGTGGTGACGCAAGTTATGGTTGCTTAGTTTACCATAACTGGCGAATTTCTCGGGTTTTCGGTTGTACTTGTAACCATAATATGGATAGATTGTTATTAGTCTAAAGTAACCATAACGTCCCTTTAACAAAGTTTTTGCACTGAATTTGATAGGTATTTCGTAGCGCAACTTAACCATAACGTCCCTTTAACAACATTTTTTCACTGAATTTCATAGGTTTTTACCATGATACACTTACTTTATATAGATATACCATACAACATACTGAACCCTTTAGTCCATGCTAATGGCCACAGGGTCCGCGGACAATGTGACTTTCCGCGGACCTGGGCAACATCCACACTGTCCAAAAGCTCCGGGGGTATCTTACAGCATACAAGGGTATCTTGTAGCAATCAACAAAGACACTGAACATGTTCAAAGAGCAGCACATAAATGAATTACAAACAAAAATAAAGTAGAACTACAAACTGTATACTTAAGAAACAAACAGTGCAATTCAATAGGATATACAACATAATGGAACACACCAAAAATAACTTGTGCCTCCATCAGAATTACATCACTGCTGCTTTATACAGAAACTGCACACCAAATGTCAACAGCACACCTACAAAGCACTAACAGCAAAACTGAAAAACAAACTGGTGAGTACACTACATTTATTCCTGTAGCAACACACTTTGTTTAGAATGGTACACTAAAAAATAATTTCTCTTTTTTTACACAGAAATGGCTAGCACCCTGGAGTGGCTTGAAGAACATTTTCCCCGGGATGACATGAGTGAAGACAGTGATACTACCAGTACACACTGCAGTTTCCAAAGTAAGCCAATTAATACACATTATTGCACATGTACCAAACACAATTATTTTCTCTTTAGCAGTACATACAGAAAATAACAACAATGCCCCAAAAACAGTACATCATGTAGAACTCCAACAACATATGGAACAACAAAGTGATACTGTGGAAAATCATCTAGTATGCTTGGAAGAAAAAAATGATCAATTATTGAACAATTTTCTTGATTTTAAAGACTTTGTACAAAGACATATAAGAAGAATATTAAATATCACTGCCCCACCTGCACCCCTTCTCCCGGTCCCAGCCAACTATCCCCACACATTCCCCATCACCCAAAATGTTACGGTGAGACCTCAATCCCTTCCTCAGCTAACACCCTTCCTCTAGAAAACCCCAATTCCCCAATTTCTGCTTCCCCCTCTCTTTCATAATTTGTTTATTCTTGTGTGTAAATAAAGTTATATGTATACTGTTGCTATATGTGTTTCTGTTTTTTTTAAAAGCCTGTTAGGAGTCCACGGATAGCACGACTGTCTGGAACGTCTGTAATAAACCAAAATGGAGGTGTCCTACAGACACTTAACCTGTCCGGACTGGCCACAATCAAAATGGAGGGGTCCGTAAAACACCGACCCTGTCCGCATGTCTGCAAAGTTGCGATGCACCTTTAATGAGTTTGGGGACTCCGGCCCTGTCCATCGGAAACCTGTGTGCATGCGCATTCCACCTTCAGGGTCCTACGAACAAGGTGCCTGTCTGGAATATTCATAATTAATCAAAATACAGGTGTCAAAACTCAAAGGGAAAGAAGGGTATTAACCTCCTCTCCCAAACCACAGAAGCCGAATAGATTGACGCTCCCACCGTGGTTGGCACGGGCGCCTGGATATTATCAACGCAGGTGGCCACGTGGCAGCCAATGGGGGGAAAGAGGGATTAGGTAAAGGGTGTGGACAGATAAGGGAAAGGTAGGGAAGAGAAAATCATGCATGTAGATAACAATTCAGTATTAACTTCACTACTCCTGTACTCCTAAAACTTCAAGACCTGTATGTGCTAATTATACCTGCCTCCTAACTCCCTGCTGTGAACCAAGCCACCTGACTCCTACTTGACCAAATCTTACATAACATGGAAGCACATATCCCATAGGTTAATGCAGCATGACACACTAACATAGTACCTTCTTGAACATAAGGCAAGACATAAGGATTAGTTGAACAATAAGCCAGACATAGCTCGGTGAGCAAGCTGTATGGCACAGACAAGGGAATTCCCATTCCATGAAGCAACAAGACACATGGCCCTTTGGGCGAGCAAAAGCAAACAAACACACAATACATTGAGAAGCGCCCCTTTTGTCATTGCCTGATGGAGAAACCCCTTAGCGTCATGTACTATGCGGAGTAACGTGTTCCCCACATCTGTTTTCTAAACATGTGTAGCGTGAGTTTATATCTTGGGCATGTGCGCTACTGATAGCATTCCCAATCTTCAGTTCTGTCAAGTTCAGCATATATCGCTCAGCAATATGGAAGGTCACACATTAGAAATCTGAACTACCCACAGAAATGGGAAGCATGTGTACAACTCCCCCGTATTAATATTCAAGGTTTTTACCACTTATCTGTGTGTCCGGATGCCTCGTTAGGTCACCTGTACTCAGTAGAATGAAGCGAAGATCCCACCGGGCCGTCCTTGCTCACCGCCGCGGCCCAGGCACGTAACTCAGCATTCCTCTGGCAACCGGTTCTTTCCAGTTTTCTTTCCAGTTTTTCTATGGACAGTTATCCTATCTAGGCCTGTCCGCAATCAAAATGGAGGTGTCCGCAGGACAGCTATACTGTCCACATGTCCCCAAAGTTGTTACGCACCTTTAATTAGTCTGGGGACCTTTGCCCTGTTCGGCGGACACCTGTGCACATGCACATCCCACCCTTGGGGTCCTACGAACATTGCGCCTGTCTGGAACTATCTGCTGCACGTGTGTTGCACTTTTAATTAGTACAGGGACCAAAACCCTGTCCATAGAACACCTATGTGCATGTGTACAACTGATCCCACGCAATAGGTGTCCTACGGACAGCCATTCCATTCGCAAACATGTCTGTGATGTCATCATGTGACCGCACCCACGCTGAGAGTAGGCACTTGTCTGTGAGCAGTGTCCGACCCCCAGACACCGAAAATGTACTTTATTGAGCAATCCAAGATGTTTTTCTATGAAACTTCACCTTTGTAGAGATCCCAGACTATGCCCCTAGTGATCTGGATACTTTTTGGAACTTTTTGAGCCCCCTTTGGTGTTCGAAGTGTCTGCGCAGCCCTCCCCAGCACCCCTATAAAAGGCCACACCCTATAGCTCCTCATTTTGTTTTTGGCTACCAGACAGAGCATTGCTCCATATTGCTGGTGTCCTACATTGGATTTGCTGCTGAGCTGTGCCTGATGTGCTGTGCTGTAATACTTTACTTTTGGAGAAGTATTCCAAACGGTAACCGTGGCTTCTTCCACTGCAGCTGCCTCTGCCTCAGCACCACACCCACCTCCTCCACCACCACCACCTTTCCACGGGCCCGGAGAGGGGAACAGGCATGGAGATGTAGAGAGGGATGAAGAGGAAGACGACGAGGTAGTGGAAGTCGCCACTTCTGCCGGCCAGCGTGAGTCTTGGGTGTGGAGGCTCTTTACCAACATTGAAGGGTACCCAAGGCACGTGCAGACAAGGTGCGCTGCACTGAGTGCGACATAGTGCCGGGTCTGTACAGCTACAGGATCACTTCCATGCGGTAACACCTGAGGCTGTACCACAAGGCAGCAGATTGGACGGTCGTCCCCTTTAAACAAAGTAGTAGGTTGAGTTCCTCTACAACATCCTCTGTATCTTCTCCTGCCACCACAAGAGAGACTCCTGTTGGGCAGCGCATCCCTGAACCAGCCTCCCAGGCCTTACACAACGCAGTAGACCCTTACCTTTCAAGGTGATGCGGTACTCTGTAGGGGGGAACAATTTCAGAATGCTTTTGAGGCTTCGCTCCGGGAGCATGAAAAAGAGTGCCACCTACCCAGGTGAGGCCCACTCAACATCTTCCTCTCTGCACTTGCCCTTTTTAATCCCTCTGGTTGGTGCTACTCCCCTACCATCCCTTCCCTTCCTTTCCTTATGTGTCATGTCTAAAAAAAAAACAAAAAATACAAAACAACAAAAAGCAAAAAAAAAGGCTCTTTTCAGAGCCACCTTTCACAGTTTAAAAAAAGAAGTGGCAATAAATGAGTGTAACCCCCCGTGCAACCTGTAAAGTCTGCGACCAGTCCGCTGAAATTTAACATTTCTGTGGTGGTGCGCTATCAAAAACATTGCACTCTTCTACAGGAGGAAGTGGTGGCTCTGAAAAGAGCCTTTTTGTAGTGTTTGTTTGTTTTTGTAAAAGTTCAAGTGGCCAACACCTACTGGAAAAATGGTTGCTATACTTGCAAAAAGGGCTGTAATGCATTTTTGATATTTCACAGAAAAATCTGATTGCCAGCATCAGTAAAATGGACTCCTTCTCTGCGAAAAATGTTTGTGCTAAGAAACATAATATTTTCATTGTGGAAAGAGGACATGCCAACATCTCTCAAAAAGGCGCAAACAGCCTTGTTGACATTGCGCCTGGCTTTCTCCATTTGCGGACCTAATGAAGTAGAGCGCAGCCACATTTGCACAATACGAGAAAAAATTAGTTAGTGGTTTGGAAACATGTCCATGACTTTCCCAAGTCCCTCTTTCATTCCGAACTGCAAGGAGATTCCAGTAACATGTACTAAACTGGTCCCTCCACAATGAATAATAATATTGTCTGGATGACAGTGTGCCAACAAAGTGACACAAAGAGGAGCCAAATCCAGCCTCTTCATTCCATGCACTCCATACCAGTGCACATCCACATGATGGAATCCAAGATGTGCAGCCACTCCACAGTGTTCTGCATGCACCTCCAACCAATTTATCCACGAGTCTCCCAAAATCCAGACACTCTGCCTCCTGAAAGACACAGCCATCGCCGTCTGCTCCCCTCTCAGCAAACAGACCTTCTGCCAAAGTCTCTCCTTACAAATCACACCGAGTAAACCTTATTGACCAATCCCCTGGCCTGCAGAGTCCCATTTCCATGCCTGCCAACCTCAAAATTCCCAGATGTGGCACGTGCGTTCGGCAGTCTACTGCAGTGTCTGCGGACATGTCGTGCAATTTGTGAGGGTGGGGACAGTAACTGTAACCAGGGTAGCACATTTCCTCTTTGGTGGTAGCTCTGAAAAGTGCCTTTTTTTCATTTTTTTGGGACCTTTTCAGATTTTTTCTGCTACACCTACTAAATGCAATCTACATGACTTTACAACAACCTTCTGATGGAATTTTGAATATTACTAATAAAGATTTTATTACCACAATCCGTCAAAGTAATGCCATCACAAAAAAGAGAACTTGCACCATCTTCTAAAAGTTTCTCATTAAAGAAGATATCCCTTGGTTAAGAATACGCCTTCCTATGTCTTGTTGAGGATTAAAGACACTGACACATCCATGCAGCCCTAGGCGGTATTTGGGAAAAGATGATCTTTGCACATGGAAAGAGGTATTTTAATGCCTTCAGGAACTGCTTCAGGTCACCCTGCAAAGTTATTGCACTTACATACCCCAAAACCATTCCTCCACAATGAATCACCAGGACATCTGGATTGTTGAAAAAAGCCACATTTTTACAAAGTGTAAGTACTCCTTGCACATTTCTCCTTTGCACATCACACCACATAGCCTCCACTCCCTCCAATCCAAGATTGGCAATAATGCCACATATCTCTGCATACATGTGCATATTTCTCATAAAACAATCTCTGACCATCCACACACTCACTCTCTCCATCTCTCCAACCACAGCCATCTTCACTACACACATTATTGAAAAAAGGAATACCCTCTCTCCTTATGAATCACACCCTCAACACCTGATTGGATAATCCCCCAGTTCCATTTCCATGCCAGGCATGCTGAGAAGCCCCGGATGTGGCACTCCCCATCCGCGGACTACCGCGGTGTCCGCGGACCCTGTAACACACGGGCAGCCCTTCTTCTATTTCCACTTCAATCTCTGCACCACTCCCTCATTGGCTACTGTAAAGCAGTCACACAACCATCCACCAATCACTTCCAAGAGCTCTACATCTAACTCTGTCATCACAGTTCAGCACTTTAGATGTACTGTTCATCACTCTGAGTACAAGTCTCCTGTGATTGCAAAGCACCTACAGCAAAAACTACTGTAAAACTCTCCAAGATGAATGCTTCCAGATTCATTCACATCTACATGCATCAACACAAACTACCGGTATGAATATTGTGTGTACAGTACATTTGCAACTCTTTTATAAATGCATATAACAAGGTACCTGCCACTTACCCCACATAACCTGTAAAAAAGCATACTGTCATTTTTCCCATCTCCTATTATCAAGTGTCACTGGCAAAGCTATGTGATTTCCAGGTTTTCATTTACCAATATCACTCATTGTAATGTGCAAACTGTTATTCTCTTCTTTCCTTCTGTCATTTTCACAACCACTTCCTCCTTAAAACACCTGTTATGAAATTCATCTAATGCACACAGAACAGGAAACCAGCTTGCACCTTACCAAAGGATTGTTTGCAAGTAGATACATCGCATGCATTTGAACAGAGTGCCTTTCCATAATCTACTAAATAATCATACTGTCATTTGTCCCATCTCCTAATATCAAGTGGCATTTACTTACAAAGCTGTGTACTTACAAACTTTTCTTTTAATGCCCACTTGCATAATTGTTTCAAACTTCATATTTCCATTTTATCACCACTCTCTGTGATGTATTTCAACATGAAAAAAAGAAAACCATATTGGAATCATTTTTAAAGCAAGTTGAAGTGCCAGATCCTATGTAAAATGCCCCGAATGTACACAGAGAAAGGAAACTGTATGTATGTTGGAAAACCATGGCAAGTACATACTTTGCACAATTAACAGAACACACCATTGTTGCAAAAACAAACTAAAACATGTGTACATTGAGAACAGTGCTATTTGAAATGTGGATAAATAAATCAAAGAAATGAAAGGTTTCCTCCACTCTTATAGCAAGCATCTATGTGCAGACAAATTAATGGAATTCCACACACAGAAACATTCTCCTTTCCAATCTGTACATCTTTCCAAGCCTTTTTCTCGCCCTACTACAACTTCCATTAATCCATTTCCACACTAAATAGTGCAACAGCAACACATACACTTCCAAAAATGCACCTCATAGGACACACTTATATACTCCACTTAGCAATGATACTGATGCTCCAAAGTCCCCATTCACATACAAAGCTCTGCAATTTACCACATACAGTACCTCTTCCTGGCAAGAAATCCTTCTGCAAATGTATCTAATCTATTCTTCAAGTGCAATTACTGTGCCCGATAACACACATGCATACTAACTTCCTTCTTTCCCAATTGCAGTGAAGACCACACTCCTCAAAGCCATTGGCGTCTCAAGTACAAAACAGAATCCAGAAGCAACATACTCTTCACATCCAACAAAGTAAGTGAAAAACTGTTGTAGTGTTCTGCCTGCTACTCAGACAGTGCAGTGTTCTTGTATTGTAGGACACACAATTGTATCAACCCAACAGCATTTGATTCACTATTACTGATTGCACCTCAGCAGGTGCAAACTTTGTATTGTCATCTGAACACCAGTATAGTAACCCACAGATACGAGTACTGCCTTCCCAACCTGAAGTAACAGCCCATTCCAAAATTACACACCTCTACATGTATGCCTACTCTCATATTCAGACACTCATGCACAGTGCACACATATAGATTGCACAACCTTCCAACCCACACTTTCTATTTTTCTCCAACAGACACCAAAGAATGCCTACCAAAAAGCAACTCTGTAGAATGCAACGCAGAAATAGAGCAGATCAAACTAAAAGCATAGAAAATAGGCATCCGCCTCTAGCAGAATTTGTACAAAAAGTTTCTAAAAAACAGCTAATATAGTCACTAAGCCAAACTGAAACAGCTTGCAGGATAGAAACTTTGACTCCTCTTTCAAAATGTAAAACTAAAAAGAAATGTATTAAGAAGACTGCAACTACCACCGGTGCTAACACTGCTCCTATACATCTTGTTGTAGCCACAAGTAAGAATACCAAAAAAATGATTTTACAAAATATGTTCCACCACAGAGTCCTTCAGAACCTTATGAAAACAGGGGACAAATCACGCTCAACCCTTAAAACCCAGTGCAGAAAACTAATCCTGGAAACTCTCATTGACAGTGCAATCCTTCTCAAAAGGAAATTATTTATATTTGTTTTAAACAGAATTAAACCACTAACAAAACTAATTACTAAACTACAACAAGGACTTCACAACAGATGGAATATCGACAAAGATAGCTTTGCAGATATCTGTGCAGGTGAGTGGAGTCACACCACCAGCACAGAGCCATATTTCAATGAAGACACATACAAACAGAAGCAAAGAAACCCAGTTGCCATACATAGCAATGGGAAAGGGTATGAAAAGGTTGACAATACCATTATGGAACAAGAAATGCTGCTCACAAAAATAAACCCGCAAACTTAGCATCAACTCTCCAGTCCACCGAACCAATACGTCCAATCTACAAATGGCTGTGCGCATCAATGTGTAACATGCACAAAAAATCTTTCACATCTTTATGCCAGTTGCTCAATCAGTATGTGAAACGCAAAGACAAATAAAACATTTAAATATTACAATCTATAGACTCCTTTGCAGTGCGCAAATACACAGGAATATGAGGACATTCATTAGCCTGCATTTCTGGACTTGCAAAAGCACCTTCCACCATATCAAAATGTTAGCAACACACCATTCAACTGTACAAAATCTCATTCACAAACTGTACTACGCAAAAAGTCCTGCTTTAGCACTGGATTATTTAAATAACATTCTTCCGCATGGTACAGCCAAAGAACTACTCGAAGACATAGAGTACATCCAAAGCAAACATTTTAGAAGTGAAAGCCACTTACAAAATCCAGTACCTTTAGAACAGAGTAGCAAAAACCTTGCAGATGTCAACCCACTATTACACACATACAAAAAAGAAATACTAAGGTTTAAAAGCACATCTGCTGAAGTACCAAACCATGTGTGTGTGTGTTGCCGCAGAACCTTTTATAAAAAAGAGCATCAAAGCTGTAGACATAATGTTCAAAATAGAAGACAATGAGGAACCCCAGTGGTTCCTATCTATCTTCTGGCAGAAAACAAATACGGAATTACTAACCCTTCAATACTTTGCAGATACTGCACTGCAAAACTTGACAACAACCAAGTACCTTCACTGGCTATAACTAATAACTGGAAATATTCCCACTGCCAAAACCACTCCAACAGCTTAACTTGTATGAGCGCAATATAATCCAAACTGTGCACCCATTTCAAGCAATAATATGCCTTCAACCAAAAATAGCAAAACTGCCTCCCTCTGAATTACTGAAAGGCATTTGTGGCAAAGTAGTTTATTTTCCATTAGATCTCAAAGAAAATGTAGATACTCTGGGAGTGCAACAGCCAATAGATCAATAATAGATCAATAATTATCCTAGTGAATGGCATACCAACAAAAGACAAAAGAATTTGGCAGCAACTAGTGGATTTGCATAAAGTTAGAAAAGCCCTGCAATATCTAAAAGACAACAATGAATACTACAAAGAAATAAACATCGAAGAAAACCTGAGGGAAACCACCCAAATAATTAAAGTCTCATCATGAACTGGCCAATTTCAACTTCTAGATCCTACTGCAGCATACAATATTGTAGACCACTATACAATTCACACACTGCACTCCAAAGACACCATTGACGATGAACTGGAAACATACCAATGCAGCAAGCCAACAGAACTCCAATCAGCATATGTGAAAAAACTAGAAGCACAAGCCTTTCCTCTACTTCTTCCTACTGGAAAAGGTGGAAGGTACAATGAAAGACCCACAAAAATAACAGCATCAGAATACCGCTCTTTACGAAAGTATTCTGAAGACCCCAGATTCAGAAAAAATCATTGAATACATATGCCACCTTCTCTATGAAAGTGAACTAGCAATTCTATGTTACAGAGTTGCACACACATTGAAAACAGGTTCCAATTTTCAAAATATGAATGCTATGCAGTTACTTCAAAAGGTGGAAGAAATAGATCAAGTTTTAGAGCCAAGTATTACAAATCCTTTAGTAAACATGCGTCGTACGAGAGAATACTGGTTCTGACATCATGTACAGTGTATGATATGCAACCTTGGCACGCACACATGGTTTGTGCCATTAAGTTGTGCAGAGTATGCATGGGTAGACTTGCACGATTACCTCGGCATAGCAAACGAAAACAAAGCAAATATAGACATAAAAATACCAGGAGAACTCTGCTCTCTTGATCCAGTAAAACTTCCATCATCGCTTTACTGCCATACTGCACTTCATTTGTAATAAAACAGTTCCTCCCCTCAGAGAAGTGCAACACTTCTTTTGGATAAAGCCAGAGGAGCACCACACATCCTCATGCTTTTATGGATTAAAGATGCTCCTAAATTTGGTCAGGACAGTGATGCCACTGTTTTGAAGTTCATCCCCAAATATGTCACTTGCAAAATCCCTTCACAAACTACACATAGCGACCTACATGCAGAAATTTTGCAATTTCAAAGACACAAGTGTGGCAAGTATTGTCGGCGCAAATATAAAAACAAAGGGAAATACTACACCAAATGCCGCTTTGGTTTCCCTAGACGAGTTTCAGCAACAGGGCAAGTGACCAGCTTCATAACTTCGGTTAGACACAGTGTCAAAGTCAAATACCTAAGAACACATACTGCATAAAAAGAACAGAAGGATCAATGTACATCAATGATTACAATACAATCATGGCCCTTCTATGGAATTCAAATACAGATGTGCAGTACATTGCAGACAATTCCACTGCAGTTGCATGATATGTTACAGCCTACTTAACCAAAGCAGAGAAAACAGAGCTCAAAGACCTCTGGGATGACACATCATTTGACAAAACACTGTCACAGAAATTGTACAGCTTTGGCATAAACATGCTCTCCCATATAGAATGTGGCTAATACGAAGCCGCAGACCATTAAACCGGCACCTCCTTGCATGGGAAATCTGAAAATATATTATGGCTAAGCCTTGGTACTGCTGCATCCAGAAAAGGAGTTCGCAAATCATACCAAGACAAAGAAACAATAGCCAAAAACGATCCCAACAGCCAGAACATTTTGGAAAAACAACTTACTGAACACATACTACCCAAACAGGAGTACTACTTTGGAAACCATGTGTCTATACCACATAGCCCAAAAGTTCACATACAAAAATAATATGAAACCCGATAAGAAAACAAATAAATACATAGTCAAAGGTTGTGAGGGCTGCCTAATTGAACTTACCAAACACAGCCTCATTAACCATGGGAAACTATCATTACAAACTCCTCAAGATAAAGAACTGTATTACATGGCCCTACTGCAAACTTTTAAACCATGGAGAAAAGAAGAAGATTTATTAGATACTCATGCCTCCTATGAAGATGCTTTCAATGCAAATGAAAGCACTATAACAGATATACGTTTTACAAAGTACAAAACCATGTTAGACAAGGAACGCCAACAAGAAGAAGAACTCCTGGCACAACTAAATATAGACACTCCTGACAGCAGTCAACCTTGTTTAACTGGAATCCAAGAACCACTTGGACAGCCACTGATAGCAAATGAGGCAGAATTAGCCATGACTGAAGTAGAATACACCATGTGTCAGTATGAGCAATCTACAGAAGACTTTGCTATACTCAAATCTCAATTAAACAATGAACAGCGTAGCATTTCCCTAGAAGTAACTAAACAAATTGAACATGGTGTGCAGCACGAAACTAAAACTTGTACCTGTCAAGACTACACACCAATACTGCTGTATGTAAGTGGCCAAGCTGGTTCAGGCAAAACATTCTTACTAAAAATCATCAGCAAGTTCCTCCAACAACTGACAAACAACTAATTGTCAGCTGTTGTAACTGCCCCCACAGGTTTAGCTGCCTACAACATAGGTGGTGTCACGTTACACTGATTGCTACACCTTCCAGTAGAACACCAAACAAATCAGACTACTACAAACTTTCAGCATAGGCAGCATAGGAAATGTAAATCTTTGGCAACATTTCCAATACAAAGAACTAACTGGAAACATGCATCAGTCTGCAGACCTCACATACCCCAACATTTTGAAAAGTATTTGGGTTGGAGTACTATCTAAAGAAGCACAATCTATATTAAATAACAGACACATCCATGAGCTCTACTGCCATAACACATGTGCTTCTGATGTCATGGAGCAATTAGTACACACAAATGTAAACTTTATGTCCTTGATGCCAACTGTTTCAAGCTGTGCACGATTCAATGAAACAATGCTGAAAAAAGAAATGCAACCAATAGTTCAAATTTACTCCACAGACAAACTGGACGTGCATGGTATGACACTACTCATGTGTCAACAAGCCACAGCACGACTAACTACCTTAGAAAACTCTATGTCTAACACAGCTGGTTTAGCAAACATTTTAACATTGGCCCTCATTACAAGTCCGGCGGTGGACCATGGTGCTGTTAGCACCATGGTCCATGCCAGATTCCGCCATGGTGGATGGCGGAATTACCACCCCATTCCAAGGTGAGTGGGGCGGTAATTCCCCATTCACCATTTGACCTTCCCCATTCCCATTTTTGCCCCGTAGGGCATAGTGGGGATGGGGAAGGTGCGTAAATTACGGTGCCGTAATTAGCACCAAGGTCGCTTAGCGCCTTGGACTTTAGCACCTGCAAAAAGCAGGTGTTAAAGTGTGAATCAGGCGTTAAGGGGTAACTGCGCCGACGGCGCCGTTAAACCCTTAACGCCTGACTTGTAATGAGGGCCATTGTCTTTAAACTGTGATGCTTAACCCTAAACTTGATGTGGAGCAAGGAAAAGGTATTGGAGTACTTGGTATATTTGTTGGCTTCCAGACATACCCATCTGACAACAACATTCAGTTTGTCAATTTTCACTTTGACAAACTTTCAGAAGTTAAAAGGATAGGACGCTCAACATCCCAATTCCTTCTTTTCAAAGACATGTAAGTACGTAGAGAACAATGTTCTCTGACTGTAGTATACGCAGTCACCATTCATAAATCACAAGGTCTTACCCTAGATCAAGCATTGATTGATATTGGCAGCACAGTGTTTAAAGAAGCCATGAGGTACGTTGCACTGACACGCCTACGTACACTTGAAGGACTGTTTCTAGTCAATTTTGATGCAAGTAATGTCAACTCTGATATTCCTTGCATTGTAGAGTACAATAGACTACATGCACTCTACACACCATATATCAAATGTACACTGTTCCTCTAAAAGGAAAACTTTGTAAGAATATACTAGTGTAGACTCAACTTATACATGATCCCACAATAGTACCCCCAAAAGAAATTAAAAGCAGCTGGTACTTCATCAATTACCACAACCAAAGAAGGAACCACTGAAAGAAAAATTGCATACCGAACTGCACAAACAAAGCCAACTACCTCTTCAAAGAAACTACTTGCACTTCCATCAAATGACTCAGACACAGAACTGTCAGGTCCATTCGATTTTCCAATACAACTGGTGTAAATTGCTATGCAAATGTGGCAATCAATATTCTATTCCAATTGCCACCAATTATTGAAAACAAATTACTTAAACCGCACAGACCAATTGTGTTTGCACATGTTAGTCCTTCACAGAAATGCAACAAACAATCCTGACAACACTTACAGTGTTTCTGGAATAAGGCAGGAATTGGACTACTGTGCAGGAATGGTGAGATTCACTATAAACACACAAGAAGATCCACAAGCATTTCGAATGTACGTAGTACAAGTACTGGAAATCAAAAACATATCTATAAATGAAATTGTCTAGATTTTATACATTTGGAAACATTCATGCACTCTCTGCAGCCGTGTAATGCACGAACAAGTCCCTAATGAGCGCTTTGTATATGTATCCATACCTAACTGTGAAGACATTCGATTTCAGCAGCTCATACAAAATACAAACCATGGCATATTATGTACCACTTGCAATTCCGATAATCGTTCCACCTTACAGATGCAGTCACATAGCAAATACGTAATAGTAATGCTTTTGCATTACAATGCAGAGGGTAGCAAAACAACTGCAAGCTGACTGGATTCACATATGGACAAGTATCACTTGCAGGTCACTGTACTGCATACATTACAACGAACTGTGGATGGTTTGAATATAATGATACTTCCATTACTGTGAAACAGAGATTACCAGCAAATCTTGCAAACACTTACAGGGTAATTCATAGATTATCGTGCACAAGTGGCGCACGTGGCTGGCGCACAGTGTGCGCGTGCGAATCTCTGCACCAGCGGCATGCGCTAAAATCCATTTCCGCGCACCGCGTATTCATGGATTTTAGCTACCAAAACCAGCCGTGGCGCACAGTGGCGCAGCGACCCTGCAGCATCAAAAAAAAAAAGCCATCAAAATCCCCAATCCAGCACAAAGGGCTGCGCTAACCCTGGACCAGTTTACAGGGCTGACAAACAGCAAACGCCAAGCGGGGAACGTGTATTACTGGGGTTCGCGTGAAGTTTCACACGCGATAGGCCCAGTGCGAGCGGGGTACGTGTATTACTGGGGTTCGCGTGAAGTCTGACACTCGATTGGATCCGGGTATGTGTATTTCGGGGGTGCGCAGGAAGTTTCACACGCGATTGGCCCAGTGCGAGTGGGGTACGTGTATAACTGGGGTTCGTGGGAAGTTTCACACTCGATTGGCCCTGTGCGAGTGGGGTATGTGTATAACTGGGGTTCGCGTGAAGTCTCACACGTGATTTGAGCATGGTACGTGTATTTCGAGGGTGCGCAGGAAGTTTCACACGCAAATGGCCCTGTGCGAGTGGGGTACGTGTATAACTGGGGTTCGTGTGAAGTCTCACACGCAATTTGAGCAGGGTACGTGTATTTATGTGGTGCGCGGGGAGTCCTTCAAGTGAATTGGCAGTGTGGGCCCTCCCAGGTGTTCCCTCTACACCCTCCACGGCCCCTGCAGGCAGCCCACACCACAGGGGACTACCCTGCACCCCTGGTCATCCACCATGGGCATGCCCCCCAGCCAAGCCACGTGTCAGTTTACACTACTGATCACCAACTCATGTCGCCACCCCATTCTTGAGACGCAATGATTTCCCAATCCACCCCACACTGACATGCCCATCTCAAGACACAAACCAAAACTCAACTATGTACATCAACACATGTCCATCACACATACAATGGTTGGCATTGCTTGTGTAAACCCACATTTTCACATGCATCAACCCAATGAGTGAATCCCACACATGGAACTAACATATGAAAATGTATTATGTACATAAATAAATAAATAAATGAAATGAAAGCATACCAAAATATCAAACATGAAATGAAAAGCATGTGAAAAAGATGAGTGAATGAAAATGATAACCAATCCAAATTGTTTTTTTAAAGAAAAACAGTCATAACTCTCTCTCCCTCCACCAACACAAATCCAAAGGAAAGGTAACAAAATGATATCCATTGTTTCATGTTCATAATGAAAGCTAAAAAAGATAAATCAATCCATTGGCCAACTATTTACAATACATTGGGCCTCATTACACAGTAGGCAGAGGACCAAGGTGCTATTAGCACCTTGGTCCATGCCGGTAAAAAACCGGCACCGCCTTGGAGGAAAGGGGAATTACCGCCCTATTCTAAGGTTGGTGGGGTGGTAATTCCCCCTTCCCCCATTGCCCTTTCCCATTCCCATTTTTGCCCCATAGGGCTCTATGGGAATGGGGAAGGCGCTAATTACGGTGCCACAAATTGCGGTACCGTAATTAGCACCGTGGTCCCTTTGCGGGTTGGTTTTTAACGCCTGCAGGCGTTAAAGTACCAACCCTCAAAGGGACCTCATAGTAAGGCGGTAAGGGTTTACCGGTACCAGTGCCCTTACCGGGACCGGTAAACCCTTACCGCACTACGTATAATGAGGCCCATTGTCCGGGAAATAAATCAATTTCTCCATGTCCATAATGAAAAAAAAAATCCAAATTAATCCATGATCAAACTATATACAATCCATGGTCCAAAATAAAAATCCATTAATCCATGTGCAAAATTCCAAAAAAGATATCAAATGAATCCATTGTCCAATGATGTAAAGGGTCCATGAGCCCAACCAAACAAATGAAACCTACTTAAGAAACTACCTAAAATCAAAACTATATACAAATGTGTGTGGCATTGTCCATTGACCACAAATAAAAGGAAAAGGAAACCTAACTCTAAATACTATTTACAATGGCAGCGGGCTAGTCCGACGGCTCACTTTTGGATGTCCCGGGCCAGGGCATCATCGAACTCCCGCTCAATGTCCTGGATGCGGTGCTCTTCCATGGCCCAGAGGGTTCACAGGGACGACGACATGTTCTCCTCCAACTCCCTGCGAATTGCCTCGAGGCACTCGGCCCGCCTCATGGCGTTCTCCGCCCTGACCATTGTGAGCCGTGCCTCTTCTGCCTGCTGCTGCTCCGCATCTATGGAGTGGCCCAACCGCTGCCACACAGAAGACACTTGAAATCCAGGGTCCTCCTGCTCTATGGTCGATGCCTGCCCCTCCGATGTTGAAGGCCCCAAGCCATCATGACTCCCACCTTGTTGCTGCTGCTGCTGTGCCTCTGCTTGTGCCCTGTCTCTTGCTGCCTGCACATCCTCCTCCGGCTGGGGTGCAGTTGTTGAGGTGGCCACCCCTGCTGGAGGTCTGACTCCCGAATGTGGCAGGGATGTGTCCTCCACCAGCCTGGCCGCAGGGTCAGAGGCAGCTCCACAGGGTACCCAGGTGATACATGGGTGGGAAGATGGCATGGAGGACGACTGGCGGCCTGTGCTGCTTCCTGTCCCTGGTCCTGCACTGCACCACTAGCACCAGTGGAATCCCTACCTCCAGACCCCGTGTGTGTCCCTTTCACGGCCTCCTCCTCCACCAAACCCCCCACCAACCTGGATGACTCCATGCCATGTTCCTCCATCGGACCCTGTGGGGTTTCAGCTGCTCCCTCTGCTGCAGAGGAGTCCACCTCCAACCTCCGCCTCTTGGACCTACCCTCGGCAGCTGCGGCCTGGGACGCAGCACCAGACTCCTCACTCCCCGACGAGATGACAATCTGGGAGGGGAGCCGGGCCTTGCGACTCCGGCTGGTGGTGCGATCCCTGCCGCTGTGCTCCACAGCACCCTCTCCGCCCTCTTCATCAGTTGACGCTGCAGACAGGGAGAGATAAAACACAGGCATCAGGGCACAGTACATTGGACTGATACACACATGACAGTTGTACATGAGTGGCATAGTCAAAATTCAGACACGGCATTACACTCCACGACACACATGTCATTTTAACTCACACACATGAGCATTTCCACAGCAATATTGCACCAGGCAGCAGCATCCATACACATTCAACAGCATGTACAGCCAAAGGTGAGCCGGATATCACATGAAACAATGGGAGTGCACTAGACATGCACACACGCCACCACACTTACATGCATGTGTACATATCCAACTGTCACAGTGATGAGATTGCCATACAGGTCCAAATAAGAGAAAGAGTGGGCACTACTCAGTTGACAAGGTAGTCTGTACTTGATAAGGTATTTAGTCCTGTCGCCAGATTCCTCCCCGTTGCTTAGGGAGGTAAAAAAGTTAAATGAAATATTTGACTGGTTAATTGTCACAAGTCTACTGGAAGGACTCGTGTGGATATCCCACTAAATTTCTTTTTATTTATTTTGTGTAGAAATTTTTTATGTTTGATTTCTTCAATAATTCTTGAGAAAATATTGATAATTCCGATGAATTTGTGGTAAAAATGTTTTTATTCGATCATTTGTATTTTTGTGATGCCTTTAGCAAACATTATACTGTTCAATGCATTTCGGTCAATAATAGACCTTCATCAGGAACTGTTAATAGTAAAGAAAAGAATAAATAAATAATTAACTAGAGTTTTTGTGTAATTTTGGATTAACAAAAGAAATAATCATATATTCTGAATTGTGCCTATACATATTATGAAAAGAGTACCTGTGTAAAACGTTGCTTCAAATCCTTGGCCTGATTTACTATATTTTCTTATTGGTAATTCCAATTTCTCTTCACTCAAGCACATTTGTTTATGTTAGCCGTTGCATGTCTTTTAATGTCACTTCTTTAAACTTCCTGGTAATATAAATAGTGACCAAAATATGTTCAAGTTCTAACAAATATCATATATAAACTATTCTGTCGATTAAAGTTCACCCTCCCCACAGGGGGAGTCTTACCTGTTGTGTAAATCAAAGTAATAGCATCCGGGCACCTTGCTCGCGTGAAAACGCGTTGCTGGTTGTCCCGTTTGCTTTTATGTTGAAAAAATGGCGCCGGCACGCAACGCGGTGACGTCATCAATGTGATGACGTCATCGCGTGCCGGCGGCCATTTTGAATTAGTCCGAAATCGTTGTTGGATCATTGTGAATAGTTATGTACATATGTGGAGCTCTTTAAATGAAACCTTCTCATTGTTAAACTCCAAGGGAACCTCCTAAGATTCAACATACTTGATTCAACATACTTGATAGTTCGATAAAAGAATAAACCCAAATCGAAGGCATGATTTAGTGGCTATGTAGACTATAGTTACTCCATTTAGAGTGTTACATATGTTTTCTAAGTTATTAGAACACAACAATATACATCTGATCTTTTTCAATATGAATTGCTAATGATATAGGTGAGTTACTTGCTTACTAGAGCTCTATTACCATGTGATTCAACTTTCTACACACATTATTAAACATGTTATGGTTAACAACATACTTACGTTCTGAAATGCAAAGTATAATTTCAACTTTATAATTGCCTTTAAAGAAAACATGCAAAATTACATTCCTCGTTGAGACCATCCGGCTGCATGGAGTTAAGTTTTTCAATCCAAAGAGTTTCTTTCTGCTTTAAAAGTCTGTTAATATCCATTCTCTGTCGTTGGGGGACTTCCAGTACATCCAAAATTTGAAATTTCAATTGTGCTATCTGGTGCTGTGCTTCTTTGAAATGTCGCGCTACCGGGGATTTGATGTTGCCTGTGCGAATGTTAGAACGATGTTCATTCCATCTGATTTTCGCTTTGCGAGCAGTTTGTCCCACATAAAATTTGCCACATGGGCACTTAATACTGTATATAACGTTCATGGTGTCACATGTTGCAAATTTTTTCAAGTAAATTTTACGACCTGTTTTTGCCATACATGTCACATCTGACATTCAGCCTTCTACATATCAGTGTCATGTGCATCCATGTTGCACCACAGTTGCACACTTGTCAAATACACATACATGCACATGTACACAGTCCAGATACATGCATAATGAACCAGCATCCATGCCACAACCATGCCAATGTAAATACATAGAAATTCAAACATGTGTCTCACACCTGAGAGGACTCACATGTGGCAGCCTCACACCCATGTTCATGTTCACATCCCTACTTGGCCCTACAAAAACACATGTGCAACCTGCACACTACAGGCACACCACGACACGCACATCGTCCAATCACCATGTATGTACACTTACCGCTCCAGACGGGTCTGCCTCTCAAGGATCTGGACGTAAAGCGCTGGGCATATGCGTTCCAGGACCCTTATTTGGTGGTCTGACAGCTGGACCCGGCACCCTGGGCATCCGCTGCCTTAGCGAGGCACCGGGCCTTGTTGAGGGTCCTGGACCTGAAGTCCTCCCAGCACTTCTTGGCATGATGTAAGTCGTGGACTGCCACCCCCTTCGCGTTGATGGCAGTCACGATGTCCATCCAGATCCTTGTCCGTCCTTCCTTGTCGACGTGTGAACTTCCAAAGAGGGCATCATACTGCCCCAGGACTTGCTCTACCAGGACACCAACTTCCCTGGCACTGAAGCTGGTGGCCCTCTGCCTCTCTGGCTGGGGGTTGCCAGTGGTGCCAGATGGTGTTGTGCCCGACATGGCAACCCCAGAGGCAGGAGTGGGTGGGCAACTGGGTCCTGGGGCTGGACTGTGGAGCGATGGTATCCCAGTCGGGAGTCTTTGGTTCTAGCAGGGGTGGTCATAGCAACTGCACCCCTGGCTGACGTGCAGGCAGCAAATAGCAGGGCACGTGGGCAGCAGGCAGTCAGGCAGCAGCAGATGGCAGGTGGGAGCGTGCTCGGGGCTCTGGGGGACAGTAAATCAGCCTTCTGGGCAGGAGCGTGGTCTTCCGTGTGTTGTTGCGTGGCCAGCTCGATACGGAGTGATTTGGCACATGCAAATCATGCACGTCAGCGTGTAATTCGAGGAAAGGCCCTTCGCGCGTAAGCGCGTCAGCACACGTATGCGGTTTCATTGGACCAAAGGCCCTTAGCGCGTTGCCCTGGCACGGGTTGAAGATCCCACGTGGCTTTCCATTGCTCTGTACATGCTTTTTGTGGGGTGCGGATGTGAGTTTTCCAGCCATTGGGGTTCACACACTATTACCTCACAGCGGGTGGGTGTTGGCTACGCGTTCTTATACACACAAGGCAGACGGTGAGTGGTATCTCGCTCGCCCAGGCCAATCGCGTGTGAAACTTCCCGCGCACCCAAGTAATACACGTACCCCACTCGCACAGGGCGACTCGCGTGTGAAACTTCCCACAAACCCCAGGAATACACATACCCCACTCACACAGGGCCAATCACGTGTGAAACTTCCCGAGAACCCCAGGAATACACGTACCCCACGCACACAGGGCCAATCCCGTGTGAAACTTCCCGCACACCCCAGTGATACACGTACCCTACTCGCACAGGGCCCTTTCGTGTGTAAAACTTCCCGCGAACCCCAGGAATACATGTACCCCACTCGCACAGGGCCAAATGCGTGTAAAACTTCCTGCGCACCCCAGTAATACACATACCCCACTCACACAGGGCCCTTTCGCGTGTAAAACTTCCCACAAACCCCAGGAATACACGTACCCCACTCACACAGGGCCAATCACGTGTGAAACTTCCCACAAACCCCAGGAATACACGTACCCCACTCACACAGTGCCAATCCCGTGTGAAACTTCCTGCACACCCCAGTGATACACGTACCCCACTCGCACAGGGCCCTTTCCCGTGTAAAACTTCCCGCGAACCCCAGGAATACATGTACCCCACTCGCACAGGGCCAAATGCGTGTAAAACTTCCCACAAACCCCAGGAATACACGTACCCCACTCACACAGTGCCAATCCCGTGTGAAACTTCCCGCACACCCCAGTGATACACATACCCCACTCGCACAGGGCCCTTTCACGTGTAAAACTTCCCGCGAACCCCAGGAATACATGTACCCCACTCGCACAGGGCTAATCACGTGTGAAACTTCCCGAGAACCCCAGGAATACACGTACCCCACTCACACAGTGCCAATCCAGTGTGAAACTTCCCGCACACCCCAGTGATACACGTACCCCACTCGCACAGGGCCCTTTCGCGTGTAAAACTTCCCGCGAACCCCAGGAATACACGTACCCCACTCACACAGGGCCAATCACGTGTGAAACTTCCCGAGAACCCCAGGAATACACGTACCCCACTCACACAGTGCCAATCCCGTGTGAAACTTCCCGCACACCCCAGTGATACACGTACCCCACTCGCACAAGGCCCTTTCGCGTGTAAAACTTCCCGCGAACCCCAGGAATACATGTACCCCACTCGCACAGGGCCAAATGCGTGTAAAACTTCCTGCGCACCCCAGTAATACGCGTACCCCACTCACACAGGGCCCTTTCGCGTGTAAAACCTCCCGCGAACCCCAGTAATACATGTACCCCACTCGCACAGGGGCAATCGCGTGTAAAACTTCCCACAAACCCCAGGAATACACGTACCCCACTCACACAGGGCCAATCACGTGTGAAACTTCCCACAAACCCCAGGAATACACGTACCCCACTCACACAGTGCCAATCCCATGTGAAACTTCCCGCACACCCCAGTGATACGCGTACCCCACTCGCACAGAGCCCTTTCGTGTGTAAAACTTCCCGCGAACCCCAGGAATACATGTACCCCACTCGCACAGGGCCAAATGCATGTAAAACTTCCTGCGCACCCCAGTAATACACGTACCCCACTCACACAGGGCCCTTTCGCGTGTAAAACTTCCCGCGCACCCAAGTAATACACGTACCCCACTCGCACAGGGCGAATCGCGTGTGAAACTTCCCACAAACCCCAGGAATACACGTACCCCACTCACACAGGGCCAATCACGTGTGAAACTTCCCACAAACCCCAGGAATACATGTACCCCACTCACACAGTCCCAATCCCGTGTGAAACTTCCCGCACACCCCAGTGATACACGTACCCCACTCGCACAGGGCCCTTTCGCGTGTAAAACTTCCCGCGAACCCCAGGAATACATGTACCCCACTCGCACAGGGCCAAATGCGTGTAAAACTTCCTGCGCACCCCAGTAATACACGTACCCCACTCACACAGGGCCCTTTCACGTGTAAAACTTCCCGCGAACCCCAGTAATACATGTACCCCACTCGCACAGGGGCAATCGCGTGTAAAACTTCCCGCGCACCCCATTAATACACTTACCCCACTTGCACAGGGCCAATCGTGTGTAAAACTTCCCGCGAACCCCAGTGATACACGTACCCCACTCGCACAGGGCCCTTTCGCGTGTAAAACTTCCCGCAAACCCCAGGAATACATGTACCCCACTCGCACAGGGCCAAATGCGTGTAAAACTTCCTGCGCACCCCAGTAATACACGTACCCCACTCACACAGGGCCCTTTCGTGTGTAAAACTTCCTGCACACCCAAGTAATACACGTACCCCACTCGCACAGGGCGAATCGCGTGTGAAACTTCCCACAAACCCCAGGAATACACGTACCCCACTCACACAGGGCCAATCACGTGTGAAACTTCCCACAAACCCCAGGAATAAACGTACCCCACTCACACAGTGCCAATCCCGTGTGAAACTTCCCGCACACCCCAGTGATACACGTACCCCACTCGCACAGGGCCCTTTCGCGTGTAAAACTTCCCGCGAACCCCAGGAATACATGTACCCCACTCGCACAGGGCCAATCACGTGTGAAACTTCCCGAGAACCCCAGGAATACATGTACCCCACTCACACAGTGCCAATCCCGTGTGAAACTTCCCGCACACCCCAGTGATACACGTACCCCACTCGCACAGGGCCCTTTCGCGTGTCAAACTTCCCGCAAACCCCAGGAATACATGTACCCCACTTGCACAGGGCCAATCATGTGTGAAACTTCCCGAGAACCCCATGAATACACGTACCCCACTCACACAGTGCCAATCCCGTGTGAAACTTCCCGCACACCCCAGTGATACACGTACCCCACTCGCACAGGGCCCTTTCGCGTGTAAAACTTCCCGCGAACCCCAGGAATACACGTACCCCACTCACACAGGGCCAATCACGTGTGAAACTTCCCGAGGACCCCAGGAATACACGTACCCCACTCACACATTGCCAATCCCGTGTGAAACTTCCCGCACACCCCAGTCATACACGTACCCCACTCGCACAGGGCCCTTTCGCGTGTAAAACTTCCCACGAACCCCAGGAATACATGTACCCCACTCGCACAGGGCCAAATGCGTGTAAAACTTCCTGCGCACCCCAGTAATACACGTACCCCACTCACACAGGGCCCTTTCGCGTGTAAAACTTCCTGCGAACCCCAGTAATACATGTACCCCACTCGCACAGGGGCAATCGCGTGTAAAACTTCCCACAAACCCCAGGAATACACGTACCCCACTCACACAGGGCCAATCACGTGTGAAACTTCCCACAAACCCCAGGAATACACGTATCCCACTCACACAGTGCCAATCCTGTATGAAACTTCCCGCACACCCCAGTGATACACGTACCCCACTCGCGCAGGGCCCTTTTGCGTGTAAAACTTCCCGCGAACCCCAGGAATACATGTACCCCATTCGCACAGGGCCAAATGCGTGTAAAACTTCCTGCGCACCCCAGTAATACACGTACCCCACTCACACAGGGCCCTTTCGTGTGTAAAACTTCCCGCGCACCCAAGTAATACACGTACCCCACTCGCACAGGGCCCTTTCGCGTATAAAACTTCCCGCGAACCCCAGGAATACATGTACCCCACTCGCACAGGGCCAAATGCGTGTAAAACTTCCTGCGCACTCCAGTAATACACGTACCCCACTCACACAGGGCCCTTTCGCGTGTAAAACTTCCCGCGAACCCCAGTAATACATGTAGCCCACTCGCACAGGGGCAATCGCGTGTAAAACTTCCCGCGAACCCCAGTAATACACTTACCCCACTCGCACAGGGCCATTCGCATGTTAAACTTCCCGCGCACCCCAGTAATGCACGTACCCCACTCGCACAGGGCCCTTTCGCGTGTGAAACTTCCAGCGAACCCCAGGAATACACGTACCCCACTCACACAGGGCCAATCACATGTGAAACTTCCCACAATCCCCAGGAATACACGTACCCCACTCACACAGTGCCAATCCCGTGTGAAACTTCCCGCACACCCCAGTAATACACGTACCCCACTCGCACAGGGCCCTTTCGCGTATAAAACTTCCCGCGAACCCCAGGAATACATGTACCCCACTCGCACAGGGCCAAATGCGTGTAAAACTTCCTGCGCACTCCAGTAATACACGTACCCCACTCACACAGGGCCCTTTCGCGTGTAAAACTTCCCGCGAACCCCAGTAATACATGTAGCCCACTCGCACAGGGGCAATCGCGTGTAAAACTTCCCGCGCACCCCAGTAATACACGTACCCCACTTGCACAGGGCCAATCGTGTGTAAAACTTCCCGCGAACCCCAGTAATACACGTACCCCACTCGCACAGGGCCAATCGCATGTTAAACTTCCCGCGCACCCCAGTAATGCACGTACCCCACTCGCACAGGGCCCTTTCGCGTGTGAAACTTCCAGCGAACCCCAGGAATACATGTACCCCACACGCACAGGGCCAATCGCGTGTGAAACTTCCCGCGCACCCCCGAAATACACGCACACGCTATTTTTCACACAGCGGGTGTCCGTGTTTGTCGCGTACCCCTTTTTTTTACGGCCATACTGGCCTGCCTGTTGATCGTGTATGTTTTATTTGGGCTCCTGGCTGCCACACCGTACTACGTGTGTCATTTTTGCACGCACGTGGGCTACTGGGGGCGCTTGTCTCTTTTTCTTCCTTTTATGGGGTGCCTGTGTGTTGCGTGCACGTCCTTTATCTTAGGGGGCCACAGTATGGGACATTCATCATAGCTGTATATACGTGCTTTTTGTTTGCGCACACTTTTGTAATGCGCAGGGACGCTACCGCCTGCCTTCGTGTGGCGGACGTGTGTAGGCCTGTGCGTGTCTTTGCCCGTGCACGGGTTTGCCCTATTCGATTCCATGAATACGTGTGGTTCATGTGCGTGTGGGCGTTCTGTGTACTTCCCAGCAGTACTTCCCCAGTTACGCCTTCTTTTTCACGCGTTGTTCCCCATTCCGCGTGTTACGCTCCGTGTCCCGCCCCCTTTTTGGTGTGTGCGCAGACGTTGTGTGCTTTCCGTGTGCGCATCGCGCACAGCGTTTCAGCTGTTGCAATGACGTGTGCGCCACGCTCGGGTTTGGCGCACATCCCAAGGAAAACACGTGCAGGGACTTCCATGAATCGTGCGCCTGTTTTTTCATGCTTGCGCCTGCTTGCACCTGCTTGTGCCAAGATTTTCAGCGCACGTTTGTTCCATGAATCGGCCCCTGAATATTCTTAAAACCAAAATGTATTCACTAATATGATTATGAGTGTCTACAAAATGTCCTCAATAACCTTTAAATCCACAAACTGGTAGAATAAGGCAACAACTGCTATCTTACAGTGAAAATGTACATGAACCAACAAGAGAAAACATGCTTCAAAACATACCCTGCAGAAGTGAACAACTGTAAACAGAATACGCCAACTGGTATATAACTGCAACCATCATACTGCAATATACTTTTTCGGTGGAAACCCTGCAACACTTATTACGTATAAACATACCCTGAACAACTTCGAAACTATCAACAGTTAGAATACACCAACAGGTATCTAACTGCCCCAAAATTCTGCAACATTACTGTGCAATACCACAGTACTTACAAAAGATCAACAACCAAACTAATAAATGAATACTGGTAAAAATAAATCCTCCTACTATAATCGACCACCGAAAAAGACTGACATATTACAACAAATAAATGTAGAAAGGTTTTTTTAATCCTACATGGATTTTTTTTATCCACAGACCCAATGATTATGCAAACAAACACAGGAACTGAGCATATTGCACAGTACACTGGTTTGAAGCATATTACTTGTAAGGTACTAACTATTAGGGTCCACAAAGTACAGAAATGTCTGCTATGCAATGCAATAACACATTACAAAGTACCTACCCTAACTTGTGATCTTTTCTTATACCACAGAGAATGAAAAACAATTTCTGCTACATTTTCCCATACCATTCAAAGAACTGCATACAGCCTCAACAATGCAAACAGTAAGTATACAATGATTGGTCTCACAACATCAGTGCATACCTGTATTATATTATGATAGTTGTAGACAGCCATACAATATCATACACCCAACATTCTCAACACAGCCAAACAAACCAACTGCCACACACCATGTCCACTTTTCTACAAATACTATTACACTATTTGCAGTCATTGGACAAACTCTTTAGTACATACCCCCTATGCAACCCACATGCCACTGTCAAAATGTTTGCTTGCATGGCTGTGTTATGCTGCAGTGGTTGTGGCCAGGGCCTAGAGTCTTGGGTGCATGGCCTCTATGGCCTCCGGTCATGCACCCAAGACTCTAGGCCCTGGCCACAACCACTGCAGCATAACACAGCCATGCAACCAAACACCTGCCCACTTGCCACAACCCAAAAACATAACACAACCACCTCAAGCCCTATCCACTTCACTTGACATACCAAGACAGTACATGCAGCCAATGCACAAACTCTTCAATGCATGCCCCCTCCACCCAATACTCTACTAAGTACCCAAATGCAACACATGGTAACATAGTAATACACCTAACAATCTGCCTGGTGGCACTGCTGTCCGTGGACTACTGTGATGTCCACGGACAACGCGATCACAGCACAGCCTTCTATCAACTAAACAAACACAGCATTTGGGCCATCTTTCACTCCCCCACTCTATCCAGCCACTCTTACCCCCAACACACTCCCCAAAATTGTCTTTCAGCCCTGTTGGCCGCCGTGCTGTCCGCAGATATTCGCCGATCCAGCATGGCGGGCACATCGGTAAATGTGATGCACCTCACGCTCCCCCCTAGACAAGCAGCGAGCATGTCATGTGTCAGCGGACTTCACAGTGCCCGATTAGCCAATCCAGTCCTGAGCAAACAGGGAAGCGAGTCCGCGGAGCAGACCCAGATATCATATTTTATTTTTTTTACCTACATTTTGCATGTTTTTTTTTTTTTTTTTAAGTACTGGATGGATTTTCACCAAATTTACAAAAGCGCGCTTTCGGGACCAAGCTGCTGCTCCTTCTGCAAATTTGATGAAAATCCGCCCAGCAGTTTGAGCTGTAGGCGTGAGCATAGTTTTTTTCCATTCAGTCAATGGAAAAAATAGACATTTTGGGACCCCCCAATAGCTTTGCCCCTCCCTTGAAGAAACCTCACCAAACTTGCCAATTAAGTTCAGAGTGGGCCATATACCTTTATTGTAAAGTTTGGTCAGGATTCGTCCATGGGGAGCGAAGTTATAAGCCGCCCAAAAAAAGGCCTTCCTATGGATTTACTAACTTAACCATAACTATACAGCTGCTACCGCAAGCCATGTAATATATATTTGATCAGTGAAAAAACTTTGCTAAAGGGACGTCATGGTTCCAAGTAAAACAAGAAAACAACTGAAGCTAAGCAACCATAACTCGCGCCAACACCATGCACTGCTAAGACTAACACCCAGGACATCAAAGATGACATCACAAATGTCATTGATGACATCACTGATTACATCACATGTGCATTTACTTTTCATGAAATGTCTGTACAAGGGATTCTTATTGTAATGTTAATAAAAAATGTGTCAAGGATCAGTGGAATAAATATCATGAGGTACATAGTGCATTAAGCAATGCATTAATCCAAATAGCATTGTATTATGAAGTTTTTTTCCAATATACTAAGGTACACATATAAGTAACATAGGCATAGTGTGCAGCAGACATGATGGAGATGCAATATTAATAATCTTGCCTTGTTAAATACTAAAATTATAAATGCTTCCTTATTAGAGTTTTGCATACTCTGATACATTTAATAAGTACCTAATAAAACCCACTTACTACATTATTGTACACAAACAGACAACAACACATACAAATATGAGCATATACAGGGAAAGTGAAGTAAACAAAAAAACAGCAGTATTACCCGACCATCTTCATAACCTAACTGATTATCTTCATGCACAGAAATGATTGCTCTGCTTCAAAGCTACTACTTCCCTATGTATAATGATCACATATTTTGACTAGACCCTGAGGAAAGTAGTGTAAGTTCAATGTGTACAAATATGAGCATATCCAGGGAAATTACAGTAATAAAACAACAGCAGACCTATATAAAAGCGTTGATAACCTTACTGATCATCTTCATACATAGAAAGCATTGTTGTCTTCCAAGTCTGTGTTTTCCCCTATGTATATGTTTCATGTGCTGTGAGTGGACCCTAAGTGAATTACTGCAAGAACATATTTGAACTATAAGTCTACAAATATAGTACTTTTTGAATTTTTTGTTCCTGACTGTTACTGGCCTAGATATATCAGTCAAGAAAAAAGTGTGAGCCAGACATGTGATGTCATCAGTGATGTCATCAATGACATTTGTGATGTCATCTTTGATGTCCTGGGTGTTAGTCTTAGCAGTGCACAGTGCTGGTGCGAGTTATGGTTGCTTAGCTTAATATACCTGGTGAATTTCAGGGGTTTTTCGGTTTTACTTGGAACCATAATGTCCCTTTAACAAAGTTTTTTACTGAATGTCAAAGGTTTTTAGTAGCGCAACCTAACCATAACATCCCTTTAACAAAGTTTTTTTACTGAATTTCATAGGTTTTTAGTAGAGCAACTTAACCATAACGTCCCTTTAACAAAGTTTTTTTACTGAATTTCATAGGTTTTTAGTGGCGCAACTTAACCATAACGTCCCTTTAACTATGTTTTTTCATTGAATTTCATAGGTTTTTATGAGTTCCAAATAACCATAACGTCCCTTAAACAAAGTTTTTTCAGTGAATTTCATTGGTTTTTATTAGTGCAACTTAACCATAACGGCCCCTTAACAAAGTTTTTTCATTGAATTTCATAGGTTTTTATGAGTTCCAAATAACCATAACGTCCCTTTAACAAAGTTTTTTCATTGAATTTCATGGCTTTTTATTAGTGCAACTTAACCATAACGTCCCCTTAACAAAGTGTTTTCATTGAATTTCATAGGTTTTTATTAGTGCAACTTAACCATAACATATGCCTTCATTGTATACCTTCCCGACAGTGCCACATGACCATATGCTGGTGCGCGACATGATGACATGTCCGAGAACCCATCCGCACTTCACGATAAGATCTGTGCTTCACGGACAGTTCGGAACTGCATTTTCTACTGATCTAAGAACTGTCAACTTCAAAATTTCCCTTGCACAACTCCAAAACCTATTCCTACTCATCCATTAACAATCTAGTACACAGTACATACTTTTAGCAAAACTGCTATTTATCTTAAAATGGAATCAGCTAATGCCATCCCTCCTCCCCAAGAGACACCACCACTGCTGTAATCAAGGAGAATGAAAAACACTGCCCCCTACCTTAGAAATAACACACACGCAACATTTTCCCCTGTCCACCTGTCCCTCCATATTAGTGTTTGGTGCCTCTTCCCTCATTTCCCTCAACACCTTTTGTTCTAAGCTCTCCTGCCAAAAAAAGGCATCCAAAAACAATAAAAGAAATGTTCCTTTAGGAACCACCTTTCACAGTTAAAAAATAGAACTATAAAAAAAAGTATAGACTCCATCTACTTTATATTTCTCAGTAAAGTACATAGACTCAATAAGATTTTCCAACATTTCCATTTGAATTTTGTGTTAAGCTAATGGCAATATTGTGGTGTTTATCCCCTGTTCCAGGGATTGAATGGTGGATACCGGCCTGGCAGCCCAAGTTATCAGCCCAAGCGAAGTGACCATTATCCCCCCATTCCAGCCCCTCTAATGGTGGATGAAGGCCATTAGCACCCTAGGTTCCCAAAGTGGGAACCCGGGGTGCTAAAAAAAGGATTTTTCTTCCTACACTGGGACGCAGGGAACGCAGGTTCCGTACAGGGCCCCTCTTTGCTTTCCATGGCAGCCTGCAGAAGGCGAAAAGAGAACCCTATGACCATATAACCACATGCACATTTTTCTTCCCTTTCAAACCTATCCCAATTTCGAATAACTTTACCACAAAGCCAGTCGCAGGTAGACATGCTCACTTTAACCCCATGTGTTGTCCCTCGTGGTATTGGCCAGTAGCCTGATTGTCCGGATCATGACCTTATTCCATGACCCATACAATCTGGCCACTGCCCATGGCCACAGGCTACACCTCAGTCACCAAAGGTAAATTACTATTTTTTGTACCTACATTATGATACTTGTCAAAAAACAAAATCCATTCAGACTTTACGAAAACATTTATATCTAGATCTGTAATCTTTTTGCAAACCTTTGTGTAGATTTGTCAAATTGCACCACATTTATAAGCCTTTACAATATTTTGGGACCCCCCTAATTTTGCCACCTCTTGACAAAATCCCACCAAACTTTGCAAAAACATTTATATCTAGATCTATTATCAGTTTGCCAAAATAAGTGTAGATATGTCAAATTGGACCTGATTTATAAACATTTACATTATATTGGAACCCCCCTCTGTACCCCGTCTTGACAGAATCCCACCAAACTTTACAAACACATTCGGAATGAGGACGGGAATATAATTGCCAAATTTCATGCAGTTTCATTGAGTGGTGCCAAAGTTATATGCCATCCAAAAACTGCACTCAAACATCTGAAGTGCCCCTGAACTTCTCAGGACTGTTCGCGAACATCCAAACTGTTTGCGGACATTCGCGGCAAAAAACACCCATTTTTTTGCTTCTTGCAGCCATCCTTATCATCCCTCACCTCCCCAGTGATTATTTGATAAGTTTGACAAGTGCAATGTTGTGTTTTTTAATATGTTTTTACCGCAATGTCCGCAGACACCAGCTGATATCTGTGAATCCAAGATGGCGGGCGTTTCCAAAAATCTGACGCACCTCACGCTTCACGCCAACCAATCAGCGAACACGTTATGTGTCCGAGGACATGACGCAAGTATATTAGCCAATCAGTTTACTGTCCGCGGAGTGAACAGGGAAGTGTGTCCGTGGAGCGGACATAGCTATCACACATTTTTTTGCCTTATGTTTTGGTTGTTTAAAAAATAACTACTGGAAAGATTTACACCAAATTAACAAAAGCATGCTTATGGGAACAAGCCGCCATTCCTCCCGCTAATTTGGTGAAAATCCGTCCAGCGGTTTGGGCTGTAGGCTTGAGCAAAGTTTTTTCCCATTATGTCTATGGGAAAAAAAGAAATTGTGGGCCCCCCCTGTAACTTTGCCCCCCCTTGACCAAACCTCACCAAACTTTGCAGAACAATTATTTTGCAAAGTTTGGTGCAGATTCTTCCATGATGAGCTAAGTTATAAACCGCCCAAAAAGTGCTCTTCCTATGAGATGAGCAACTTAACCATAACTACATGGCCGCTACAGCAATCCATGTAATTATAATATATGTATATATACATTCCCTAACCTGACCCCCCAATCCCCATAAAAATGATTGTTAAAAAATGTGGAGAAACTGGCGCTGAGGGTTGGGCCACTACTGCAAGTATCAGCTCATTTAATTGGGACAGCCAAGCAAAATATAGGACAGTTGGCCTCTCTAGTCTCCCTGTGCCTGTTATCAGGAGTGTGATCTTATGCAAGTATTGCATGTCTGTGGCTGTACTGTAACCCACCATGTGGTCTTAAACTTCTTCTGAAATGTTGTAAAATGAGTTGTGTCCCTGTGTGACCAGCCACCTGCCCCATTCAGAGCTCATTTTTGGTACTGTTATTTGCCCTTTAAACGGTATGCAGTGATAAATCATGGCAAAAATGTCACCTGTACAAAAAATCGTGGCAAAAATGCTGTGGTTTGACCCGTTAAAGGGGTACCCCATTACACCATGTAAGGGGTACGGGGGTTGGGGGAGTGTCCCTTGCTCCTCTTAAATGGTATAATGGGTCCAGGGTTTGCGAGGATGTCCCTTGCATCCTTAATATGGATTGCAGTGGCAAAACTACAGCCTTTTTGCCGCAATATTTTGTGTCCACAGCCATTTTTGCCACGATTTTAACACATGCAACCCATTAAACCTGGTCTTTCGGCCTATATGGACCCTCCACTGTGGCCATGCATGCACTGTCTCGTCAGATGAAGGGCTTAAAAGGGCTAAAGACCCCCCCTGCCTCCCTCACAAATTTGACAAGATGTTAAGGTAGTGCCTCATCAGGGCTTCACAACAAACTTGGCAATAAACATGCACCGTCAGCACGTGGAGGAAGCGCCAAGCTGATGCAGGCCAACCCAGCGAGGTCCGGCATCTACTGTTCCTGCCCCCTCGCTCCATACCTACTGGAAGACTGCAAGCTTTGAAACAGATCCCTGTTCTCTAGCCATCCACTGAGTGTGAGGCAAAAGAAAATACACACGCCACCTCCTTCCATCGTATGCTGTTTGGTGAGTAGGTTTAGGACATTGTACTGTGAGGAGCGGTCACCCTTCCCGTCTAAGAAGCTTCCCCGAGAAGGGAGCCCTGCTTGACTACCTCAATATCTCTCAAAAACAGATCACTCGGCACGTACATTGAAAGTCACAAAGATACATGACATGTAACAGTAGTGCCCATTGGTATAAAATAACTTAAATAAACAAGCCATTATTGTATTACATCCACGTAGTACTACAGGAATTTGCACTTTGAGCATTGGAAATGAGAGTGTGCGCTCGCTTCTTGAGGAACTCATTAAAGCACATGGAATGGCGGAAGCACATGGATCAAAAATAAAACAAGGTAGATGGAAAAGAAAGGCCAAGCTGGTGCTTCGGCCATTTTATGGCCAAGCATTGGCAAGTTGCCATGCCAAAGCTATACACTGCTCCCAAACTCCCCTTTTCCTTTACAGTACCAATGTTTTGGCCATATTTTTGGTTGTAACACCATGGGCGTAATTTCAGAGGGGGGGGCAGGGGTGTTTGTCCCCCCCAACTTTCATGATACACCATTTTGTCCCCATTCATTTGGCTGGGGCACTATTTCTTCAGATGTCATGCCCCTCCACCCCCAACATTTTCAGCAAAGTTATTGCACTGTGTAACACCACCAAAAATCGCCAAAACTAAAAAAACTAATATGTGGAAAGGTGCTTGCCAAGATGTTGGGTTCATATTACAGCAAAGAGTACATTGCATGTCAGATGTGATTACAAATGTCGATGACAAGCACTGTACAGAAGCCTTGATTGAGAGACTCCTCAGCCATAGTCTGGAGCATGGATTTATATAAACAAAGAAATATGTATTACCTCTCTCTCTCTCATGCACACAAATTTCACTACAGAACGCTGACGTTAAGCTTCCTGCATACATCCAGAGTCTGGATTTGTTAGTGTCCTTGGTTGGGAGGATAGCTCAGGGGAAATGTGTTTGTCTTGGAAACAAGACAACGCAGCTCGGTCCCATGCTCAGAGACTGGTCTCTGGTATTAAGTGCGATATAAATTGGTTAATTAATACCAGTCAGGCTGAATTTGTTATGGGAAAAGTGGGCAAAGACACGTTTAGAAGTACTTTAGACCCGATCCGTCTGCCTCAGGTGCATAAGACAGAAGTGCCATTCTACATTTAGAAGTTTAGAAAAATGTTTATCATATGGTATGACGTGTTATCCTGTTTATGCTTTAGAGTTGAAATATGTTTTTCAACACATCAGCCTCTGTAATTTTCAATTGCATGAGGTGTTTTCCTTATCATGTGGTATTCACATTTGCGCTACAAATGAAACTCTTTGAAAGGCGAATACATGATGACCCATTAAGCATGAGCCGGACTATTCGGGTAACACTTCAACCTGTAGGATTTTCATGAGTTTTTTTACAGGTTGAACTTTTTGGGGTTTTCCCGAGTTTCGAGATACAAGGTTCTGCTTGGTTCGATCTTGCATCTATGTAAAGACATGTGAGTGGAAACTCGGCCCAGTTTGAAGTTGCCATTTAAAGAGGCAGGTGTGGCACAAATTTAATAGGGATTTGTAAATTAGATTGGAGTAGAATTAAATAGATAATTGAACATAGGTAGAGAATATTTGAATTTTTGGGGGGGTGAGGGCATATGATTTGTGGATAAGTTGGGGTGTGAATTGTGGGTGGAGGGGCAGCATAGCCCACATGCATTTCGGAGGCATAAGAGAATTCCAAAGCACAGAGAAATCAATGTGCATTTACTAATCAGAGGAGAAGGCCAAAGCACTAAGAACCCCACATGCATTCGCTATCCATAACGCAAAAGGCAAGAGCACTGAGAACACCATGTGCAACTTGTAGGTAGGAGGAAAAGCCAAAGCATGGAGAATACACATCTATTTTGTAGGCAGAGGAGAAAGTCAAAACACTGAATACTGTATGTGTTTTTATTGAAGGGAACTGTGACTTAAATTAACATTTCTGAACCTACTGCAGGACCCAAAGATGATCGTTGATGGGACAAGGTCAGGGAGACTATATTTGTTGCATATTTGTCAGCAATTACAGCAGCATAATGTTTGCTGTCGGAGAAGCTTAGACACTACATCTGTCTATGCATCGGTCATGTCACTTAAATGGTAGCTGCAGATCTGCCCCTCTGCAAAAAACAGGATATCTGTCTCAAGTTATAGTGGTGCATTTGGAATATATGTAAATGTGCATGCAGCACCTAAGGACATGCCTCAGGTGTTACATGGTGGACTTCAGGAAGAGGAGGAGGACATTGAGCCACCACCAACTGAGGTGCACTGCTCAGCTATGCAACAAAGTGATCAATCGGAAGATGATGATGAAGAGGAAATTCCCCGCCTCTGATTTCTTTTATTCATCATTCATCAAACAACTTTATTCGGCCGTCGGGCCATCAAAGTACATCCTAACAAAACAAAGAAATTACTTGAATTTAACAATTGGTCATATAAGAAAAAAGAAAGAAAAAAGATTGATATAACATTGGTTATGATGCTCAAGTCCTGCTGGTCACAAAACAAAATTAATAAATCATTTTAAAAAATCCCTTTTTATTTTCAAATAACAGTTCTAAACCTCTGAGGCCTGGAACCACAGCTGTTGCCATTTGACATTCCCCCAATGGCGTTAAATTCGCACCAGATAAAACAGTATTATATAATGTATTTGCAAATAGGCCAGCAGTTCTAGAGTGGGGGTGAGGGCTGATCACGATCCTACTATTTGCAGTCCAACCATAACTCCCTGCTCTACCCAAGACACCCTTTGAGTCACAGGAGCTGTCGTCCTCTTTGCGTACTCTATGGCAGCTCGTTATGCCTTCCCTGGTCACAAAAGTACAGCCCCTTATGGTGTGAAACCGGTGCAAGCATTTATTTGAAAGTGCATCCCTTGGTTTTCACTGGTTGGGAGGTAATGTAGGTAGGTACCCCGTGCAAGAATACAGTGCCCCTTCTTGCCCCCCCCCCATTTTCTTGGTGGTTAATCATGCAATCCCTGAGGGCATATCTACGTGCTCTGTTGTCAACTATGCTGGGACCTTGGGTTCCTAGTATGTTTGTGTCCTGGTCCACTCATATTGTATGGGAAATATTGGGATTAGGGGCCTTAATGGCTTTCCTAGGTGTGTGCTGATGGACAGGTTGCTCGTCCTGGGACAGGATCGCATAATTATGCACATTGGGCTCACAATGGGTAGTGACCTGGGGTTTATTCATAATATTGCATAGGTAGGGATCAGATTTATCTTCGATCATGAAGGGGCCATTTGAATCTAGCTTCACAGTTTGTTCTGGGGGTAATTTGGGTGATCCCATTATATCCGATGGGCCAGTATAGTACGCCCCCATATGTCCCCCTCCTCTCCTCCCTTAAGCTTCTTTCAGAACCAATAACAACTTTTTGATGTCGGCAAATTCTGAGAGCACTTCTATGTAGTTGCATCCTTGGACAGTGTGGAGCTCCTTAGCTGACAAATCGACATTGGGTCGAAAGTATTGGCCGATTTGTTTTGGGCCCCTTAGTGGGGTTAGGCAAAGAAAATAACTGTTCCCAGAGCACATGTTTGTCATCTTCCCACTCCATGCATTACTAGTAAAGGACGGTCTACCTTCAAGCACATCCAACCTCCAGATCCATTCGGGCTGTTAGTTCCAGAGGACTGAGTTTTTCTGCAGACGTAGGCAGAGTGTTGGCCACTTGGGTTGGACCAGGAACGGGCGGAAGCTCAAGACCCAAACAATTGCTCTTTAAAAAGTTCTTGAGTGGCGAACCTCCCCCCACGTATCTGGGGAGGATTACACCTTGTGACAGAGACTGCTCTATCATCTCTCTCCTCTGGTACTGATCGTGGCTCCATCTCATGGCTACTCAGAGCTGGTGTGGGGTGAGAGATAGCCACATTGGTGGGGACCTTGAGGGCGACAAATGGTTTGTAATGTGTGGACTTTTCTGAGTTGCTGCCAAAAAGCCAATTCCCCTACTAATGCCCTTATCTTTATCATTATCATTATCAAGGTTAGGTTTTTTCGTGGGGTTTTCTACCGCAATTTGTTTAATGAAAAAAAACATTTTTGGGGGGTTCCCCCCCCGAACCTCTGATCCCCTTTCGTTTTTTATGTATTCCCAAACACCCACACCCCATATATATAATTTTCTACCCCCCTAAAAATGTGATGTTTTTTTAATTAAATAATTAGTGGTAAAAAACACACAAAAAAACATCCCGCGATGAAAGGATGTTGTACTGTTCCTGCATTCCTCACAGCTCTGTCCAGCCTATTAGGTCCAAATGGCACCACACCCTGAGTTCTACCACCACCACCTGAAGGCTGTGCTGCTAGTGGTGGTGATGTGACCCTGCTAGTCAATGTTTCAACCGAGTCAGTCTTTGCTTGGTCAGACATGGGAGGTTGGGAAGATGGCTTGTCTTGCCCATAGTAATCTACGTTAAAATGCCACATTCTTTACGTCGAGGTCGAAAACCTTTCATGTAAAACAAAATATTTTTGGTATTTTTAATGTGTGGGGAGACGACTGCAGGCCCCTACCCAGATTCCCCCACTTGATTAGATACCCCTACCCAATAACCCTGTCTATTTTCTGGGGGCAAATCATTGTTTTGCATGCACAGTTTTCTAAGTCGCACTTTTGGGATTCAGTATTTCGTGGTCAGACCAGCCCATAGTCAGGGGGAGAATGATTTTCCTTGCTATAGCATGACCAGCAATGAGTTGGAGCTTCATATGAACCCCCTTTGTCTGTGACAAGTGATGGGTGCTCCTTGAACAATTCATGTCACAGCCTGAAGTGCATGCTCATTAAGCAGGTGCTCAAGTCACTCTTTCTCGAGTTACTCCAAGGAACTCTCTTTTGGCAGAATTTTTATATTACACTGCCTGCCTTCCCCTGATAATCACACCATCTGGCCCGCTGAAGTAGTCACACACTGATTACCAGTTTGCCAGTGATGTCATGAATGGCCATGTCTTCTGACCTGACCTCACAGTCTAGATGAAAACATGAGCCCACCTTGCCCCCTACGCATGGGCAGGCGATCCTACAGTAGCCAGAGTTTCCACCAACTGCATTGCCCTCCGTTCTGCCCTTTGTCCCCTTACATCTATGTGGTTACTTCTCCTTAATGGTTCTGGAGTCCCTCCTCCTCCCACTAACGCCACGGTCAAGGTGCTCTCCCACCTTCTTCAATTACTCTGCATGGCTCTACCTCTACTGAAATCTCCTCTGGATTGGTATCTACAACCTCCTCCTTCTTGTTGTCCATCTCCCCCTCATCATGCTCTATCCTCCTCTCCTCAACCACCGTATCCTCTTCCCCAACCACTGTCTCCCCCCTCCGCAAGTACCTTCATCCTTGACTCAAACACTGTCTCCCTACCTCTCCCTTTATCTCAACCTCTGTTTGTCCTTCCTGTTCAGGCTCTTTCTCCCCCTGGTGGCTGACTTCCTCACCCTCACACACAGAGATTGTGGAGTAATCCAGATCATCTTCTCCCCCAGAAATCTACACCTAAAAAAGACATATTGCCTAAGGCCCCTATGTGCAAAACACAAACGTGCCTAATGTTTCCAAGGAGTCAATGTACACAAAACAAATGACAAAGTAAAACAAAGGGATCATCACAAGACTCACAAAATGGGAATTGGCATTCGAAGTGCACAAACAATTGGGAAGGTGGCTGAGCACAGCACAGGAAGACATATTGGGTTCACACACAAAGGTTCTCAACAAACAGAAAAAAAGGTGTACAGATTTTTTTTTCACATTTTTGGGTAACATAAAGGAAATGGGAAGTACAAGAGAAACTTCTTTATTTTTTGTAAAAATTAGTTACGCTAAAATGGAAGATTAGGGAAGAAGCATAAAGAACACACACAAAAAGACACAAGGGGATAAAATAGTGATCAAGAAACAGCAACAACACCAGTAACTACTAACAAACTCCTTAAAAACACATAAATTCAATGAAAGCAATTATAAAATGCCGCTAAAAAGACCATTTTGTGATCCTATTCTTTCCACTATAAACTCGACAGCCAAACAAAAACAAAAAAGGTAGCAGGAATTAAGCTGGGCCTTTTAACAGCCCACAAACCTGTTCTAGAATAGTGCAGGGCCTCTTAGTGCATGGTGGAAACCCCCTCTTGACTCACAGGCCATTCTATTAGAAGGGAGGACTCTGACATCACTGTGAGGCTCAGAAGGTTTGGCTTACCTCTGGATCGCTTTTTGGTACGTTTGAACAACTCTAGAACCAATGTTCTGGGTTCCTCGTGCACTTTTCATGCCAGGGAGTAGTGCCCTGGAAGGAGCATAGGTTTACGGATGATGCCCCTCACCTGGACTCCGCTTTCCCTTTATTGCTTTTTACTACTAGGGAGATGGAAATATGGGTCATGGCCATGCTGAGTCTCAACCCTCAGTGTAATGAGAGAAAGGAAAGGTGCAGTCTTCAGAACAGTGCCTACAGGCAGTGGTCGCAACTCTCAACCTTGTGGCATATAAAAAGATTCATGGCTGTGTGCCTCCTCGTGTGCAGTGTTTCCTACAACTTACAGACTTCTTGATAGCTGCTTGGCATAGTGGAGCAGGCTACCAATCACTGGGCATGGCATCAATCTGAGTTATTTAAGGCAAGGATCTTCTTGAAATGCAAAGTATAGGGAGGTGGTTGATGGGAGAAGACAGCTATGTTGTTTAAAAAAGATTGTAGAAAACTAGTGTGGCAGTCACCTGGGGATGCCTTTGTTCACTGCAAAATGGAAATATCAAGAAGTAGGCGAAGGAGCCCTGCCTAAAGAGCAAACATCACATATGGAGGGCGGCATCCTTTGCTCCCACTCTGTGAGGTTATGGTTGCTCAAACGACATCTAAGTGCCCACATCACGGTGGGTGGTTAATGGCCCACTTTGAATACATGGGTTCTGGAGAAGTGCTCGCGTATTCCTTGTTACTTAAGGGAATGCGGGAGCCCATCTCTGATACCATTCTGCTGCAAATGTCCCAATGCTCCTTTAGCTGATTCCCTCCTTACCACCAATATATAATTATAGTGCATGCTTTAACGAAAGGTAAATGCTTTGTCTTCGTGCCAATGCTCGGATCATCGTATATGAGACTCTGTGCTCATTGTTTTGACTAAGGCACGCTACTGTGCAGTCACTTGATATGGTTTCAGTGATCACAGCACCGTTGCTTGTTAGGACGGCTGTGATCACGTGTGTTGGGCTAATAAAAGGGACGAGCGGCTTCCCGCTCGCCACTTGCTTGAACTCCATTGCTGGCTCTGTGTGTTTTCATTGAGTATGGCTGAGCAGGGCCTGTCAGCAGGGCCTGTCCTCCCCGGGCCCAGCACCGTTGTCCATCGGGGTGGGGCAGCACCCAAGCACAGGGACCTTTTCTGCCACGGCCCACTTAAGGATGCTCATGCGGCAGAAGTAAGGGGGTCAAAGGAGTACAGTTTTGAGATCGGCAGTGGCCCATCATGATGCAGGCTCCTTGTTTGGCAGCAGTGGCAGGGGCTCACAACCCCAGGACAACCCAACTTCCTAACACCAAGCCCAAGCCCAAGGGGCACTGCACTGTCAGCAGCCACGTCATTCCACAGCCACCCGGTGCCAGAGTTCGATATGAAGGTAAATCATGTGACCCTGGGACCAAGCTGGACACACTGGCTGGAGCGGCTAAATATGTTCTTTGAAGTGGCCAAAATAGGATATGATGCCAAAAGGAAGACACTACTGCTGTTCTACGCCGGGACCGAGATCCACAAGCTGCATAGGGTGCTCCTGCCAGGTGATGGGTTGTACCGAGCGTCGGGGAGGGCACTGTCCAGCTATTTTGCCCCGATGGTCAACATTGACTATGAACAGTTCCAGGTCCGGCAGGTTACTCAGGGGCTCACAGAGTGATGCATTCCATACCCAACTGCGCCAACTGGCAGCGACGTGTGCATTTGTTGTGAGGAATGAGAGCTGTGGGGCCAGATAATCCAGAAATGCTGGTCCAACAAGTTGTGCACCCAGATACTGAAGAAGCCTGGAATTCCTCTGGTGCGAATCCTCAAACTAGCTAGAGCCCAAGAGCTGGCCGAGGCACAGTCGACACAGATGGAGGCAGCAATGAAAGGGGTGCAAGAGGAGCAGGTGCACGCCATTAGGGCACAGGGCAAGAAGACCAATCTGGTGGCATGGTCGAGAGGCGGAACCACATCAAGGAAAAACTAGGATGAGACACCCCAGAGGCTCTGTGAGTTCTGTTTGCCTCATCCAGAGCTTTGTCCGGTGGTGGGGCGACAGTGTGGATGGTGCCACAAGACAGCGCACTACTGCAACTTCTGCAGGGCCTCCTGGGCATCAATTACTGGGGACAGCGAGACAGAGCCATGGAGAAACAGGTCAGCCGAGATAGCCGCCAACATGGCACTCATCGTGGAGGAGGCCAATGGGCTGTAGGAGGACCTGAGAGAGAGCATAAACGAGGACGAAATAATAGCGTCACTTCAGTGGGACTATGACACTGAAGATGTGCTCTTCCTGTCAAAACAGGAGCCGAGACCGCTAGCAAGAAATCTAGAACAGGAGCCAAGATCACCAGCAAGCGACTCATCAGCGGCATAGCAGAATAGACAGAAGAAGAGGGCCCAGAAGGCCGGTGCCCACCAGCACATAAGTTTGAGTGGCCGGGGCTAGGTGCACAGATGAACCTTGGACTTGTTTCATGCTGTTGTTAATAAGATTTATGGCAAGGAAAAACGGCTGTGGTCTCACTCACTTGTAGCCGGATGTTCGTGGATAACCTCCTCTTCTGCTTCCAATCTATGCACAAACCGAATGACAAATCATTCAGTAAATATATTTGCAATGTCTGTGCATTTTTAAAACAATGCCACTCAGTGCTCACTTACTTACGGGGTAAGGATGTTGTCAATTCCCTGTCACCTAGGGCTATAGGTATAAAGCCGCTGTGTGCTATTGCTCCTATATCCTCAGTGAATAAGGTACTTCTCCAAACTAGGATCGTCTGAAAAACATATAGTGCAGCACTCATTATGCTCGGTGTGCCTATCATCCCGGGCCCACTGTCCATAAATGGAGAACTCATATCAAACGTGTCATTTAGCTTCATGAGCTCCTTATGAGACTGTGAACTTACATCAGTTATCAATGCCGCATCCGTTGAAGTCTATGCACGACTACACAGATCTAGCAGGCGCCAACAACATATATAAACCTTTTAAGGTCTCAAATCCAACACGCCACTCACCACGTGGATTTAATGGCGACTCCCTGTCTACACAGGACCCATAGCAAACTTCTCGCTCGCTACATGAGCCCCTTACAAGACTTTGAGCTTACATGAGTTATGTATGCCATGTCTGTTATATTCTATGCGCGGCTGCACTGAGCTAAGCTTCGCCGCCGGAATATATACACCAGTCTAGGGCTCAAATCCAACATGCCACTAACCACGTGGAGTAAATGGAGACTCCCTGTCTACAACTCATACAGAGTCTGGTACCGGGATATCTACCTGTATCCTGATTGACAAGGCAAGTAGCCTCATTGCATCAAATGAAAAGAAAGCCTGCTTACCTCAGTGCGGAAAACAATCTCCTTTGGCTGAAATCCTAACATGGCAATAGGTGCCACACTGGTATGCCCCCTTATTCATTAGCTCATTCATAAACAGTGAAAACATACAATGGCTGCTACTTGATTCGCAGCAGTTACCATGGCAACTAAGCTTTGGTAGGATGCCTGATGTAGCGGCTAGAGCACCACATACTGGTAATGGATCACACTTCATATATTGGGATTAAATTGCTGCTATAAACCTATTAACACCAATGGCCAAATCTGTGCACATCGCTTAGAGTATATGCATGCATGACGATTGCAGCAATAAGCCTCAAACCTAGAATGTCGCTCTTGTCCTTGACATTCTCACCTGGACTGCCCCCTGAGGGAAGAATGAGGGAGTTGGTCAGAGCATCGCCTTCATGAAATGTATTTTACTTTGTGCTCTGGTCCGGTGGACAAGAGTGACTCCAGCATTCTACTGTGGAAAAAAACCCTTTGTTGAACCTTCTACACTATGCTACTTGGTTGTTTATCCGAAAATCAAGTTATTCCACTTGAACAAGATGTTCAAGCCCCGATTAACTGTGTCGAGGTGATAAATCCACCTTTGTTCAAGTCTGGGTAACTGCTCGGCAAGGTACCCCCCCTTCCCCCTGGGGTGTGACTTGATGGTCTGTAGAATAAACCAATACAGATCACATTCACTGTGTGCTACAAGGGGTTTATCACTCACGTTATTCCTAATACACATCGGTTTTCTGATATCCATTGTTTAACCGGACAGGTGGTCTTACCCATATATAGTAAATGACATGGACACATAATGATGTATACAGCATTTTTTCTTTTACACACAGTGTGGGTTGGAAGTTCCCACTTGATCTGGTCTCGTTGAAATGTGTGTTTCGTGTCAGTAAACTGACAAGTGACACGTTTGCTGCATTTGTGATGTCCTGTGATCGGGGGTAAGCCCCTGTATTCAGTAATGTGTGGTCTTCTCTGGTATCTCTATATGTGTGCACCAATTTCTGCCTAAGATTGGTGTTGCTATTAGGGCTGAACGTGGTGACACAAATAAGTCTGTCTATAGTCTTCTTTCTTTGCAAGGTGAGCCTTCTTTGTCGGTGTTAGCTGCCCTTTTGTAGTTGTTTCTCACTAACTTAGGTGGGTAGCCCTTGTCTTGCAACCTACTCTTGAGTTGGTCAGCATGTGATTGATAATCTTTTTTGTCTGAGCAGTTCCTCCGAATCCTGAGGAATTGGCCATATGGCAGATTCGTTTTTAAACCTATAGGATGAAAGCTAGTATATTGGAGCAGACTGTTTCGGTCTGTGGGTTTTCTGAAAAGCGTAGTGCGTAAACCACATGTATCTTTAAAGATCCTGAGATCTAAAAAATGAACATGGTCCTAATTCCATTAAATCGTGAACTTGATATTTCTATCACAAGTATTAACCCATTGATGAAACTCTGAGTAATTTGACTGAGCCTCTCCATGTGAGGAAAACATTGTTGATGTATCTCTTCCATGTCGGGATGTCAGGATGTCAGGATATACTTTGAGAAGGGGTTAATGCCAGCCAACACACATTTTTGTTCGAAATAAGCCATATATAAATTTGCCTCATCCGGGGCAAATGTGGCCCACATGCATACCCCCTTTTTCTGCTTATAGATTTGTTTTTTAAACAGATTCTTTTTTCCCATCATGGCCAATCTGGCACATTCTAGGATAACTTGTGTATGGGGTTTTGGGGGGGTGAACACGTCTTGAATTTGTGGAATGGAGGTGACGTTGATGTTGATCGCTTCAATTATATTGATCATATTGGTGGAGTCTTTTACATATGAGAGTCTTCACAACAAAAGGTTTTTGAAAAAATTCATTGTACACTGATAATGGCTCTAATAGCGAATTGATTGCCAAAACAATCTGTCTTACAGGGGGGACAGGGGGTAATGATATTTTTATGGATTTTTGGAATGGTGTAAAACTGCAATTCTGGCTTTGTATGTATTCATTGAGTATGACTGAGCAGGGCATGTCCTCCCCCCCAGAGCCCTTAACACTCAGTAGTCCATGTTCACAACTAAGCAGTCTTTGTTTCTTTCAGTCACCTGCGTATTTGTTTACATATATTTGCAACTGTGGGACACTGTTTCTTTGGTGCCCGAGACAAGTGTATGCCCCCGTCCAACACTGCAGATAGCTGGCCGGACACGTGTCTATAGTATAGATTGATGATCTGTACTACCTGGTTTGGGGCAGTACTGGCAATGAACCCTCCCTCACATGCCGTATATGTGCAGTACACAGTATTGGCTGCTTGGAGTTAACTATAAATACTCCCTGTAAACAGTGCTAGTGCATTGAACGCATAGAGCCTGGTAGTAGCCGCGCGCCGTAGGCCATTTATTTAGAGTCAGCTTTCGAACAAACTTGTGCTCTCTAGCTTTAAAGCCTACGCCACACTACTCCCCAGATATTACCCAGAAGCACTCGGGGGCTGTTAATGATTAATACCATCACGGTCCAGCCACAAACCTTTCTGCTGCAGATAATGCCAGGCTGCAAGCACGCTTGACACTTTTAATGTATAATTAAGTAGAAAAAGTCAGCACTCAGTATGCAAATTCTTCAAAATGATAAATGATGCCATACAGCAGTAGGGATTGATTTGGTGTAAATGAAACTAATTAAGGAAATGTCAAACATAATTAATAAAACAGGTTTAAGCTGCAAAACATTGTCAATTGAATGAATGAGGAGGCACCGGCTCCCATTGTTTCGGCTTTATTTGGGGCTCGTGTTTAGCTTGTACTCTGCCCCTGACTGCACTCTCTCTACCTCACTCCCTCCACCGCCAATTCCCAGAGAGGGGGGAAATAAATTTGCTTGTCTCTCCGCTGACTGCAGAAATTAATTGCAGGAATCTTGTCCCATCCAAGTGTTACATTCACTCACAGGACATTAACATAACTAATTTGAAAGCGCCCAAACGAGTGCATAATAGAGCACTGTCAGAATGCCTGACAGTCTTTGGTCATACCAAATTAGCTTGGTTTTCTAATTGAATTTTTTTTCTTTTAGAGGACGCTCCATATTTCTTTTTTTTCGTGGCTCTTCATTTTTGATAAGAACAAAGGTTTTATAATTTACAGAAAGGGTGCTTGACCTATAATTACAAGGAGGAAATTGGGGGAGGTAGGGAGTCCGATTTAGTCCTGGTAATGATGTTGGAGGCCTTCCTCTCTCCAGGGAGCCTTGAAGAATAATGGAATCTTCTATTTCTACGGGTGACCTGTGCACTCGGGCTGACTCTGGCTGTGAATCCACTTTGCCTTGCAGATCACTTCCTTAACACTCAAAGCGCCAATGGAATCAAAGGCCATTATTCCAAATGTCACCGCGCGCCAGTGCCATTTCCAGGCGCCCTTCCCTCCCAACGAACAAAGCGGCCAACATCTGCTGGCCTTTTCATCCCATCTCGGAAAATCTTTTATTTTTTGCAACACGGTCGGAAAAAAAAATAATTGACCTGATCTAGAGTAAATGGGGTCAATGCAAGGTGTTTGCTTCTCTAAAAATGTGCTGCTAATAATGCGTCTATTAGACCTGCATGGCATTTCCAAATCTTCGGTGTCTGCGTGATTTGACGAATTACAGTTTAGTTCAAAAACCTGCTTGTAGAACAGCACTTGCAACATGCCAATTCATTCAATCTGGTGCCCTTCGTTGGCTGCCATTTTAATATTTAAGGTCTTTTATGTATCGTGCTCAATAAAAGGTTACATTATAGAGCGGGTGGAGGCTATTTAACTTTGTCGCCTTGTAGTGTGCAAATTGGGCATTTATGCCACGGAAAAATTAATGCCACAGAAAAGTCAGTGCAGACTCGGTGGCGGAGGTGTCATGGTGAATGTTCAAGTCAGGCAACATCTTAGACGCTTATCAAACCCATTCAATGTAAGGTATACCATTGCTCAAATTCAGGAACGCTAGAGAGAATACAGTGCCATTTTAAAATCAGAACTTAAGTGAGCCTATTAAAGCAGAAACTTGATTGGCTCTAGGTTTGGAAGCGACCTTTGCTGAGCTCTGATGTTCCTTTTAGTGAGCTGATAGGATTCATGTGTCGAAAGATCACAGGAGCTGTCGGTGTCTAGCCAGTACCCCAATTGTTTGAGTAGGAAGGGAGAGTGTTCTCCTGGCTATCTTGCTTTAGTAGTTTCAAGGATGGTTCTAACACAATGGTTGTTGCGTTACAGTTTCCGCTTTTATTAGTGCAAGTGAAAATCTGTTCTACATTCAGTTGGTATGCATCTGGGGCAATTGGGCACCCTGGTTGTCAGTCGACACGTGTTTTGACCCGTTGTACCTGCCCAGTGACTACCAGTGCCTAGTGCCAGAAACACTGCTCTTTTTGCACACTGGCCCAACAGGAGCCACTGTCTCTACAAGACAGCAACCCATCACGATGCACCAGGACCACACAGGGGGCAAAAGATTGCAAACAATAGCCTTGATAAAGACTCACGGGTCGAAACACGTGTCGGCTGTCAACCATGGGGCCCAATTGCCCCAGATGCATACCAACTGAATGTAGAACAAATTTTCACTTGCACTAATAAAAGTGGAAACTGTAACAACAACCATTGTGTTAGAACCATCCTTGAAACTACTAAAGCAAGATAACCAAGAGGCTATTGAAGCACACACAAATAAAATGATGAGGATGATGAAAAGGCATCAGTGAGTCTTGCAAAGCCATAAAACGACAGAGGCTTGGCTCATTGCCCTTCAGTAGGGAGTGGGTTTCATGATTTCGCCTTCATGGAGGCTCTGGAACAGATAGAGAAGCCGCCATTGACCATGTCCCTCATGCTATTTTCTGTGCGTGCTTAGCAGTCTAGTGTTTCTGCTAAACTAGCGTGCTCCAATTTACTAAACCATTCCGGCTCTGCCCATTCTTTGCGTTGCAACTTTTCACTCTGCTTTGGTTCCAAAGCTATGTAAGTTTTCTTCCTACGTGTTCTTCTCCTTCCTTTCCGCTGGCCTTTGCTGCATTCCCGCTACCAAGCTATTTCCTCATCCTACTCCGCTTGGCTTTTTTCTTCCTTCCTGTCCAAATCTCACTTGCTAAATTTGATCGCTAAAGCTGACGTTATTTTTGGGTACACATCATTCTAACTCAACCCATCGCTGCATTGGACTTCAGCTGTCATCATCTTCTGTTTTTTTTTTAATGCCTGCTGACTTTTTTCATGGTGACAGGCTGATTCTGGAGGCCCGCCATTCTTTCATTTCGGGAACACTCATAGGAAATTGTGGCGACCTACGGGAACATACCCTATCTCTTCAAGAAGAAAGGACCTCCTCAGACATGCCTTACAGATACGTCTGGAAGATATTCCAACCAATCCAATTCAGCCTCTTCCTCAGGTGAGAGCAAAGGGATATCAGTGTGATACGTGATAGTTGGAGACCACATTTGAGAAGGCTCCCCATATGAAAACGACGTGAAATATCCTCAAGGTGGCCTGTAGGTTCTGTGGAGGCATTTGCCTGTCTCATGCTACTCAACACTAGTCTGCAACTAGGTGGATCGATCCTATTATATCCTATGCAGAAGAGTTTTGGTTAAAGTTTACATTCGACCTAATGCCAGCACATTAATGACCACATAACAAAGTAATGAAATACTTGTAGTCAGAAACATGTGTCAGCACTTAATCATATGTGAAGTACACTAGTTCATGCTTCTCCAAGCACCAATTGGCAACTGCGCATATTATGTCTGCCTACTGTACGAACGTACCAGCAGAACACCTGGTCCAAAAGGCCAGTGCTGACAACAGGCATCATTCAAGAGGTGACATAAGGTTTACAGGCAAAGGACACACTAAAACTCAATCTTTGTTACGTACATATTGCTTGCATCCCACTTTAGCAACATCTGTAACGTTCATTGGCATCTCCACAAGGCTGTCTGGGAGTAGATGGACCTGGGCACTCAGTGTTAATGAAATTGGGCAATATACGGGATAAAGTACCCCCTACCATACGTTATTAGTCGATTGCAAGCCGCTGGGGAATTCTATGACAAAACAGAGGAAATTACCATAGGCCAAGTTCCTTTATATGGTAACAGGACCTCTCAGAGGACGTGCACTGTTGAATCAACATACTGTTCAGGATACGTGTACCTTGTAATGCTTGGCCACACATTGTCATGCCCTTTAATACTTGGCCTCTTGCAGAACCTAATGTAGGAGATCATGGCTGTTAAGTGTCACAGAACTTTTCTTTTTACAACTAAGGAATTTGAAAATCTTCTCTTGTATTTAATTAAGTGCTGTAGTGACAGCTGGAATTCTGTTCTCTGCTGGCAATAGCAAAAGGCAGTTTGACGTCGCAACAAAACATACTAACTGAATACAGAGCAGTTGTGATGCCATTTTACTATTACAGGTCAGTCATGATGGCACAACTAGCCTGTAATATATGGGAAAACGCACCTCCTATTGTACATCCTAAGGCTATTGTAAGTCACTGAAGAGTTCTGCGAAGGCCAAATTCATTTTTAAGGGTGCACAACTCCAAGGTGACTTGCAATATCCTTTTTGTAGCGTCAGGAGTATTTTATTCCTCATAGTACATGGCCACACACCGCCATCCCCTTTAATACCTGGACTCTTGCATATCTAATGTAAAAGATCTTCCATTTGCTGATTCAAATACTCCATGTAGAATCTGTTTTGATTTATGAAAGCTAATATGCAGCTGAGTTGCAAAAACACAATTTAGACAGTTTATTAAAAGGCATTAACAAACATTTTCATTTTGTCTTTTAAAATATGTACTAACGTGCATATTCTTGTTCACATGTGTTAAACGCCACCAGTGCACAATTGAAACATTCTACAGTAAACAGCCCCATGTCAATTTATGTCTGTAAATTGTCACATAAAACTGTTTCACAAGCATGGAATTTGAAAAGCTTGTCGTGGATTTAAGTGCTGCTTTGACACATGGACTACTGCTCTGTGCTGGCTCAAGTAGGCGCCATTGTGATGTCAAAACTGAAGCATAATAACTGATTATAGTTGTGATGTAATTTACTTATTACAGATCAGTTGTGATGTCATAACTAGTCTGTGATAAGAACATTATTGCCAGGCTTTGATCTGGATATTGCAGACTGCCCTGTATTATAGGTTAATTGTGGTATGGGCCTCCAAAACTGATTTAACAACAGAGTGGGAATCACTGACCTCTGCAGATTTTCAACGTTTGCTTCACCTTTAGTTGTGACATAACATTGCCCCTTAGTTGGTTCTATCCTTCAAGGACCTGCCTAGTTACTGCACAGTTATCTTATGGTATCAACAACAGCCTGTGGGTAACAGAGCAGCATCCCATATTCAGTGTTGTCTATACCACTTTTTCTGGTGAGTCACCCAGGGGCCTCATAACGGAAACTTTGCACCGGTGCAAGTCCAATTTTGTACAGCATTAGCACAGGGCAAACATTGCTCTAGTGCAAAATAAACCCTGATATATCCTTCCAAATCCTTTTTGCAGCAGCGGTAATACAGAGTGTTTTTTTTTCTGCAATAGGGCCATTTTTAGTTTTGGCTGTTTGGTGGCTCTAAAAGCGCTACCTTTAAAGCCAAAACTATTGTCATTAAAATAAGAGCTTTAACATGAGAGCTTGAAACAGGTGCTTTGGATGCAGGTTTGTTGTAATGCTTTTCAATGCAGGTTGGTATACAAGGATGTATACATGGTAGTTTGACTGTGTGTCCCACCCATTTAACGTCCATTGATCAGTGAAATCTATTGGAATTTTCTCCCATTCCTACCCATTTCCTTCCAGCCACACCTCCTTTAGCACTTTTGGCTCAATTTCTACTGTGTGGTGGATATATCGACCATTTTTACTTCCAAAATGGTGGCTGCCATGTTTTAATGTTATTTAAAAGCTATTTGACTTGATAGATGCTTTAAAAAACATTTACTGCATCTTTTCAGTTATATTACTTATTGTAATGTAATTTGTATTAAAAAAAACAAGTTACTGTTAGAGTTACGTTTGGCTTTCTGAAAATGTCCATGGCCTTACTTATGGGTGTTTGGTCTAGCGTTTTCTGATGGAAGGAGTAGCTGATCGGATGCCCAGTATTCTAGTGATGTGATTGGCTCTAGAGTACATGTTTGTTTCCCGAGACAGCCATGAGCCATTTTATTTCGGCATTGAAAGAGAAATGTAAGCAAACTGTTAAGTTGGGTCTCTGGTCAATAATGACACTGACATCTCTGTAGGAGCAAACAGCAGGTAAGTCATAGGGACAGGAAGCATCCACGGGCATCCTCTCTCAGTGATCACATCCTCTCAACTGACATTCATGGAATCCACCATAACAAAACATTCTCGCACCCTGCATTCCACGTCAGTCACCCACAGCATTCCATCCATGCAAAGCAGGGTGCAGGTATAGCTAATCATGACATAAACCTTACATAGCGCCCACATCTGAAACAGCTATACCTAGACCCAGCTCACAATTTGTAAACTTCAAGAACGGCTGCCCATATGCTCCTCAGCACGTGGAAGCCCACAGGCTGCTCCAATGGCAGACATTATTAGCAAGTATCCTTGTGCACGGGAAAGCCTTCACGCTGCTCCGAGGGCATAATTGATTAATTATTTTTAAGTTATAGAAGCGCCCACAGCGCCGAAACGCCCTGTGATCTTTTTTCAATGCTGCTTTCAAGGTAGCTTAAGTGGTGCCCGCACTGCAACCTGCACTAAATTTACCAACAGAGCGTTCTGGTAGATTTGGTTTAGGAAATCCTGTGTGCCAGACTGGGGGATGCCGAGGCATGAATCATGGGCACAGAGTGCGAGCATGTATGGTTATTGGGGATCTACAAGAATAAGTTTTGAGCTGGAAGATGGGTTTGATGTACCTACTACCGTGGTGCATTAATAACAACACCAAAAAACGGGTGCTTTGTTAAGTTGCTGTAACAACCCAATAATTCACCTTTGCTTGCCCTGAGCGGTTACTGTACTCTTCGTATATTCATATATTTTAACCATTTGTCTTGCCTTTTCTGCCATCTGCCCTTGTCTTTTATGTGGTCCTTATCCACTCAGTTCCGATCAAGAGAGTTCCACGGCACTGCCAAACAAGTTTGGAAGAGATACATAACTGGATTTGCTCTTTGACATCCCATTTTGGCCCCACTGGAACATAAAAAGCTTATACGCCTTTTACTACTTATTTGAACAACATATGATGATGAAAAAAATATGATTGCTGGAGTGCACTGACCTTCCAGAGTGTGTCAACCCACACCGAAGGGGCATCACATAGTGTGATCGCTTATATGGCAGTGACATCATACTGCGCTTAGCCGGATTGCTGCAACATCCCACCGACTGTGACATTGATGTCACTGCAGTGATCTCACACAGTGCAATATCATACAGTACAGTGACATAACACTCATTGATAATGCATACTGCGGTGAAAACGCCCTGCACTAGAATTCATAGTGCAATGACATGGGCAGACAGCCTCCCCCTCTCTGCAGTGATATCACAGTGTGTGATAACTCGCAGTGCATTGGCATCACACTATGCAAGGATCCCTACTGCAGTGGCACCCCCCAGCGATGGCGCGCACTGCCGTGGCATCACCCTGCCTGCTAACCTGTGCTGCAGTGTCTTTTCACCCTGCAGTACACCCTGCAGTACACCAGACGAGAGTAGCTCAAGCTGTGCTCCCTTTGCTGCGCTCTGGCTAAGAAACCCCATACACTGCCCCCACCCAGGGACACCATTTCACCAAAATGCCAAAGGTAGCAGAAGTACCATCACATGACCCTTCACCTCTGATGAAATCACAGGAAGATATGTCATTTGGCACCACCCCAAGTGACATTACAGGAAGTGATGGTGCACAACCTTTCACCCCTTGACAAAACAGGAAGCTGCATCACATAGTATTGTTCCTCATTAGACAAATAAAATATGGTTACACTATCACTGTAATACGATTAATTTAATAGAATAATGGATCACCATATGTAGCATTAATAGCATTAATATCACTGTATACAGGCCCATATTACCAAATTACTGTGAATGTAAGCAGATGTCTAACACAACAACCTGGACTATTGTACATCACTCAGGCTAAGCTGTAAACAGACAGGACATCTCAAAGAGGCCTAAACCCCAAAGCGCAAGCATCCAGTGCCTGCCAAGTGTCTGGCCACAGACTGGAAACAGCAACTGACACACACAAGTCCAACCAGAAAAACGATGGTCTGGAGGATTGCCCAGAGCTGAGACAGTGGTTATGAATGATTTGAAACTTACCAGCCATCATATTTCTGTTTTGCCTATTTGGTTAGTAACCCCCAGTTTTTCTGTTAGATGGGAGATAGAGGAGAATGATGTGTTGCAGGTCACAGTAATTTCATTTTTTTTAATTTTAAAATGTAAACAGCAGCAGCCGCTCCATAACATCAAACCTAGAAAAGGCACATTTTAATATTTTCTTTGTTGCTTTATATCTTGCTTCATGCCAGCCTCCTCCAGCTTCTAAGCACTGGAACAGGAACTGAACCCATATTGTACTAGATCCTCTTGTTCCCATAGCAAGTGCGTTGCACCCGAGTTATCCTTCCAAATATATTTGTTTTGCTTGAGGAGGCAACAAATGGTTTATTTCAAAGGCAGAGGGCAACCTCATGTACATTAATTATCTCACCTTGCATCTAGCTACAGTGTGTCTGTGATGCAGGTCTGGCAGATCAGGGTCAGGTCACACAGTGCCCAGGCAGGATTGGTGGCAGAAGCCACTGGGGCACACCCCTCTCATCGCAGGCCCAGTGGCTCACTGGATGTGCAAAGCAGACACTGATGTGATTGCGTTTATGCTGTGCTGTCACTGAGTACTGCAGGCTGCTCTTACAAATTCCCAATTGGCTAGACCTAGCCCCCATACCCTTCCTGTTGCTACAGTACTGTGTTTGAGCTGCACAGACAGCCCCGCCTCTGAACCCAACCATTCAGACATTCTTCACAAATGGACTGCTAGGCTGTTAGTGATGGTGGCTTGATGGTTTTTGCTGCATTCCTGTTATTTCTCCAGCTAACGAGATCTAGATTTAAGGGAAAATAATCTGTGGCACATTTCGCTGCATTTACAACTGCCTTTTTCAGGTGCAGCGCATATATCTGTTCTTGGTACTGCCTCTTTGTCCAGTGTCAGGGGTAGCAAGGACATGCCTAGCGGTAGCAGAGGGGGCCAGGGTTAGCGTTTGCTACCCCTGGCTGCCCCCAAATGACGTCCCTGCCCCCCCGTTTGCATGCCACCCCAGAATCTGTTTGGTCTGTGGTATAGCACATTAGCGCTTTGTAAGAAGCTCCGATAACTTCTTGATGTTACTGCAACAACCCTGTATAGGAGCAGCTTGGCACAACTATTGCGCGTGCCATAATTAATTATCGCCATTGCCCTGTTCCCAGGGGCTTCCCAGAGGACTCTAACCCCTTAACAGGTTTTGGTGACTGTAGAAGCGAGTCCCGGGATCGTCGCTAAAGCGTCAAAATGCAATCAAGGCCCTGTACGGCAATGCCACTGCTTACCTGAAGGAAGAAGTCACCTGCAGCACCGTGGCCTACCACGTTTAGATGTGTTGCAGCCATAGGTGAGAGATTTTAAGTGCCTAGCAGCCAAGGCTTGGAAGTCTCTCCCCACCATTGCTTTTGTAGACGTAAATTGAACACAATATTGTAGACGTTCTTGCACCGTTCCCCTGCCTGTCTTCCGCACTTTGATGCCCGTTTGGTTCCCAGCTCTGTACAAATGCAAACAAAAAAGACGGGCAGTGGCAAAGCCAACGGTTTTGACTTCTATGTAGGAATGGGATAGCAATGTTTCAGTCAGTGGTAGAACGGGCCTTAGGAAGGCAACAGCAGGAACATGGTGTAAGTACCTGGGCATCTTATGGCAGTGTCTGGCAAATGCTTACCTAATGCTTATGCAGTAATCAAAACTGTTGTCTTTGCTTATTTTTAACAGGAATTCAGTTGAAGAAGCTGATGCAAGGGCACACACATTGCTTATAAATCGGGTGTCAAAAGCCACATTTGGTTAAGAGCTTTTTATTACACCATGAGGACTTTTACAGCGGTGATTGAACAATAACTTGTCAGAAGACTGCTTAGAAAGAACAATGGCATCAACTTAAAAGCACCTAGATAGCTGAAAGCAACATCATGATGGGTGTTTTGGTTGGGGAATGGCGGGTAGTGGGCTGAATGGGTTATGGGTGGAAAATGTGTAGATAAATGACTAAACACTCACAGGATGTGTCCCTATCATGTCTGCACTTCTTATGCCACTAGTTACAGCACCCACTAATATCCTAAAAAGGCTCCCTTATAAAGGTATTAATGGGGTCTGTCTAGAGCCACTTTAACCATAAGCACTATGCATTTAAACATTTGCCAAAAATGTGAGCACCCCTTTGCTGAAATGTCCAACCCCTATGTTGTTTTTTATTATTCTGGGGTACAATACATGTTTGGGCTTTTGTGTAGGCATAGGAAAGGCTCTTGCCAGGCACTGCCATAGTGATATTAACTGGATGCTGATGGTAGCAGGTGCAAAGCCCAAAATGCATCCTGTTGGAATCTTTGAGCTAGCTTTATCAAAACTCAATATCAAATGTTGTGCTTGAAGCATTTGACCATTTTTTCTTTTAAGTAATCTTTTGAGAGTTAGTCTACAGGGGTGATATAAATGTGTTAATAAGGGCTGTCTTCAGTCACTTTATGTATAAGCACTGTGTGTGTTGTTTTAGCTTGTATATATGTCTCAGGCCTTTGAGTCTGACCCTCGTCCAGTGTGCTTGTATTTGTCTTTGCAGAAAGGTGTGGCACTTTACATTAAATTACCTTAATGGATACCAAATTTAAGTTCAACCCACACACATTTAAACATTTGCCAAACATGTGAGTGCACTTCTGCTGAAATGACCAACCGCCATGTTGTTTGCTATTATTCTGGGGTACAATTTATGTTTATGTGTGAGATTTTCTGTAGGCATAAGAAAGGCTCTTGCCAGGCACTGCTACAGTGGTAGTAACTGGATGCTGATGGTAGCAGGTGCAAAGCCCAAAACACATCCTATTGGAATCTTTGAGCTAGATGTTTCAAGCCTTACTATCAAACGTTGTGCTTATGGTGTTTGACAGTGATTTTCTTAAAGCAGTCTTCTGAGAGTTAGTCTACTGGTGTGATATAAAGGTATTAATGAGCTCTGCCTAGAGCCACTGTATTCATGAGTACTATGCATTTAAACATTTGCCAAAAATGTGAGGGCCGCTTTGCTGAAATGACCCACCACCATGTTTTTTATTATTCTGGGGTACAATTGATGTGTGGGCTTTTGTATAGGCATAGGAAAGGCTCTTGCCAAGCACTGCCATACTGGTATTAACTGGATGCTAATGGTAACAGGTGTAAAGCCCAAAATGCATCCTGTTGGAATCTTTGAGCTAGCTTTATCAAGCCTCACTTTCAATGTTGTGCTTGAAGTGTCTGACAGTGTTTTTTAAACGCAATGTTTTGAGAATTAGTCTACTGGGGTGATATTCATGTGTTAATGAGGTCTATCGTGAGCCACTTCATTTATAAGTAGATGACGGAAGATCTTTAAGCTGGCAACCTTCTTTATATTACCACTCTCAACTCTCGCTCTGCTGTCAAACACTCCTCTGACATCTGCCACTTCCTTGAAGAACTAGACCTTGATGTCCGTGGTCTTACTGAGACATGGTTCATGGCCAGCTCTGTCACAAGCTTTGACACTCTCCTCTCTGATGGCTATAAGATCCTCTTCATACCCAGATCCTCCCGGTCCGGTGGGGTGGTGGGGGAGGTAGCCCTGATCTTTCCTGAGTGGATTCCTGCCTCTGTCATTCCCACTCAGACCTACTCCTCTTTTGAATTCCTTGTCTGTAGGCTCTCTCTCTCCTAAGCATTCTCTTACTGTGGCTACCACCTACAGGCCTCCTGGTCAATTCACCTAATTTCTCCTGAATGGGCAGACCTCTCCTCCTCCCTCCTGGCATCTACCACTCAACTCCTCTTTCTCTGTGACCTCAATATCCATTTAGACTCTCCTTGATGTCTTGATCTTCTCTGACCTTCCCCTCTCCAGCCCTCTGACCACTCCTCTCTCCTGGAGCGATCACTCCCTCCTCTCCTCTCATCTCTCCCTCTATTCCCCACAAGCAAAGCCTACACCAACACTGCCACCTACCTTTGCGGACATCCAGCCGATGAAGCGTGTGTCAGTTTAGGCTTTTGCCGCCATCCTCCCCCCCTCCACCTCTGGCTGTCTCACATCCTGACACAGCCCTGTTTCTGCTCTACTCTTCAATTTCTGATACTCTTGATGCTATTGCCCCTGTCATGAGGATCCGTTTGAAGTCCAAAGCCAAGTGCAATTCCTGGTATGACTCCGATTTAGCCACACTTAAACGTAAGTGTAGGGAGGCTGAGAGGAAATGGGGGGCTTCTTGTTCATCCTCTGACAAACTGGCCTGTTGCCTGCTCCAAAGGCAATACCGACTCTTTGTCCTCACAGAGAAGAGAGTGCACATTCAAGCTTGCGTCTCTGTAGCATCTAACAACTCAGCCGAACTCTTTAAAATCTGCAAGGAGCTGACCAACCCTGCTGCAGTCTCTGCCCCTCCTGTTGCCTCCCAGGTTCTTTGCAATGCCCTTGCCTCTCACTTTATCTCAAAAACCCAGGATCCTCTCCCCTCCCTGTCTGTGCTTGCTGACTCTCCTTCAGCCACCCCCACCCTCCTTCTCGTCCTTTCCTCTTTTCTCCCCTGATGAGTTTGATCTATGAAAGCCTCGTCAAAACAGGTTCATCCCTGTTCCTCTAAAACCATCAACCACTACATTGACACCCTCACTCCGGCCCTTGCTAATTTTTGCAGCCACTCCTTTGTCTCAGGATCTCTCCCCTCCGAAGCACTCCCTTGTGCATCCTCTTCTCAAGAAACACACAGCTGATCCTAACTATCGCCCAATTTCCATTACTACCTTTCTGGACAAACTCCTTTAAAAGTTGCCCACCTCTCAGCTTAACCTTCATTCAAATTCTGTTGGCTGTCTCCATGACCACCAGTCTGGCTTCAGATCTGCCAGAAGCACGGAAACTGCTCTCCTGGACATCCATGAAGATCTGCTCTCCAACCTTGACTCTTACATTCCCTCTGTCCTCATCCTCCTCGATCTCTCTTCTGCCTTCGACATGGTCAACCATAACATCCTGCTCAACCGTCTGCGTGATAACCTGGGTATCACTGATTAGGCTCTGGCCTGGCTGACCTCTTTCCTCTCTGATTGACCCTCCCAGGTCCAACCTGGGTCCTTCCTATCATCTATCTTCCTCTGTACCTCTGGTGTTCCCAAGGGGTCTAACCTTTCGCCCTGGCTTTTCAACCTGTACCTGGCAACTCTCGGCCACTGCATTGCCATTTTCGGCTAAAATTTCCAGTGCTACGCTGATGATACTCAACGCATTTTCAGGCTGCCCTCAGCCACCTCCTCTCCCTCTCTCTTCTCTGATTGCCTAACTGCCATTCAAGATTGGTGTGCCTCCAATGATCTTTGTCTGAATGCCAGCAAGACAGAGATCCTCTTCATTGGCACACCTTCACCAACCTTTCCCCTCTCTCTCTGGCCATCCTCCCTTGGCCCTCCTCCTACCACCACCTGCAAAGCTAAGACCCTTGGGGTCATCTTTGACTCCATACTTTCCTTCTCCGCCCACATCTCTGATGTCTCTAAAAAGTCAAACTTCCTACTGCACCTCCTCAGAGGTACTCTGCCTTTCCTCTCATTCCCTGAGAAGCTCATGGTCTCCCAAGCTCTGGTTCTCTCTAGGTTGGACTATTGTAACAGCCTCTTTCTAAATCTACCTGCCTCTACTCTCCGCCCTCTGCAACTATTCCAGAACAGGACTGCAAGACTTGTCCTTGGCCTCAAGCCCTGGGATCATATCTCTCCAGCTCTGAAATCTCTCCATTGGCTCCCAGTTGATTCAAGGATTACATTCAAAACCCTCTGCATTGTCCACAAGGCTTTCTGGGGCCTGGGTCCAAAATACTTTCAGCTATCCCTCCGCAAATACTTCCCCTCTGGAGCTCTTCGCTCCTCTACCTCTAACTCCCTCAAGGTCAGTCGTTTTTCAAAGAAGCGAGCTGGGGGTAGATCTTTGTCTTTGGCTGGGGCCTCCCTCTGGAACAGCCTCCAGCCACTCTAAAACTTGAGGAGAACCATCTCCGGTTCTGGAAGCACCGCAACACATTCCTCTTTGCGTCTTCCTTCGCTCCCCCTCTCCCCTACTGATCTGTTCTTTCTTGGCACTGTGCGCCTGTCCAGACTCTGTCCTTTGGGTCCAGGTACCTGATCACCCTGCCACCCTCCCGCACTGCCTCCAGGCCACCCCTTGCACTGGGGTCTGTATCTGTACCCATACAGACCCCCCCTTTTTCTTCCTGCACTTATCAGACCTACCCTGTCTGCTGCCTTAAACCCAGCACTTGCCAATTGCTGGCTGCACTACCACTGTTTGTTGGCTTTATTATTCATTTATTATTATTTATCTGTTTCTCCTTTGCTTCGCACTCTCCACTTCCCCCACTTCCATGCACTTTCCCCTCCCCCTTTCCCATGCACTTACACGTTCTCAATGTCACTGGGCCTAGTAAGATCGTTGTTTTGTTCTCTCCTGTTCCCCTCCCTTGCCTTCTCACACTCTGAAACACTTGTGTATGAGCGAGGTAGAAATAAATAAAATATCAATATCAATAAGCACTTGCCGTGTTGTTTTAGCTTGTATATGTGTATCAGGCATTTGAGTCCGACCCTGGTCCAGTGTTATTGTATTTGCCCTTGCAGAAAGATGTAGCACTTTACATTAAATCACCTTAATGAAAGTTAATGAAAGTGATACTGTGAGCTCCACTGACCAGGATTGACATGTTTAGAGTTAAAGATGGACTGTAGTGCAGGAATAGTGTGTATATACAGTGTTGTGGTGAGGTGGTTTTGTGTGTGCACGTAGTACTGAGAAGGTGTGTGTGTGTGCAGTGTGTTTTTGGAGTGCTTAGAGCAGTGTGCAACTGCAGTAACAGAGGTATTGTGTGCTGTTGGTGTGCACAGTGCTAACGCATTCTTAGTTAATTAGGCTGGGAAACTAAACATTCTAACTTGGGCACTTATTTTATGTATCTTTAAATTAGGTGTGGCTTAATGTTTAGCATGTATACAATAACAATACATATTTAAATGCATTTTTTGCCACAAAAATTAAGAAGCATCATTAATATTCTTCACAATACTAAACATAAATTGCCAAAACTATTGCCTTTGCAATGCTTGTTGCTTTAGTTCTATCACCGTCGAAAGTTGCTCCTGCACTTGTGATATGTTTTTGTAATATGGCCCCTGAACGGCAAGTACACAATTATGTCCTCTCTTCCAGGACCCCAGGCGATCACCAGCCATACACGCATCAATGTCTCATATTGCGGAATCGCTCAGAAAAGCCGGTTGCAGCCAACCAGCTCCTCAACCGTGATGTGACACAATTCTCTATAATATCCACTAACTAGCGAAGAGTAATTTAAATTCTGCAATAATAGGAAATATACTTAGCAAAGCTGCTTTAAACAATGATGTCAATGTACACAATATGGTGGCACACTTGCATAAGTTTGTTTTGCATATCTAAGGCCATGCTGAGAGTGGTGATGTCAATGCTTGCTGACATAGGTGCATATTTGTACATCTCATGTTATGTTATTGTGATTTGTACCATGCACCAATTTTCATAGTCTCCATGCGCTATGTTAGATCTGAAAAGCATGGAGGTTTCAGGGGTATTAGTTAGTGGGATCGAGAGGGGGAGCGCAAGAGAGCTTTGATGTAGTTTCAGTTCAGAAATATTGTCACAGTGTGCTGGGTTGTTTTTTTTGGTAGGTTATGGTTTGGTAATGTTTTGTGTATGTGAGTAGATGGGGTAGTTTGTGTATTTGTGGTTTTGGTGTCTTTAGTGCATTTGGTTTAGAGGGAGGTTGCAGACTGTGCCCAGTTTGTGGGGGATTTAGGTTTCTGCGCCTGAAGAGGGATGTGTGTGTTTTGGTGTTTGGGGGTGAGTATGCAGGACATTGCAAAGATGTTGGTAGGGTTACTGAAGATTGTGGTCTGTGCCCTTCACTCCGAGGGTTATGTTGGTTTGGCAGGGCTCATATTCATTTATGGTGGTCTTCATTGAAATGCTTTATTTCATTGGGTATGCATTGGGCATGCATGTTTCGGTTCATTAGGTTTAAGTTGTTTTTGATTGTTTCTCTTGTGTTTTTGATGACTGTTTTTCTCTGAGTTTTCTGTTTAGCTCAGTGAGTTAGAGAGACATGTTTTTAGTTATTTTCTGAATGTTAGGTGTTCTTTTGTCATTCAAGTTTCTTTCCGGAGAGAGTTCCAAAGTATGCATCGATGCAGGAGAATGCTGATCCACCAAACTTCAAATATTGTCTTGGTTTGAGGCGAATGTCGTTGCTGAATCTCAGTGATTGATTTGGTTTGTAAGTGGAGATTTCTTCCAGTATGAATTCTGCTCCCAGATCGTGGATTGCTCTGTGGGTTATGCAAAGAGTTGTGAAGAAAATGTTTTTTGGCTAGCAGCTAGTGTAGTATTCTTAGTGCTGGTGTGATGTGCTCTCTCTTGGTAAGTCGCAGCTGCTGCATTCTGGATTCGCTGTCATTTTTTGGTGAGGTGGTCCGGCATTTCGAGACAGATGCTGTTTGCGTAGTCTATTCTTGACATGACGAGGGAGATGCTCGTGAGTGTTTTATGTTGGAAGGTGAGGAATAGTAATATAAGCCATGGAATGTAGCGTTGGTTTCACAGGTTGTTGGGCATGATCATGATTTCTGTTTTTTACAGGTTAAGTGTATGGCTGTTGGTGCTCATCCATTTCTTTCTTTCTGTGAGGTAGTTTCTAAGGGTTGGGTCTGTTTCCTCACTGCTGCTGCTTTCATAGTTGTAGCACGTAAGCCCATGTCCCTTGATGAGATTGATGAGCGAGGCTATGTAGATGTTAAAGAGCATTGGCGAGAGTGATGAGCCTTGTGGGACTCCTCAGGTTGTGTTTTGTGGGGCTGATTTGAAGGAGCTTAGTCACATTGTTTCTGTTCGTTGTGTCAGGAAGGATTTTAGCCATATTAAAGCTGTGTTGTTCATTCCTATTTTTCTGAGTCTTTTGATGAGGATTTTGCAGTTGACTGTGTCGAATGCTTCTGATAGATCTATTAGTATTAGAATTGAGGTGATGTTGGAGTCAGCGTTGGCTTTTAGATCATCCAATATAGACAGTAATGCTGTTTCCATCACTCCTATTGGTCTGAAGCTGACTTGTGCCTGGTCTAGTATCTGGTTGCTTTCTGCATGTTCCCGGATTTGTTGACATACATAGCTTTTGTACGAGTTTTTCTGGCGATGGGATGTTTGAAATTGGTTAGTAGTTAGTTAGCTCTTCTGTGTTTCCCAAGAGGTCTTTCCAAAGCTGTTTGATGTATGCTGATTTGAAGCTTTGTGGTACATTTTCTGTTTTCAGTGAGTGGTTAAATATGTTGCAGATATTCTGCTTCTGTTTTTTTGGGTAAGGAAAGTCTTGTACAAGGTGGCCAGGGTTTGTCAGTGAGCCTGCTCTGGTGCTTTTATTCCAAAACCTGTGAAGTCTTCTAATTTTTCATGTATTCCAATGCTTTCTAGACAGTAGCACTTACACTAAGCAGATTGCATTTGGCTGCAGTAATGAGAACATTGAATTGCTCACAATCTATCTTCTACATTTATAAAAGTGAAAATGTGTGGATTTTTTTGTGTGTGGCTTGGAGAAGCGTTGTTCCTTAAACAATTCCATACTGTTTCACCAATCTGCACCAAATTTTGCAACATTACCTGTTTGGACATCCAGCCATTACAGGCTACATAACATGTGGACACCCCACCCCTTCCCTAGATTTCAGCAAAAGTCCTAATTTGTTTGTCGGTTCGTGGCTTGACCAAGCTTTGTTCCTTATACAATTCCACACCGTTTCACCAATCTGCACCAGAGTTTCCATAGTTACCTGTTGGGACCCTCTGGACTTACTGGCTACATACCATGTGGATACCTCGTGGACACCTCAACCCTTTCCCTTGATTTCAGCAAAACTCTAAATGTGTTTGTGGGTTTGTGGTTTGGCAAAGCAGTTATCCCTTATGCAATGCTGCACAGTTTCACCAATCTGCACCACATTTTGCATAGTTACCTGTTAGGACCCTTCGGACGATCCTGGCTACATGAAAGTGGAACCCTTTCCTCAGATTTCAGCACCTTCACACATGAGACGGTTGCCTGAAAATCGGCAAAACATCAATGTGGTTGTAGAAACGGTCCTCAACCCTAGAATGCACTGTTTCTGAGACATTTGCACCGCAATGCACTGCACCAAAGCAGGGTGAGGCAAAAGGTGGTCAGAGAGCACAGTAGGTCCCAGTATGCAGCAGCACACAAACTCTTGCCTCCCCAAATGTCTGCTCGGGGGTGGGGTATGTCAGCCAGCCACACATGCCCATTATCAGTGCAGGTTACTTCAGAGTACAAAGCACAGCAAGCGATAAGGGAATCGGAGCAGCGACCTACAGGATCATAGGTTTTTAACAATTGATGAGAGTGTTTTCTTGTCTGTCCACAGAACTCTTTCAGAGAATGGGTACTCTTTGCAAATCATTTATATTTTTCAATCTGTTGCTTGAGAATCCTCTTCAGAGATACGAATGATACCTGCAAATCAGAGGTTGGAAACCCAGCAAGGCTCCCGCAGAATTCCCCTCCGCAGTACTATGGTTTTTGAGAATAGTCCCATCTCCTTTTAAGGATCTTGGATAACCCAGGTCAAACATTACTGCAGAATGAAAAAAGGAGGCAAATATGTTTCCCCATCATGGTGTGAATGGTTTTACGGGATAAACCATGTTCCACCTATGTTTTTCACCCTGGGAACTTGGTGAAGATATGTAAGGATACCATGGGATAAAATGAAGACGGCAGACGTGGCACAGCTATCAATTAGATTCTTTATTTTTAGTTTGAGCAATTTGTCGGTTATTTAGCGTAATCTCTACACTAAAGATATTGCACAGGATTGTAGATAGGAGGGTGATGAGATGTGACGGGACACACTCTGTGTTGGTGTTGGCTGGTTATGTACCCATCCGTTGACCTCTTCTGGGTATACTGATAGTTGTGACCATTCCTACCCTCTACCTGCCATTGTCCACCCATAGCAACCCCCACTCCTGTGACCTTTTTAAGCTAGCTCTCTCATTCATAAAACTGAAACTTTGCCCAGTACAGCGCTTGCCAGTGTTATTTCGAGCCAGTCTTTGAGATTGAATGGTTTAATTGTGGCTGTAAATGAACTCTTGGTGTGATAACATGTCTTAAACCGATTTCCCATCACCCACTTGTTTTATGGCGATGTGCCTCTCCTGGCATCTGTTCTTTGCACTGAATTTCTGCTAAGAACAAGCATTGGTAAAGCCAACTTTTCGGCTACCGAACAGATATTAGGTATGCATTTGCCAAGCTTTGAAATCATATTCCCAGATACTCACATCATTTTGCAGAGGGTCCAGTTGTATGGCCAGGTAGCACCATTATGGCAGCGCATGGACATGTCTAGCACACACCTATACAAAAGCCAAACCTTTGTCAATGCTTGTTATGTTTTGTTGTTCTTTCAACCAAAACATTGCTCGCGAGGTCTACAGCCATCGTTTGGAACGCAACGCTTTTGCTGAGGCATTTCTGAAGATATGGATGAAAGATGCTGCTCTAATGACGAGTGTAAAGAAATGAATAGTTCCAGGTGTCATTGGTCCTTATATTGTCTGCGCAGAGATGCAGAGGCTTGGCTTGCTACTTGGGCACTTATTTTATGTATTTTTGAATTAGGTGTTGCTTAATGTTTAGCATGTATACAATACAATTAACACTATATATTTAAATACATTTTTTGCCATAAAAATGAACAAACATTAATATTCTTCACAATACTAATCATAAATAATGCTGCATGGTTGCAGGAATACGATAGGATATAAGGAATGTTCCTGCTGAACGGGCAAAGCAACCACACGCATGATGATGACCACGACTTTAAAGCAGCCACCGCAAGTGTGCTTGGTAATTTTCAGAGGAGATATTTGAGAATATAATTGAGGATGGTCACAGAGTTTCAGTAGATGTATCAGCTGAACTGTGCTTACTTTTGATTGCAACAAAAAAATTAGATCAAGATCATGGATGGACTGCTTGCTAATTGTTCGTCGTACTGGAGAATTGACAGGCAAGTGGGTGCACAGACCGCATCAGTGGTGTGGATAATTTACCAGCTTGCATCCTCTTTTCCCCTTGAGAAAATACCACTCGTTCAGAGAATCAGAAGGTTTAAATCAGGACACTAGAATGTTCCAGGTGTAGCAGATCAGTTCACAAGTAACATTTCTGCCAACCAATGGGCTGAAATGTTTTCACACCCTGCCACCTTCCAGAAAGGAAACACCTTGGATCTGGAAGTTGGCCTTTCAACTGAGTCCTCAGTAAAAGTTTCAGAGGCAACATCCTGTCTCTCTCATCTCAATTGCAGACATGCTGCCTATCACTAGTCAGTCACAGGTGCTCCTGTGTTTCATCATGTTCTAACGCAGATTACAAGGAAAACATTCTGCAAGTCCATCGCCTTCAAAGGATGCCATAACTGTCCAATCCCTAAGACCACGAGGCAAAAGGTGTTCAGAATGACCATAACGTCAGAAGAGGATCCACATCTGTCCTTCCTGTTGTTCTGACAGGAGGAGGTTCATAAAGACAGAGACGATGAGGATCAGCAGCTGTAGCTCCAATGAAGTGAAAAGACAGCTAGCAATTGATGGTAGTCACAGCTCTCAAGTCAAATTTCGGCTCTGGGTTTTTAAAAACTGGGTTCATTCCAAAAACTGCTCTTTTATATAACACCACTAAGACTGGAAACGCAGCCTCAGAACATTTCTACCCAATTCCACCATCATTACTTACAATGGGACAGTGGATAAATCACCCTGATGTCGTTGGGTGGGCTCGGGCTGATTTAGGTAAGCGGGGTATCAAACAAGCGTTTAACCCTTCAGCTATCCACGCAGCTGCAGATGTGCGGTGAAAGATGAAAAGATCAGATTTAGCCTGGATCCAAAGCGACAATGCGCTTTCTTGCTGTTCCCATAAGCGTAATTCCAATGTATCCATGTCGAGTTAGGTGGGGATGTGAAGAGGATGCTGCAGCTGCCGTGCTCGGATGGCAGCATCCTTCAAGATGATGTAACAGCTGCACTTTCTGGGACATGAAGACAACTCCATGCGGAGTGTCCCTGCATGAGATGCTTGATTTGTAGGTGATTTTCTGGAAACATATGATGAATACACAATGTCAAGTTGTGCATGGCACTAATGTGGAGATGACCCAGCAGCTGGCAGTTGTTGTCACTCTGATGACATGCCCAAAGAAAGCTGAGTTCAGAATCTCCACAGGATTCGTCCAAATGCCAAAGCTCTGTTTGCTGCACTTTCCACACGGCATACACAACTGGAAGGATTCCACGCTTCCAATGCCATCCAAGAGATGCCCAAACCTCTCTTGATGCAGTTTGATTTGTCTAATAGTATACGATTATAATGCATAATTTACCAACCTAGGTGTCACTCTGAGCTGATCGTTGTCTAGAACACGTATTGTGTCAGAGATTGAGGTAACCAAGCCTGGATCTGTGGTGATGAAAAGGCAAATGGAGGAAAGAGATGAGAGTGAGAGAGCGAGAAAGAGAGAGAGAGTGTTTAGACGAAGCAGGAAGAGGAAACAAGCATTGGCAATAAGAACAGTTCGGGCTTTTGTGTAGGCATGGAAAGTCACATTCCAGGCACAGCCGTAGTGCTATTAACTACCCACTGTAGGTAGCAGGTGCAAAATGTTGCAAGTGCCTGGGCATCTAATAGCAGTGCCTGGCAAAAGCTTAACACGTATGCACAAGCCACAAATGTTGTCTTTGTCAATGCTTGTTTTAAACAAGACTTCAGTGGCTTTTTCAGTGCTTGTTTTTAACAGGGCTTCAGTAAAGGGCACACTGAGTGCTTATAAGTCAAGTGGCTGAAGGCAGGCATGGTTAGACATTTTTATTACACCAGTCAAGTGTTTACATCTCCAATTAAGCCATTAACTCTTAGAAGACTGCTTTGGAAGGCACTTTGAATGCAAAGCCTGATGGTAAGGCTTGATTAAATCAAGCTCAAAGACCCACGAGGAGGTGTTTTGGTCAGGCGGAAGCAGGGATGGGTGGGAATCGTCATAGGGATTAGCATGGCCATGGGCAGGTAATGGGTGGGCACATAACTAAACAGCACCTATAGACTGTGTGTCCCTCATGTGTAATGTCTCCTTATCTGTACTCTAATGCTATAGTTTCAGCTTATAGGTGTCTCAAGCAACACCTAACAGTCCAAACAAAAAAAAAAAAAGTTCTTTATGCTTGCATGTGTCAGATCTCACTATACAAAAACAGGATGTTCTAAGGTAAATTTAATTCAAATGAATAAAACAAATCAATATTTTCCACACCGAAGTGAAAATAGAAAGCCACCCACAACCTCATTTACATATTGATGCAAACAAGATACATAGTAAATGATTACTTAGTGCATTGTCTGCCTGACCAAACACAAGGCTAGAAATCACACAGAGGGCTGAATAATGTTTTAATGAAACAATAACTTCCTATAAAAAATAAAAGGCTAGAAGATCACACTAAAAACTGAAAAGAAGCAACTCGTTTCAGTGCTATCCTGGAAATGTAGCCACCTCCATCAGGGTCATCAAAGATGCATGCACCTGAAATAAGCATGCAGATGACTGTAAGCCACAGTATACTAGTGATGGACTATACATAATTACAACAGGAGCTACTGAGAAATAATACATATCATATGCAGATGGTCTGAAGAAGTGTGCCTAAAAGTACCAAAGAATGGAAAATGAAAACATAGCATTGAGAAGTCAGGCAGCCAAAATAGAATTGCGGGAAGCGTTGACTCTCACTGCAGATGAATTAGGCAAGAGTTGCTGGCCGGGAAATAGGAGGACAATGGTGGGGCAGTAGTTTGTGAGTGTTTTAGATAGGTCTCTGTACTTGAGTAGGGTACACGTGAGTAGTGAGTGGTTCGCGTGGTTGGCTCAAGATGGTCTCAAGTGGATAGTTGAAGTTAAGAGTCTGTTTAAGATCTGGGATTATATGTATTATGCTAGAGCTAATCTAGAGCTAATAACCAGACTGTGAAACAATAGGATTTCCATGGGTTATGCTTTGAATCTCTGCCGAGTCAGAATTGTACGTTATGTCACCAGCAACAAAACATGCTTCACAGCTGACATGGAAGGCTAGGAAATTAATTAATTGATGACGAGAAATACAGGGCTCCACTAATTATGATTGTCAAATAGTAATTTATTATGTATAGTATAAACGTGTAGTGAAATGGTGGACTTAGTTTCCACTCCATTCTGTCAATTTTGGGTTTGATTGTAGCATACTTGAAATCTTACCACATTAAGCATTCACCTCCCAGCATTCCATTGCAAGGTATGCCACACCTTATCATGCACCCTCGCACACAACGCCACAACAAAATTATGCATTCAGGAGCGCACCCTTCACTATTGCGAAAATGTCTGCTTGTCATAGTAGTCAGGAATTGTTTTGGTCCAGATCATGTCTTTACAAAGAGCAGGTTGTCTGGCAAAGTAGGGCACTGATGAAGAGAGATATTCTATTCCCGTTTGTGTTGGTGTGGCCCTCCAGTAGTTTTGCCAGGCATGACAGAAGGCAATATGTGCATACTGCCATGGTATGTCATGATCCAAAATTGGGCCTCATTACAGGTCGGGCGGTCCGGAAATAACAGTGGCGGTAAACCCACTGCCACTCTTAATTTCGGACCGCCCGATCCTGACTCCTGCAGGCGGGAGGTGAGGTTCCCGCCAGGTCTGACCTGGCGGGTTTAACACAGGCAGACTTGGAAACACCAGCAACATCACGAGATGGTGCCGGTGTTTCCACTTCCCCATTCCCATTGAGACCTATGGGACTCAATGGGAATGGGGATTTACCGAATTCCACCTCCGGAATTGCCGGGACACCAGGGTCATAATGCCCTGGTATTTCCGGGAGTCACGGAGGTGGAATGGTAATACGAGTCCGGCGGTAACCAGGCGGTTTTACCGCCTCAGTTACCGACGGACTCGTAATGAGGCCCATTGTCTCTTTGAGGATAGGCCATGGTTACCAGGTCTTTCCTCAGCGAAGCATTTAGGCTGTACGGGGCAGGTAATTGACTGAGTTCAGTTGGTGACTGACTGCTACAGGATCTAGGAGGTGTCTCAGGAGGATAGTGCAGGAAGCAAGACGACTGGAGCAACACAGCTTCGATCCCCAGGTCACGCTTAAAAACCTCTGGATATTAAGAGCGTTCTAAATAACCCAATAAATTACATAAGGCCAGTTATAATGTCCTTCATTTTGTCAATGAAAAGTGAATGAAACAGAGTAGGATTATGTGAGGGGAGAAGGGCACGCTAAAGAAGGTGGGTCTTGACTAATATATAGATTCGATGTGATGTGTCAATTAATAAGGTCGATTTCACCCTCAAAGAAGAAAGACAGATCTTCAAAAAGGGTGAAGGAGAAGGATGGGCCATATTACTTCAATGTATTGCAGAGGTGAATTATTTTACAATAATCTAAACATCCATCTGATATTGCATGCTGACTGAATCCTTGTAGCGTAAACATTTGTTTTCACTTTTCGTTTGGGATAGTGTTGTTTTAATGGAGCAGATCTTCAGTCAAATAGTTCCTTATCCAGATGTGCTCCACATTCTTTGTTTAGTTGCGAGTCGATTTACCCACCTCCGATTTACGGAGGAGGGTATTCAAACCAAATTTAAGTGTAGAATCTATTTGCATCAGAGTAGTCAACCGGATCTGCCTAATCAACTGAGTAACATGACAATGCTCAGGGTCATGTGTTTGTCTAGGATGGACATATTATGCTACCAGAAGGTTACATTGTGACAACAGGAAGACATGGAGGAGTGCTTCACCACAGGGTGATCAAAAAGATGCTATTTCACATGTACATTTACAAGGGAACACTGCTTTTGAAATCGTGAATACATGGATACCTTTGGATTCAATATTTCGATAAATTGTGTACATTCACCATCTGTGACTGGGGAGAAAGGGCACAAATGGAGAAACACTGGCAGAGGTCAGATGTGTGCTGTCAAAAAGAGAGCAACAGAGTTTGCTTCAGCATTCCCTTCTGCTGAGTGATTGGGTGGCTGGTTGGGAGAATGAGCCCATTGTGAGTAGCCAGGAATGAGACTCAGACACAAGGAAGTCATGGTTTTGGTCAAAGACTATTATTAAAATAAAAGGGGTGGGGAAATACCTCTCTGTCCCTGCTCTATGAGGTGTTTCCCTACCTAAAACCAAAACTAATGGTCTGTCAATGTCAGAAGTCCAAAACAAAACCATCATGTGCCCAAAGTACCTCACATTGTAACAAACTAAACCCTAAAGTGGAAAGGGTAATGTATTTGGCCTTGAGTGATTCACAAATGTTCAAAAAGGAAAATGCATAACTCTAACACACAAGTTCCAACAGGATAGGGTTCCTTCTTCCAGAAGGTGATTCCCTTCCCCTGGATTTCTATTCCCTTGGTTGCTCATTCCCTTATTCCATAAGACAACTAGTATATAAAACAACTTTGCTTTCTGTCTTTATCTTGTTAGGATACCTGGTATACTCTCCTGCCAGGTTTTCACTCTACTTCTCTTCAACTGCACAGCCTTTTGCTAATCCTGTTTCGTCTTCCTCAGGACCTCTTTTAAGTATATATTTCCCTTACAATGTTTAATTTGTCCTTGCCTAGTGTACTTCCCTACCTGGGCTTTCACATACATGTATCTTTATTACACATTTAACTTGCAGGTATACTTCCTTACCAGGGCTTTCTTTTCTTAGGGATTCTGCACACCCCTTCAAAAATGATTTATTTTCTTTTGTTTTTTCTGATAGTCTATCTGCCTGGTATATTATCCTACCAGGACTCTCTTTTACATGTGTTATGCATACACTCACACACTTGAAAGTCTTGAGTTTTTCTTCTGAGCTTTCTTTCAAAGAAAACTCTTTCATTCTCATGTGCTTCATTAAAACTCATTTGGTTTTAGCATGGCCGCCAACACGCCCTGGTGTGCCCGCTTCCCTCTGGTGGACTCTCTGCCTCTGACTGGCATATTCTCCTTCTTCCTTGGCAAGCCGATATCAGTCGTTCTGCAGTTCCTCCTCTGTTGCTGCATCCATTTATTGCTGCATCCATTTATCAGATTCTCTGCATCTCGCAGTGCCAGCTGGGCTCACCTGCTTTATGTCTTCAGGCTCTGTTAAGACAAAGGCTGCCTCCAAAGACCTCCAAACAGCTTAGAGCCCTCTGTTGGCTCCTAGCGTTCCTGCAGCGTGCTTCTTCTTGCAGTCAGCTTCCCTCTCTTTGATTCCTGAGCCACGGCCCTCTCTCCAGCCTCACAGTCTCCTGACTTGTACCGAGAGAAGAAGCTCTCTCTCTTTCTCTCCAGCAGCATGCATCAGTCACCTGTTCTGCTTGTTTAAATCTCCCTGTCACAGGTATGTGCTTGCACCTACTATAACACAACCTGTGTTCCTGGGCTTCCTTGATCTGCATTACTCTGCTCATCTTCCTCATAGCAGTTTTCTGGTAGTTATGGGAATGGAAGTCCATTCTTGATGTTTTACAGGTAAAGTCGGGAAAGTCTGGGTAATTATGTATTAAAAGCAAGTGTTTTGTAGATGACTTGTAGGTAAAGGTTGAGAAGGTGTTTTAAATAGTTTTAGAGGCTAAGTCAAGCTTTGATGACACTCATACAGCTCTCCTACATGGATGAGGGGAGGTGTAACAGAATGCCATTCAGGCATTAGGTAGGGATGGGTTATCCTCAAAAGAAGAAGGTGGTCATGATCACATAGCAGCTGCCATCCCCTGGCCACATGCAGAGTGGTAACCGCCAGAAAAGGAGTGATGACACCATTGGATTCATCACACCTTCTTCTTGTACAGAAGTTATCACAGGGGTGAGGCCCTATGCCCCCCGCCTGAGAAGGATGGGACTGGAAATGGACCTGGTCAGCCATCTTTACCCAGAAGGACACCATCACATGGTATCGTTTCACATAACCATTGTTGAACGATTACACATCAGAATGAATGGGCTCATTTCTTTTAAGAGGGAGGTGTGAATAGTGTTCATGCAGGCCTAGTGCAAGGGTTATGGAGTGATTGATGGTCATGTGGCTGTTATGTCCAATAAGTTATAAAAGGGTTGGGTCTGGAGGTTGAGGTGGGCTAGTCAGGAGGGAATTGGTTACAGGCTAGGATCCTGTCTGTTGATCCAGTCAGCAAACTAACACATCTCTTTTGTTCTTAACCATCACCAGAATTGAGAAGACGTGTCTGAATGACTTTCACAGATACTGGAGACAAATCTTACACTTCAAGGGCAAACCTAGAATTCAACAGTTCAATAAAGATGCTGGTAATGATGTTAGTAACAAAAGTTCCAGTAACATAATTATCACTTTTTTATCGCACCATGAAACTCGTAAAGAGAGTCTAGACATCTTAGTTAAACTTTTTCACAGTGGTTTTATTTTCTTAGACTGTGAACTTCTCTGTCTTCTGGAATATGCAGTTTTCTGTAGATTCTCATCTTAAGATGTTGTTGTGAAATTCTATTTGTCACACATTGGGTCTGAGTCCTTTCTGTGGAGAGTCAATACTTGGACATTCTAGGCATATTCCAAATAAGCCTTCCTTGAAGCTAGCACTATTGATTTTGGGGTGTTCAGTGCAGCTAACCATTTAATAAAAATCATGATAATCCACAATTAACTGTTATTCTTTAAGAAGAAAACCACATTAATGGTACAATTTGACCAAATGTACTGCCACAAATTAAAACAGGAAGTTGATGGCAGGGAGAGGCGGTCAGGATCTCAGCCAAGATGACCACTTTAGAGTGAGCTTCGTACCAACCCTCTTTTATCCAGAGCAAATATCTTGACATCAGCCATGGAATATATGAAACTTAGAGGCGATTGGAGGCTGAATACCCCTAGAGACCAGTGAGGTGCATCTCTGCCTGTGTGATGGTCACAACCCAGCAGAGGAATTGATCGATTGAGGGTATTATAAAGCACAACACAACAGAACTTAATCCTATCTAGAACTGGGGTTGTTTGGATGGCGAAAAACAGAGGAGGCCACTGTGGCGTCATCAAGCCGCAGCGGTCTGTGAGCAAGGGATTCAGAGCATTGCACTATATATGTATTTCCAGACATCCCTTTGCCTCTATACCAATGATCTTATCCAGCTGCTTCTGCACTTCCTTCGGCAAGCCCCTCTTTACAATAAAATAGAAGAATGTTATTGATTTAGCCCTTAGCCCTCCACTCTCAGCTCTCCACATATCTTGCATTTTAATAACACATCTAGCTGGGTTGTCATCATTCCCCATAGTATACTGCATCAACGACTGTAAATCAGGGCTATCTGGGAAGTTCCTTCGTAGTGTGTCCCATACCATTGCCCTAACTCCATTAAATGGCGCTCCATCATGTGCATCATCCCCCAGCATTACTCCCGGGTATCCACCTTAACCCACACATCCCCAGCATGGTCCTCAATTAAAGCAACCAGCAGGCTCTTAAGATCCCCTATCGTCAGGGGCACCCCTGATGTTTGCTTTTCAAATTTGTATATCCACTTGCTCACCCCTGCTGTGAGGGGCGGGAGTGCCTTAATTAAATTATTCATATCCATTTGGTGCCAAAGCACGTACTGTGTCCTCCCAGCCCCTTTATGTATGAGGGGCATCTGCATCTTTGCCATACTTCCCACACCCTTCTTCATAACTCCTCTTCTCTTTACCAATGCCATCTGGCCAGCCCTGTTCCTCAACCTGCCCCTGACCATAGACCTTGTACTTGGGGGGTATTCTAAGCCACCTCTTCAACCCTCCCTTCTCCTTTACACTGATCCTACATAAACGTATCAGCATCTCTTTCTCCACATTCTCTCCCAACACCATATTCTCCTCTCCTAGGATGATCCACACACCCAGGCTTTCTTTCCCAACACCTACACATCTTATTCCTTCAGTGTCCATCCTAAGCAGCACGTCCCCTGATTTCTATTCTCCCGACCCTTCTGTCAATGCACCTATGTCCCTTGCTGTTCCTGGGGATTTCTGCATCCTTCTTAGTTCTGTTAGTAACCCTGTCAGCCTATCCTCAAACTCCCTCGACCTGTAACCCGACAATGCCGGTACTTCAGGCGGGTGGGTATATGGAGGTGGGGGAGTGGTAGCCTGTGGTGTTACTGGTGCGCTGGGGGACCTTACTACAGCAGTAAAAGTCCCTTTCGCCGTGGGTTCATAGCTAGGACTAGTATATTCTTCTGCTGGATATGTTGTCCTGGGATGTAATCCCCCACGCTACATTGGCACTGCCCCTATTGTTTGGGAAATTAGCATTTCCCAACAAAAAACAAAGAAAATCAACCTCCATGTTTCTCTATCACTCTTCCTTGCACGCACACACCACTCCACAAAATCGTCCAACACTGCACCACACTGAGACGCACACAATTACCACCCCATCTAGGGCCTGTTCTTCACCTAAAAAACACAAACACAATAGATTAAAACAACATGCTAAACTAACAACCACTACTTGTTCCAGGCCTACTACTTGTACAAGACCACTACTTTTAATTTCCATATACCTCATTTAAATACTATACTGCCTTGTAGTACCACCTTCCCTCCCCTTCCCAGGAGGGGCTCCCTGCCTTACCTTTGCCTTCCCTTATAATGCCTTACCTTATAATGCTTTTACCGAAACACTCCAATCATAATACAAATTTTAACAACAAATAACCTGTGGGATGTTTTTACCCATGCATCCGAGCCCTACCTCAAAAACTGTGCAGTACTGGCATTGAAAACATCATGATGGCCAGAGATTCCCAGAAAATGCCCAGGGAAGTGCATGAAGAATAGGCTGCCACCCATTTTGCCGATGTTATGGGCACAGAAGGGCACTGCCTAAAACCACCATTGGACTACCCACACAGTAGCCTGAAACCATTGGGAATGGCAATGCTGATTGCCAAAATCAACCTAGAATTGTGGCGAATTCATTTTCTTAAATCCCAAAAATGGGTGCATTACCAGTACTCACCACTACCAGAAAGCTGGCGTTTTAAAACAACACAAGACTTTTTTTTTGTGTAAAACTGAATAAATGAACCCAAAGCAGGCCAAAGAAAGACATACTGAGAGGTGGATACAATGTAAAGTTATATTCTGAAGTGACTTGAAGGTTTATAACAAGACTGGCTGAGCTGTGGATTTCAGCAGTTTAAGTAAATTTGGACTGAAAGACACTAAAAATCTAAATGTTTAAAAGAAATGAGTGACCTACTTTGAGTGTCACATAGGTTGCAATTGTTTAAATGTCATAGTTTAAACTTAGAATCAGCATTCTAGCTGCATATGTAAAAATTGTTAGTTTTATTTGAATGCAGAAAACTAGGTAACTAAAAGTGACATTAGCTGGGGCCTGGCTTAAGGAACTGAATTCTGCCCACCAGCTACCCCCGACAGGAGTTGAGACTTGCACAACAGCTGTGTTCCCAGGCATAGCTGCCTTTTGCTGTTCCCACCAAAAGGGATATGACACTTCCCTGATTGAATTACCAAGGGACTGCTAGAGATTAAACATAGGACCCAGGCAGAGGGTTTATTGGGGGGAGGCCATAAATGGCTTCCTCTTGAACAATGGGCCTTCCAGGACCCAGGCAGATGCTTTATTGGGGGGACCGTAAAACAGCTTCCTCTTGGCAGAAGCTGGGAGGGGCAGGGTATCTGAGCTTGGCAGAACTGGAAAAACCAGAAATTCAACCTTGTGCTGGGGGGAAACCACACCCCTTTGGGGCCAGAACATAACTCTAAAAAGATGGATCATTCATAGAGCGGACTTGTGAAAATTTTATAAATGATACCATAATTCTTGTGATTTTTCTGCCCACATTTTAAGAGGTTTTTTAGAACCAGTGGCATGATCTGGGGACAAGCTAGCAGTTAAGAGGGTATTACTTAAAATGTATGCATGTTAAAAATCTGACACTTCATCAATTAATATCCATACTCCATGCGCACATGTGTGTAAATTTGGGTTAATGTCCGATATTGCAAAACCAGTTAAAAAGTGCAAAATGTTGACATTTCTCAATGCAAGCTCTCCGGAAGAGCAGATTTGGACAGGGTATACCTGCTGTGATATGTGATGGGTGCATGTAATTTTAAACAAATGTGTACCTGTGCAAATATGTCTTTTTGATCAAATATAGATTGTGTGCAATTTGACAGGGGAGTGTCCTTTCTGAAAGCCATTAAATGACATCATTCTGACACACAATCCTGCTCTCCAGTGAGAACGCAAAGAATTCTCCAACCTATCAGAACTCTGAAGGGGTTGGGACTAGAAAGCTAGCCTCTCCACCCACTTTCAAAACACATAAAAGCAGACAGTCAGGACAGATAGGGACATTCTATTCCATCTGCTGCGGGACGCTCTGCCGGGAAAATCCATACTTTACCTCCATCAACCTCCAGAGAGCAAACACAGAGACTTCAATCTATCCACCTTCAGAGACCAAGACTTTACTTCAGAATTTGTAGCAGAGAGGTCAACTACAAGCTAAATCCCTCTTTAGCAGGCCTCAAATCATTGCCATTATCCCAGCCGGGCGAGCTGTTTGAATTCTTTGCAAGAACTCTTGCCATTTGCCAGAGAGCAGTGTTGTATCCAGAGAGAGACCAGCTGAACCGGAGACCGCTGTATCCGGACCCACAGACCTGATCAGAACCAGAGACCCAGACCAGACCAGCAGAGTAGAGCTGACCCCGACGCTGTGCACAGAAACCATCCGTGGCGAGGCCTATTTTAAAATATATTGTGAGTATCTAGCAGAACTGTGAAGAACCAATCTCTTAGTTAAAATAATATAATTCAATCTATTTTAATCTAACCAGAACTGTCTCCTAGAAGTTGTACCTTGTCATTTTGCAAAACTGTCACCTGTCATTTCTAGCTGCTAGCTGTAACTTGTCACTTTGAACATTTAAAATTTCAAATCTGAAAAATGACCTTTACCATATCGCTCATATCTCCGTGACCGTTTGTCTTAGAGACTTGCAGTAACTTTCCTCTGAAAGCTGGGAATCTTGGATTTCCAACAGACCTAGAACCGCATTCCTACTCCCAATACTTTCGCCGCAATCGCGAAAAACGCCCTCGTGAATTTGCCGCGATTTGCAAATTTCTCCACGTGTGAAAACAGCAGCTTCCTTGCTTTCATTTGCCAAAAATTCGTTTAACCTGCCAATCATTCCTAGAACATTGCTAAAGTAAGCCTGAACTAATTTAAACCAACTAATCCTCAACCTGAACCTCCAGAGGGAATTAAAATCATTTTAGCACATTTTCCAATATATTGCTATCACATTTTAAAGCATTTTGAGCCTGTGTAAAACTCATATCTATTCTCCTCTAAGCTTGCTGGGAAACTGGAACTCTGTATTACATTGTGATTGTATACCTGAACTGTGTGCTCTTCCTTCCATCTCCTTACATTGTATAGGGGGGGGAATTGCCACAAAGGGAAAGTGATTACCTTGTCTTTTGTGAAACCATATCAGTTTATTTTCTATACTGCATTTCATTCATTCAACCTTGCATTTCCTTGAACCCTATAAAGCATTCTCTACCACATTATTCTTCTGTCCCTATTTACCAGTGTGCTACCTTATCCATTTCATGTCAACTCCTTAGTGATTATAAAGAAGTTGCTAGTTGTTAATCTTTATCATATCAGATTAAGTGTGATATTCAATTATTAAGTTATTATAAAGTGTGATATATATATATATATATTGTTTAAATTCTCAAATAAACCTTTTAACTTGCAAAACAGAACTACTTCTTGGCTCAGTGGGGTCAGAGGGATTCCAAGAGAGGGGTGTTATATAGGGGTAGTCATCCAGAACGCATGAACTGGACATAAAGATATATCAATAAGGGTTTCCATTCAGTATCCCAGACTAGGCATTGACTTAGCTGTAGTGTTGAATTGAATCCTCTTACAAATTGGGGGCTCGTAGCTGGGGATTCCGGATTAGATCTATCACTTGTGCAGATTAATACAGTGTGCCAGCTGACCAGATACACATATCCGGTCGGATCACCACGCTGTGTTACGCTGTAAAGCACTCCTCAAAGGAACGCTCTAAGGAAAAGGTCTGTTTTGCAAAAATAAAATACAAACTTCTGTAAGTCAGGAAGGAACTCAAATTCCAGAATGACGACCTTGGTAGATATGAAAATAGCCAGCGAGCACTTCTTACATAAGCTATTTGTGAGAGGTGAGTGGACTCATCAGGACCAGACGGTCTGGTTGCAAGCAATCGCACCCCAGATCATGGAAACAGGGTCAGATACATGGAGAGACGAGGGTCCCTTACATGTGGCCCTGAGTGAACTATATATGTCCTGTAAGGCCAAGGATGAGCACAACAAGATTGCCAGGGTAGCGGCATATTTATATTTACATATGGGAGCCATGCAGGACAAATGTGCTGAAGGCCAAGATCTGGCGAGTAGGCAACTGCTGGCATTACAGAAGGCCCAATCTGATCTGGACTCTTCTGAGCAGAGGCTGCAGAGGAGCCAGGAGTCAGAAAATGATAGTAGGCAGTATATCATTAAAATAAAAGAGGACATGGATATACTGCAACAGGAAAAGGCTGACCAGGATACTAGACTTCTGGCCCTGCAGAAGGAGCACCAAGACAGTTTGGACTCCTTTCTGCAGAGCCAGAAAAAGCTGGAGCAACAATTAGACTTTAACAGGGCATGCATGGAGCAGGTAGCCACCCTGCAAAGTCATCTAGATAGAGTGAAGGCAGAGAGCAACAAGCTGATTTTGAAAGACCTGGATACCCAGGCAGAGTTTGATGAAGAACGCCAGAAAGCTGGTGCCTTTCAAAGGCAGAGGGACAATCTGGCGGCACAAATGCAGGCTCTTAGTCAGGAAAGAGACGCCTTAGGCCAGGAAGTCTGCCATTTAAAAAGAAAAACAGAAGAAAATCACTTGGCCCTCCAGGGGCTGTGTGATCCCAAAAAGAACACCCGAACTTGTTAGAACACACCAGGAGGGTGGAGGATGCTCTGGCAAGAAAGGAGCAGGCCAATAGGGACACAGCTCAGGAGGTAACCCTCCTGCAGCAAAGACTGGCCCAGTGCTCCAGGACCAATCAGGAGGCACAGAGAGAGAATGAGGCTCTCTGCCAGCACAATGATAGACTCCAACAACAGGTAGCGATGCAGGAGAGACTGATAGAGTCTAGCAAGGCCTTAACTGAGGAACTGAAGGCGCAGGCTCTTGCATTGCAACAGGGAGCAGGGGCGGATAGAGATGAGGTTCGCTGGGAAAGAGAAACTCCTGAGCATAACCCCAGGAGCCCTAGTACCAGAGGCCTTTATGTCTCTCAGTCCCTGGACTCTGCCACCCCCATGTCCCCTGGCGCACATGAGCACAGGGCCACAGGGATGGCAGATTACTATCCAGCCAGAAGCATGGGGCTCATAGGCCAGTACCACCCAGGTATGGAGGGGCGGGCATCCGGGTATGGGCACCCAAGCACAGTGCAATTTAATGGGGAACCCCAGGAGAGTAGGCCCATTAAGGGCATCCTGAAAACCTCTGCCCAGTTAGGTCAGTGGGGGGGGGTACCCATTAAATCCCGGCAGCAAGGAGCGATCTGAAGACTCCTCTGAGCGGTACAGGACACAGGAGACCAGGTCCCCACATTCTGCCAGCCATTCCCAGGCTCGCAGAATCCGGGAAAACCTGGAAGAACAGACGGGAACCTCTGGGAGCAGTGCCTCTGAGTCAGAAGATGAATGGACCAGGGTTACCCGGACCAAAAGGGCCAATAAGACAAAAAGGGCCTTGCTTAAGGACCCCTTAAAGCAGATTAAGGCAATCAGGAGCGTCATCACGCCTTATCATAAGAATGCCAAGTATTCTGTTTGGGAGCCATTAGAGTTGTTTGAGCAAATGATGGAGACTTTCCATTTGAAGGACAGCCAAAGCTGTATTCAATATGTAAAGTGGACCTTCTCCCCGGAATACTCCAGTTTCTTTGCGGGGCTGGAGGACCAAAATCATTTAAGATGGTCCACCTATAAGGCGGCCATCTTGAAACATTTGTCTACTCATAGAAATCCTCAAGAGGCTCGCAAGGCAGCCTACAATTTACAATGTGGGGAGGATCAGGCTCCACAAGAGTTTGTGCAGGAGTTAAAGCGTGCTTTTGCACAGACCACAAGAAGGGTGCGCACGGATAGCAGAGAATTTATTAATACGTTTTTCCATGCCTTGCCCAAATACATAATGACCCAGCTCGTGAGGGATTTCACGAGAAAAGATCTTTAGACTGGGTCATTGAACAGGCGACCCAGATCTATGAGGTGCAGAAGCCAATAGAAAATAAAAATAATGCACCCAAAAACCCCAAAGCCAACAACACCCCTGCTGCTGCCAAGGTGGCAGAGGTAAAGGTCACCCCCGTTTTAGATTTGGAGATGGGGGGGCCTAAAAACCTACCTGCACCTAATAATGCTAGGCCCAGAAGGTCCTCTGGCCAGTCACAGACAGGGAGTGAAAGAGGTAGTCCCACAAATGGGGTCCCTCGCTCTCCTGACTATGTAAGTCCCCGTTACAAGGGAAATCGACCCATCCTGGGTTATGTGTGGACTCCTCCAGCCCAAGGGGGGGATCCAGCCAATCACCTGACCCGGGGAACTTCCCTCCTATCTTCCCTCAGGAGGGCAGAAATTCTCCAAATCCTGGGCAGAACTTTTTCCCCAGGTATCCACCCAATTTCCAGCCCCAAAATCATCCATCCTTCTTTCCCCAATTCCCTGAGCCCAGACAACCTAATCCGGGAGAGGGGAGGCCAAGGGTGGAGGGGTACCAAAATCTTCCCAACCAGGGGTACTACCAGAGAAGGGATAGCTACCCTTCCCGGGATCAGCCCAGGGGAGAAAATAGAGCCCCGTATCAGCCTGAGCGGGTTTCCCAGTTAGAGCGCCAGGTCCAAAATATGGCACGGGATCTGGGTCACATACTGAGGGCGCAGCAGAACCCTCAGATGGGCATGCCGGCACAGAATGCACGAAACTCTGGGACTGGTGCTCCAGAGCAATGACGGGGGCAGCACCCCGATAACACACCGGTTCCCAGGGAAGAGGCACAAGGGGAAGGGTGGTGTAAAGCCTTGGAGGAAGCTTCCTTCCCAACTTGTAAACAGCCCCTGGAAACCCAGGAACCGGAAACAAAATCTCTTGCCCCTGAAAGTCTGCCTCCTAAGGAGCAGAGGCGGGGTAGGAGAAACAAAAGACCCAAACAGACTCAGTTTGAGGAGGAGGTACAGATCTTCCAATTTGAGGGAGAGGGATCCTCAGAAGATCCTGGGAAAAGGATCTTCTCCTTCAGAGATGGGGGAACTCCTCCCAAGGAAAAATGGGCCCCAAGGGATTCCAATCCAGACTGGGGAGATATGGAGACTGAGCTACCGCCGCCCATCATCTCATCCCAGAACCCACAATACCAAAATCCCCTGGTTCAAACCCATCCTGATGACTGCCTCCCAAAAGGGGGGGGCGGCCCAGAACCGTAGCCAGGGGAACCCACAATGGCTCTGATCTCCAGTTGCCAACTTTTTCTTTCAGATTCCCAAGGCTCTCCACAGAATTCTGCCCAAATCTCTTCGCTAGCGATGTCTAAAACTAGAAAGTTAGCCCACCAGTTGTCCAAAAATGTGCATTATCCGTGCCCCCTTGAGGAGAAGGAGGGAAGATACTATGCCCCAGTACAAGTACAGGGGCAGGGTACAATTTTGGCACTGGTGGACACTGGATCTCAAGCTACCCTTCTGTCCAGAAGGGCCTTTGACGAACTGAATGCAGGAAGGGGAGAGAATTACCAAATTCCTCTCACCTCTCTTCCTGGACAACTGCAGAACTTTGACGGGAAGGAAATTCCCGTTGAGGGGACTGCAGACTTGGACATTAAGATCGGGCGACACAAGGTGAAACACCCGGTCATAGTAGTGACTCCAGAGGGCACCCCTTGTTTACTGGGGAATGACCTGAGGAGGTTGTCACCCTTAATAGATTGCGTAAACAAGGTCCTCTGGACCCAGACTAGCCGACCAATAAAATTAAAACAGAGTGTCAACCATGTTAGTTTAAACGGCACCTGCCACATGGTTGAACAAAAATCTGACCAAGTATAATTTCACTTCCAAAACAGCCAAATTCCAGACGTGACAGTAATAGCAGTAGTACAACAGACTGGTGATGGGGGGTCCTCTCTATTTCTGAAAATCAACCTTCCTTCCAGTTTAAGGTGGTATTCCACACTGGAAGGAAACACCCTGAAATTCTTTACTAATCCACAATCAGAAACTCCCACTCCTATAGTCCAGAAAGATGTGAAATCAGCTCAGAGACTGGCTGAGATTCAGCAAATTGGAGAGCAGTTGTTCATTCCTGTTCAGTTAAATGATGGGAAGGACTCTGTTCTCGCTCGAGTGTGTGTGAACAACGGTAAGAGCTTCATCAGCGAAGCCATGTTCCGCCAACTCCCAAAAGATCCAGCCAATCCCACATTCAAACTGATAGACAAATGGGAAATGGACCTGGAAGTGCCTAATTCCAAACATCTCCTGCCAAGCAGGTGTATGCTCAAAATCTCCATTGGCAACAAGAGCATAGTCCATAATTGTTGGGTCGTGCGAGACGTCACTGCCGCCTTTTACTTAGGCAGTGACATTCTCAATCTCATTCTCAATCGCTTTGCCATTAGTTTGGACCTAATAAACTTCAAAGCTTGGTCCCGATTAGCGGATAATCCCATTGGCTTTGATGATCCAGAAAAAGCATTTAGGTCAGCTCAATTGCTACCTTATGCAGTTGAAATTCAGATTAAAGAGGAAGTCACCATCCCAGAAAGGACCCGACAATTCTCCCTGGAAATGAAAGTTAAAAGAGGACAACATTTGAAAAAACTGATGCTTACATACATCTAAACGCTTCTCTCCAACAGCAAGGGTTGGGGGTAAACCCATTAGTCAACATAGAACATGACACCATTCTAATAGAGGCGGATAACAGCGACTTGAAGAGTATTACTCTAGCCGCAGGCACCATTATTGGAATGGCGGTTGATGACCGACATTTTTCCATTGATTTAGGTAATGAACTGTTAGGGCCAATCCCCAATGACTGCTTTGACAGTGACCGTGATGACAATACCACACCAGACAGGATTTTTACCCGGCATGGGGGGAACTTCCTGGTGTACACTTCCTGCCCCTATGGTAAGGAAGATGTGATTTGTGACTTCAGGAGGGATGAGGGCTGCCTTTCCCACCTGAAGCCTCCGGTCCAAATCAGCACTCTGACCAGGGACTTCTCCACCCAGCTGGAGGAGGCCGCGGAGATAGCCAAACCAGAAGTCTTTCCAGGCTTCAGGCAGATGGTGGAAGAGAGAGTCAACCTAGCTGATGCCAGTGTGACTCTGGAACAAAAGCAAAAGTTGAAACAAGTTTTCTTGGATTTCCAAGATCTCTTTGTGGTAGACTCATATGACTGTGGTCGTACTGACATCCACACAACAACAATCCCCACGGACCCTGGCATGACTCCTGTGTTTGTGAAGCAATATCGCTTGCCTCTCGCATCAATGGAGTCCCTTACTGAAATAATTAAGAACCTTGAGTCCCGGGGAATAATCCGTCCAGTCCACAGCACCTTCAATAATCCGGTGCTGGGAATATTGAAGCCAAACGGCCAGTGGAGACTCTGCGCCGACCTCAGGGAGTTCAACAAACGAGTCCATACTTCCCGATGGCCTCTTCCCTACATTGACCAAGGGCTGGCCCAGATTCAGGGGTCACAGGTATTCACTGCAATAGACCTGACCAATGGATACTGGACCGTGCCTGTCAGCAGGGAGGACCAATACAAACTGGCTTTTACCTTTGGGGGCCAGCAGTACACATGGACCCGGACTCCCTTCGGATACCTTAACTCCGGTAATGAGTTCAATATTTTCCTACATAAGGCCATGCCCGACCTGGGTGCGAGGGGTAACCTGGCTTATGTAGATGATGTCCTCATCAAAAGTTCATCTGTGGAGGAACACATAGCCGAGATCCGTTATGTTCTGACGCAGTTGAGGGCCGCCGGAGCAAAACCTTCCTTTCAGAAAGCACAGTGGTGTAGAACCCGTGTTAATTTCTTGGGGCATGAGGTTACTCCTCAGGGTCTCTGTCCCCAGGAAAAGAAAGTGGAAGCACTTCAGAAACTGAAAGACCCCACAACTCTGCGGGAACTAAGGAGCCTCCTTGGACTGACTAATTACAGCAGAAAGTTCATTGAGGGCTACGCAGAGATCACCAGACCCCTGATTCATCTCCTGAAGGGGGGGTCAAGTGGGAATGGGGTCCAGAACAAGCCGAGGCGGTAAAACAACTCAAAAGAAGCCTCTCAAAAGCGCCTTGCCTAGCTTACCCTGTCAGAAACAAGGAGTTCTTCCTGGAGACGGGGTTCTCTAATACGTGCTTGACGGCAGTATTATACCAAAAGCATGACAAGGTCAATAAAGTAATCTCCTATGCGAGCAAAACTTTATCCTCTGTGGAGGAAAAATTCAACGATTGTGAGAAGGCACTCCTGGCAACGGTGTGGGCATTGAAGAATTACCGCCCGTTTGTCCAGGGGGAACACATCATAGTGGAGACTCCACACCAGCCTCTGCAATATCTCCAAAGTGACAGAATCCGGGCCGGAAATGTGAGTAATTCCCGAATTACTCCCTGGATTCTGTCAATGCAAGGCTTTCCTATGGACGTCAGATATGGCCAAAACAAGAAGAGTCCCCTCGCGCAAGGTCTGGCTGACTTGCATGATTGTGCCAGAGAAAACTGTCTCAAGGAAGAAAGTCTAAAAATAAAGGACAACATGGAGGCATACCTTAATTCCCCCCACAAAGTCTTTGAAGAAGACAAGTGTGAGGGAATTCCCACTGTGTATGTGGATGGATGCTCTTACCATGTTGACAACGACGGGGAGAAAGAACTGGTGGCCGGCGTAGGGAATGCATGGGTGAATGAGTCCCCAGAACCCTCCGCTGGATACAAAATTGGTCCCCGAAGTAGTCAGGTGGCAGAATTGATGGCTGTGCATCAGGCCATCCTCACTGCTGTCCAGCATCAACTCCACAAACTGGTCATAATCACAGATTCGGATTATGTACGGAACGGGTTCGTGGAGCACCTGGTTAATTGGAAAACCAGAGGCATGTTATGTGCTAACAACAAACCCTTGAAACATGGGAAGTTGATCCAAAACATTGATGATCTGGTCACCTCGAAAGGAATGACCATCTATTGGAAGAAGATCAAGGGTCATTCCAAAGTAGAGGGACCAGACAAAACTGGAAATGACTTAGCTGATCAGCTGGCCAAAACCGGGGCCATCCAAGTGGATCTAATTGAGATTGAGTCCCTGTTGGGGGAAATCCAGGTCACTGCTATCACTAGGTCCCAGACAAATGCTCACAACGACCTTTCAATTGCACAATGGAGTAAGGAGACCCCTGATGCTGATTTGATTACCCCTCAGAAGGGGGATCCAATTATTGGTAAGTTTTACCAACACCTTGAGGACCCTGAGAACTTTCCCCTGACAGATACCGATTATATTGGGAAAGAGGACCTAAGAGTGTTGATGAAATGTCCAAAAATGTTCCGAATCCAAGACGGTTTGCTGGTAAGGAAATCCAAAGCTGGCCACGATCAGTGGGTGGTTCCTACCTCATTCCGAAGCCTGATGTTAAGTCACGCCCATGATGCGGCCACCGCCGGTCATAGGGGGTTTCACACAACACTGGAAATCTTAAGAGAGGTTGCATACTGGCCACACATGGGGCAGGACCTTGACCAATACTTGAAGGGGTGTCTTGTGTGTGCGTAATTTCAGCCGACGTCCCTCACACACCGCGCGCCTCTCCAAAAGCGGGGGATGACACTGCCATGGTCAGATTTGCAAATCGACTTTGTAGGCCCTATGATTCGCTCGTCTAGAGGAAACAAGTACATGTTGACCGTTACATGCTTGTTTACCAAGTGGGTGGAATGTCTCCCAGCCCCAAATTGCAAGGCAGAAACTGCAGCTGCCCTGATGATTAACCACATCTTTTCCCGTTTCGGACTACCTCAAAGGATTGAGTCAGACAGAGGTAGCCACTTCACCAGTGAAGTGATGACAAAGATGTGGGAGATACTGGGGGTCAAAAGGAAGTTGCATATTGCTTACCGGCCAGCTTCTTCTGGGGCAGTAGAGAGATATAACCGAACCATTGTGAGCATATTAAAGAAGTTTGTGGCAGATTCTGGGCCAAGGTGGGATATCCGATTCCCTCTGGTCCTAATGGCCATCAGATCTACCCCTTTATCTGCAACCAAAATGTCACCATTTGAGTTGATGATTGGGCGCAAGATGGTGCTTCCTCAGCATTTGCTCTACAGGACCCAAGAGCAGACACTGATAAATGCCTCCACAACTCATGAGTATGTGGAGAATTTAAGGAAACACCTTCAACATGCTTTTGCTTATGCTCAGCGGAATCTAGAAAGATCATCTGATAGCATGAAGACCCACTATGACCTGAAGACTTCCAGGAAGGAATATTAGGTGGGGGACCGGGTCTATCTATACAATTTCCAAAGGAACCAGGCCAAACAGCGAAAATTTTTGCCTACATGGAAGGGACCCTTTGAGATTATAGACAAGATCTTCCCTGTGGCCTACAAGATCCGCATCCCCAAAGGCGGTTTGGCAGAGGGGGAAGACAAGTGGGTCCACATTAACCAGTTGAAGTGTTGCCATCCCAGGCACACTCTGCAACAACTGGAGGAATCCTCTGTAATCCTAGAAGGTACTGTCTCAGATTAATTCAGTTCTAACTTAAAAGATCCTACATATCGCCTATCAAATTCTGAGTTTCTCAATGTGGGTGTTTTCGTTTTTGAATGCAAAAAGAAATGTGCATGTTCATATATTTTGACTATAAATTTATATGCCAACCCACTATATCAATGGTGGGGGAAAAATGTCTATGAATAGGTATTGCTGCTCTTCCTTTGTCGTCCTAGGAGAAGGAAAACCTGCAGGCTGGCCAAGGAGGACGATTCGGAGACCGGGAGCAGAGACGGAAGGGGCCCAGTGTACCGCCCAATATTCCCATCAGGACTGGCGAGGAGAACCGATCGATCAGTACCGGATGGAGGAAAAGATGCTGAACTGTGCCATCTATTGGAAGAAGATGAGGAAACATCCCAGGTCTTGCGAGTTCCATCAGTGAAACAGAATGGCCATCGCAAGAGGGGGGCTTGTGGGATGTTTTTACCCATGCATCCGAGCCCTACCTCAAAAACTGTGCAGTACTGGCATTGAAAAGATCATGATGGCCAGAGATTCCCAGAAAATGCCCAGGGAAGTGCATGAAGAATAGGTTGCCACCCATTTTGCCGATGTTATGGGCACAGAAGGGCACTGCCTAAAACCACCATTGGACTACCCACACAGTATCCTGAAACCATTGGGAATGGCAATGCTGATTGCCAAAAGCAACCTAGAATTGTGGGGAATTCATTTTCTTAAATCCCAAAAATGGGTGCATTACCAGTACTCACCACTATCAGAAAGCCGGCGTTTTAAAACAACACCAGACTTTTTTTTTGTGTAAAACTGAATAAATGAACCCAAAGCAGGCCAAAGAAAGACCTACTGAGAGGTGGATACAATGTAAAGTTATATTCTGAAGTGACTTGAAGGTTTATAACAAGACTGGCTGAGCTGTGGATTTCAGCAGTTTAAGTAAATTTGGACTGAAAGACACTAAAAATCTAAATGTTTAAAAGAAATGAGTGACCTACTTTGAGTGTCACATAGGTTGCAATTGTTTAAATGTCATAGTTTTAAACTTAGAATCAGCATTATAGCTGCATATGTAAAAATTGTTAGTTTTATTTGAATGCAGAAAACTAGTTAACTAAAAGTGACATTAGCTGGGGCCTGGCTTAAGGAACTGAATTCGGCCCACCAGCTACCCCCGACAGGAGTTGAGACTTGCACAACAGCTGTGTTCCCAGGCCTAGCTGCCTTTTGCTGTTCCCACCAAAAGGGATATGACACTTCTCTGATTGAATTACCAAGGGACTGCTAGAGACTAAACATAGGACCCAGGCAGAGGGTTTATTGGGGGGAGGCCATAAATGGCTTCCTCTTGAACAATGGGCCTTCCAGGACCCAGGCAGATGCTTTATTGGGGGGACCGTAAAACAGCTTCCTCTTGGCAGAAGCTGGGAGGGGCAGGGTCTCTGAGCTTGGCAGAACTGGAAAAACCAGAAATTCAACCTTGTGCTGGGGGGAAACAACACCCCTTTGGGGCCAGAACATAACTCTAAAAAGATGGATCATTCATAGAGCGGACTTGTGAAAATTTTAAAAATGATACCATAATTCTTGTGATTTTTCTGCCCACATTTTAAGAGGTTTTTAGAACCAGTGGTATGATCTGGGGACAAGCTAGCAGTTAAGAGGGTATTACTTAAAATGTATGCATGTTAAAAATCTGACACTTCATCAATTAATGTCCATACTCCTTGCGCACATGTGTGTAAATTTGGGTTAATGTCCGATATTGCAAAACCAGTTAAAAAGTGCAAAATGTTGCCATTTCTCAATGCAAGCTCTCAGGAAGAGCAGATTTGGACAGGGTATACCTCCTGTGATATGTGATGGGTGCATGTAATTTTAAACAAATGTGTACCTGTGCAAATATGTCTTTTTGATCAAATATAGATTGTGTGCAATTTGACAGGGGAGTGTCCTTTCTGAAAGCCATTAAATGACATCATTCTGACACACAATCCTGCTATCCAGTGAGAACGCAAAGAATTCTCCAACCTATCAGAACTCTGAAGGGGTTGGGCTTAGAAAGCTAGCCTCTCCACCCACTTTCAAAACACATAAAAGCAGACAGTCAGGACAGATAGGGACATTCTATTCCATCTGCTGCGGGACGCTCTGCTGGGAAAATCCATACTTTACCTCCATCAACCTCCAGAGAGCCAACATAGAGACTTCAATCTATCCACCTTCAGAGACCAAGACTTTACTTCAGAATTTGCAGCAGAGAGGTCAACTACAAGCTAAATCCCTCTTTAGCAGGCCTCAAATCATTGCCATTATCCCAGCCAGGCGAGCTGTTTGAATTCTTTGCAAGAACTCTTGCCATTTGCCAGAGAGCAGTGTTGTATCCAGAGAGAGACCAGCTGAACCGGAGACCGCTGTATCCGGACCCACAGACCTGATCAGAACCAGAGACCCAGACCAGACCAGCAGAGTAGAGCTGACCCCGACGCTGTGCGCAGAAACCGTCCGTGGCGAGGCCTATTTTAAAATATATTGTGAGTACCTAGCAGAACTGTGCAGAACCAATCTCTTAGTTAAAATAATATAATTCAATCTATTTTAATCTAACCAGAACTGTCTCCTAGAAGTTGTACCTTGTCATTTTGCAAAACTGTCACCTGTCATTTCTAGCTGCTAGCTGTAACTTGTCACTTTGAACATTTAAAATTTCAAATCTGAAAAATGACCTTTACCATATCGCTCATATCTCCGTGACCGTTTGTCTTAGAGACTTGCAGTAACTTTCCTCTGAAAGCTGGGAATCTTGGATTTCCAACGGACCTAGAACCGCATTCCTACTCCCTATACTTTCGCCGCGAAAAACGCACTCGCGAATTTGCCGCGATTTGCAAATTTCTCCACGTGTGAAAACAGCAGCTTCCTTGCTTTCATTTGCCAAAAATTCGTTTAACCTGCCAATCATTCCTAGAACATTGCTAAAGTAAGCCTGAACTAATTTAAACCAACTAATCCTCAACCTGAACCTCCATAGGGAATTAAAATCATTTTAGCACATTTTCCAATATATTGCTATCACATTTTAAAGCATTTTGAGCCTGTGTAAAACTCATATCTATTCTCCTCTAAGCTTGCTGGGAAACTGGAACTCTGTATTACATTGTGATTGTATACCTGAACTGTGTGCTCTTCCTTCCATCTCCTTACATTGTATAGGGGGGGGGGAATTGACACAAAGGGAAAGTGATTACCTTGTCTTTTGTGAAACCATATCAGTTTATCTTCTATACTGTATTTCATTCATTCAACCTTGCATTTCCTTGAACCCTATAAAGCATTCTCTACCACATTATTCTTCTGTCCCTGTTTACCAGTGTGCTACCTTATCCATTTCATGTCAACTGCTTAGTGATTATAAAGAAGTGTGCTAGTGCCAGATTCTCCGTTGTTAATCTTTATCATATCAGATTAAGTGTGATATTCAATTATTAAGTTATTATAAAGTGTGATATATATATATATATATATATATATATATATATATTGTTTAAATTCTCAAATAAACCTTTTAACTTGCAAAACAGAACTACTTCTTGGCTCAGAGGGGTCAGGGGGATTCCAAGAGAGGGGTGTTATATAGGGGTAGTCATCCAGAACGCATGAACTGGACATAAAGATATATCAATAAGGGTTTCCATTCAGTATCCCAGACTAGGCATTGACTTAGCTGTAGTGTTGAATTGAATCCTCTTACAAATCCTAACCTCATCCATATCACATCGACATCCTCGCTCTCCCCATGCTCACACTGTTCCCTACTTGTTATCTCTTACAAGAATCTACTCACATGTGCATGCTCACCCAAACTCCTCCATCACAGGGTTCCAAAACCGGGCTGCACTTTCCACTGAGACGCGCCACGCTTCAAGGAGCAGATAGGACGTTTCTTAAAATGACTCCTGCTGAACCACTCAAAACACGTGTTTTTTTAGCGCTGGTTGCTGTAGGTGGGCACGGCTCCTTCTGAAGAAGTGGCCAGGAAACCTCTGCAGGTACAGGGGGGCACTAGGATCACAATGGGGTTACCAATTGAAGGCACACCCCTAAACACTCACACCAGAGAGAATACAACCCGCTAGGGAAGAAAGGCCGAAGTCGATCTTGTAAGGATAACAAGTTTTAATCTTGCACGCAGATGAGAGCAATAGCAAAGATCTCTGCTGCTAAGAACGTTCTGCCAAAGAGAGTTAACGTAGAAACTTTTAAAGGTACACAGTGTAATGATGACGTGAAAACATATAGTAAAAACCTGCGTGGCTAGGTTGAATGGACCCTATTCATCTACCACCTTTATCCATAAGGGATGCCAGTCTATTGGTCCCAAACCAGTCTGCCCATCTTCCATCATGTGGGTGATGCAGGGCTTATCTTCTTCTGATGTCAAAGGTCAGAAAACAAATTAATTATACTCTAACTACACAGCTTGTTTTATTACTCATACTGTGCACCTGGCAGGACTTAAGATGGACACAAAGGAGATTCTGGGGCACTTTAACCTTCACACACACATTTCACTCACTCCCCTCCATGCCAACCAGCTCCTAGGTCTCCACCCTCTTTTTGACCAATAATGTATCCCTCCCAGAACCTTACAATACAAATCACATCATTGTCGCTTCAATGATATGCCCTGGCCATCCTCTTCCAACATTTCAGGATTTGTTACTTTGGAGTTGGTGGTCAAAGGGCACCTGGTACCATAGAATTCTGGATTCTTAGGGTTTAGTCAGTTATATGGGCTATAACTTGTGGTCCCCTGGGAATGAGCCGGGTCATGCTTTGGCCAGTGTGAGACAACATGCACACCAGGCACCAGTCTCTGATTGCGGCCTTGTAGGGCACATTCCTCTTGGGTGAAAAACACATCTTTGCAACACTTTTGGAACAATTAATAGATGTTTTGGTGGTTGGGGGCATGAGCTGTCCTTATGGGAGCTTGGGCATGGCTGAGGATTTCTGTGGTCTAACGAATTATGGCTTCATGCATGCAGTGCCGCATTTACTGTGCAGGCCCTCCCTTCTACCTATGATTACTAATATCTACCCAAAAGAGCGATGATGCTCGCGCCTTAGGCCACACCACGCCTTGGGCCACACCATGTAGTTAGACTATATTTGGTTATATTAAAATGGGATCATGTTAAAAGGGAAGGCGTCCTTTTCACTGTTCCCCCTCCCCATTGGCCCATCACAGTGCCTCACATGCCTCTCACCTCGCTTTCAAGAGCCTAGGTCGAGCAGGGCTGTCCCGGTCCCAACATTACCCCTAGGGTCAGGGGAAAACTGGACTAGATAAGGGAGAGTCAACGATGGATCTGGGATTAAAAGGTCTACAAATAAAGCCTAATCTTGTTCCTAAGGTCAGAGGTATGTGGGAGAATTTGATTCAAGTCCAATTTATCTAGACACAGTAAACCAGACACCCTGAAAATAATGACATCTTCCACAGTACCATTCTTCTACAGAGGGAAAATCTAGACTAGATTAATAATATGCATTTATAAATTTTGGGGACAGGAATACTAAGGGGAGGACCTGAGATCCCCCAGAACTGTTTTTCTCCTCCAAAGAGGGTAATCAGGGGAATCTCAGACCCTTTGGCCATTTAAAACCCAGAGGGGCAGAAGGAAGCACACCCTATTCCCTTGCAAGAATTTCACAGACTGATTTCCATTTCTTTTCCAAATAACTGGGACACTGGGAGCAGAATGCTCATGTCTCTCGTACAACTGAAAGCATGATGGAGACAGAATCTCCTGCAGTAAATCACTTTAGCGAAATCCAGAGGATAAACACCAACGTCAAATCACATGAAGTAGAATTTGATTTGAAGTTTCCCTACCACTCAAAAGGAGTTCACAGCACACGGACTGACCAGCTCATCACAGGGGAAAGCCAAAACAATCTCCTGGGGGGTGGAGACTTATCCCAACAGGCAGTGAGGGAGAGCAGCAGCTGATGTCTACCCTCCAGTAAAACAATTCACGTTCAAGAGGGTGGATAGCCTATTGGAAGAGTTCCTCCTAAGGGTCAGAAATACAGGGCATGCAAGTGACTGAGCATGCCCCGATAGGTCATGTGACCCCCTTCCAGTTAATTAGGAAGAAGCCAGTCAATCCAAGCCTGATATAAGGGTCTTAAGTGAAAAAATATTTTTTCACTTGACCGAATAAAGGAAAGATCGATTTAGAAAGACATAGCTTGTAGACCACTCTGAGCGTTTTTTCTAAATCAAACTGTCACACCCCTGGATTTGATTCAAACAAGTGCACGTAAGGTCTAACAGACATGACAGGGCTGGAAGGGGGGGGGTGGTGAGTGTGTGTGTGTGTGTGTAACGCATATATCTGAGTGAGAGAGGAAGGAAAATGTTTCTGATGGGGAAAGGAGGGAAAGTATGAGGGGGCATGGGGAACGAGTACATGGGAGTGTGTTTACATGTGTGTGTGCCTGTGTAAGTGTGTCTGTGGTGGGGGTTGCAGGGATTCATTTTGGTGAGGAAGGGAGGCAGCAGATAATGAAAGGGGGGCTCAGGGATGAAATGGAGAGAGTGGGGACAGAGAGGGGAATGGATTCTCAGGGGTTAGTGGGGACACCCCCAGAGATGTGATGGTTCTGCATTTGAATGCTGCACAAAAGCGGCTGAAAAAAATCAGTTTCCTTTGTTTGAGGTCTTTAATATGTGGAAATATCACATAGAATGTATATATGGGTCCGCATCATGCACAGCAAAAAGGAGGTTCAGGATCTCAGAGCTATTTCGGTGCACAGTGATATTATTTGATGTAGAGGTGGAGCTTTGTTAAAGTTAGGAGGTGAAATAAATTAAAAGGGAAACTCACACAACGTTCCCTGAATCATTCATGAATTGGCAGAAGTCACCTTGTAGAGCCAAATCACAAAGGTTTACGGGTTTTTCCTTTTTGTGAATCGGAAGTATTATTTTGTTGTAATCATTTTATTGGTTTCATTTGTCAGAACAAAGCAATTGTTTGTATTACAACATGTCAATAAATAACATAACTTTCAAACAAACAACCTTGAACGGTGACCCGCCTCTCTGTATTCTCCACCATTCCTTACATCTAAGTTATCAAAGTGTCCAATGGAGGATATGTGTTCCTTACCCCCACAGGATGGTAGGGGCTTGACTATTTGTAGTTCTAACCATCCCAGCATTCAAGCATGCTAGAGAGAATGGGTAGCTTTGGGTTTGGCTTTCTCACTTTGCCCCCCCTCCATTCCCGTCTACCCTGAGTTTAATCCTCACAAGAGCACATCTTACTCCTGATTCATTCTAGTTCTAACAAATTCGAAGCATGGAGTCTCACTGGGCATGTTAAAACTCTATTCCCCTTGGTCAGGTACTCAACCAACTGACCTCACTTTCTGGGGGAGCATTTTTAAATGTGTAAATTACACAATCAGAGGCTGATTCTAATGGGTAAGGTGCAGAATGGGAGTTTTCAGATAGAGGTTGAACTATGGCGAGTGTAGGAAGCAAAAGCAGAAGGAGTTCAATCAGGATAACAGAGGGTGGAGATAGGTGGCTACAGTGGAAAAGAAGAGGTTGCAGGGGGTGAAGAATAAGGCGTTGGAAAGTCAGGAGGTGGTGTAGAGTAAGGAGTTGGTGGAGTGCAAGGAGTTTGTGTGGAAGAACAACAGAATGAGCTAGGTGGTTGGATGAAGAGATAAAAGAAGGCATGGAGGTGGAAACAGTACAGAGGAGATTGAAGGTGACATTTGCAGAGGGGAATAAAGTTGGATTACAGAGAAAATTGGAGATGACATCAAGGGAGAGAATGCATAATGTATTCAGAGGTGGCTGGTGCCAAAGAATGGAGGAGCGGAGGAGGAGAGTATTAAGGAGGTGGTTGGGAGAAGAGTTGAGAAGACTGGTCAAAAGGAGATTTGAGGAGATCACCGGAAGGATGTAAGATGGTAGTAGACACACCCTAAGACTGAGTGGTTTGTGTGGCTGGGGGTAGAGGTAAAATCAAATGGTGATGTGTTGAGGAGATGGATGTAAGAGAGAGAGATAGAAGAGGAAGTTCAGGAAAGATCACCCTAAGCACAAGACTGTTGTGACTCTTCAAGGAGGTAGATGTGGATGGGGCATTGGGGACTTCAGCTATAACAGCATGATAGGGAGTTAAACCTGAACAAACCGGTAGAGAAGATCAGGCCACCAAAATCTTGGTGGAAGCTGTGTAGATCATGTCAAACTTGCCCATCTCTATCTGCATCATTTGCTCACACCCGAATTGGCACCTGGAAACACTTGTGTATAGGCGCCATACAAATGTCCAATGAAATAAATGCAGGCACATGCAAAGCTGACACAGGGGTCTCCCAGGAGTCAAGTACAAACACAGCAAGGTGACATGAGAAAAGCGTGTGGACACTCCACACCTCCTATTAAAATATCTCTGATATGTTTCCAAAACCGCATCAAGTAGTTTATACAAGCCCAATTATCGTCACCAATGAAAAACATTTCAAACTTTATCAGTACCATCAAAATAATCCACGCAAAAGCCTGCAGCTGCTAGATATTTTATCCTCAAGAGGATCAAGGAGGGACATATCATCAGTAAATGTGTAATACTTTCAACCTGCTGATCACCACATTCATTACAAAGCCTTTCTTCCTTGGGAGTCCCATGCAAGGTCCCGTCACTTAAAGAGTAGTTGTAGTGTTACATTTAATTTTCAGGTGTTCCCACACCCGTCAGTTACCTAAATATGCGTTAAAATAAGTAGCTATTAATACTCGGTCTGAAATATACTGAACAGACTGTTCAAAGAGACTTTTAGTGGCTAACTCAACATATGCTTGTTCTCTCCAGTGTGTAAACAAAATGTCACTTATACACTTTCTCTAACTTTATATGAAGATCCCAGAACATCCTCCGGCAGCCATGCAGCCCAAACCTCAAAGCTTTTTTGTATTTTCACAATGATACGTTTTTCAGGAACGATCTGTGGGACTCTAGGACCTGCCAGAGTAACCCCTGTAAGCAGTCACAAGTAACATTGGATAGCTTCCAATATAGAATGAGGCATTGTATTGAGAGCTTAGCTTGAATACACCTGATGTTGAATTCCAGATAAATATATTCAACATGGGTAATCCTACAAAGCTGTAGCAATTCCCTCAATCTACTGCATTCCAGCTTCTAGATTGCCCAAGTCTTGTTGATGGCCCAAACCTCTGAGCCATAAACAGTACAGGGAGTATCTTAGTTAGAGATAGTCTAATCATCACGCCAACAGAATTTCCCCCAAAATGATATGAGAATGATTTAATCGCTCCAGTCAACTAGGACGCTGTTGCAGATGAGCCACCCGACAAAGAGAGTAATCTAACACTAGCCAAAAATACTGATACCGGGTCACCTCTTGGATAGGTGCACAATTAAATTTCCAAGTAAATTTCACATGTCTATTACAGAATGATTTTTGTTTTACTATTGTTTATCTTTAGGGAATTGAGCTTCACATATTTGTACAAAAGGTCGAACGATGTCTGCAATCCCTTAGGTGTACCATCTAGTAATTTTTTTATTTTTATTTTTTATTTTTTACATTTGTATAGCGCACAGGGCAGCCCCTAGGCATCGTGGCGCTGTTACTTGAAAGTTTACAGCTTAGTTACTTGCTTAGTTACAGTAGTAGTACATTACATTTTTAAACTTACAATTTAAATGTATAAACATGAATAAAACAAATGCATGAGCGTGAAGAGTGACAGGTGTGTGTGGCGTGATCAAGTGAAAAGTAGAGTTTTGGCAGCTTTTCTGAAGGCTAGGTGAGAGCTTTCACCTCGGAGTGTGGGCGGTAGGGCGTTCCATTGTGTGGCTGCTAGGCGCGGGAAGCTGGTGCCACCTGCACAAGCTCTCTTAAATTTGGGCACTGTGAGCATGTTTGCATAGGGTGTTCTGGTAGGCGTGGTTGTGGAGATGGGGTGGACTCTTTCAGAGAGGTAAGTGGGAGCAGTTTGGTGAATACATTTGTGTGTCAGTGCAAGGGCTTTGAAGATGACCCTTTCTTTGATAGGAAGCCAATGGGCTTCTCTCCTTGCAGCAGTAATATGCTGTCTTTTGGGGATTCCCAGAGCTGCGCGTAGGGCATTATTTTGAATGACCTGTAGTTTAGCCAGATTTATTTTGGAGGTTCCTAGGAAGAGGACGTTGCAGTAGTCCAATCTTGAGCCTGTGATGGCTCGTGCAATTGTAATGGAGTTTTCTTTAGATAGGAATGGTCTGGCTGCTGTGGAGGTAATGGCATTGACATGTCTGTTCATTGATAGTTTTGAGTCAAGGTAGACTCGTAGGATTTTTACTGCGCTAGCTACTGGGATTCTGACATTGTCAATATTGAAATGGCTGAACTTGGAGTTGAGGTTCTTGAGTGTCTCATTAGTCCCGACAATGAGTACCTCTTTTTGTCCGAGTTAAGGCATAGACCATTTACTGCCATCCTATCTTGGATTGTGCTGTAAATGTCGTTTAAGGTCCTGGAGTCAGTGTCATAGTCTCCTGTTAGAGTAAGGAGGATCTGTGTATCGTCGGCGTAATTACTATACAAGATACCCAGTGCATCTAAAATGAGGAAGAGGGGGCGCGTGAAGATGTTGTAGATGGTTGGCGAGATGCAAGACCCTTGTGGTACACCGCACAGAATGATGGTGGGCGATGTTGTCTGTGTATGCAAGCCATTGCAGACCAACATTCCCCAATTTAGGGGGTAAAGATATTCAGTTTTCCAGCTCAATTCCCAAAGCTGCCAAATAAAGTTTGAAAAAAGTAGGAGCAAGTTTGCATCCTTGTTTTAGGTATTAGTATGGATCCAATCAGCTGTAGTACCATGGTTATCTGTTCATACTTTCGCCAGGGTGTGCTGATGTAAAGCAATAATCATGATTAATAAGCCAGTAGGGATGTTCCAATTCCTCAGTTTGGTCTACAATCTATGTCTCACCACAGTATTGAAAGCTGCTCTATAGTCTGTGTATGCTAGATAGCACATTATTAATATGGCGTTCATGCCCATTAGCACCCCTGGTTGCCAAAGCGGTAACCCGGGGTGCTAAAAAAAAAGATTTTCCTTCCTACAACGGGACGTGTGTGGCGTACCATTGTAGTAAGGAAATACCTTTTCCAACATGTCTGTAATAGAAAGGGAAGGCAGGGCTCCATGGCGGCCAGTGTGAGGCGAGGGTAAGTAGGGGGGAGAAGAAGAAGAAAAAACAGTGACGGAAGTTAGGGGTAAGATGGCTGCAGGGGGGAGCCGGCCACCAGGCGGCTTGGAACATGGGCTTGTACCTGCGGTTCAAGCCCACGTTCCTAGCCATATGATAGTCTTGTTCCCCTGCCCTGGTGCCAATAGTGGTTAACCCTTTCTTAAATCCTGTTTGATTAAAGGTAACAGTATTATTATTGCAAATCCAGGTATTCAATTCCTGCAGAAGAACACGTGCAAAGATCTTGGTAGGGGGGTCGAGCATCACCAACAGGCGGTAATTACCTGGATCTGCTCAACGCTCTTTCTTAAACATAGATAAAATGGTGCTCTTTAATCCAGTGGCTGGTAGACAATTGGTGAGACTAATCCAATGAAATAACCAATTGAGATCCCTGGCCCCGAAAACAATGTTGACCTTAACCAGCTTATTACAAAGGCCATCAGGGCCAGGTGCTCTGGAAAATTTTATAGATCCAATTATCTTAACTAGGTCCAAGTAACCCAAAGGATACACTCATCGGTCAGCATCATTAATATCAATAGTGCTAGTGGAAGGAATTTTGCTCAGCTATTCTTTAATAAATGCTACCCAAAAATGCTCACATACCCCACAAATGGTACTCGCTCTGAGGTTAACATCATTGATGATATTCCAAAAAGATTTTGCATCATTGGACTGAGTACTAACCACAAAAGCCTCCCATTATGGCCACTCAATAAAGTGCTTCTGTCTTCCCAACTACTTCCGATAATTAACAAAGAGTGTATTCACCACAACATGTTTCATGGTATTAAAATTATTAGAAGCTACCTTACGTAGTTCCGCTTGTAGAAATTTCTTCATATCACTGGGCATTATATCAAAACGATGAGCATGAGGAACTTTTCTTAACCCTACTTCCATCCTTGCCTTTGTGCTTTTATTTTTCAATATACTAGATTTTACCTTGTGTATGTAATTCTCATATTTATTGATGCAGGTTATTTCCTCTGCATCACAGTTGTCTCGACTCAGGCGTTCACATTCCGATACAAAGGCTTAGAGACTAACAAAGGCTTGTACATCAGCAACCACTATATTGTTACTATTCCAAGTAATGCGGTTGAATTTAGGATAAATATTTAATATACCTGTCTCTTCTTCATGCCACGGCATACTAAGCTTGCAATTAATGGAAAGTGGTCGTTCTCACGCCTTCGTCGACAATTCATATCAGTGAGCATAGAGGCAATATTAACCATTACAAAAACATAGTCACTAATACTTGTACTATTAGTGGAGACCCTTGTATTTTGAGCGGGATCTTCAGAGGGGTAATTGCCATTAATCATAGTGAATCAAAAAGAATATAACACATTTTCCCATCTGTGTCCCATTTTACACATACTATATTGGTAGTGTTTAGAATGGGAGGCTACATGAACCTCTTCCTCAATGGTGTCTTTTGGAATTCTCACGTTTAAATCCATGCATAAGATAATGGTTGAGGCTTCCCCAAGTTCTGTTGATAAAGATTCAACTTTACTTAAATTATCCATCTGACCAGCTGCATCTGGGGGTCATATACATTAATGATGAATAAGAAGGGGCCAAAGCCATTACCAAACCCATTATTCGGGAAAGTCAGTTTACCCACAAGGATGTCATTACCGAGGCAACCTATTTTATCAATAGTCACATAAGAAGGCACCCTGATGATCATTGTTCCCTTAGGTCTACCTCTCACTCCCTGCACCTCCAATGTATTAATGGTGCTTCTACCATCACTTTCCAAATGTAGGGTATGCCAGGTTTCTTGCAATGAAACAATCAGAAACAAATCAATCAAATCTAAAAGCCCTCCATACTCTGTTAGATGTAAGTTACCCCCAGTATTCCATGAAAACAACAAGGGCGACTCATCAGGTAGGAAAAGGAGCACATGTTTTAAAAACATTGGGCACCCAATCCCAACAGTCATTCACAATGTTCCCCTTTCCCATTTTTCCCATTATCGTCCAACTTGCATCATTAGATTTTGAAAACGTGACAGACCCCTCAGGGTTGTCCGAAACGTTCCTGTCAGACACTGAGTGCCCCCCAATACACAGATAGGGCATTGATAGCTCTTCACCCTTATTGTTACCATGGCTACTAAAACCATCTAATCCAGAATCTTTAGGTTTCTTGCCATGATCCACTTCACGAGTAATGTCCCTGGAGGAGTTACTAGCATTCCCCAGCGACATTTCTGTAGCTGAATTAAACATCACTGCATCACCAATTACACAGTCGTAGCCTATTCTACCCAAAGCTAAATCATGGTGCATAATATAATGGATAACATCCTCAGACTTGAAATGCATAATCGAAGTAGCACATTTAACATCTTCAATGACATCCCTTATGTGTATATCCTCTCTATCTTTACAGTGAAATGGAATAATGGTTTCTAATAATTCTAAGAACGTTGCTCTATTAATATAGTGCAGATGACTGGTGCAGAATAAACTACTAATCTGGAGTGCCTTATGTTTAGAGGTAGCAGACAATCCAATAGAGTCAGCAATCAATAGTGCTTAGTTATCATTTAGTGCAAGCTGCGTAGTTTGAGCAGAGCAATTCAATCTACCATTGTCCCTAGGAGGCATTACCCTACCACCAAAAACCTTAAAAAGCGTTGCTGTTAAGTGTCCCGAACGAGTCTCCCTCTCCTGTGATTGTAATACCCTCCTTACCTTCCCAATAGGGTCACAAATCTCACTCCTACTTATTGACCCAGAAATTGTCAAACAGTCCTAGTAGTATCTTTAGTTTGTTGTTATGAGGCATCCTTCCATTATAAACCGGGGTTCATTGACTCGATAGGACAAAACAATTCCCCTAAATCAACCAATACTTAATCCTGAATGACTTCATCCTTTTTCTCTTTCCCTTTACTATGAACAATGCATTTTCCGTCCATTGTTTCCAGAAGATGTACTAAGATGTCATCATTTTGTTGTGTCATGAATGACCGAATAACTCCATTATCCCTAGTGTTAGTTACGGGTGGACATACTTCGATGTTGGGGGAATCTTCACTACACGGCTATCCTCATTGTTCTTCTTTTTCTTTTCCCCATTTAGCATCATATTACGCATGCGCGAGCCTCAGCATGCACGTTAAAAATAAAGGCGGTGCCCACGGCAGTTTGCGCCGGGGACCGGAGCATCAACACGTCTCCGGCGTGTGTTCTTGCGCGAATGCTGATGCCTGCATGAGAGCGAGTGCGAGGGGGCCTAGGCCGTGTGCTACCCACACCAGCACACAACACTGGCGACGAAGTGGGATCGGAGTCGTTCTCTGCTCCGACAGCGTCGGAGAGACGGAACGTTGCTCCGTGATTATGGACCCGCTTGAAAGGCCGGCGGCCATCTTGGATTTTTTTTTTCTCAATTCTCATACGCAGCTGCAGTGGTTGCGGCCCGCGAGGGTGCTCGTGCGCCATCTGCCAGCTGCAATTTTTCCTGCCAATTTTTGGACCCTCCACAGCCAGCTGGAGGGTAAGAAGAAGAATTGTGAACTCTACACGTTGAAGCCACACCACCTCCTCACTTGGTGGCGGGGGAGGAGACAGATGATGAGGGTGCTGTTGCCCCGATACCACGCAGAATGCACAGCACGCTAGCCCCCATGCCTGAATTTGATACCACAGGGCCCCCATCCAAACTGGGCCCCAAGTGGCTTTTGTGGGTCAGGAAACTGGAAATGTTTTTCAGAGCCTCGGGGGAAAGAAATGATGAGGCGAAGGTTGCCATTATGATATACTCGGCAGGGACTGAGGTCCACAAGATATATGACTCTCTCAACATCCCCAGAGTGACGTATGACGCAGTCAAGCAAGCACACCGGGACCATTTTCTTCCCATGGCAAATGTGGATTTCGACAGATTTGTCATGGGTGCCGAAAAACAACTGGATGATGAGTCGTTGGACAAGTTTTGTGCCTGAGACACCTAGCGAGCTCCTGCAGGTGGGCGAACGAGGAGGAAATGGTTCGCAAACCAGCTGCTGAAAGGGTGTAGCTCAGGCAAACTGAGAAGACAGGTTCTGAGAGAGCCTGGACTGACTCTACAGCAGATTTTAGACATGGGGAGAGCGTATGAGCTGGCGGAAGCCAGAGGGGCCAGGATGGATGCTGCCACACATTCCAGGAAAGGTGAAGAGGCATTCGCAGTAGGACGATCCGCCCCTGGGAGAGTGAGATGGACTCCAAAGAGAGCAGATGGCCCTTCAACGTCAGGTACCACTTCATCGTGCTCTTACTGTGGGTATGACCTTCCGCACGGTGGCGAATGCCCGGCGAAGTCGAGGGTGTGTGGCCGGTGTGGCACGCCAGGACACTATGCGAGGATGTGCAGAGCATCCACACCTGTAGCAGCGTCGAGAGGACCAGAGAGAGTTGGAAGGGGGGGGTACTCGTAGAGCAAGAGGCATATCGCCTATTGATCAGGACATGCAAGACCTAAATATCGCTGAAGAGGAAGAGGAGGAGGAAGAGATTTTCTTCATTTCCAGCATTGTGAAAGGTCCTGGCACAAGACGCCAACCCACATGTACTGTCAACATTGGTGAAATTCCCACTCCTGTCCTCATAGACACGGGTGCGTCAGTCTGTGTCTTAGCAACCAAGCACTACAAGGCTCTCCCAGGCCCACCAGACCTGTCACCATCCAAAGCACAAATATATGCATTTGGGGGAGATGCGCCCCTGCCCATCCAAGGTGTGTTTGTGGCTCCGGTGACCCATGGACAAAACACCATTAAAGCGAGGTTCTTTGTCACCAGCGTAAGCCCGCACTCCCTTCTAAGCTGTGCCGCATCGGAAGCGCTGAACATTGTACATTTCACCCTTGCGGTGTACCACACTGATCTGGACTGTCTGTTACAATGATTTGAGACACTCTTCGAGGGCATTGGAAAGCTGAAAGCCGAACCCATACGGCTACACATTGATGGGTCTGTGAGACCGACTGCGCTCAAACATCGCCGCATTCCCTTTCACTTGAGGGCACAAGTGGAAGAAGAGCTGCAGCTACTGGTGGATTGTGACATTATCGAGAGGGTAGAAGGGCCCACTCCCTGGGTCTCTCCCATTGTGGTGGCCCCGAAGCCCAAACAGCCCGGGGCAGTACGTATCTGTGTAGATATGAGGTTACCCAATGTCGCAATCAAACGAGAACGTCATCTTACACCCACCCTACATGACATTGTTGGGGAACTCCAGGGAGCAAAAGTCTTTTCGAAACTGGATTTAAGATCAGGTTACCACCAGTTGGAGCTCCACCCCGAGTCGAGATACATTACGACATTCACAACTCATGAGGGGCTATACCAGTATAAAAGATTAAGCTTTGGAATCTCATCTGCGGCAGAGGCTTTCCAAAATGCCATCAGAGGAGCCCTGTCCGGACTAAAAGGGGTCATCAATATGTCGGATGACATCTTAGTCTTTGCGAGGTATGAAGCTGAACACCTCAAGCGATTGGAGAGCACTTTTGAAAGGTTACGCAGCGTGGGGCTGACTTTGCACAAAGAAAAGTGCGAGTTCTTGAAGGACAAATTGGAATTCTTTGGGTTCGTATTTCATGCCGGTGGCATCTCCCCGGATCCGGAGAAGGTGAAAGATATCAAGGAAGCCTCCCCGCCAACATCACCGGCAGAAATCCGAAGTTTCCTCAGGATGGTTAATTATTGTGGCCGTTTTATTAGAGACTTGGCTTCGTTGTCAGAACCCCTAAGAGCGCTCACAAGAAATGAGATAGCGTGGTCATGGACGGAAAAGGAGCAAAGGGCCTTCACGGCCATCAAGGAGGCCTTGTCTGAACAAGAAACCATGGCCTATTTCAACCCTGGCCGTGTGTAAAGACCGGTGGGGGGGTCTGTACTTCTGCTCTCTATATGGTAGAGGAGAGGCACAGAGGACCCCAGCCAAGATTCTCTAATATGGTAGCTATGGGCGAGCAATCAAGGCCTAGCTTCTCAGGAGGTGATGCAGGCTGGTTCTTAAGTACAGTGTATTCCCCAAGCCCCCACAAAGGAATGTCCACACACTGTATTACTGAAAACACAGTCTTTATATAATTAGTTCAAAGGTTATGTACACTTATCACAATAACGCACTTTGTGCTCAGGAAAATCAATAATGGTAAATATCTACAATTCTAAAGTGGTACCACTAATATTAGACCTCATTAAAGTGCATTCACAATACTGTAGAAATGGCACACAGATCAATAAGAAGGAAACCAGCAATAGAGAGAGGAGAGATAAAAGATGGTTGAAACAATAGGCAGAATACTGGCCCTCGCTACTGGACACAGTTCTGTGTGGAGATCCCCCCACCTGGGCAACCTGTAAAATAAAGAGATATATCCCAAGCCCAGTCCATATATTGTTCAACAGTCTTATTCTCTCCTACAATGTTTTTACCCCCCCAATGTACCTGGTGGAGTCGAGTTCTTCGAAGAGGCGTCGACAGATCCTTCTTGAATGACCCCCTTTAAAGCAGGAGTCACGGATCGTCGAGAGGCGTCGAGAAACGTCGAAGACCTCGGGGTTCGGCGACGGGGAATCGACGGCCCTTCTTGAATGCCTTCCCTTTCAAGCGGGAGGCACGGGGCGTCGAACGTCCGTCGACAAACGAGGTAGAACGATGTCGAAGAGGCGGCAGCTTCGTCCGAGCGGTGCTCGTCGGCGTCGGGGCGTCGGCGTCCTGCAAGGCGGAGGTGTGCGGGGCACCTCGATGACAATAGTTCTGGACCGCAAAGATTGTAGAGACGGAAGCCCAGCAAGGGCGTCGAGTCGCTCGAGTCTTTGGGGTCGTGAGGTGGCGGGAAACCCACCGGCGGATTCTCCTCGGCGCGTTGGTCGTCCTCGACTTTCTCCGGCAGGACAAAAGCGGTCGACGGTGCGGACGAGGGAGTCCTTCGAGTCAAATGTTCTTAGGCAAGGAGCGGACGGCTCCGGTCGTCGGCGGCTCGGCGTCAAGTGGTTCCCACGGCTGGGCAACACAACTTCGACGGGCCTCCAGCGGTTACACAGACCTGCGAACCCTGGTCGACGGCAATGGACTTCGACAGCGTCGATGTCCGGGTGCTTCACTTCGATCTCCTCGGCGGTCCCGTCTCGGGTCGGCAGCCTTTCGAGGGTCTGACTTCCAGGGCGCTTCGGCGAAGATTCAGCGGTGCTCGATGGTCCCTCGGAGCACGGGAAGAGGGCGCCTAGCCAGGTCCTCTCTCGGGTCAGTCCTCGACGATTTCGGCAACCTTCAGTTTCTGTCGAAGCAAATGCCACAGCAAGTCTTCTTCTTCCAGCTGGACGTCGAGGATCAGCAAATCCAGTTACTCTTGAGTGGAGACTCAGCTTCTGAATGCTTCTGAACAATTTCCAGTGGTGAGAGGTCCCCAGATATACTATTCTGTCTCTCATCCACACTGCTGGCACACACACAGCAGCCAATCACACAGAAGGGCATTCATGCAGTCAGTCAGCCAATCAGGCACACAGTGCATTCAGGCCACACTCCTCCCTTTCAGACACTCACAACAAGGAATGTGGATTGGGACAAGTACCCAGCCATTCAACACTACACACTGCATTCAGGCCAGTTTCGGGCAGGGCTGTCTCAGTCTTTGTCTCTCATGCCAGAAACCAGACAACCACAACAAGGAGTGTATATTGGTCACACACTCCATTCACCCAGGTCCCACCCACAGGAGGTACCCACAACATACAGTCACTGGGAAGGCTCCAGTCAGTCTAGCTGGGCCTTCACAACAACACCATATATGGAACTTCCACCCAACAGCCAGTCAGGGGGAAGGGACAGAGTCAGGGCTTCCCAGGACTTTGGGAAAAACAAGATAACAGGCAATAGAAAGCAAGAGGCCACAGGGGCCATCTTGTTTCCTATCAGGAATCAACTGATTCCAATGGCAGGGCCTGGGTATCCCAAAATGGAGGACACCCAGAGCACCTGTCAAATTCAGCATGGAGCTGCCACCAGCCCATACCCTGCTCTGTGGGCCACCCACAGGTGCCCAAAAACATACACTAGGGGCACAGGGTTGTACCCCTACCCATGGGTGCCATAAGGGTATCCCATGGGTCTGTTCACCAAACCAAAAGAGAGCTGCACTGCCAGGAGTCCCTCATGGACTCCTGGGCAGAAAACATGACAGAACACACGGTAAAAACAGAAAAAGGACAAGGATTCAGAGGCCCTGTCCCTCAGATGCATTTCCGGCATCACACCGTGAATCTGAGATTGTGGTTGATGCCAGCCCGGTAGGGCTGGGGGCATTCCTCATGCAAGCAGACGGACAAGGGGCCATGTGACCCATTGCATATGCCAGCAAGGCCCTCACCGACACAGAAAGGAGATACTCCCAGATTGAGCGAGAGGCCCTGGCTATTCTGTGGGGGTGCAAGCATTTTAGAATATACATCCTGGGTAAACCCGTTGTAGTCGTCACCGACCACAAGCCTCTAATACCTATTTTGTCAGGCACCTCATCCAAGAAACCCCCTCGAATAGAAAGGTGGATGCTGTCGCTGATGGAATACGGCGTCAGGCTGCTGTATCACCCAGGGACCCATAACCCAGCAGACTATCTCTCCTGCCACCCAGGCTCAGGATGCTCCAGGGACTTAGCAGAAGTAGCAGACTGTGTGGATGTCATTCGCCTGGTCATCGAATCCGCAATGCCCCTCGCTCTGTCAAGACAGGATATTGCCGACGAATCCAACTCCGACAAAGCATTTCTAAGAGTGAAGAGTGCAGTGGCCACGGGAGAATGGCGGGAGATTCTTTTGAACAATGCTCGAAGGAACGTGGAGGTACAAAGAGATCTACAAATTCTCTGGAAGGCTCGAAATGAGTTATCGGTGAAAACAGACGGGCTGTTGTTGAGAGGACACCAGATCGTAATACCCAGAGCATTGGTGGCGAAAGTCCTTCAACTGGCCCACAAAGGACATCAGGGGATGGCCAAGATGAAAGCGCACCTCAGGCTTGAAGTTTGGTTTCCCGATCTCGAGCACAGAGTGGCAGAGTTTGTGAGGACTTGCATTCCCTGCCAAGCCACATGCCCGGTGGAGAGAGGGCCGCCCATTCAGACCATGGAAAGGAGCAATGTACCATGGGGGACGGTACACGCGGATTTCGGTTCCACAGGCAGGGGACTATACTTCCTAGTGGTTACCGACCAGTGGTCACGATATCCGGAGGTGGAGCTGGTCGAATCCACAGCTAGCGACCACACCACCCTGGCGATGGACAAAATATTTGCCACACATGGTTTCCCCTTTGAGATATGCTCGGACAATGGGGCACCTTTCCGAGGACAGCAATTTGCTAGATATTGTGAAGAAAGGGGAATAAGGCATCGAAGAGTTACTCCGCTCTGGCCGAGAGCAAATGGTGAAGTAGAGCGCTTCATGCGGACGCTGAATAAGGTGTTTCGCATATCGGCAAACGGAGGGGAAGACCTACGGCATAACCTATTTGAGTTTCTCTGTGAATACCGCACCACTCCGCATCGATCACTGGGATTGCCCCCGCCGAGGCGCTTTTCAAGAGAATACCAAGAGGACTGATTCCTGAAGCCGAAGGGAGAAGCCCGGGAGTGATCGACAATGCCCAGGTGGAAGCAGAGAGAGCGGATCAGAATGAGCATGAGACAGCACGGCGAAGACTACCTGAGAGAGAGATCGCAGTGGGAGACACTGTGCTCGTCCGCAATAGGAGACCTGAAGGAAAGCTGTCGATGACATACGAGACACAACCACTGGGGGTGACGCACGTAAAAGGGTCAATGATCACCGCTGCCAACGCCTGGGGCACCGTAACGAGAAATGTCTCATTCTTCAAGCGCATAGGGCCAACGACATGTGAGGAAGAACCCCGTCAAGGCCCGGATCAAACTACTGAAGCACCGCTGGAAGATGAAGCACCGCCAGAGAGGCCAGGGACACCCGAAATCCCCACTGGTGAGGCACGCAGGTACCCGGGCCGAGTAGGGCGAAGGCCCCCGCAGAGGTTCCAAGACTTTATCATGGACCTGGCACCGTGGACGGTGACCCCTGACAGTGAAGGTTTTGAATAGAACCACGTTGGTTCGCCAGTTGTCCATTATTTGTTGTTTGGGGGGAAAAGGAGGGATGTTGTGTACGGCATACACTGTTGTACGCATGCGCGAGCCTCAGCGAGGTTCGCGCATGCACGTTAAAAATAAAGGCGGTGCCTACGGCAGTTCGTGCCGGGGACCGGAGCATCAACACGTCTCCGGCGCGTGTTCTTGCGCGAATGCTGATGCCTGCATGAGAGCGAGTGCGAGGGGGCCCAGGCCGTGTGCTACCCACACCAGCACACACCAGTAGTATCTTTAGTTTGTTGTTATGAGGCATCCTTCCATTATAAACCGGGGTTCATTGACTCGATAGGACAAAACAATTCCCCTAAATCAACCAATACTTAATCCTGAATGACTTCATCCTTTTTCTCTTTCCCTTTACTATGAACAACGCATTTTCCGTCCATTGTTTCCAGAAGATGTACTAAGATGTCATCATTTTGTTGTGTCATGAATGACCGAATAAATCCATTATCCCTAGTGTTAGTTACGGGTGGACATACTTCGATGTTGGGGGAATCTTCACTACACGGCTACCCTCATTGTTCTTCTTTTTCTTTTCCCCATTTAGCATCATATTAGGCATGCAGTCTGCACCACTTTCCTATTGCTTCTCTTTACAAACATTTTCACTTAAATGGACTACCATGTCCTTAGAGGTGGTTGATTCCACAATCACTTTATCTTTCTGTCCATTTGCATACATAAAAGCTTGACTAGTGCCTGTCTGCGCTTTGGTCTCTAAGGTTTTTCCCAACTTTCTCTTTCACAGGCTCACTCACTGGTTGGTCAACATGAACTACAGAATGGCCAATCAGTCCAGTCATGGCACACTTACTATGTTTCAGATTCAAAATCATACTATTTAGACAATCACTTGGATTCATTAAAAGATAACATTTTTAATATTATTATGCACAGCTAAAGCACTGCTTCAGCATTCCCGACCAAGTTAAATAGGCAGCGGGGTGGGCAGCTCAATAGGGTTACTCCCAGCAGTCGCTGCCTCCCGCAACTAGGCCTGCTGGAGCTTGTAGTGCATGGAGCAGCAAGTAGGTGTTTGCCTCAGAACAGAGTCAGTAGTTACAATTCTCCAAACAAAATACACCGAAAGTCAGACCTCCCTCCCTCTCTCCCTCCCTCCCTTCCTCCCTTCCTCCCTCCTTCTTTCCTTCCTTCCTCCCCCCTCTCCCTCCCTCCCCTTCCTTCCTTCCCTCTCTCCCTCCCTCTCCTTCCTTCCCTTTCTTTCTTTCTTTCTTTCTTTCTTTCTTTCTTTCTTTCTTTCTTTCTTTCTTTCTTTCTTTCTTTCTTTCTTTCTTTCTCTCTCTCTTTCTTTCTTTCTCTCTTTCTTTCTTTCTTTTTTTCTTTCTTTCTTTCTTTCTTTCTTTCTTTCTTTCTTTCTTTCTTTCTTTCTTTCTTTCTTTCTTTCTTTCTTTCTTTCTTTCTTGGAAAGGGTGGCATAGGCTTTAGGCCATGGATTGATTCCACAGCCCTTTTGTTGCCTGTTGCGACTTGGTGGAGAGAATGGTAGCACGTGTGTCTATTGTGAACTGCTTTCCACACACTAAGTGTTATGTAATGTGCTGTAAAGTTTGCAATCTCTCCAATCTACAAATACCGCCACCCAAAACAGCTTATGTGACAGAGGAATTGGAAGGACATAAGTCAAAGATCTCCAGACATCACATGTATACTGCATAACTCCCCATATTCCATCCCAGGCAAAGTACCATGTGACTGCTGTCAGAGTCATGTGAGGTTTCACAAATACTGACACAAAAGAAAATAACACCTGTCATTAAGCATATGGAAATGTTTGTTCCTGGGCATGTAAGAACTGGGAATGTCAGCTTCTGGCCTTTTGAAAACGGGGCTTAACCATTATTCGGAATGTGCAAACTTTGCTCAGCTGCTGCTGGGTATATTAGGACGGTTCACTTTGGAAAATGTCCATGTGCAAAGGAGCACGAGGGTCTACTGTTTCATATCTGGTGTTTGTAAAGCCTATTCAGCTTGAGGCTATGCATTGTTCAAATGTACTTTAAAATAACACATTTTCACAAATATTCGTCCAGGTGAAAAAATGCTACTAATCAAAACATGCCAAATAATTATATGGATTAAAATCTTGCAATATTGGATCATCTTTAAAGGGCATTTCTGATTGTAGACCAACCCCTCAATCCTGTACCTCTGCTTCTGCCCTTGCATGATGGTTTTGATAGTGGGGGGTGTGTTCCCCCCTACAAAAACCTTCTGGCTACAGGTCTAGATTGAGGCATCCTGTAACACTTACATTCGTGTGTGTGCTCTATCTTTTTGCACTCCACATATACCTGACATTGTTATAAGCGCTGGATCAACAGCTGGGAGTTATCATTTCATATATCAATGCATCAGCAAATTGAAACTAAACAATGCATTCGGGTAGGGGAGGGGGACAGGTAAGTGGAGGAGGATAAAGGGGTGTAGGCAACAATGGAGGAGTAGGTAGCTATTAAATACGAGCACAGGGGAACCCAATGCACAGTAATTAGACATCCAAGCAAGTGATCGGATTCCCCGAGTCATGTCCGAACTGCCAGAACCACTTCATGGGTCCACACATTACAGTAAGCTACATGTATGTGATGCATACATTCACACGCACAGTAGGCACTTGCACGTTATCATGATGTTTGTGTATAATGTAGTGCATGGGTACATCGTAGCATTTCTCATCAGGAAGTCCCACAGGCACCTGGGAAATGCTTTATGAGTCATCGGGCCTCATTACGACTCAGGCGGTAAGGGGTTTACGGCGGCGTAAACAGCGCCGACCCTTACCGCCTGATTCCGAGGTCCCTTAGCGCCATGGAGGTTTTAACACCTGCTTTTAGCAGGTGTTAAAATCCATGGCGCTAAGGGACCTTGATGTTAATTACGCCACCGTAATTTACGGTGGCGTAATTAACGCCTTCCCCATTCCCATTATGCCCTATGGGGCAAAAATGGGAATGGGGAAGGGTAAATGGGGATTGGGGACTTACCGCCTGGGTCGTAATGAGGCCCATCCTCCTGCGTGGGACAGGAGATCATTTGGTAGCAATGTATGCCTGCAATTAAAAATCCAGCGGACAGTTCGCAAAGCACAAGCACTTTCACTTCCAAATCATGTTTAATCACTTTTAGAATTGAACGCACATGACAGCAATACGTTTGTTCTGATCTGACCAGGTTTCTTTTGTTGTGCACCAATGGCTGGACAGTCATCAAAGCACAGGGGGGGGGGCAGTAAAATGTCATCCCGCTTTGTGAATCTGCAGCATTCTACTCATGTGTATATTATATATCAATTGCACATCTGTCATATGTGTAAGTGTTGCTTTCCTTTTGAGAATCGTCACCTCTTTGATCAAGAAAACAAGCAATGCAGAATGAAAGCATGTCAGGCAATCCCAGGCTCGCAGTGCAGACGACGCCCACATATGACCTTTCGAAACATGGTCCTGATTTATGGTGGCCGTTCCTCACCAATCTGTTTCATGTCCTACTTTCAACCACTCATGCCCCCAGGCATCCTGCAACATATCAATCAGCGTCCCCCTACTTAAAAAGGGGAATACATCCAATCCAGCCTGTGTTCTTCAGCCAAATCACCTGGCAAGAGAATGCACTTGCAATTATTCCAGTCAGTGGCTAAGTGGGGGGGGGGGGGGGGCAATATGCAAGCACCTCAGTAGGGGGTTAGTCAAGGACTGGGCACAATGAAGCAGTTTCTGAATTCTCATCTCTTCACGAGCAAGTACACTAGAGGGGAGAAATACCCCAGGGACTTGGCATTTGCAATCCGCTTTCATTGACCTTTGTCACTTGTCTTACCTTTCTGATTCTACACTTTCTTTGGTTTCTTTGAGATTCATCGGATGCAAATGGACTGGCCTACAGGCTTGCCTCAGAGACTGGCCTAGCAGCTGAACACCCATGCCAAGCAATGTCATAGAGCAGAGCAGAGCACAGCTGAGCTGTGGAATGCCTTGATGCCTCAGACTACCGGGCATGAATAGCCCCCTCTGAGAAGTACACAATGATGACGCTGCTGGCTCAAATCCCAAGGCTGTCAGAGCCTGCTTTGCAGAAACTGCCTGCAGTTGAGAAATGTACTTTCGTCCCCCTGTTCATCGAAATGACCTGTTTGTTATCATACGTGCATTAAGTGCTGTTTTATGGGTGGCAAATAGATTTAGCTACTCCATTGTACATAAGTATGAGCCGGGACTGGGAGGGGCAGAGCAGAATGCACCCCTCCTATGCACTGATGTGTGTTTCCATTACAGCCCTTTTCGCTCTACTTCTGGTCTCCTTTGTATGATTTGTGTCCAAGTGCCGAGTGTATGCTGTGCCTGAGGTGGCACGGGGAGCAAGATGAGCACTGGTATCAGTGGAGCAGGATGAGCCTGTAGCAACTTGTAATAAGCCCTAGGCTGTGCTAGATAAGTTGGTTTGGACAAGACTTTCATGAACATACTGCGGGGACTACTCATGTTAAAGACACTTGTAAAGCTTACATTTGCCATAAGTGGCTTCTTGATGCGACTGGCTACCCGTTTACTATAGTTATATCACACTTCAACGGGTGGGTTTTCAGCAACTTCTGAAAGCAGTCATATTTATTTATTTATTTATTTTATTTATTGCATTTGATTACACGCCCAAACCCTTGGGTATCACAGCGTAATCTACATATATCTTCATTTTCATGTCAGGGTTACATACAAATTGTTTTCCAAAGTTACATACATTTATTTGGCACAGTTATATATACAGCTTGGATATCACTATTCTTTGCAGTAGTCTTAAGATACTGAGAGGGCGACCCAGTCCGCTGAAGAGTTGGTGACAGATTTTTAGTATTTGTTAAATAGCCATGTTTTGAGTTGTTTTTCGAACTTGGGTAAGGAAACTTCATAGGACAGGTGAGGGTGGGGGGCTGCAATGGGGAAGCTGGCATTGCCCGTTCTTGAGGTAGAGAAGCGTGGGATAGCTGGGTATTGTTATTGGATCTGAGTGTTCTGGGCGAGGTTTTCCGTGTGATGCAGCTATTGAGGTAAATGGGGGCAGCATCAAATGGGCATTTGTGGGTGGTGGTAAGAGTTTTGTGGAGGATTCTTGTGTGCACTGGGAGCCAGTGTGCATCTCTTCTAAGTTGCGTGATGTGTTCTCTTCTCTTGATGCCCAGTGTTGCTCTGAGGGCTTTGTTTTGTAGGAGTTGGAGTTTGGTTAGGTTATTTTTTGAGGTACATAGCAGTAAAATGTTGCAGTAGTCTATTTTAGTTAGGTCAAGGGCTCTAGCAAGAGTTGTGCAGTTGCCCGTAGATTGGAGAGGCCTACTTAGGGTAATGAGTTTGGCGGTGTAGGCCTTTGAGGAGGCAAGCGCGCTGATGTGAGTGTTCATGGTGAGGTTGGAGTCGAGGTGTACTCCTAGTGTTTTGACTTTGTGGGAGATGGTCATGGGTGTGCCATCGATCGCGATGGACGTGTAGTCTGGGTGGAGTTTGCTGAGTCTGGTCGGGGAACCAATAATGAGAATCTCAGTTTGTTCTCCATTAAGGCAAAGGCTGTTATTTGCCGTCCAATTTTAGATATGGGAATAGATAGTGTTGATGGTGGGCGTGTCCTGTTCCAGGTTGCCCGTGATGGGGATGAGGATCTGTGTGTCGTCAGCAAAGTTTGTGTAAATTACTCCCATGGCATCTAGTGCAGCAAAGAGTAATTTGGTGTAGGCGTTGTATAGGGTGGGGGAGATCCAGGAGCCTTGTGGTACCCCTAGTGGTACCGGAATAGGGTTTGCTGATACTTCTCCTAGGGTGACTCTTGAGGTGAGGTTGGAGAGGAAGGATTTTATCCAGTCCGTGGCCTTCTGGGAGAAGTGGACATTGGTGGAGAGTGTCTGGCATAGTTTGTCATGGTCAATCAAGTGAAACGCCGCTGAGAGGTCTAGTAGTCGTAGGATGCACAATTTACCAGAGTCCCTGATAGCGTCCATCTGGTTTTTTAGATCCAGGAGTGCGGTTTCAGTACTGTGGTTGGGGCGGAAGCCTGATTGTCTTTCCCCCAGTAAGTTTTGTTCAAGATGTGATTGTACTTGGCTATAGGCTATTTTGTCGATGATTTTGATGAGAAATGGCACTGTTATTATTGGCCTGTAGTTGGTGGGGATAGTATGATCTAGCGATGGTTTTTTGAGTAAGGGTGTGACCCAAGCTACTTTTATGGATGCTGGTATTTCGCTGGAATTAAAGGACTCATTTATGGAGCTAGTGATGGTGGGTGCTAGCATGGAGGCGCAGTCTTAAATAACTTTGGATGGAGTGCTGTTGCCTTTACAATTGGAGGGCTTAAGTGACGCTATAGCTTTGAGGACTTGCTCAGGGGTTACATGTGTAAAGTGGAATTCTGTTGCATCCGAGCTAGTAATCCTGATTGGATGTTGGGGGGGCATAGAGTTAAGCTCTAGTCATTTTCTTTGCGCGGCTATTTTGTTTTTGAGCATGGTCACTTTGGAAGACAGAGCGTCCTGAATAGTGGTGCACCAGTCTTTGCTCAGGATAATGGTGCTGGTGGGAGGGATAGGGGAATTCTAGTTCTCTAAAAATAGTGAATAGCTCTTTATTATTGGAGGCTGTGGCTGCTATTCGGTCATTGAGGGAATTTGCTTTGTGGGTGATTACGCTAAGTTTGTAGGTTTTAGATATTTGCTGTAGTTTGGTTTGAAGTTCTGGGGAGTTGTTCTTCCTGGTTAGGTGTTCTAATGCTCTTTTTTCTCTTCTGAGTTCTATGAGTTTGTTGTTGAACCAGGGGGCGCTGCATTTGACTTTGGGTACTTTGGTTTTAAGGGGGGCTACTTCGTCGACTGCAAATTTTAGGCATTGGTGGTAGTGCATGGCAATACTGTCTGAGCTAAGGTTTTCTAGTGGTTTAGTGTTGACAAGGTTCTTGAGAACTGGGTTTAAGTTCTCAGGGGTGAGCTTGCGTGCATTACTGACCTGGATGGGCGGAGGGTTACAGGTTTTGGTAGCGTGATCTGTAACTAAATTTATTTTGAAGTTAATAAGGCAATGTTTGGTCCAGTGAAAATTAAGGACATCTGTTATGGATACTGTGGTGTTAAGGGTGAGTATCCAGTCGACCCATAGTCTGAGGTTCCTCAGATACAAGAGGGCAATGCATTCCAGAGAAGAGGAGCACGGCACGAGGAGTGCAGATGTCATACAAGCTCATGTTTCTCAGTCAGGTTTTTATAAACTGGCCCCATGTCAAACACGACTATGCAGGGAATTCATGCGTTCTTAAATGTTGAAAGAGTTTTGACAGAGTGATCTCAAAGAACTCTAACATTCGGCTTGTGTGTGGAACTGCCTCAATTCATAAAGTGCTTGTGGGGCAAAGGATGGGGTGCATAATGACTAGTTCTTTCATATATTTGTATAGCAGTGCCCCAGTATTTGCACTGATGGGCACAACCGCAGATGCATATACAATATGCTTCAGACACATGCTGCTGTTGCTTTCTTCTAATGTTGCTGGTAAAATCTGCCAGAGCCCGGCAACTGTTGCTTCAACCTATGAGAGCCTTCATGGAAGGATGTGGGTTAGAAATCACATCAGCAAGACTAAGGTCACTGCTATGGGTGGGGATGTTTTCAAGATGAACTCAGGACAATACAGGGAGTTCTGCATGGATATTGTAATATGTGTATGCATTTATAAATCATTCGCTTTTTTTATTTTTGCAGGGAGGGGTTTCCACATGAAACTCTGTACATGAGCATGTACGGCAGACTGGCTATTCCCCCTGTGTCAATGTATTTAAATATTTGGAATGAATCCCCTCTGTTCTTTTCACTGGAGGAGGTGATTCTGTCTCTTAAAGCTCAAAACAATTATAATGCTCTGTTCAAGGCAGACCCTTCCTTTTGGGCCCCTATATTACAAAAATGTTTTAATTCAGTGAATAACTCTCATAACCTGCCCGCCTCATTCAGATCAGGTGCAGTAGTGCTGATTTTCATAAAAGGAAATAGAAACAATCCCTCCAATTACAGACCGATTTTATTGCGGTACTGTTTAGGGAAAGAGTGCACTAAAATCCTAGCAAAACAACTTTTACATTATATTGATGATTTTAAACTTCTCCACCATACAGAAGCAGGATTCTGTAGGGGGAGAGGCACTGTTGAACAAGTATTTCAATTGTCATTGATGATTCTGAAAGATGTCACCCATGGCGTTCATTGATTTAAAAGCAGAATTTGACAATGTTCAACGCCATCTCTTATGGGAAACAATATATGCCTTGGGCCTTCCGCCCCAGTTAGTCAAGTGTGTCTAAGTTTTATATATCCATAATCACTCTACAGAACATTGGAGACACCAAAGAGAATTGACAGATGAATTCCCAGTAACAAAAGGGGGACGGCAGGGGTCTCTCATGGCCCCATATTGTTTTACACTTTTTATGCATGGCCTTGCTAGGTCTCTTTTGGGCAAAATAACTGATGACCCTATAATCGGAAATAAATGTATAAATATTTGGCTATCTGCAGATGATGCAATGTCACTGTCGAATCTCAGGGTTTAAGAAAAACCTTTGACAAATTTGTAGCATTATGTAAAGATAACATGGTAATCATGAATGCATCAAAAACTGAAGAGAACTACAAAGGGAAAGAGGAATTAAGGGTGCTATTAAAAAACAAAAAGAGAATTAGAATACAGGATGGACTGATGATTAGAGAATCTGTGACAGGCCAAATCCAATGGGTAGTGCCGTTGTCATTTCAGGGATTTATGTTAAACATCATGCCCACGATGCCATAACTACAGGACACAGAGGTTCACAGAAAACTTTGGACATTTTAAAAGATGCCTATTGGCTACACATGTCCCAAGATGTTGAGCCCTATACCAGAGGGTGTTTATTGTGTGCACAGTATCAACCTGCGTCACTAGCTCATAGAGCACCATTGATGAAAAAGGGCTAGACACTCCCATGGTCTGATTTACAAGTTGACTATGTCGGGCCTGTGAGGAGATCAGCAAGGGGAAACAGGTACATGCTGTTAGTCACTTTTCTAATGTCTAAATGGGTGGAGTGCATTCACGTTCCAGACTGCAGTGCACCAATGGCGGCCACTTTACTTGTGAATCATATTTTTTCAAGATTTGGTTTACCTCAAAGAATAGAATCAGACCGTGGAAGTCAATTTACTAGTGCATTAATGACAACATACGGCAAATCTTGGGTGTGCAGAGGCAGCTACAAATTTCTTACCAACCTTCCTCTTCAGGGAGAGCGAAACGGTGTAACAGATCGATAGCTGATGCGTTGAAAAAGTTTTTAGCTGAAGCAGGATCCAGTTGGGATTTGAGGCTTCCATTTGTAGTAATGGTTCTCAGGTTGATGCCCTCTAAATACACAAATCTAAGCCCCCATGAAATCTTGACAGGAAGAAAAATGGTTCTGCCACAACACTTACTTTACAGAACAAATGAACAGGGGCTTGTAAATGCATCCACAATTCATGAATATGTGGAAGAATTAAGAAAGCACTTGCAATATGCGTTTGCATTTGCGCCACACAATTTGGAAAAGGCTGCTGACGGTGCAAAGACATATTATTATAGGAAGGCATCTGTGAGGGAATATGAAAGAGGAGACCAGGTGTACACGTTTAATTTCAGAAAGAATAAACATAAAAACTCTAAATTCCTTGCATCATGACACGGGGCATACAGAATTGTAGATAAGGTTTCACATATGGTTTACAGAATTGCTAAAAAGGAGGGAGAATTAGCAGAGGAACAGTTTGTCCATGTTAATCAAATTAAGCCCTTTCATCCGAAACATGAAGTGAAAAGACTAGAGCGAGTTGAGACTATCAGGGAGTGAAAAAGTGAAGCACTTACCTATTAAATAGAATTACCAGAACAGGTAGATAGGTGTTAATAGTGCAAACATGTCAAAACGAGGTTTAAAAAGGTTAAGAAAAATGAAATATATCAGGTTAGGTAACAAAAATGTAAGTGAGTAACTAAGAGAAAGGAGTGTTGTTTTTGAGACTGTTATCTGAAAAATACCATGTGGTATTAGTGTGCTTAATTCATGTTATTTTCAGTTGGTCATAAGGCGATGTGTTGGCTGCATGGTATGTTATTTGGCATAATCTGCATTTGTGTTCACAACTGAATTTGATTCCAGATATGCCGGTGAGAAAGAAAAACTAAAAGGTTTGATGTGCTTGATTCTAAAGTTGTCTTTTCTTTTTACTTTAGAAAAAAAATGTTTTCCCCATCAGCGCTGGATCCTTGGAGCGCCAGATCCCTGGAGGATGCCACTGTACTGGAATCCCCTGAAAAGCCCCCTGGACTGAATAAGGGGGGTGAAGATTATGACCATGAAAGATGTGAAAATGATGACCCCAAAAGAAGTCCCATGAAGTTCAAGGATGGAGTTTCATTCCATCAAGAGTGGCTTCCTGTGAGATTTGTAAATTATTTAAAGACTATTTTTATTACAAAGACAATTTTTATCAGAAACTGATTTTTACTGGGGTTTATATCTGAGGCCAATTGCATGGTTTTATGGATTTATGTTTTGTAAATTTGAAAATGTTTTCTTTAATATTTCAAGAACAAAAAATTCTAAAATAATTCAAAAACAAAACAATTCTAAAAATATAATTACTAAATAGATCACCAATTAAAAGAATATAAACGATAACGGTGATCAAGAAATAAAAAAAAAGAAAAAACAAAAACAGTAAAAAAACATTCTACAATTTTGTTTTGTTATTAAGATGTGGTTTATTGGGAATAGAGCATATATGTTTGTTTTTGCTGCAGTGATTTTGGGTTATATCCCAGCAGAAAAAAAGGAAGGGGTGTAGAAAGAATCTAGGCTGTGCATTTGAACATCTAGACTCTGCATTTCAGCATTCACATTTTAGTGAGCATTTGAACTTTAACTAGGGCTAAGGGTGTGAGACACATTGTCGGACTCAATAGTATGACTCTCAAACTGAGTTTAAATAGATGCCAATGCACAGCGCACATAATAGTAAATGATCACTTTGCTCCATTATGTTATTTTAGTCGGCTGAGTTGCACTGAAAATATAATACTAACATGAAGCTAATATACTAATTAACCCAACCCGATTTAACATGTAACAGATTCCCCTAATAACATTCAGTGCAAATTAGTCCATGAAATAAGCTGGATGCAGATTGAGCAACATGCATGAAGCTCTGAAAATGGCAATTTACACATGCAGGCTGAATCTGTGTTTTAAAATGAGGAAGGAAGATTCGCTCCTAAAGACAGATCATTGTATTGGAGCAGGAAGCACAAGAAAAATGGAGCAAGTTCTATTCAGCAATGCAGTTAGAACAATGAGAAAAGGCACAGAGGAAATTGCGTTATATTTTAGTGGGAGGACCTGGTCAATGGCAGGTGCTCTTGGTTGACAAGGGGTCGGATCAAAAGGATGTGAGGCAGAGTTGGAGAGGCATTCATATTCTTGCATTGACTGTTGAAGAATGCAGACGTGCCGGTTCCTGGGCAGACTATTTCCAGTGCTTGCAAGATGACTGGTGGGCTGTGCATCTCTCTCTCCTGTGCTAGCATCCTTACAAGAACTGCACAGTCTCAAGAATCCTTATCTGGGCTGAACCTGTGTGAGGTAGGCAGAAAGGCTGGGAAGGATTTACTGCCAAGCTGAGTTGGGGAATATCACCAGATTAATCTAGGTAAACATAACAGTAATTGAGGAGCATGTAATGTACGGGAGAAATGCTTACAAGTTATGTGATAGAAATATGTTTGTTTTCTTAAAGTATTTCACAATCTATATTTTGCGTGGATTGACACTTTGAAGCAAGCTTTGTTAAGATAAGAGAATTATAGCTGCCAAGAATTGCAAGAAAGAAACATTCAAGGTTACATCAGACCTTGCGTTAGCCAGCCAGCAAACAAATGTGTATCTGAAGCTTATTATTAGAAAAAACGATTTAATGTGTGCAAGCTCCCTAATGAAATGCATTTTATCCATGTCTAAATGTAAGTCTTTGTAAAGCAGTATAGCAGAATACAACTGTTTGGTCAGTTTCTGAATTGTTACATTTTATAAAACCATAAAAAAGAAAAACAAATTGGACTAGCATTTTATTATGTGTCTGAGTTATTGTTAACACATATTATGAGGTCCAACAGGTGGTAACCCTATTTTACCACAGGCAGTTATTCACATTTTACCACATGTGGCAAAACATAAGATAAATTACTTGTGGGAGTTGAGCCTTTCAGAGGTACTACGCGTGTGTGTGCGAGTACAACTATTTTGTGATATGAAATCACCAACATGGTATTGTACATAAGATACCACGGGCAGATAAGTCCAGTATTTGTTTGTTGTTAGTGACCCTGGTGAAATATTTATTAGGCAGTATTCTGAAATTAGTCTCACTACTATAAACATACCACAAACATACCACCATAGCAAAGTACAGCAAAATACCACATAAATAGCATGACACACTAGATATAACCCCAAAATATATCCTACACATAACATGCTAATAATGAATGCTTCAAAAACCAAAATTATTTCCTGTTGTAGAAAACCAATACCTGCTTTGAATATTGAACTGGATGGAATGGAAATGGCAAATGTAAAATTCTATGATTATTTGGGTGTCCGCTTTGATAATGTAGATTCATGGAGCACCCAGATTAAAAAGTGCAATTTGACTTTGAATAGAAATGTTGGTTACTGTTTGTTAGTGTCATCATTCTAGCCACAATGCAAGTGTACAGGGCCCAGGCACTTTCAGCCACTTTGTGTGCTGCAGAAGTATTACTTCTCTCAATGTTAGCGAGAATACATTTTTAAAGAAATCGATGGGTCTAGCACATGGCACTCCAAGCGCTGCAGTATCCATGGAATTAGGGCAATCGCGCATTATTAATCATGCTCAATTGAGACCAGTTTTTTTCTGGATCAAGCTCTGAACATCTCCAGAGTTGGGGGTGTACAAAAGGCATTGCAGGACGTTTTCAGTACCAATCATTCTCGGCCTTGGTTATGATTTAAACATGTAATAATGGTGTTGCTGAAGATTAGCTTGAGTGACTTTTGGTCTGCTCCAGAATCTCTGAGGCCGTAGAGTTCAGAGCTTGTGAAATCAGCAAACTGGAAATGGGCCTTGATGGATTTGCTGCGTGCCAATGAGCCACAAAAGGCCTCTTCCAAGATTACATGCTTAACAAGAATACAATTGGCCTGGAATGATATCTTACCTGGATTGCGAAACCCGCTGAAAGGTACATAAAGGTGCATTTTGAAACCCTCCAATTAAAATATTTTACGAAGAACTGGACAAGGGAAGGAAACACTGGTTGTCTGATGTGTGGTCATGCAAGGGAGGATATCTATAATTATATGTTTTTCTATCCTTTTTGAAATGTTTACAGTGAAAGTGACTTGCACCGCCATTTAAATTAAACAATATACCTACAGTACTAAGGGCCCTGGATTTCTTCAAAAATCCAAATAGTACCACCAGGTAGGTTAATCATTTTTCTGAGTGGGGTGAAGGACTGTAACAGTAGTTGCACGAGGATCCAGGAACAGTCGAAGTCATGAATTGTTGTAGTGTCATATTGCTGTCATTGAGAAGCTCACCAGTTGTAAGCATTGGCCATGGAATTGGGGCACCAGGGGGAAGGAAAGAGGAGAGGTGAGGTCATGGTAGGTACTTGAAGATGGGTGGCAAGTTGAATCAGTTTAGGTGGGATTGAACATCCAGTGAAGGGCAGTTCATTTTTAATGGCCATCAGGCAGTCTGTGATGCATGAGGAAAGCTCTAGGATAGAGGAGGAGAAAGAGAAAACGATGTAGGGATCATCACCAGAGAGACGATATGAGATCCGAAAGGAGGAGATGAGCATCATAAGTGACAGAGTGTAGAGAGTGAGTATGAGAGGACCGAAGAGAGACACTTGAACGACCCTGACTTGTGAAACAGTTGCAGAGGCCGTTCCAGTGATTTAAGGATTGGAAAGGGATTGAGCAGATTAGGAGGACGAAATCCAGTCCAGAGCAGTGCCTTGGAAGCTTAGGTGAGAGAGAGTGAAGAGGAGGGATTAGAAGTGAACAGTGTAAAAGGCAGGTAAGAGAGCAAGCTGGAGCACGAGAGAGGAAAGATGGGCTGTTGTGAGAAGTTGGATGCATGGGTTACCACTGTTGACATGGAGCCATGGCTGGAGAATTAGGATGGAAGGGTTCATGGATTCCTTGACACTAAATCTGAGTGGTGATGTGGTTTAACACTAACAGCTCTATGATTTTGAAATTGTGAGGTAGAAGAGAGAAGGCTGATTTTGAGAAGGCTTTTTTAGATCAGCTGTGCTTTTTCAGTGGGGTAGGATGGTGACGACTAATAGGTTGGAAATATCCCAGAGAATAGCTGGTCATCTAGGGATGTGAGAGATTAGTGCATGTAAGGGGTGTCAGCACATAATGGTGTGGGGTGTAACAGAACCTTCTGGAGCAAAGGCAGTGTTATTAGTCATCTGGATGGGTCCAGTTGAGCCAGAGATGTAAGGGAAAATAATATAAGAGTTGTGGAGGTGAGAGGGGTCAGATACCGTATTAATGGAGGAAGGCAGAAGGAGGGTAAACAAGTCAGTCAAAAGTGTCACAGATCTTTGACATTTTAATAGTGAAGGTCCAGACAAAGAAATCGACAGAGAGAGAGAGAGAGAGAGAGAGAGAGAGAGTGCGAGAGAGAGATAGTGCGAGAGAGAGAGAGAGAGAGAGAGAGAGAGAGAGAGAGAGAGAGAGAGAGAGAGGAAGAGATAGTGGACAGGACAGAAAACACGGACTGCAGGCTCCAGGATAACATGTGGGATGAGACAAATTGAAGTGAGGAGGTTGTTATAGTAAAACAGCTTGGCTTGGGCAAGGGCTGTGGAAAACATTTGGAGAGATTCTTTGTTAACAGCAAGGAAAGATACGGAGATGGGTTTGTGCCCGCAACATAAGGAGGTTCACATTGGTTTTTAATTGAGTTCCAAAGTTGATGACGGGGCAATAAGGAGTGAAGAAGTGGGAAAGTGAGGGGTGCCCAAAGGCAGCATTGGGTATATAGTTAACATCTTCAAAGTATTTGCAATGGAGTCATTAAGACATGGAGAGCATGCTTGGAAGAAGGACCTGATCATGGTAGGGATCCATGGAGTCAAGTCAGAATTTGCACTTGGTGATCGAGGAGATGTGAAGAGTGCAACGTGATGGTGAGTCAATTGTGGTGAAGCACAAGCGGATGTGATCAGATTGTAAGGGGCCAATGGGGGGTGAGTACTGGAAAGAGGGGAGGAGAGTCTCATTGAATGTAGGTTGGTTGGTTGTAGAGGGTGAACAAGGCATGTTAAAAGAGGGAGGAGTCAAGCTGAAGACAGTGGGATTTCCTAATGTTTTCAGGGTTATGTTCGTGCATGAGCATGGACACAGTGGTTGAGAGCACCAAGGGGTGATAGTGAAAATTATCGTGAGAGGAGTTGGAGCAAACAGTTGAATAGCAATTTCAAAAAAAAGAGGAAATGATGATGGATGGGGAAGGTGAGTGATTGTGTGTCTTTGCTGATTAGGACACATACCCAACAGCCTTCTTGAGAAGACGCAAGAAGTAGTTCATGGTAGCTAAGCCAGTGTGACGGAATGCTAGTGTGCTAGGCATTGGGAATGATCAGGTTTCTATGATGGCTGTTACTTTGAGGTGGTGGTCAAAGGGATTGGTTAGTAGGAACGCCTTGTTATATAGGTATTTGTGGACAAGGAAGATTGGGAAGACCCGGAGTGACTCCTCTAATGAGGGAGGAAAGGGGGCAAGAGGTGCAGATAGTGAAAATAGTGTTGTTCCAGGTTTGTTTGGGGAAGGGCGTAGTGATGAGTGGGATAATGAAAAAGGATGAGGATAGACAGAGGCATGATGAGGATGGAGGTAAAAGATATGAGAAGGGAGAAACAGGCGCAAGATGGGTTTCTATTTGTCAGACGTAGTTACACGGGCTACCTATGGGCAACGTGGAGTTACAAAGTAAAATTAAAATAGTACTGCATTAGTAACCAACAATAAATACACGTAGGCTAGTATTGACCAAATTAAATTCGAGTAGGTCAGTACTGAAAACCAGTGGTTTAGAATAAGGCTACTAATGACCACCAATATATACATTTAGGCCAGTAGTATCCACACGAATTTGGGTAGGCTGGAAGTAGCAACCAATAATCAAGACATTTAGGCCAGTCCCTACCGAATAAGTGTAAGTAGGCCAGCAGCGACCAGCAGTAGCTCAGAATAAGGCTAGTAGTGACCAACAATAAAATCCACTTAGGCCAGCAGTGACCAAAAAATGGAAGTAGGCAGGTCGAGACTACAGCCAGAGACGTCTTTATGGGAGGGCAAAAGGGGCACTTGCCCCAGGCTCCCACCTTGGAGGGGGCCCCACAACGCTGCCTACTCTAAATAAATCAGTTCACGTTGTTTATCCCACTTAAAAAGCACATTTCAGGATATTTAAAGGCTTGCTGCTGAGACTTCAATCCGGTTGCCTGACTGTTGTTGAAAAGAACATTCTGCTTTGATCCATTAATCATGAAATGCTTTGTGTTCACTGTGGTATTCATAGTTTGTGTGTTCGCTAAGACACAATTCTTGTACCATTATCACCTTTCTGTTGTGATTATATTGATCATGTGCAATAGCCAAAGTTCAAATGAATATTGATAAATGTGAGTGCTCCAATAGTTCAGAATATAGCTCAGTGTGTTAAACACTCATTGCAGAGTTTTGTGTTCATATGCAAGATTACAGTAACAAATCACAGCAAGGTCAACTCAGCATTTCTTATATCTGAATCTGATAACATCTGTGTATTTGTAGTTTGTTTTATAGCACAACAGGTGCTATTATTAGCAATGTACCTGCACCATGTAGTGGTTGCTGTAAAAGCAAACAAATCATCAATGTGGTGAAGGTCTAGAAATTGGTTTGTTCAGATGGGGTTTTGTAAAATCTAGGCAGCCACCCCAAATGATGAACATAAAGTGTTAGTTTCGAGAGGTGATAAGCTATCCATATTCAAAAATGTGGAACCAAATTGTTCATGCTTGTATCCTGGCTATGCCAGCCGACAATACAGTGATCCTGGACAAATCATTTCTATCACTGACAGTACTGTGGTGTCTTCTGTAAAAATGAATGCCTTTTCAAATGCTGCTGGCATTGTTCAGTCCATTGCCCAATCATAGAAGAGAGAGGACCAGATATTGGAGGCTTCTGGCAAGCATATTTTAAAGTCTGCTTCTTTGACATAAAAACAGTTGGCTTTTTTGTACAACTCAAAGGTGTGTCTGCTCATTTATAAATAACAATTTCACAAGCCTGTGTTTTCGGTGAATTTAAAGCATTACAGTAGAAAAGAGAAACCCAGAAAAGGTATTTGAAGATCACTTCAATGACTTCCCTTATTGATGGAGACAATGAAGCAACAATCATTACCATTTTGCATAATGCGCTTCTATATCATTTTGCTTTTCAAAGTTGACATGTTGGGTTATACAATGTGTCTACTTTCCAAGTGAGTTCTATACAATGTGATTATTTTAGTTTATTGTAAGTGCTGAGAAAGAAAATGGTGAAGGGCAGAAAGTGCAGAGTGGGTAAAAATCCCAGTTTCATATCTTAACCAATGTGTGATCCTAGGCATCCCATTCAATCTTGTATTGCCTAACCTATCAAAATTGCCAGTCTCTTAAAGCTTTCAAAATTGTCAGCATGTATAGTTATTTCGTTCTCATGGTTTCATTGGCTTTAGTGCTGCTTCTTCTTTAAAAATAGTAGGCATTGATATACTGCACATCCATTTGTTTCTTTGCTATATAATGCTTGAAAATCATGTCCCTCTTATAATCTCAATTTGTCTGGATAAGGACACCTCTCTGGTAGTTTCTAATCTCCATCCACTATCTACTATATGGTATGTGTAGCTTACTCTTTGCATCCAATGTGTCTCCTGTAGCCATGCCTGAGCACTTTTGCATTCTGTGAGGGAGTTAATCTGAGTCGTTTGTCTATTTTGGATTATGTGCACATTTTTCATATGATCTGTCCCACATTTATACTATGGCAGGTATACCTTCCTCGTGACAGCTATTGATGAAAAGTGTACTATACTTATGATAGACCATAAGTACCCTCATGATGGACTGCTAATGTTGGCCTTGAAATGCTACTTTATTATCATTTTGATTACAGCAAGCATCAAGAGGGTAAGAGGACTGAAAGGGTACCCTTGCCTATTTTGATTGCTGCAAGGCAGCATATCAACCTATGTGTTGTCATCACAATGTTGGGGACACAACCAGGTACTCAGCACCCCTTAATTTTCCTGGGTTCATGCAGGGGGGCCCCAAAGGTGTCTGTGCCCCGGGCCCCAAAAGTGCTTAAGATGGCCCTAACTACAGCAGTTACAATCAGAGCATTAGGGACTCAAAGGCATTTGTGACACAGGTAGATGTTGACATTGTAAATGATAGAACTGTCCTGGGCAGATGGTTGAGGCATGTTTGAACATGTATAAGACAACATCGGTGGGCATTTCCAAATATAGGAGTTATGGGTGCTAGGAACTCTCATTATTATTTTTTTTTTAACAGAGAAGAAGAACATTGCAATCCTGTCAGATTGCATTATGTTAAACCCCTACAATTTTGGGGTTTGAGTGTGGTGGAGCAGTGAGGTCATCTTTACTAAACCAATCATTTGTGATTGCTTCAAAATTTCTGCTGATTTGAGGGCTTATTGGCTTAAGGATGTTGAGGATGAGGTAACAAAAAACTGGCAGGAATTATGGTTCTCCTCAAAAGACTTACTAAATAGGGTGGCAAAAAGAAAATGTATATTGATGTAACGGGGAAGGCACACCTAACTAAGCAGTCCGCTAAAATGAGTCAACAAATAGGGGGCATTTTTCGCTTCATATCCCGTTGTGAGGGTCAACAGCTAGTTGTGGTTTCTAAGAAAGATGTCACACAATCAAAGGCAGTTTTATTATATGGGGCTCCATTGTGGGGTTTCCAGAAGGATGGTGAGTTACAAGTCAAGGAGAATATAGTTTTGAGGAGATTATTGGGACTCCCTAACTCTTCAGCATGCACTGCTATTCACAGAGAACTGGGCCTGGAATTTTGAGAGGATCAGTGGGCATTGGCCCCTATACTCTTTTGGGTTCGGTTAAGGGCGAACGCTCATGCCTCTCTTTGTCACTTCATCATTCTGTTTTGGAGCGGACGGGTGGCAAAAAAATTGGTGGCCGGACTATATAGCAAAAGCCTTAGGAGAGGCCAATTTAAGTTTGTTTTTCTCTCCAGCAGCTCTCCTATCTAAACCAGAGGCGAATGGGTATAAACTTGTTCTGGGTGAAGCGTTTGCCAAGCGCAGAATACTTCTGAAGTATGACATAATCCTGCCAAATTGCATGTAAAGATTAGCCGACCCTTTGTGATTCAACCGTATTTATACTGGGGTGTTCATAAAAATGACCATTGATTAATCACTCAGGCAAGGTTTGACTGCTGTTACGAGGGAATACCGTGAACTGGAAAGGTTATGCGGATTCCGCTGCCTGCCCGGTTTGTGGGTATAGTACTGAAAATTTCCCACATCTGTTAATATTTTGCCCGGGGTATACCGGTAGCCGGAGAGTGACATTAATTCCAGTTCTTAGGGAGTCTAAGATTTGGCATTACAGAGAAGCTATTTTCATTCTTTTAAGTGCAGACTCTGTTTTGGTTGCACCGGCATTACTTACCTATCTGTAAAGAGTGATGTGTTTTAGAAAGGCGATACTATGGATTCAGGGTGAGGAATGCCGTTGATCTCTATGTTGAGTGGTTTTGAACAGGCCATATTGTTTTTAGATATGTTCTAAATTGTATTAGTATTGGAAGTGTATATTGTGTTTCTTGTGGTTCTTGTGGATGCGTTTAAAGGATGGGTCTTATTCATGTATGTATTATGTTGGCTTTATGTGTTTTATGGATTTTTGGAATCCGAAATAAACTTTTTTGACTTGACTTGAATACACATATATGTCAGATGTGAGGGCAGGAACAATACTGGCCAGAATAAGAGTATAAACATACTTACCTTTAAAAATAGATGCTGGTTGAGAGCAGTACCTTCTCTCGTGAAACATGTTAAAAAAAATGAGCGCCAAGAAACCACAAAGGTGGCAACAGTGCACGGTATAAAAACATAACATAACTAGCCACTCATATTAGAAATTGCACCACCTTCCATTAGCATCTTCTGCACAATGTTTGCCTGGTTTCCGGACTAAGAGATGTGTTGTTTTTGGAGTAACAGATGTTTCAGCCAATTTACCCTCACACCCCAATCCGAGGTTTGTCCAACGGAGTGAGTACAAATGAGTTCATTTGGTTTATGGTTACACGCCCGGTGTGCATGATGCAGCTAGTTACTGAGGAAGTCTCTTTCCATCGTGTATTATGTTGTCCTCCCTCACGCGCCGCTCTACGGATAGCACAGCGAGTTGAACGCTCGCCTCTGGCATCTGTGTGAAGCCTGCCGTGGCAGTGTTCGAATCACAGCAAAGTCAGCTCCGCTCAGCTTTTCATCCTTGCGATCCGATGTCGATACATTAGTATCACTCTGTAGAATAAATATGCCATCTGTTATTTCAGCGCTGTATATAAACGATAGATTTAATTGTTATTGTCTCTGTGGCGTTTGCTGCGTTTTCCTTGCCCCCCTCCCTCTGGCTTTAGTGTATATTTTAGGTGATCCCCCTGTCTGTTATGCTTTACGGGCTTCTTAACAGTGGCACTGGGAGTAACTCCTTTTGGGGGGGGGGCTGAAGGATATTGTTTCCCTTACGTTACGTCCATATGACTTGTTGGGCCGTTTTAGACTCCATTTAAGGTTGGTTGGAGTTGTTATTTCAATAAATTAATATCTTGTATTTACATATAATGAATGTACATTGAAAGGTGCATTTAAATAAAATGCTTATTTTGGGAGCGCCTACTGGAGTTGCAATTTCTCAGTTATGTTATACGCTAGGCTGTTCCTGGCATAGTGTACCTGCCATTTCAGTTATAGGTGCTGTGATGCACCTTGGCAAATAATACTTATTACACATGGGCATCATGCTTGCATCTTCCAAGCTTTGAATGGGGGCTTTCTACAGATGGCTCCCCTTTTATGGTGAAGTGTGGTCACATTGTATCCCATGTCCCAGCTGCTAGAAATGTCCCTTCGCTACGATTTCTCGTGAGCAATTAAAACGTGCTCGTCTTGAGCGGCAAGCAATTTGAAGAAAGTCGGAATGCATGGCCGCTGCACTTTGTGTATCAGGGGAGAAAATACTGGAGGAGTGAAATATGTCAAACATTGTGCTTAATATTTACCCCCCAACCCTCCCCCCCCTTTAGGTTGGTTTCTTGGTGACGAGGTTATAGCTTCCGACGGCCATTTGGCTCAATGCGAGGCTGTGCACGCGCCTGTCTGACGAATCGTGGTGAGGGACAACCTCAATTGCTGTCACTCCTAATGTGATATTTTTAGCACAATTAAAAACCTCCTGTTTATTCCTCGACTCCATGCAATATATATTGTCCTTCCGAGCAGCACGCGAACGCGTAACCACGGTTATTTCACAGTGACCACCTAGTAACGTTTGCAGGGCATTTAAGAAAGAAAAATACAGGGAGCTTTGCAAAATACAACTTCAGAATCATTAGCGCTCTCTTTCTCTTAGTGGGGCTTATTGCTTAGCATGTCAGGGCGGAAGAACGGCCATTTTGTATAAATCAACCAAACACAGAGAAAGAATGACACTTCAGGAATATCGTTTGCCTTTTTTTTCTAATAGCTTCCACCACTCCTGCGGGTCAAAGGCAGCTTTTATTCCAGTCTGCTTTTACAAATTAATGTTTTGAAGGCAACGCAACAGTCAAGCTGCTTTGGAGTACATCAAATTATATGCTGGTTGATAGTGTTAGCGGGATGGTTTAAGCATAAATTGCCCATAATACCTTTTAATAGAAGATCTAAATGCGTTTTGTCCCCTGCTAAAAGCAGACGCCTCCTTGGCGCTGCTTAGAATCCCATTTGCCATGTATATTGTGATTAATACCAGGCTGGCTAATCTGCATTATGTGGTCTAGGTTCAGCAACCTCCCTGTGAAATAATGAGCCTTCAAGAATAAAAAATATGTTCACTATAAAGCTGCCTATTCGGAGAGGCACTGAGCATATTCAAATGAATTGAAAAAATGAGGCTTCGCCCAGTAAATTCGCTCTAAAGTGAAACTTGCATTCCTCAATTTGTATTTAGCTGTCAGGGCCCGAGCACTAAAACTGGACGAGCCATCAAGCCTTTGCATATGTTTTCTATAAATACCTTTTCATGTCTGATTCGGCTGCCATATTGTAGGGTAGGAAGTGGTCCTGGGGGAGCGCGCCGCCACTGGGATGCAGCCAGCAGCAGTGAGTTCACTCACTAAGTAGCATCTCCAGACAAAGGAGCAGCACTCATATTTTATGAAATATGTAATATGATTTACCCAAGGTTGTCAGGAGTGATGAATTTCAGCCAAATGCACGGTAATAAATAGACAGATGTGCTGCATGTGTTTGACTTATGACCTCAGGCGTTCTCAAGTAAAGTGCGTTTGAAGAATCCTTTTATAGATTGCAAAGTTGTCTATTATTTTTGGAGGTTTTTCTTACTTTTATACCATTAGGTTCTATACATTTTTATTTTCCCTGCAGCTTTGTAGTTAAACAGTGATGCAGACTTACACAGGAGAACATGTAAATGTGAGTTAGTGTCTGCATGTGTTCTTTTTACTACTGAAAGCAGTATCTGCAGTGACAAATTATGAAACAGTTGTACATCTAAACTCCTGAAGGTAGATTTATGTTGAAATAGTGTACAAACTCTCAAAATAAAAAAAGATTCTTGTAGAACACGCACCAATTAGCCCATATTAATCACTTCCTTGTTAGCGGCTCAGGTCACCTTACATAATTGGAACATTAATAAAGAAATCTTGCATCGTGCAAGTGCCATTTTGCACACCAATTCTTACTGAGATAAAGGGCCTCATTACACGGTAGGCGGTAAGGGTTTACCGGTACCGGTAAGGGGACAGGTACCGGTAAACCCTTACCGCCTTATTATGAGTTCCCTTTGCGGGACCCGACCTTAACGGCTGGTTTTACCAGCCGTTAAAGTAGGGTGCCGCAAAGGGACCTTGGTGCTAATTACGGTACCGCAATTTGCGGTACCGTAATTAGCCCCTTCCCCATTCCCATTATGCCCTATGGGGGCAAAAATGGGAATGGGGAATTTACTTGGTGGATGGGGAATTACCACCCCCGCTCACCTTGGAGTAGGGCGGTAATTCCGCCATCCACCAAGGCGGACACAGTAAAATACCGGCGGCAACCATGGTGCTAATAGCGCCATGGTTACTGCCTACCGTGTAATGAGGCCCAAAATGTTTCCTACAGCAAATATGTATTGCTTCGATGCATTTCTGCACCTGTCGTAGTTTGCACGGTGAGTACAAATGTCACTCTTGCACTACCTAGAACATGTGGAGTAGTTCAGTTACAAATATATGTAAAGATATGGACCGTAGCATCGAGGATGGAAGAAGGCATAATCACTATGTTTTATTCAAAAATATATCTTTTATTTCAAATTCTATCAATCACATTGGTCGTACTACACCCACAAAAATGATTAACATTGCATATTGCTGTTTAGATATAAATCTGACTCCATTCAACAATCAAACTAACTCAATCATACACAACATTCATTGTTTGTACATACAATTCTAGTTCCATATTCACTATGACCATCTGACCAAATGTTTAGCACACATTTTTAACACCCTGTACAAATACATATGTGGCTATCTGTTCTGCAATAGATTTAACTCGTCGCCACGTGTTTCAGTTGGTTTTATGCAAGCTTTTGGTCTCGCCCTCTGTTTTCCCAGCCTTCTTCAGGACTGAGGTGGGTCGTATTGTGCCTCACTTCTAGGTGTTTGGAGTGGGAGACATCACCAACTTGAATCTTGGGGGTAGTGCAAAAAGGAGGACCAAATCCTCAGGGCTCCAGTGAATGGATTGGTTCTCAGCAGAGCTTGGTCTCTTAACACATTGGAGATCCTCAATTATGCCGTCTTGTATTTACCGTGGTCAGGAATGGCTAGTCCAAGCCACAGGAATAAATCAGAGGGGCAGCCCTCTGTCCTTACAGTATCCTGCACATACTGGAGTGCCGGCTTACTTCGCATATTTCAAGGTTCTATTCCATTGTAGCTGCATGCTGTGCACTCCGTTACAGGTTTGTTTGAGCGCACGCATACTGTGCGCTACGTTACAGGTTTGTTTGGGCATACGCCCAAACAAACTTGTAACTGAGCGCACAGTATACAGCTACAATGGAGTAGAGCCTTGAAATATGCGTAGTAAAAATAAGCTGTGAGGCTAATTTGACCTGCAACAGGCCATACAAGTTTGCTGAAGGGCCAGAAAAGCTTTTGAACCACCAACCTCAGAACTGGCCAATTCGGACAAAGAAGCAGCTGACACCGAGGCCAGACTCGCAAGGTGAATGCGTGTCAGACAGAAAAAAAGAAGAGAGCTTCAGCAGGAATGAGGCCCCATTGAAGCTAGGGAGGCCAGGCAACCTCGCCCCCAGGAACGCGGGTGCAAGGAAACAAAAGAAACACATACAATTAACCAAGAAGGTACGAAAAAATAAATATGAGCGTATTTTGCATGGGAGGCGAGATAAATAACATCGTCCAGTAAAAGGATAGCGTTAATGGTTAAAACCAGGCCAGTCAAGGAAATCAAATCAATGTAGCACCAGATAAAACAAATACAAATTGGCTGTGACGTTAATTTGACTTGCAACAGGCGATATTCTCTCTATCTTCCTTCCTTTCTCTCATAGCAGTTTGTCAATACTATGGTACAGGAATCAGGAAGGGTGTTTTGGTAATCTGGGATCAGCCCGAGGTAGTGTTATGATATAATATGATATGATTTGATATGGCAGTTATAACGCACCTATACACAAGTGTTTCACAGTGCGACGAGGCAAGGGAGGGGAAACAGAGGGAGACAAAAAACAACAATCTTACTAAGCCTAGTGACATTGAGATTGCGCAAGTGCAGGGGAGGGGGGAAGTACCGGACATGGGATCAAAAACAAGTAGTGCAGTCAACAGTTGGCAAGTGCGAGTGTTTTAAGTGCAGACAGCAGTTTTCAATAAGTGCAGGTAAGGGGACTGTAGGGTTTCAGATACAGACCACAACTGCATGGGATGCCAGGAGGCAGTGCGGGTGTGCAACTGCGGGGTCAGGGACCTGGGTCCGAGTTCAGAGGGTATCCAGGTTACCAGTGCAGTATCAAACAAGAGATTAGCAGGGTAGACGAAGAAAGAAGGCAGAAGAAAAGTGGAAAGTCTTGAGGTGCTTCCGGAAACGAAGATGGTTCTGACCAAGTTTCAGAGGCAGGGAGACAGTTCCAGAGGGAGGTTCCAGCCGATGATAGAGATCTGCCCCCACCTCGTTGCTTGGAGAAGCTACTGAGCCTCAAGGAGTTGGAGGTGCAAGAGCGAAGAACTGAAGTTGGAAGGTATTTCCGAAGAGAGAGTTGTAGGTATTGTGGTCCCAGACCCCAGAAGGCCTCGTGGAAAATGCAGAGGGTCTTGAGCTTAATCCTTGCTGCCACTGGGAGCCAATGGAGAGGTTTCAGGGCTGGAGAGATATGATCCCTAGGCTTGAGGCCAAGGACAAGTCTCGCAGTCCTGTTCAGGATGAGTTGCTAAGGACAGAGAGTTGAGGCAGCAGATTTAGAAAAAGGCTTTTGCAGTAGTCCAACATAGAGAGAACCAGAGCTCTGGAGACAGTGAGCTTCTGGAGGAAGGTGAGGAAAGGAAGATTACCTCTGAGTAGGTGCAGCTGGTAGTTTGACTTCTAAGAGACATCAGAGATGTGAGGAGAGAAGGAGAGTGTAGAGTCGAAGATGGGAGCAGGAAGAGGGCCCAGTGTGGCCGGCCAGAGAGTGACAGGAAAGGAAGGTGCAGGTGTGCTGATGAGGAGGATCTCAGACTTACTGGCATTAAGGCAGAGATCATTATCAGCACACCACTCCTGAATTGCAGACAGACAATCCGGGATGAGAGAGGGAGAGGAGGTGGCTAAGGGGAGCTTGAAAGCGAGCTGAGTGTCATCCGCAAAGCACTGAAAGTTGGAGTTGAGAGCAGAAATGCGGTAGGCGGGTGGTGTCATGTATTGGTTGAACAGCAAGGGAGAAAGGTTAGACCTCTGGGGAACACCACAGGTAGAGAGTGAGATAGAGGAGAGGAAGGACCCAAGTTGGACCTGGGAGTGTCGGTCAGAGAGGTAAGAGGTCAGCCAGGCAGGGCCTAATCAGTGATACCCAGGTTATCACTGAGCTGGTTGAGCAGGATGGCATGGTTGACAGTGTCAAAAGCAGAAGAGGGATCAAGTGCGGTGAGGACAGAGGAGTGATTGGCTTCGATGTTAGAGAGCAGGTCTTCACAGATGCTCAGGAAAGCAGTTTCCATGCTTCTGGCTGCTCTGAAGCCAGACTGATGATCATGAAGACAACTAACAGATACAGTGTGAAAAATAAGCTTTTCCAAGAATTTGCCCAGGAAAGGAGTAATGGAGATCAGGCGATAGTTAGCCCGACAGATGGGGTCGGCTCAGGGTTTCTTAAGAAGAGGGTGTACAAGAGAGTGGTTCGGGGAAGGGAAGGTTCTAGTGGCAAAAGATTTATTGCAAAAGTCGGCCAAGGCTGGAGCGAAGGTGTCAATGTGGTCCTTAATGGTTTTGGATGAGCAGGGAAGAACCTGTTTTGATGAGACTTTCATAGATCAGACTTGTCTAGAAACCTTGTCAGGGGTGAACAGAGGAAAGGCAGAGAAGGGAGGAGGGGAGGTGGCCACAGGGAAGCCAGAGGTAGAGGAGAGACTAGAGGGAGGAGGAAGAGAGGACGAGAGGGTGGCCAGGATGTCCTGGGTTTTAGAGATGAAATGTGCAGCCAACGCCATGCAGAGGGTCTGGGAGGGTACAGGAGAGGTAGAGACTGCAGCAGAATTGGCCAGCTCCTTGCAGATTTTAAAGAGTTTGGCCAAATTCTTTGAACTGTCCACAAAGTGCCCTGCTGGAAGATCACACTTTTCAGGCAGGTTTGACACACCTGGTGGGATTCCTGTGGGTTTGTTCAAGGCTTGAAACTGCCCACAGGTCCAATAGTGGATTATGAGGTGGCTGTCTAATTAGAAGGCTTGAAATATAAGGGGGACTTCAACTGGTCATTTAGAGGCCCTTCCCAATTTCCAGGTGTTAGGGCCTTTTCTTGTCCCTTTTGGCTCTTGTTTCTCTGTAGAGTTAGAAGAAGACAGAAAAGGCTCACAAACGGGTGGTTTTGCATTCTTGAGCGTTTAGAAGAGTTTTGGAAGGGTGTTTTAGTTGTTTATGTTCTTTGTGGGGTTATGGGGGTTTCTGGACCCCTATGTGTTTCACCTTTGCCTTTTTTCATTTGTGCTCTTTAGACTTCCTCTATGATCTTGCCTTCTTAACCTTACTACCGTGTAAACAAATATTTTTCTCTTTTTACCTTTGTATAAAAAAATACAAAACAAAATGTTTTCTTCTTGTACTTCCCCATTCCTTTTGCCCTTTGTGCCATGCCAACAATTGAAAGAACAACAATTTTCCTGGATACCGTCTTGTACTGTCCTTAGATGCTACCCCTAAAATGGGATGTCTGCGGATAGCATGCACATGCATGCACCCATGTGTTCTAATTTTAGAGCTCTATCCAAGGTGCCATATTATATGAATGATACTGGAAAGGGCAGCATCCTGGCAACTTTAAGCATGTATAGAAGAACAGAAATGTTTCGGTGCTAGAAAATCTGTTTCTGGCCTAAGAGAGGGGCATACATGAACCTATTGCATGTCAGAGAAAGCCTATTTGAATAACTGGAGGCCAATGGATCTGGCATCTTTATGCTGCTTGATATATTGGCTGCTTTTGGTACAGTGCACCACCACATTCTGTTGGCAAGATTAGTATCTGAAATAAAATGTCTCATCCAGCACTAGCAACTGGGTCACCTCCTTTATTCAAACCAGGTCTTCTACTACAAGGCTTGGCTAGTTTGAAGCTGATTCTATCATTCGGGGGTGTGGAGTCACTCTGGGATCTTTAGTAATCTCCAAACTGTTTAGCATATTCATGGTTCCTCTGCATTATTTAATAATCAAAGAGGGAGTAATAAGTCACCCAAATTTGATGAAGATACTCAATTGGTACTGCATTTTATGGGAAATTCTGATGTAAATGTTATCTACATTCAAGCACTGCTTGACATTCTTGAGACCTGGATAAAAGTTACTATTACTATCGACTGAGCACTTGAAAGCAAAGCTAAGGTGAATGTTCTCCTATTTCGACTGCAGAATAAAGGGTCCCTACTTAAAGTACACAGCTTGGTAGTTATGTTTGACACCACTCTTTCTGTGTCAGCACAGGTAAATACCCTTGTTAGTATAATAGTTGTGGGGGCACTAGAAAGGCAGGACTGCCGTGCTTGGATGTGGGATTGTTGCGTGTCCTGCTGCGTGTGCTACAGGTCTACTAAGAACAGTGCCGAACGTCCTTGGCTGAAATTGTCAAAGTGGGTTGAGACCATCCACGTTCACACGAGGCACTTATAATATGCTTTGAGAGCAGCTTCTCTAATAAGGCTTCTGAGATCTTGATTTATTGAGAGTACCAAGTGTTTATTAGTCTTGGCAAACGTGGAATCAACACAAAAGGAATCTTTGCTCGAGTGGCAAATGTTGGATTGTTTTGCAACATTTTAAGCAACAGAAATCTCTCTTGCTTTGTCTTTCAAGTGCAGCTTGCTTATCTCTGGAAATCTGCCTCTGGAAGACCGTAGCTCATTATTTCACATTTTGTAAGTGTTTGAAGACCATTCTTTTCCAACAGTACATGTAACAATGTCCTCTTTGTTTGTTCTGGCTAAGGTGTTGATCAGTGCTGTGGTACCGTGGCAGGTCGTTTGGCTCTAAATAAATGGTCTCCACTCAACGTCGCCTACTGGGTGTTCATTGACGCCATTCCCATCATGTGAGTCTTGAGTTAATGCCTCTGTTAGTTAGTCTCTGTCACTTATTTTGGATTTCGTGTATTGACACTGTGATAAAATGACACTGCTCAGCAGGAGTGGAGTGCCTGGATGAGTAATGGGCGAAACCCCTTCTTAAGTGCACACTAAAACTAAACCATCAGTGAACTCAGTCATAAAGGTGAAAAAGGCACAGCATGAATTGTACACTTCCTTCACCTCTTTAAAGTAGCATGGGCTCAGGACAGGTTATAGTCTTCAAGAGTGATGTGAGCTAGCAAAGAAGCAACCAATCAACAATAGTATTGCGGACAATACTAGAAGTGTATGAAAAGAAGTAGAGAAACTATGTTCCCAGCTAGCCTGGCCCAGCTCCCCACAAACCCCATTTCCGTGCTCCCCCTATGCACAATCCAAAATCCCAAACACATGTGACTGCTGTTTAAGGGAACATTCAGTGCAGTGCACTGAAGTGCAAGTTTCAACTTATTCCTACACTTTTATTTTAAAACTAAGCCATTCCGGAATGGTTTCTATTTAAAATAATAGTATAGGAACAGTAAAAATGTAATAAAAAAAGTAGAGGAGCGCCGCTCCCAACTGCTCCCGCCTTCTTTGACCACTGATTGTGGACCCAAAATAGGAGACACAAACATGCTATTCGAAAGACTAATCACTCACTCCATTAAAGGACCATACAGAGTGTGCAGACTCTGGTTCTTAAAACAGTGGCAGAATGGCAATTTTCTCTGCAGCAATGTTCATGTTTAAAGTAAAGTATATGTCTTATAAATATAAGGAATGGGGCCTTTCATGTTACTAGGGCTCTTAAAACCAGGCCAGGGGGAAGAGACACTACAAATACCTATGAGTCTTCTCCTTAGCGCTCGACAGAATAGAGGCAGCCTTCTATTCACTTTTCCGCAGTTGGAGACAGTATCAAGACAAGTCATGTCGGTCTTCCCCATGGGTTAATTCAGTAAAGTACATTATTGCCCCCCTGCTGTTCAACCTTTACACAATCTCCCTTGTCTCAACTCTAGTTGCGTCTAGTGTGGCTGTCCCTCTTTACTATGGGCGGAAGTTCCTGATCTTAAGCTATGCCGATGGCATAGTGTTGTTGGTGCGGGCACCTAGATCCTTACAGACACTTGTGAACATGTATGGTGACTACATTTCAAGTCGTGGCCTCACGGCAAATGCTGGGAAGTACAACGTTATGAGCTTTGCCAGTCGCCTTTGTAAGATCCCTCCCTTACTGCTGTCTGGCCTCAGTTGACCGGACTGTACAGAATGTACGTATCTGGGCATCCGGTTTAATCAGAGATTGACCTGCATGGCGAATACAGAAGCATAGAGCTCTATGATGCAGCAGGTTATAGGTGGCCTTTTTAGATTCATAAAAATATGGGGCAGCATTCAGCAGAGCATATGCTGGGGGTTCTCAACTGCACACTAAAACTAAACCATCAGTGGTCTCAGTCATAAAGATGAAAAAGGCACAACACGAATTCAGAGTCCTAAGAATGTATCCTGCTCATTGCGGAAAATTCTGTTCTGTTGCACCATGAGGACAAATGCAGAGGGGTCATTAACAAGATTGCTGCTAAAGAACGTTTTGACATTGGAAAATTATCAGAACATATATCTTGAGCCGGCTGGGGATGGGAGACTGTTTCAAGAATTCAGAATTAATCGCTAGTTTTCACATCAGGCTCATAAAGGAAAACATTGGGATACTGCAGGCTTCTATGACAGAGGATACAAAGCTCAATTAAGCATTACCTCCCGCTTTTCCTAGCAGGGGTCCAGCTGATTATTTGGCTAAGGTTCCCAATTTTTTTCATCGGTTCCTTCAGGGTCATGTTCAATGGTCCACTTTAAGTCTCTGACTTGTAAGTGGTCTGGGGAGAAAAATGGGGATGAATCTTTTTCTACGAAGAGTGCCACCTTTTATAGACCGGGTCACTCTGAGTCTGCCGATAAGGGCTGTAAACTACTGGCAGGCCTGACCTGCCGGTAGTTCAGGCCCCTACTGGCAGATAATTCACTCAAGCACTGGCACTGTTACTAACAGTGCCGGACCTTCAGAGTTCCCATTCCCATGGGACTCCACGGGAATGGGAAATTACCATTGTGCCCGTAATATCCCGGTATTACAGGGATATCGGGTGTCAGAAATGGCAACCTCATAATAAGGGCCAATATATCTTCTACTGATTGTATCTCCTGCCACCACCTTTATAACTTTCATCCTATTTGCCTTTCCTGCTTTTCATGCCACTGAACTTCTCATCACTGCTTCTATCTTCTCCCATTTTGTCTACTGTTTGGCTCTTTTAGCTCTTCCCAATTCACACATCTTCATTCAGTATTAAACTCTGCTGTCTTCTTTTTTCTTACCCCCAATACTCTATTTCCTTGTCACTTGTTTCCATTTCTCTCCACCCTTTGACTCATGTCTTCTATTTCATTTTCTTTGCATCATCTTTGCATTGTCTGTAAATATAACCATGGTCTTGCCTCTCTGCTCTTGTCTCTCCCTACTCCCCTTCTCAGCCTCTCCGCTCACAATATCTTCATCTCCTATTTGGTCCCAAAACCCTCCTGTACTCCTTTCTGTTTATATTACTTTTCCCTTCATGCCCCCAAACTTTGGCCACATCTCCCACCTGGTATTTGCTCCTCTTCTTCACTCTACATTTTCTGTACTTGGTTAAAAGATCACCTTCCCTCCTTTCTTTCAGCTATATAATTTTCTGATCTTTCAGACAAAGACAGATTGTTAGCAGTCTCTTATTATGTACCATGTTTTCAAATTATGTATGAAAGTGCTTTATAAATTCCAATAAAAATAAATAAATAAATAAATAAAAAATAAAATAAATCAATTTGGGATACACATGAAGGAGCAGAGACAGTAAACTCCTGCTTATCTCAGTGGTCTTGTGGGTGCACATGTTGCTGAATGAACTCTGAGGCCAACCATGGAAAGCAAAGAACCAGTTGCCATATTGTTGGTCCTCCGAGAATGCATATGATTGCTTGAAGTTACTTGCAGCGGGGCTCTCCGTGAGGCATCCTGAAACCATTGGGACCACTACCACTGAGTAAATATGCCTCATCAACTCCAGCGATGCAAGCATGATGAAACTCTTCATTGGACCACAGCCACATGGTGGTGGAATAGCTACTACATATTTACTGTTATCTATCAAAATGGAGACTCATGCTTGAATTGCCATGGATTTTTTGTATGCTCAGTGTTTTTGACTCATAAGGACGGCTTTAGCACAGCCAGTGATCATCTCTATCCTAATTTGCCTTGTGAGCTGACTGCCCTATTCTGAATGCCTGCCTTGTTCGCTGTCTATGGCCACCATATACTGTAGCTTTGTTCTGCTCCCTTTGCATACTCCTGTTCATTGCCACTCAATTGTGATGCCTTTTTTAAAATGGATTTCAGTACTTAAGGAAATAAAACAATAGGTTGAAACCATACAACTTTGAGGATGTATTTCCCTTACCACAGAGTGAATAATATTGATGATTGTAATCACAATATACACTGATGTTGAAGTGGGATTTATGTGGGGAAGAATGGTTGGTATGACTTCTGTTGGCCAAACACTAGGCTTTTGGTGCATTTGCAGTTCATCAATACATGTGTATAGTTATTGTAGTTGGGTTGTTTTTCCTTAGTTTTAGTTGTCTTAATTTATGGCAGAAAACACACTCTATGGATAGTGTTTCGAGAAGGTCTCTTGGAGCACGCCATATTCTACATATCAATTCACCCTGGGTACTAGATTTTCAAAAAGTATTCCTACTCCTCACAGTGATGCACATATACACAAAATAACTAAAATCGTTTAATTAAACAATAATGTTACATTTCTAAAGACACTAAAATCACCTTTTTCATGAATTCAACATGTCACCTAATATACCACTAATGGGTATCTGCCTAGTTCCATTCCACACCATCATGTGTCCCTATTTATTGCCTGATATAATGCTTAATATATGGTATCCTCACTAAGTGCGAACCACCAATCTAGCAACCCCTATTATACAGTCCAACCCTACAATTCTGGGACAATTAACAGGTTGCATATTATGGTTAAAATTCAATGTATTTAAACAAAATAAAGTCAAAGTTGGTCCACCTACATTATGCAGAGGAAGTCACCACAAAAAATCAGGAATACATCACATGGTCTTATTTACCCAATTAAACTGGGCCTTCCTGTGACAATTCTTCTAAATATAATACACACATTCAGTCTCACCACAGAACTATTACTATTTCTAACAATTCTATTCCTAAATAATATTAGGCAATCTCTTCACAGCACTTAATTCTATGTCCATAATGCCGCTTGTTGGATAGAATAAAAGCTCTTTTCAGTTCACCTTTATATCAAATCAACTTCATTCAAATGATATCCAGTCCAACACATTTAATTGTCTCCAGTATCATAAACAAGAAGTGTTACCATAGAAAGGCTGCATAGAAAAATGCCATACATATATATCTTTACATCACTCTGCCCCCAGTGTGAATGTGAGGTTATGAACTTCTAATCTATGTGCATATAATTTAAATGCAGGCTAAAATGAAATTCTACATTTTTTAGTCTTCAAATCGAGGCTGTCAATTTAGAATGGACAGGATGCCAGTGCACTCATCCAAAATGGAAAACTGGTTTTGTGATTTTCTCATACAAGTATGAGTACCTCGTCCACTTCACTTCTTGCACTTGATCATTGTGTAATGTGAAGAGTGATGAGAGGATATTTTTATGTTGGGGTTATTTTCCATGAGAATTGCTTTATGATGATTAACTCCTTTTCACCTACCCATTAACTACTTCTTTATATTTATGGATTTCACAGATCACACATTATCAAGCAGTTTAATAGTAGGATATGACAAGGATATCTTCATATCACAGCTTAATAACTATATCAATATAAATACTTTCAGCACTTTTTTATATCACTTATCAAATGCAGCACTGTCAGCACCAGGGCGTATTCCATGTTTTACACTACACACTCGTTAGAGAGCGTTTTCCTCTATAATTTAAAAGTAATCTCCCTCAGCTTCAAATCCATAGAAAAAGGATCTAATTTACAGTAGCACAATATCCTATTTGCTTTCTGTGTATAATGGTTTGTCAACCCCTGCACTGTGCGCAGAAATGCTATGTTTTCCAATCCCACTAGTCTGTACTTAAATGGCAAGCAAGGCTGCATTTTACAGAAAGTACTAAGATTTTCTATTTGAAATGAATGACCGTAGTGGTAATCGCCACCCCAATTCCCTGACACCTCAGGGACCTGGCAGAGCAATAATTCTCATTACATTTGGGGGATTATTTTTATAGGCACTTTGTTGGGGTAGATGTTTTAGGTCCCAACACAGGAAAGAGGCTCACATTACGTAAAGTGTACTATGCTTAGTGTGACTCGGTTAGATGTCATGTTCAAACTAAATATGAGTTTAATGCACTTAGAAGACATTAAATGAGTATATTACCTTATGGTCTAGTTGGATACATTTTAGAGCCACAGTAGTCAGCAACATGTGTAGCAGTAGCCTGGATACAATGTATTGTGCAATGTAAAATTTGTAGCGTGGAGAAGTATGTACTCAGGAGCATTATGCATGTGAGAGAGGAGTTATTTAAAGTGGAAACTAACATGTGGGAATTTAACAATGGTTTAGATTGAAGACACAATTCGTGCACTGGTAAATACAGGGTTCATTGTGGGTACATGGAAACATTGCAGACTGCATGTTTCACCTACTTTGAGTCTTAGTAAGCCCAGAGTACCAGGATTTGCAGGAATGTTTTTGTTTGCCTGGTTTGGAGAGGTGGATGACCAATGTCATGGAAGTGGATAGGAGGCTGACCACAAATGGGCAGTTGTGATAACATTGCAAATGGCTGAAGGCGATAATGGAATGGAAAGCCATTTTGTAGATTTTTATGGCCAGTTTGGGTCCTTAGATACAAAAAGTAATTTTCCTGGGAGCATGAAAGCTTGTTCTTTTGATGACCAGAAAGGTCTGGTTACATGGAGGGTTACAATGAGAGCGGATGGTTTATGGGCTTTCAGGAAAATAAGCAGCATGTATGCATAAGACTATATGATTTGAGGTGGCAGGCACAAATAGGATTACGTGAAGGAATGCAGGGAAAATAATATGGGATACCAGAGCATCTTGGGGGATAAGGATTTTACTGCTGCTTCAAAGGTGTACTTATATATTTCTCTCTCTCTGGTATAAGTTTTATGGAAAGCCTTGTACAATCACCATCTGGGTTAATGGTTTTCTGTCACAGGGTCTTAACAATAAACTGAGTTGGTCATGAATAATAAATGTATTATGTGGAGTGTGTGATAACTGGCTAAGAAAGAAGATCACATGTCAAAAGAGTTGTACTTTGTGTTTGTATGCAATAGGGTTTTAGAGCTAGAGGAATTAAATTACTTTGTATTAGAGTTCGCCAATGAGGGGTTGGAGGATGACTTTGTAAAAAAAAATTATGTGATTATGTAAATTGTCTAACTGTGTATAAGCTGCAAATGTGTTGTCCTTCGAAGAGCATCAGATTATTATTCACCTCCATAGAACTGACTAGCCCCTCCCGATCATTAGCATGCAATAAAACCTGCTTTTCTGATAAAGTGCATTAATTTCTTCATGGAAGCCGTTCTATCACTTTGTAATCTTTGAGTCACTTCCTTACATTTGGTGGCTGGCCGATGTGATATCCAGGTATTCTGCTGTTGGTTGCCCTGCTGCACATCCGGCTGCAGATCTTATCTGTGGAGTAATCAGTTTCTGTACACAGCAAAGAAATGACTTGCATGCACCAATTCAATTGAAGACCTGTCTGCTCACTCAGCTGGGGGTGCTGCTCTCCAGTCGTGCAGATTCTTTGAAAGGGCACACTTCAGAAAGCTTTAGATGACATCTATTTTATGTGACTGCAATCTTGTGAGACAACCGAGGAGGGAGAGGGGAAACAAAGTTATTGTTGAATTTCTTGGGATTGTACAAGGGGGGAGTGGAATCAGAGGGGTCTAAATAGCCTTGGTCAATGTATGTCACTTTAGTGTGCTAGGAATGCTAAACCATCCTCAATATAGATTATTTTCCTTGCAAGTTAGCCCATTTGCCCGCTGGAACCTGCATATGGAGGTAAAACAGAAAATGGTGTCTAATTAGTAAATTAACTGCCAGTGATTTAGAAGGATACTATAATCACTAATGTCACTTTAGACAACTTTTCAAGTGAGAACCTTTGAACATATCTTACTTCCCTTATGGTGAAACAAAAAAACAAAAACTGCAAATAAACAACTCATTGCTTACTATGTAGTACTTCTATGGTAATCTGGATCCACATATAGATTGCCAAATTAAATAATGATTACATCTCTGCCTTAATTCTTACCTTTCTTAGTTACATTTGGTATACAAATACCAGACTGTGCTGGCTCTGATTCACCACTTAGGAACCCAAATGCAGTGTTTTATATATTACCTTGACTGTCTTAGCTCAGAGAGGTTAAAGTAAATACACCTAATGGGAAGTTGTTTATCTGTAAATCCTGATAGATGGTGTTGTCAATGTCTGTAAGGACATAATTTACAATAATTACAAAATGGAAACCAAGTGTTCAGTGATGTGCTCGGAAAATTACTCCGGATGACACACAGCCCCTAATATATCCCCTACTCTGTTTAAAACATGCCATTTTGAATATATTTCTATTCTTGAAACTCACACCTGCCCTCAAATGACATTCTGCAGTTGCATTAATGATTTGCCAGACCAGTGTGACTAGGGTATTTAAGGTTGCTAATAATCAGGGTGTTATTGCTTTTAAATAAATATACATGTCTATACCTGAAATGAGTGTGCCTCCTGAAATATTGTGCATTCGTTTTAGGTGTGCCTGCGCAACAACTAGCCATGTGTAAAATATATGTCTTGAAACACAACAATAAAAATGCAAACAAATATTGAGCTGTGCCAATTGAGGAAAGGTGTATGTGGTTTTCCTACAGGAATTGCTTCTATCAGCAGAGGAGTTAGTTAAGACTAGGGCAGGGTTAACCATGAATTACACAGTTGTTTGAATTCAAAATTTCACAATGTGAGCATATTGCTGCAAAATAGACTAAATTGCAAGGTTCTCAAAACTACCAATGATAAGATTGGGGATGAAAGACCCTTGAAGCATGGGTCACCATGTAGAAATGGCATTGGCAAACCTCTGATGCCAAAAAGTGAATTCTTCAGAGGTTCTCTTGACATACAGGATGTGCTCAGCCCTTCCAAAACTGAGACTGTTTTGGTGGGGGAGACGTTCATATTGATCTTGACCACATTCTTCATAGAAGTGGATACACACATTCGAAAAGGATTGTACAAGTCTCCCGAGATTCATGTTAGACCTGCCTTTATGTGAGATCTGAAGACTGAAAATCCCAACAACAGGAAGTCCATGTTTTTGTCTCCAGTGAATGAAGTATCCCCTCAATGAGTTCTTTCTGATTATTCAGAACATATCCAGAAACCGTTTAACTGTTGATAATGGCAATTGTCAACTATTTGACCCTGCACCCATAACACTCTCTGTCACTCTGGTCTTGAATGTACAGGTGGTAGAATCATGTTGGTTTCCTTTTATACTATCTGATTCGGTCATGCGATATTATGTTGAGGTTTCACCATAATGATTTGCTTTAAATGCTATAAAACCCCTGTTTTGACCTAACATTCCCATGGTGACTCCTATTAAGAGGAAAGATTAACTGCAGTCCAGTTTGAGAAGGCTAGTCAAAGGGTAAATTATGCAACTTAACTGCCATAAGCGCCAAGACTGAGCCAAAGAGGATTCCTGCTCCACACATCACTATAACCATTTCCATAAAGGTCCCAGCAGGAGTCAGGAACCTCCCGGAAGCCCAGACCAGGACTTCTGCTCTCTGAGAAGCAATGGTTGAAATACCACCGTAAGTTAAATGTGCCCATATTTCTTTCCCATCTATAGTTTGTGCCTGTTTGGCAGAGAGGGAAGTAAGTAAAAGGGCTTAGCCTGCTGTGTTTTCTTGGGCATGATTTCAAAATGTTCAGGCTCACCATGACACTGTGGAAAGCTCAAACATCTGGCCACTGCTGAGCCAAAGATAGCCTTTGTGTCCTTATGCACTTTGCACAGAAACACAAGCCTAGAGTTCGATCAAGTATACCTTCCTTGTGTATCCATGACATACAGGAGGAAACAAAAAAAAAAGAGTTTATTTTGCTCAGTTTTCAGGGAGTTTTTGTAAACTTGTAAAATTCTGATTTCATACATACAGCCCCTCCCGCATATTGTTAGTGGCGTAGAGATGTAAGCAGAAGGGCTTTTCCATCTGACTTCTCTTGGGCATCGCTTCAACATGCCAAGGGCTTACCATGACACTGTGGAAGGCTGAAAGGTCTGACCACTGCTGAGCTAAAGATAGTCGTTGGGGGGGCATTAGGAGTTTGCCTGCATCCCGCCAGTAATTCCAGCGGGATACAAGCAAACAGATCTACTGTTACTGCTGCCTGATATCCCAGAATGTCTGGGATATTACGAGTGCTGGCCAATAGGACTCTATGGAGTGGAATGCTGCTATTAACGGCACCGGTTTTACAGGTGCTGGTAATACTGGCAGTCCTTTGGTGGTGGGGGCCTGATTTACCTCTAGCTCTTGGCTGAAGGTAAACCAGTGACCCCAACCACCAAACCTGTAGTTTGGCGGTGTGATAAAAGTGCTGATAACATATTTTCCACCACTGTTACTGCCACTTAAACAGCACCACCAAACTTATATTGACCCCTTTGTGTCCTTAAGCACTTTTTACAGAAGCGCAAGTCTAGGGCCTGGTCCAGTATGAAACTCGTGTGGTAACCATGACAAAAAAGCAGGTAGGATTCATAATCGGGATGCTAGTAGAGGGTAATGCCATTGTTGATGTACTCTTGTTTATAAGGGTGTTCCTCCCTCTTCTCTTGATGATGTGGTTGATTTAATTAAACAGGTAGAACAAAGAGTACACTTCTGCTGCTCTAAAGAAGTGGTTTATAGATGTGTCATTTGGGCACAGAATGAGCATTAATGAGAGGGCATCGCCCCATGTGGTTGCTTTCTGTGTGCTCTCATGGATGGTGCTGTGTTGGTTATCTAGTGTGTGTTGGAGTTCACCCTGCAGAAGACTGTAAAGGTTCTGGTTAGGATTGAAATCATCCTCCTAGCTTGAATAGATGGTTGCTATTTTATATGAATGTTATTTTAAAAAGTTACAGTGAATTATATCTAACTCATAGCTTACTTAACCTAATATCGCTGGGCATAAGTTTATCATGTCTCTTCTTCCCCTTCTTCAGAGACTTCTTTATGGGAGAGCAAAAGGGGCACATGCCTCACCCCCCCCCCCTTAACGTGGGGACCACAAAGTAGTCAGTTCCCATTGTTCAGAAACCTTAAATATCACACAGCAGGATATTGTATAGCACGCTACTGAACTTCTAACTTTCGCTGCTGTTGGCAAGTACATTCAGCTCTGACCAATTTTTCCTGCTATGCTTTTTGTATTCACTGTAATATGAATAATGTGTGTGTTCGCTACAACACTACTCCTGTAGCATTTTTACCTTCTGTGGGGATTATATTGATTATTCACAATAGTCAAAGTTGAAATTAATATGGATAAATTAGAGTTCTGTAAAGATTGAGAAGCTTGCTCAGTGTGTTAAGTACTCATTGCTGAGATTTGTAATCATATGCAAGATTACAAAACCAGATTCCAGCAAAGCAAACTCAGAGTTTCCTATGTCTGAATTTGATAATCCTGCCTGTAAATGTATTTTATTTTGCAGCCTAATAGGTGCTATTATTATCAATGTACCTGCACAATATAGTGGTTGCTATAAAACTAACATAGACTTGGTATGACAGGGGGTGAAAAAACCAAGGCAGCTGCCACAATTATGAGAATAAAGGGTTAATTCAGAGAAGCGACTAGGTACCTAAATTCATGACTGTGGAACCAACGCGTTCATGCTTGTATCCTTGCCAGCTGACGAAACATGTTATACCACAGACAATACTATGCTTTTGATATTGTTAGCCTGTTACCTGATTTTATTTTCATGTAGGCCACTCGAGTGGAAGCGGTTCTAGACAGAAGAGAGCGGACCACATATTACAGGCCTCTGGCAAGCATATAATTAGCAAGCAATTGTGAGCAATGCCCCTTGCAAAGGTTAGGTATTGATGCAACATCTCCCAGCTAACTACTGAACATTTTGTAACCCGCACATTTCTGCATGCAATATGAAGTACATTTGCATCAGTCTGATGGAAAAGAACATGTATTGTGTTTAATGACCCTACTATAGAAATACATCACCAAAGGATCAGACCCATTCATAGTAGTATACTTGGATCATTCACAAAATCTTACACACACACCAGTAGTCATGTCTGGTGTAGTGTTTTGATGTGTCTGAAGTATGAACTCTGTATTCCTTTTCATCCATCTGTAGGTGCACAAAAGAGTCCCTTGGTTTTAATTCACTGGGATTGAATCTTTGTAAATTGGTCAGGCTTATGGAATAACTGTTTGATGTGACTGTTATTACATAGTATCAGCGTGGGAACTATTTATATTCTCGCATTCAAGAGCACACGTTCCCTCTGGGTACAGATCATGAGGAACCTGTAGCTGTACATGGTTTGGTAATGGTGTATCCGTTGTGTGATTGTATGTTGGGGCTTACATGGTGTGAAATTGTTTTGTAATTTATGGCTGGAAGTGAGTTTGGAGAGTGGGTTAGTGTTAATGTCTTTGTGTCTTGGACCTTAAAAATAAGCTTTGTATAACTTGATTGGGGTAGAATGAAAGATACAGTGCCAAGAGACTACTCTTTTTAGGTTCCATATGAAGATGATTCAGTGATACATAATCATGGAGGCACTCAATCGTTGCCATCCAGTCCAGCCCGCAGAGTCTATGCTTTATGTTACCTGGGTTACTCTTCAAATCGGCCTCAGTGATGTCCATTTGCCTCAATAGTTTTCTACAAAACTCAGAAAGGCTTGATAACGATTTCTGATTTTTCGTGTGGCTAGTAGCGTTCAAGTGCTCAAATAAAAAATCTGCCTGTGGTGCGGTACATTTATAGTAGAAGAACAACATTTTTCAATGAGCCACACTCAATAATGATCTTATCCCTAGTGAATAGCTTATAGCTGTCACAGGCACAGAGATAGGTAACCTTAACACTTTTCACCAGATGAGTCCTTTTAGATTTGGAAGTAAATAAAGGACCCAGAGTGCTGGAACTTCTATAACATAAAGGATCTTGGGAACGATTATGCCCTCGTAAAATTTCACTAAGGGAGTTAAAGAAAATTTCCCATGCTTGGCACCCAGTCTACATAACTGGTTAGAGAAGGACAATGCTTGCTTAGCATCCATTCATTATACTGTGATCCGTGGGGCTTGGCGAGGACTGGAAACCATAGGTAGACAAAAATGTCTACCCAAAACTGTCTACTTTGCACCTGGCCTTCAAAGGCTGGTTGTTCTTTAATTAATCTTAGAGAAATATGTCTTGTGCATTGGGGATTATTATCTCATGTTCTCTCTAAGCTGCCCAAAACCTCCCTAATTTCTCAGTAACCTTGGATGCTACTGTCTGTGCACTGCACGGATCTGTATTTCAGTAAATTCAGCAGTTCAAGTTTCCACAAAGCCTCAAGGCTCTTCATTCCTTTCAATACGTGCTGCTGCTTCCATTTTGAAAAAAAGATGGCTGCTAATTACTGTTGCATTTCTGTGTTAGTGAGCTAGATATCTATATCGTTGGTATTGCAATTCAGCTTATACACTGCTTATGTTATGTTCTTTGTATCTTTATGATTTCAAGCGATATTCTTCATGTTAAATGCATATTTAACCTAGTGTCTGCATTTCTTCATGGTGAGTTCATAGTTTCTTTGTTTCTATTGCATGCATGTGTGCCAGTTAACAGTGTTTCCTTATTCCTGCCATCTTTAGTAACATCAGGTCCATTTCCTCCTGTATCTGACTGGGATAAGGGGTCGCCTTAGTGAGTAGCGTTTCTCATCTATGCAATTTTGGGGTGGGGAAGGGGCAGTGCCTATGAATGATGTATCAAACTGCCTGTCAACATTCCCCCTCTGGTTGATTACTCAACCAAGCCTCTTTTAGTTCCCGCCCTCCAATAAGGTATTTTCGGAGTTCATATCTTGGTCACTTCCCTCAGGTTGTTTGCATGTCTCACTCATCCACGTCATATAGCAACATTCCCCATCTGGTTTGCAAAATAACCTGCACCCAACGTAGGTGCACAGGACTGGCGGATAAGTACATTTTGATCCTGGGGGTGTAATGGGGCTTTCTCCTACTTGGGCATGCAGTGGGTCATCTGGTTGGGTATACTCAGGTGCAGAAGCATTCATGTCTATTACTATTTCCATTCCAACTGCTCCTTTAGCAGCCTTTTGGCAACCTGTTATTGCTATCCTTACAACACAGAAGACCAATAGTTTGAACACTACTGTGCTTTTGCACCTTGAAGCGTATTGTGTGCTAGATGGAATCATAATAATGGTCACAAATAAAATAACCGGACAGACTCAAGGAATAGGGCAAAGTGTTAATTTGTTCTCAGTTTAATAAAGTAGGGAGACCTGACAAACATCGGACTGATGCATGCACACTCACACCTAAGTTTGTCTTATACCCGACTATACGCCATCTATGATGTCATACTACATGGCAAAATACAAAACATATCGAGGGGAGGGATTGGTTAAGGGAACATGTCTACTTAAAAATATATATATGGGTTAGTGCTTCATTGGCTACCCCTTGTTTGTAATGCACTCCTTGAACTATCTCTAAATACATATAGTACTGATTATAGCGGAAAAATTGACAGTGGATTGGATCCTGCAACATTGTTTGTTAGGTTGTCCCCCAACCTTACTGATTGGCTGGCATACTATCCCAACCTTGGACTTTCGGCTCTTTAGAAGCACATACATGAACCAAAATGTAGGTGCTTGAATCCTATCAGACTATCCCCATTTTCCCAATTAGTCCATCATCTCTCGTTGGCAGGCCCCAAGAATTATAAGCTAAAACCTTCATAAGGAATGGATCGTCTAAGTCTCAAGTGGCCCGAAAAGTAATACCACACGCACTCATATTAGCTAAAATGTCTAAATGCAGGGTGAACAAATTCAGAACATGGTCCTCTCACACGTCCATAGTTCAAGAACAGTGTCTATTCAGTAGCCTCAGATACAGATAGGCAGCTGTCTCAACTCCCCACATATTCTCAGACATGCAGTGCCTTGCAAGGCCAACAACGAAGAGGTTTCTCTGGCTTGTGGCCTAGGAATAAGGGATAGTATTTTGTTAAATTGGAAGGAAAATCGTTCATAGGCCTCTCTCCCTATATTCACATTTGGCTAATGTGTTAATGACCTGTTTGTAGTCCAAGGTTGGTCAGTAAGATGCCAACCAATGAAAACCCTGCATGTTAGACCGCCCAGTATGTATTATGCCAACCAATAGCTTATTGTAGAGATGACATGTATTCGCTATTATCAATTCAGAGGTGGACAAAGATTTGATACAACCAATGAGAAGACTAACCCCTATAAAATGTATACATAGTCGATTCCCTTAACCTATCCATCCACACCATAAGCTTTTGGACCAAGATTGTATCATGTCAGTAGTGATGCATTTTTTAATCCTAAACCGTTGTTTTGTTTGAAAACATTTGAGAGCTCTAAGATTGTACTGCTTTTATGCTGTGAAAAAAAGGGGGGTTTGCCTCCTCTGCCACACAAGACACTCACAAAATATCAAATATGATGTGATGAAGAAGTGTTGACCATGCATTTGCCAGTGAGTCAATACTAATTTATTTTGTGTTTGCTACTTCATGTCTCAAACTCAGAGATTCTCCTATGGTAACAAATGGCAAATACTAACCTTGTCGGATTATACACATGAAACAACATATACAAATAAATGATAGGTTAAGGTAGCCTGTTTGAAATTCCAATATTACCAAACTTACAAGTTCTCCTCTAGTGACAGAAAACAAATACTCCCCTGGTTGGGTTATACACATAAACAAATAAATGGAAATCTGTGCTATTAGCCAATTTGAGGTCTATACTGATTGCCGACATGTGTTTCGACCCATAACTTAAACAGGCGGTTCGGGGTAAACCACCATGCTTCCTCCACTGCAGCACTACAATGTTTGTGTATCACGTTATAGTCTTTAATTATCGGTGAGTATGCACACTCCTCATTGGGTGCCCCACCTCAGATTTGCTTTTATGTTGTCCCTGCTTTTTGTGGATTGTTAATAAAGCTGGTTTTTGCTTTCAATTTGACAAATTCTGTTATAGAGCGCAGGATTCCCGGCCTCTCCTTTCTGCTTAAACTGAGGGTTTCCCAGACTACTTTTATACGTTCTCCTGACCTTCCTGTGCATGAATCCCAGGTGTGGTACACTTTTTGGGATTTTTGTGTACAGTGCGCTTTATAACCTTCTTTTGGTTTAGCTATATGAACCTACTGCGCTTGTGCGAAACTATCAATATATTGTTTAGTCCTTAAAGTATGGATGATCAAATATTTATAACGTTTGTGGCATGCAGTACTTTAGCCTTAGGCTTACATAGCTAAATAGATTCCAGTCATGCCCCCTAGAACTTCTAAAGTACCTTTTATGTCCACTGGGAATTTACCTGAGTCCTTGTTCAGTTGAGTATACACCAGGGACCTGCTCTTTGAACATGCTCATGGTACTCTGATCTGACCCTACAGGTCCTGCGAGTGCTAGCTAAAACCTGTTTTAGGGCCCATGTGCCCCAAGCTGGGTTTGAGAGGCCTTCACAGACCTCTCTTAGAACTAGTTCAGGAAGCAAGTCGGGCCGACAGCTTGGGTCCTTTGGGTTCAAACTGGTTGTCTGGGCCCCCACAGAACTGGCTCAGTCCTTCACAGAGCCCATGGACCCAATTGTGGTCCAGAGCCTCACTATCACACACCCTAGACATGGCTGAAACCGAACCATTTGTCCATTGGCCAAGTATAGAGGAAAAATTACCCAAAAAACATACACAAAAATAATCCAGATGACTAAATAACCATTGCACTATTTTGCAAAGGGAAAACAAGGTTTATTACATACAAAAGGTCTCATCACATCCCACAGAATTACAAGTTAGATAGTGGGAGAATACCAAATTTGATTATATAAGGTACAATGTTATCCCACCACCCTCATTGGGTACCACCTATAGAGCATGCTAATGTCCCCCTATAGTCCCTGGACCAATTGGCCACACACTATCTAAACCCACCCACCTAACACTCACTGTCAGATCCAGGTATAGAATTGGTTGCTCGAGCATAATGCCTATTGTTAAATCGAGACTGCCACGTGATGTGCACCCCTCCGCGCCAGACGCGACCAGGACAAACTGTTGAGGCCAACTCTACCTTGATAAGACAATAGGCCTTCTCATGCCATGGTGCACACAAGTTACCTCCATGATCCTGTATTTAATTTTCAGGCATCACCTCCACTCCTCCTACCCCAAATCACAGGACATTCCAGACACGGATCCCCGCTTATCTCCTTCAAGCCCCAGGTACCCGGTAGTGATGTAACTGTGGCACTGCTCTTGAGTCTGTATTTCAGGTATTTATTTGCTTAAGTTGTGTGCCTACTTGTAATTCATATTGGATGACCATGTTTAGGGAGGGCAGTAGTGCTCTTAAATCTTGGTTTGTCCTTGTGGCATCACATAACCTTATGTCCTGTTCTCGTGAATGTAACCTTCAAAGGGCTCATCCATACCAGCTGACATCTATTTCCACCATGTTCAGGACCCATAGCTGGGTACAATTTGCGTATATCTGTGCACCCCAGGTACCTCTGACCTCAGCTTCTCTTCTGGTGAATGGGAAAGGTGATTTGTTTTTCAAGCTAACTACACAGAGCCGCAACTCCACATCAGGGACTGTGTTCTATTCTGTTCAGAGATTCCTAGGCTTCAACTTCCAAAATGGCACTACTTATGTCATACTAACCCATTGGCCTCACGTCTACCATAACACCTTTCAGACTCCATCTTTCATCTGCCTCGTCGATTCCCGTACACCATACTTCAGGGCATACATTTTTAATACAACTAAACATGGCCTATAATACTGCCCTTTCTTTAACCTCTGCAAATGCAACGGTGATACATGTGTTGCTCTTTCTGTGTTGCTATATGTGTGTATCTAATATGCATCAAACCTAACTGAAACAATACATACTCCTTCTTCAGTGCAAACCTCAATCTGCTCTTTTTTTCAACCTGTAACTTTTTGCCTTACTAGAACACTGGACGTGCATCCCAACACAAGCAATGAGTCTACAGGTCACCACAGACCTGACTATGATACTGATTGGGGCAGATGGCAATCATAGAACTGGCCCGTGGCTTATAGGTCCTCAACCAAATCCACAGACCATAATTAGCACCCACAGGACCCATGCCAAGTTCTCAGGCAGATAGAGACTGAGCTCAGGTCCCATATTGGCTCTGCATGTCACTTGGGAGGATAGCTCAGGGGCAACGTGCTCGCCTTGTAAGCAAGACGACATGGAGCAACCCAGGTTCAATCCCCGGGTCCATGCTTAGAAACCGCTGGGTATTAAGCGCATTATAAATAACCAATCAAACCACAGATTAAATATGCAAGCTGAAGCCTGGTGTCATACCCAGTTTGGCACTTAGCTCAGCTTGCAACCTGAGTCAAAATTATGAATCCAGCTTGATTTCTGCCAGCTCGTTTTGAGGCCCACCTTGAGCCTGAAAATGGCATTTCTCAGGGGTCTTCAGTCCTAAATGTGTCTTCTGAACTATCAAAGATGTGTTTTCCACTCCTCTCAGACATTGTAAACCAACCAAGACCCGCAATATTTCCTTTTTTCCAAATTTGCATTGTATGTTACATGGGCCTACTGCAAAAATCTGCAGGCCACAATTGCAGACATTTTAGAATTTTGGATATTTCCGAAACCAATTAAAATGTATTTCTTTCAATTAACAATTTGCATTGGCTTCGCTGAAAGTCATGTTATTGAGCATGTCTGTGAACCTTATTGGGGCAATCAGGACCCACAAAATGGCCATGTTCTCTCACAAATTGGCACACAGGACTTGCATATCTCTTAACTTGATTTTGACCATTTATTAGCCTCCTTTTTGGAAGGAAAATGTCTGGATGCATTTTCAGTAGACCAAGTGAAGACTGTGCTGAGTCCACAAGTTATTGTCCCACACTGTTTTGAACAAATCAAGTGTCTGTTGCTGTAGATGAGAGCAAAAGTGTCCTGTCCCCATTACAAAGTGATAGTTATATGACACATGAAAAGCATTCTTCCTATGGGGAGTTCGATAACTAAAGGCCACAATTGCTGACTCTGTAGCATTCATATGTATACTTAGCTGTCAAATGGAAGTTCCAAGAGCATTAACTCACATGAACTATCTCACCCTATGTAACAAGCATGTGCTGTCTCCATATTTTACATTGAATGCAGGTTACAGCACCTTTATCCAAAGCACTTTACAGAGCACATATTTACATACAATATCACCCAACCGAAAATGGTACTCATTTATCGACCTCGGAAGGATGAAAGGCTGAGTTGGCCTTGCCGGGATTCGAACCAGTGACCTGCAGATCATGCTCAGATCGCAGCATCGAGCGCTCAAACTGCGGAGCTATTTTACCAGCTATCATGGTGGAAATTCAATTTGACCATTAGGTTTCAACTGGCCCCATTGGTTGACATATAGCTTTTTGTATATCTCCTAAAGTTCCATGAACAAAGTTTCAGTGGTCATTTTTCTCCCTCAGTATGCACCACACCACCCTCGGTCTCCCTGTCTACACGTCTGTGATAATGCAAGTAAAACCGATAACGTGCCAAACCATGCCCCCTGCAGTCCCCAAGCAAGAATGGAAATATAGAATAAGACAATTCTGGTAGTTATGGGCAGTCGCCAATTCGTTTTGTATATTATTAACACAGGTAGGGTAGAGTTAGTTTTGCCACACTTCAGGGAGCTAGTTTTGCTGCACTACAGGGAGGGTTAGGTTGCTGAATACACAGACGATGTAGGGTAAGGCACTGGATGGCGGTATATAAAGCCGAATAGGGTATTTACGAGAACATTACATGTGCTAAGAAGCAAGCAAGAGTACTGCCACTGTTCAAACAAGGCCCTTCGTTAGAATTGTACAACATTTGAGTTTAGATGGTTTAATGGACATTTCTGGTGGTTCATGTTGTTCAAAAAGCACAAGACGTGCCAGGGGAGGACACGATACAGTTAGCTGAAACGGCAAGATTTGACCTTTCCCAGTGCCAAAGACCAGATATGTAGCAATCAATTTAGTTTCAGATGATGGCAACGATTAACACACAGATCTTTGATCGCCAGGTGCATGCAGTAACGTTGCCCAAGACACAAAGGGCCTCATTACGACTCAGGCGGTAAGGGTTTTACGGCGGCGTAAACAGCGCCGACCCTTACCGCCTGAGTACGAGGTCCCTTAGCGCCATGGCGGATTTAACACCTGCTTTTAGCAGGTGTTAAAATCCATGGCGCTAAGGGACCATGGAGTTAATTACGCCACCGTAATTTACGGTGGCGTAATTAACGCCTTCCCCACTCCCATTATGCCCGATGGGGCAAAAATGGGAATGGGGAAGGGTAAATGGGGATTGGGGACTTACAGCCCCGCCAAACTCGGAATGGGGCTGTAAGTCCGCCAACCACCATGGCGTAAACGTAGTTTACGCCATGGTGGTAAAGTCACGGCCCAAGCGGTAACTTACCGCCTGGGTCGTAATGAGGCCCAAAGACAAGATGTATATACAGCGCCCGCAATGGTAGACTGGCACCTTTGCACTCACGTTAGAATAAAGTGGCAAGAAAGATAAATATGAGAAATTGGTTTTGCACACTATGCCCTCATCACGTTTTTTTTTTTATTATAAAACAGCCATTCATTCTATGGTCTAATTAAAAGATTGTGCCCCTCCAAGTGGAACTTGTATCAAGACGGGAGGGCAGGATACACTATTCAAGGTTAGAGAACAGTGTGGGACCAGTGGGGCCTGGCCTGGGAAAGGAGATGGATTTCTAAAGCTAAGTTTCAATCTCTCCCCTCACATCAAAATTTAATTGGACTGTTGTGGAGAAATGCAGCATCCAAGGCCATCAGAGTGGGAGGCAGCCAATGGCACACACTCTTTAGTAACGCTGTCAGCTTAACGATTAGCCAACTAATGACATATTAACCTGATGATGTTCAAGTAATGATGTCATACGTAATAGAGTGGACCTGGTGGGTTTGGAGATAATGGATTGACCAATGGTATATTTAAATATGTAGGGTAATATAGGGGTTTTCATTAGAGCATTCAAAGATTATGTTAGCATGTTTTTGAGATTTGTGAGATGTTATTTTTTGTGATAATGTACATCCTGCTGTTTTTCTGTTTATAACTCTCGGCTCGGCACCAGGGGGGTTTTGAGAATGCTTGTGGTTACTTCTCCCGGCCGTTTACTTTTGCGAATTAAGCTAATAAAGCTTTTTTTCTCCTGTACTTTTGCCCGCTCTAATATTTTGTATATGTGACTGGTTTTGGGAGCACTTCTATACATCTGTCCATCTGCAGACAGCACACAGTGAATTCCACTATTTCCCTTCATGCCCCACCTTTCCTTGATACTCACTGCCCATTTTATTTCTGGGTCCTCGCTTTATGAAGCAGCAATCGGGTGCGTGCTTAGGGTGCTAGGAATCACACTCTGACATTGTAAACATAAGGGAAAAGAAATAGAATGACAGTAGCCTAGCCATCCCTGTATGAATTTTGGTAATAATGAGTGCCGCGTGACTCAGGAGTACATCAGTGGAGAATGCAAAACGGTGCAACAACATCAAGACAATCTTCAGCAGGAAAATCTGACGATGCAGACACTGCACTTTTTAAAGAGAAAACATTACTCACAGACTGTCTCTTATTTTTCACCATTTATCAAGAAAAATGTTTTATGTATCCAATTAATCGTTCAAAAATATGAATAAGTAATGGATTTCACACTTTAATAGTAGCAAAAATATTGAGGGGAAAATATTGTCTATTCCATATGGCAGGGCAGACCTAGTGGGATAGAGAAAAATGTGTAAATGTTGTCTCACTAAACAAAACAAAAACAAACACATCCTCCCTCCTTCATTAATATTATCAGGAATGTAGCCACTACAGCAATGAATCATCCAGGAATGGCAAGACAGATCAGGGACAGGAAGGAACACCAGAGCATGGGAAGAGATCTGCAGGGAACGCCTTGGCAACAGCATATAAGAACATAAAATAACAATACTGGAAGCTCCATTGCACCGAGCCAAGCAGGGCCCTTTATCACATTTTAATCACTTCCCAGCAGATCGAAATGAAGGGATCATACGTGCTTATCTTGTGTCCGTTAATTATCAGTCAGGCTCCGTAGGCTGGGCAAGCTCCCAATGTAGTCATTGTAGGGATTCTTTTCCGGAGGTTTACCACATGCATTCGCCATCTCTAGTAGAGAGGGGTTCTGGGGCTCGGGGTTGGTCTGCAGCCTGGGGCCAACTGTTCTGTTTAGATCAGGCCATGGAGGCTGCCACTTTGTCTTTTTCTGTTTAAGCTGGGCACCAAGGCCATCATTATGAGGTTGGCGGTATACAGTTAAAGTGGCAGCAACAAACTTCTTGGCACTTTTAACATACCACTGAATAAGGAGTCAGAGCTAATTCTACCGGCAGAATTAGCCATGGCGGAATTTGCACCGGTTGAATTGCCGCCAACATCTGGCAGAATCAGTGCTGGTGCTAATTCCACCAGTGGAATTCCTGCAGAGAACAAAAAGGTATTGTATTACAAGTTGAAATACCACCAAAAATGGGCGTTAATTCCACCAAAAACACAGTGCACTTACCTCCACTTAAAAGGTGGAGGTGAATGCATACAGGCGATGGAAAACAATTAACAGGTGCATCCAATCCACCATGAAGTGCCACACATGGCCTGCACCTGACCCTAAAACACTTTACAACACCATGCTGCCACTAGCTTTTGTGAACTGGGACATGCAGCTCCTCCTGCCTCACATTGAACTGCAGAGGCAGGTACAGCAGCACAGGGCAGAGGGTGCAGAGAAGAGGAGGAGAAGCAGTGCAAGCATAGGGCACATTCTCTGGGCCACCCTGTACTGTAACTGACAACCAGCTGCTTACCCTGTACCGGCTGAACAGGGAGACCATTGCAGAGCTACCCACCCTGATTCATAATAATATACAGAACAGCATTAACATCAGAACTGCCTTAACCCAGCTGCTGTTGCTACTATGTTTCCTTGACACTTGCCAACACACTCTGGGCATGCTGCATGGCATGTCCCAACCCACATTTTGGTATGTGATTTTGCAGGTCCTGGAAGCAATCCTGCACTATGCCTCCTAGCACATCCCACTGCCCACCAGCCCAGCACAGATACATGCATCAAGGCAAGTGTTTGTGTAGAAGCCCACCTGCCCAACCTAATTGCTGTTTTGGACTGCACCCATGTGGCGTTGGTCGCCCCCAGGAATCCAAAGAGTTATACCGCAACAGGAATCAGTATCACTTTGTGAATGTCCAGGTCACCTGTAATGCTGACCTTTTGATCACACACTGCTGTGCCCACTTCCATGGTTCCACACGTGATACCATGGTCCTGCGGACAGTACACGGCCTGCATACATGGAGAGCCACAGAGGCCAATAGACACAATTACTGAATGAGTACCATCACACAAACTGATCCTGCAACACCAGTGAAATGCTAGGTGAAGGGCGAGGGGTTATTACCACAACAGAACAATGCATGCCCTGTGAAGGTCCTGTACATACAGGACCTGCCGTCTTGCCCCGCACATGGCAGCCACCAACCCACAGGACTCGGACAGGCAGGGCAATGCAATAGTATGTCAGTGTGTTAGCCGGGTCTGTAGCTCAGTGGACTAATGCATCCACTACAGGGGCCTGTGTTTGACGTCATGGTCACAGGTTTGAATCCAGGCAGGTCAACTCAGTCCTTTATCCTTCCGAGGTCGATAAAATTAGAATCACTAAGTTGGGTAACAATAAACATCTGTTATTAGTGCCAAGGTGCCCCTTGGGGGAATATGTGCACTTTACAAATACACCTGTTATGTTAGTGATGCACATTTCCTCAAATACCAAGCAATACACACACAGAGGACTACAGGGACTCCAAGTGCAAGGGGACACATACCTACGTATCAAATGCCACAGCTGAACACTGCACAAAGACAATGCACCACTGGCAGAAAGTAATGCCATGTAGCCTGGTAAGCATATATGTGAATCCATAAAGGAAATTCTACAAACATGCACAAGAACAACAAATCACCCATCAGGGCTCATGCATGATAGCAGTACATAGATGCACAACACAGGCCATCTGCACACTGCAATGGCAATCACAGACCATGAGAGTAATCACTGCTGGTAGTGATCTGCGTGCAAGGTGTAACATGACAGTGCATATGTTCCCCCATTGTGAATGGCACTGCATGCTTCAACTGGGATGGACAAGCACGTCGTAGGACATTACATGGAAAATGCATGCACAAAATGTACATCAATATGCACTTACAAAAGGCAACACATCAACAATGCACTGTGACTGACACCTGTGACCTTCGACCTTATAGGTAACTCTGAATACCCGTAGCTACCATGGCCAAGGACACCTATGCGCAATCCACGTGCGCCACCAGTGTTGGCCCACAATGAGGCACACGTCAAGACCAGGCTGTGCATAGAACAGACCTTTGGCCTGCTGAAGTTTTGTTTTCCGTGTTTACACCGGACTGATGGTGCCTTTATGTACAGGCTAGAGAAGGTTGGACACATATGTCTGGCCTGTGCCCTACTGCACAACATCTGCATCAGGCGAAATGTCCCCCTGCACCCTGATGAAAACACGCCACCATCAGAAGACACTGGCTCACTACCTGCAGGTGCAATACTGCCACATAGTGAGCGGGCGGAATGAAGGGATGGTGATCTGGTGCAGCAAGCACTGATAGAGTATTATTCCTGATCACATCGATAAGCACATGCTACTCACCTTTGTACATAGCAACCCATTGAATAAATCAAATTCACACAATAAGGATTGTCCTAGCATTGCTTCAAGTGAACTAGAATTTAATACTTAAGTGTGAAAAAAGACATCCTCAACATACACCCTCCCCCCACCTACCCCCTACTCAACACACCATCCCCAACACACATCCCCCACCTACCTCTCCCTCGCCAACACACCATCCCCAACACACACCCACATCCACTTCCCCCATTCCCAACACACCATCCCCAACACAACCACCCACCACCCCCTCCCAACACCGCATCCCCAAAACACCCATGCCTTCCCACCTTCCTTGTGCCTATGTACAGAGTGCCATGAAATGTGACTTCCGTGGCGTCTCTCACTTGCCAGCCTGCTCCGGCACCGTTGTGGTCAGATGACGCAAGGAGCAGCACCTTGGGGTGCTGGCCACAGTTCCCTCCATGGGGTTGACGGAGGTGGAGGATTCAGACACCAAGCACAGGATGTGCTGCAGTGTCAATTACATGCAAGAATGGAGGGATTCAGCAATGGCCAGCATGCCCTCAGTGTGTTCCCTCATCCTCTGCCCAACAGGGGAGATGGTAGTGGTGGTCTGGATGAGCTACCAGCACTGGCTGTCCTGACCGGAAAATCCTCCTGGATGATCCCTGATTGCCTACAGCTGCTGCACCTGCTGTCTTGCGAGGTGTTTCATGGAATCCTGGCGCTGCTCCATGGCACCCAGCCTCGCCCATATCACTGACAGTGTTCTGTGGCACTGGCTGTGGACTCTGGAGAGGTACACAGGTAAAGCAGGGCAACCTGAAGCCTTTGTCTTCCTTCTCCTCATATGGAGAACCATCATGTCTTGTGTCTACCCCAGCATGGCCCTAGTGATGCCTGTCCGACAAAGGTGATGAGTGGGTGTCAGGGGCAGATGGGTGGGTACAGGTGTATTGACAGCATGCTTAAGAATCTCCACAGGGGCCAGCTGTGGTGTGGCTGTCACAGCATCTGCATCAGCATGTGCTGTGCCTCCACGGCCATCTGCACAGCTGGTGGAGGGGCCAATGGGCACAGTTGTTAGGACAGTTGAAGTTGCCATGCCTAGCACAGCTGGCACTGTGGTGGTCTCCTGTGGCCTTGCTGCCTCCTTCTGTTCTTCCTCTCGCTGCTCTCACTTCCGGCCTGTGCAGGCGTGAAGGTGGTTGCACTGCCAGCGGTGGGGTGGGGTTGTCCTGGGCAGAGGAGGGATTCTTCAGCATCATTCAACTGTGTACCTGTTGGGTGGATAGTGGCATGATGTCAGTCATCTTGCATACATGTAAATTGGCTAGCAAGACACTCATGCAACATGAGATTTGTTCTTCTTAAACACATTTTGTATGATGGGCATGGCCATGGTTGGTTTCAGGCCAATGAGTACAGCTACTGCTAGGTGGGAGAAGTGCCTGCTGAGATTGTACATGGCATATGCATGTGCACATTGCCTGTTGGACTGCCACAATTACTTTTTGTTGTGGCAGTGCAGGGAGTTCATGTGGTGACATGGACTGACAAAGCACACATGGGTGCTTCTCAAGGTTCCATAGCTTCACCGTACATTTCCCCTACTGTGCATGTGCATTACTACATTTTCCCAACTTCTCTTGCACATATGGTTGCCCATTCCCCTGTCCATTGGGCTAATCTAGGCTGGGGGACACATGCTTTTGGCCAGTACATTCACATGGGAGTGGGGACTGATAGACTCACGGCCACCCCCTTGGCTTGCTGGCCCTTCCTGTGTGCTGCTGATCCCCTCCATCCTTTCCATGTAGAGTATGGAGCTGGCCTTCTACTCCCATGGAGTCAGGGTGATGGGTTCCACAGTGCCACCTCCCAGTGTCCCATTCTAAACATTAATTGTATTAATGGGTTACGGGTTAAGATTAGTAATTAGTCATGTTAAATGTTAGTATTTAGTCCCTACACTACTGGAAAATCTGCACCAGTACTCCTTGTTGCATTCCATGTAAGCAAAGTTTTCTCATTGAGATTTGGTGAGTTATTTTGAATGATTTGTAAGCTTACTTAAATAGCAGGCAGGATAGTTTTCTACCACTGCTGAATTCAGCTCAAATGGCGTTCCACGTATCTCTATTATGTTTATTTATCCATACTCAAATGACATCACACATTGTGCTTGTGACATCACCATTGATATGTGTTATATTTTACTTTACTTAGTTTCTTATAACGCATCAACACACCGAAGGCCCCAGGGTGCACAAACAAAACAACCAAGACAGACAGGGTATAGATACAACAGACACATCATTGTCAAGGATGTAGTTCTTTGGCCTAATCTTATCCTTTATTGAAGGACAATGTTTTGATTGCTTTACTAAAGGGAACCAGGCACGGGATACCTCTAAGAAAATAGGGAGCTAATTCTATATATACAGGGTTTGGAAGTCAAACCTGATTCTGCCATATTTCTTCAAATTATACCGGGGAACACCCAGACAGTTAACTGCAATAGATTGAAGAGTCCTTCTAATCCGAGTGACCTGCAGGTGCTCGGAAAGATAAGTGGATTCTGGGCAGTAGAGTCTATTGGAGAGCCTGGAACGCAGTGTTTGCCTTGTGGAAGCTGCCTGTGATTGAGGAGTCCAGTCCTCTTTCTGTGCGAACTGTTTATAAATCCTGCATATCAGCGGAGAGGGCCACAGAGTCTGGGCAGCAGAGTCTATTGGAGTTCCTGGAACGCAGTGTTTGCCTTGTTTAAGCTGCCTGTGCTTGAGGAATCCAGTCCTCTTTCTGTGCGAACTGTTTATAAACCCTGCATATCCGCGGAGCGGGCTGCGGAGTCTGGGGAGCAGAGTCTATTGGAGTGCCTGGAACACAGTGTTTGCCTTGTGGAAGCTGCCTGTGCTTGAGGAGTCCAGTCCTCTTTCTGTGTGAACTGTTTATTAACCCTGCATATCCGCGAAGCGGGCTGCGGACTCTGGGCTCCGTGGCTATTTGGCTGCTCGGCGGTGTACTCTGCGCGGATACTCCAGAGGTAAATTTAGTCAGCTTCGGCTTACACTGAAAGGAGGGGGTCGAGTGGACCAAAACTCGCCCTCTGGGATTTACCAAGGCGGAAGGTGGCTGTCTATCGCCGGGCCATTGCTGTGGATGTAGAAGACGTCAGCAACAACAAACTGTGGGTAAGAAATTCCTGGTCATTTATCAGTTGTTTTGGCTTTGTGAGCGGGAGACTGCAAGGATATTCCTTTTGATCCCACCCTCAACCGGCCCTCCGCTATCGGACATCTGCCATCTAGCTTTAGACCCAGCCCAGCGTTACCAAAACTTTGATTATTTCTTTGAAGGCTTACTGTTAGTGTTGGGTTAGCGAGCGTGAGACTGTGAGGACTTCCTTTTAATCCTGTTTGCATTCCGTCTCATAGTAGCTGAAGTTCTGGTGTTCAATTATCAACTATTGATTACGCTTCCATAATTCTACAGTGAGGTTTGGCTTTGCGAGAGGGAGACAGTGTGGTTTCTCATTGGTCCCGATTAAAGCCGGCCTTTGGGAGCAGCGGCCCAAACTGAAAATGACATAAAGATACAATCTAAGAAGTGGCCCTGCAGTAAGTGAAGGCAGAGGTTTGGAGTGGGAAGAATCTCCTATTTGTAAAACTACATCTCAAGTTGAAGGAGACAGCCAGAGACTTCAACAGACTGTGCCGGCTGGTCAGGTAGTCCATGCTCCTGCACAAATCCACGCCCTGGCTCTAGAATAGAAGGAATACACGTTAGCTGGTACAAACATTAAGGGAAAAATAAATCAATATTTTTCCGGGCATCAAAATAGAAGTCTAAATGATCTTCCTCTAGTATCCCAGGCTTTACAGCAAGTGGCCATAGGAAACAAGGACACCATTGGTGCAGCTGTTTTTTAGTTCCTACTTTGGACTTCCATCAGGATATTGCCTCCTCCCCATTTCATTCAAATAACGTTTCTCTTCCAGCAGCTTTGTTTAATTCAACAGAGACAATTAGACAAGAATCTTTGATATCAACACCCCGTGTATAAAGCCAAAAGAGGTGGGCCCCACCTCACAACATCCCTCAAGTCAAGAGCCTTGTGCTAGTGAAATTACACTGTCAGTGCTGAATTTTGTGCTAGCCTCTTTAGTGAAGGTTTTTGAAAACATAAAAGGTGATGTGCGGATCCATACAGTTATACTTCTTGAAATGACTAAAGACATCGAACAATTAGAGTTTGCAGTTGTTGGCCTCGCCACCGTAATAAACACCTAAATTTCTGCTACATTGATGTCTTTGTCAGAACGAATGGCACTACAGAAAATTGGCATATCGGACGTAAAAGTCCTAATTCAAGATCTAATTACAGAAGGGAAGGATACCAAGGCAATGATCCGGTCTCTCATCCATGCGAAGGAAGAATGTACACAAAATTTGAAAGGTCAGAATGCCACGATAGAAGCATCAGCATCCCGTCCAGCAGATGACACACCTCTTTCACAATCAGTTCTTGATGAATTCTGTAGATTGGCGCAGGCAGTCAATCTAAATCCACCATCCCCACCACCTACTCCAAAAGAACTTTTGAAGGAAGATAATAATCAGGAAGACATACAAGAGGGACACATGTGGAAAGAAGGCTCACAACAAACATACCGGAGGAGGAAAAGGCTGAGGAGAAAGAAAGAGGCCAAGACATCTCAAAGCCCTCAGTGTAATCCATTAAAGGTAAATAAAACAAAGAACATGAAGGCAAAGAAACCTGAGAGCTTGGCCATAAACGGCTTCATTAAGAACTTATCTTTACCCTCAGCCACACCCCAACCGGGGTAAAACTGGGAGTCAGGATCGCTCAAGTAGCTCATTAGAGAAAAGGTGCAAAAAAAGGAAAACACACATCAGTCAGCCTCTAGAGAGGGAAGGATTGATAGTGTCAAAAATTACTATAGGGATCCAAACCAATCTGCTTCAGGACGATGAGAAAATGGCCCAATGTCACAAACAAAGGCTGTTGCGAAACCAATCAAATAAGCCCCTTTTTTACTTGCAAAACTTAAATTGGAGAAAAGGAAAATAGTGCCTCCCTCGGGGTCTGGTTTGAAAATAGCACCAATTTTCTCAAACTATCAAAAGATGATTAAGGCTCCAACAGAAGGCTCAACAGATACTGCACCAGTAGCTGACTTCATCCTCCGGGGTCAGCCTGATACATAGTCTGCTCTACATCCAGTAAACATTTCAGGGTATACTGGTATTAAAGACTCACTACGAGACATTCAAGTGCCTGTGATAAAGGAAAAAAAGAAAAGATTTAAAGACCAGCCAAGGAAATCTGGGTCCTTCTGCAGTTCCAAAACTATGGTTGAACTGCAATAAGCCGACACTAAACCCGAGATTTCGGAATCGAGGATTCATTTTGTCAATCATCAAAAAGATCCCAGATCTTTACCTGTTTTCAACGAACAATATTGAATTTGTGACCTTTCCAGATCCACATGATGGTCAGCTGGCGGAAGTGGGCCTGGCAGCTAAAATGGGCGTGGGGTCTCTACTCTCGTCAGCTGATTCATTATTACATTTGGGTTTGATTGTGCATGAATCACATGTGTTAAAGAAGGATCAGGGTCCAAAGGTTGGTATGAAAAGTAGAGATGAGATCTTCGGAAATAAAGTATATTCGAGTGGTACAGCTTAGAATCAAAGTAAACTCCCAAAGTCATTACACGGGGAGATACTTTGATAGAGCACCCAGCTATAGAGAAAAGAAATTTATCATGGGCCAAGTTTCCCAATCCTGTGAGATGATCCTAAAATCAGTAGCTCTGTTGAACATCATTAAGAGCAAGAGTATTCCTAGCCATCGAAGATTGAATGGCCGAATTGATATTGTTGATGATAATAGAGTCCTGGCTGTAGTCACCGTACAATTCCAACAATACCTGTATGTCATCTGCATAGTAAGCATAGCAGACCTCCCCATGCCATCAAGCAGATCAAACAATGGTTTGGTATGTATATTAAAAAGTATGTATTTCCATTGTTCCTGGAATCAAGACCAGGATGCTCGGGTTATGCTTTCTCTTAACTTTTACCTCTCGAGCAGCTCATGAAACAAACACCAATAATAACCATAACAAAGCACAAATTACAAATCCCACTTTGTTGGAGGCTTTGGTAGTCCACGTATTATTGGTCCATGAAAAACAATGTGATAAAGTCAACCAATCGACAACGATATAGTCCTATAAACGCTGGTACTCTCTTAGAACTTCCTCTTTCTTTGCTTCTCGAACAGCGAGTTAAGTATTCCATTATACTCTTAATGTTATTGATCTATGCGCTTTGTGATTTGTTGTGGTGACTGCATGTGCGTTTGTCAGGGAGCATGAATTCATGCAGCGTGAGTTTGGAGGAGCATATCCGTATTCGTTATTGTGGAGTTTGGGTTATCTGGTGTGACGATGACCACAGTACATAATGCGGCTGACAGGGGGCACAACGATCACGAAGCGTGATGGAGCACAACGGATCTGGATTGAGTTCCAGTGCTCCTCAGATGCTTCTGTGACCGTTGGGACCGTTATTTAGCCTAAAGATCAAACAGAACTTGAACAATGAAAGAGAGTTGTGTAGTTTTCGTAGCAAGTACTAAAGCCTGTCGCACACTGGAGAAATTATGAACAAACTTGCAGTGCCCGTGCTTGATTATTTGGCGCATCGCCAGCTCTGAAAACTGAAGGGCACAATTCCCTGTAAAACCTGGTGCTGAATGGTCAGCTCCAGGTCTCACTGTAAATATATATAATTGTCTGAATGGAACAGGCCCAAGATTCCTGTGGTTATAATTGTTAGACCCTCCCATTAGGCTATAATATGAGTAGCTCCAGCGAAGAAGTTAAGGCTCATGTCAGCCAAAAGAGGATTCAATCCACCATGGGACACTTTTTACAGACAGCTGTAGGAGCCACTATGGGACATGGTTCCCAGCAAATGACACTTATGGCAGACTGGTGAAAGTTTTCCAACGGCATGGAAGAACTCAAAGGAATAAGAGAGCATGGGAGAGATAAATGAGGAGGAAAGCAAGCCTCCATTGTGCATGGAGCAAAGACCCCCCTGGGCACACCATAGAGGAAGAAAAGGGGCAAGAGAAAAGTAGTGAGATCCAGGGTAAGATCTAGCAGGTGGCAGGACAGATCATCCACTAGCTCAGAGGAACAGGGTGAGGATGACTGTCAGGATGAGTACATGGAGGATGAAGTTGTGTCAATAACATCCTCAAGTGATGAGCACAAGAAAGCACCAAAGAAACGAAAAGTCGCTGAGGAACACGATTTAGGGGGTTGAGTTTGATCCAGAGGCCCACATACACCCTCATTCATCTAAATGGGAACTGCCTAAGAAAATAGCAGCTTATCTCAAAACGCCTTAGGGCACCAAAGACAAAGGAAGTAAGACATAAAGTACGGGTGGAATGCCCTAGACCTCAATTGCGAGAGGGGATCTCAGACCCTGCCGAGATAAATGACAAAATGGTCACTGTTAAGGGCAAGTACATGAAGGACGTACAGAAAGGCCTGGACAGATCCTGGTGATCCTGCCAGGACAAGATGTTTGACATTGTGGGTCCGCTCAAAAAAAGCAAGCAGATAGCAGAGGAGGCTCAGGAGAAGAATGAATTAGTGGATATAGTGGTATTAACCAGATGGAATCAAAGAGCTGTCTGCATGCTAGGGAATGCTAACAGAGCAATCACAAGGAGAGGAGGAGATCCCTCTTAGTGAAAATAGACCCAAAACTGAGTGAACCTACTAATTCAGAGGCAGCAGAAGCAGTGAAATGTAAACTCTTTCGGGAAATCCTTCATTAAAGAGCTGACTATAAAGCAAATTCTTATAGTGCGCTGGACAAGGTGCAGGACTCCATTAGAAGGGCTTTCGGCCGACAGGTTTTCATTAGGGCTGGCAGAGGCAGGGGCCACTGTTCCAGCCAATTTTCATATGCTAGGTCTTACTCCAACAGAGGAAATGGAGGGAGCAAAATTATCAAAAACCATACCCATTTTAACCTCATGGGGCAGAGGAAGGAGAGGCTGGCGCACAGACTGTCAACAGAGTAATTCAGGTGAGAGCGAGCGAACAAGTGCACGCACTATGCGTAGAGATTCCCTCATTGGTGCTAGGGGAGCAAAACATTTGAAAACCTGGCAAAAGTTGTCCAGAGATGCATGGGTTTTGGAAACAATCCAAGGTTTTCACATAGACTTTCACACTCTACCAAGGAAAACATCTCTCCCGCAGCGACTAGTGTTAAGCACGGAAGATCAGCAATTGCTGGAAATAAAACGGAGAAGTTTAGAATGCAAAGAAGCCATAGTAGAAATAGCAGAGCCTGCAGGAGGATTCATAAGTAATGTGTTTCTGGTAAAAGGGAAACACAAGCTGAGACCTATTATCATTTTGAGGGGTTTAAACAGTCTTGTAACCTACAGACATTTTAAGATGGAGGGGATACACCTTCTGAGAGACATTCTGCAACAGGGAGACTGTCTGGCCAGAATAGATCTGAAAGATGCATACTCAATGGTACCCCTAGCAACGGAGCATCAGAAATTCCTATGGTTCTTCTGGGGGGACAAGACCTGGGAATTCTCATGTCTACCTTTTGGTTTGCCGTTGGCACCATGGTGCTTCACCAATTTGATGAAACCTGTGGTAACACAGAGAGTGCGGGGCATTCGGTTGATAATTTACCTAGACAACATATGCATAATGTGTCAGAGGGGGGAGCTACTTGAAATACAGTTGAACACCACAATAGAACTGCTTCAACAACTCGGGTTTCTAATAAATTGGGAGAAATATTGCATATGACCAGACCAGTCCATGAAATTCCTTGGGTTGGTGGTGAACACAATCCAATGATCGCTGAGTTTATCAATAACCATAGTGAACAACATCATGAGACAGATCAGGAACACCAGGGCGAGTGAGCAGATGTCATTGCGGAAGATCGCCAAGCTGGTGGGGTGATTGATCTCTTCAATAAAGCTGATTTCTCCATGTCCATTACATTACATAGCCTTGCAAAGACTTAAATGTCAATACCTCAGGAGGGGTGTATTTTACGAGCAAAGTGTACCGATTTTGCAGGAAGCGAGATTATAGCTGGAATGGGGGCATCAGCACATGGATGCATGAAATGGAAGAGCTATATTTGTCTCATCCCCAGACCTAATAATAGAATTGGATGCCAGCAGATGGGGCTACGGATCCTAATGCGGGGACCTGTCGACGGGCGGCAGATGGACAGAGCAGGAAACATACTTGCATATCAATTGTCTAGAGCTATTAGCAGGATCATTTGCAGTGAAGTGCTGGAAACCAGAGAAAGCATGGACAATGTGTTACAGCCGTCATGTATATAAACAGACTGGGTGGCACAGAATCCAGGTTGCTGGCAGAGCTAGCAAAGGAGTTCTGGTACCTTTGTCTGTGGAGACAGGTATTGGTGATGGTGGTATACCTTGCAGGTCGCCAGAATGAGGTTGCTGACTGAAACTGCAGATTCCTCAGGGATTGGAAGCTGAACAAAAAGATATTTCAGGAGTTGATGGCACGTTAGGGTCCATGCCAGATCAACCTCTTTGTGTCGAGGTTGAACACCCAACTACCTATTTTTTTCAGTTGTATACCAGATCCAGACAACTTCCTCCGCTCATGGGGGCAGGACAAGAATTGCACATTCCCTCCAGTCTCAATGATAATGAGAACATTGGCACAGGTGCAGATGCAGAAGGCCTCTCTGCTTCTGATCTCTCCAGATTGTAAGAGTCAGGCGTGGTTCCACAGCCTTCTGGATTTGGTACCCAACAATCCGCTAGCTCTTCTGAGGGATGAGTTAATCATGCAGGACCCCAGAGGAGGCAGTGACCCACTGGTGCGATCAGGAAATCTAGTTCTGATCGCTTTGGTGATTTTAGGGATCCTCCACTAGGCCAGGAATATCGGGCGAGGCTGAGAACATTATAAAGGAAGGTTGGGCCCCAGGCACACATAGTATATAAAGCCGCATTGGCTAGATGGTATAATTGGTACATGGAGAGGGACATGCATCCTGATGGAACAGATGTGGTTGATACAGCTGTCATGATCTCTGCTTCCAAAAGGTCAGGGTTTTCCCAACTCCCTTGGAAGCAGATCCATAACCCAGGTTCCGAGTGCCAACCAGTCCCAATTGGGACCTTTTGGACCCAGTCCTGGCGCCAGTGGCACCAGGCTCATAAATATGCCCAGTCCCAGCGCTGGAAGCGCCGGGCTCATAATGCTTGGGTGGACTTACCTTCAGCAGACCATGCTGCTTACTTGCCTGCCAGTTGAGCCTCTGATCCTCTTCTGTTTGGAACTACTTTTCCTGTTGGATGGGGCTGGAGCCACTCCCTAGATTCAGAACACTGGAACTCTTCTGGAAGGCAGGAACTCTTTTCTTACCAGGAACTCTTTTCTTACTTGGGCGTGGCTGTGGAAGGAGACACCTAAGCACTACAGGAGGCTATTTAAACCACACCCGGTGGATGAATCTTGCTTTGCGTTATTCTGCAACCTCTGCAGCAGAACGCTCATTGTGTCTTCTGCATCCGGTCCTGGGCCTAAGGAAAAAGGCTTACCATCCTGAATCCAGTCTTCAGCAACACCTATAAAGACAAGAAAGAACAGGTTAGCATTCCGGCATCTGAAAGGCAAAGGCTTACCATCCTGAATCCAGTCTTCAGCAACACCTATAAAGACAAGAAAGAACAGGTTAGCATTCCGGCATCTGAAAGGCAAAGGCTTACCTACTCTTCGTGCGCTCCGGAGGTCTTCACACTGCATTCCGGCATCTGAAAGACAAAAGTTTACCAACTCTTTGCACGCTCCGGAGGCCTTCGGCGCTGCATCCCACATCTGAAAGACAAAACAAGGTGCGTTTAAAGACATTGGGGAACTTTAATACTCACGTGCCATTACTCCTTTCCACATCTAATCCAGTGGGTATTCCGGCACCCTGCAGCCGCTCCGAACTCGTACCTGCAAAATAAAAAGACAGTTAGAGCGCATAGTGAAGCAGGCAACAAGCGCTTACTTACGTGCTTCCAGGCGCTTCTATTCATCACACGGGCTCCATCTTCAACTCACTTCAGCCCGTCATCCGCCATCGCCGGAACCCTGCAAAACAAGAGACATCATTACTATAGACTTTAAAGACATTTGAATGACTCGAAACTTACCGTTCGTGCAGTAAACGACGGACAGCAGTCCTCTGAAGTCAAGAGGCCTGCGCTACCTATCCAGTGAAGAAACTGGTTACAGCACCCTGCCCTGAGGCAGATGGAGAGCTCGGCATTCACTTACCTAAGGTGAGAGCGTTAACCTTTGGGGGTCTACAGGAGAGGAGAAGAGGAAAGAGATAGGGACACCCCAATAACCCCAGTTCATTAACCCCATATTTTCTATCTGCAGACATCTTACTCTACACGTCAGGCATACAGTGCACAGAGGTCCAGCCCAAAGAGCCAACCGGGTGCTACACATCACCTTTAAAGATACGGTAGTCGCCCAGTCAAGACCGGCGCCTCTGCGAGAATCAGGTGAGCGTTACAGAACGCAAAGCCTACCGCAAAACTCTCGCCCAGGCGCTATGGAAACCTCGGATACTAACCCCCTAGCCCGGTTACTTGGGGAACTAAGGGCAGAAGTGCATGCAGCTCGTCAGGAAACGAATGCTCTAAGAAGGGAACTAATTATTTCCAAGGAGAGAACAGACAATCTTGCTAGACAAGTGCTACAGTCACAAGCCGGACAGACCCCGTTACCCGCATCAGGGGCAAATCTTCCTTCAACATCCTCTATGAATCCAGTGCAGATCAACCTACCTGGGAATGTACCTCTGGCTCCGCCCGAACGATTTTCTGGTGACCCAAAGAGGTTTGCAGTATTTATCAATCAGTGCCGGTTGCACTTCTTATGCCGGCCAGCAGCCTTTCCAACTGATCAAGCAAAAGTAGCTTTTGTACTTTCGTACCTTAGTGGCAATGCGGCAGACTGGTCGATCCCTCTAGTTAATCAAGATGATCCGGTTCTCCATGATTTTCAAGCCTTTCAGCTTAGTATGAAAAAACTGTTCGCAAGACATTCACAGGGGCAGGCCTTGGACAATGAGCTTCTTTCGTTGCGACAGAGTAATCAAGACCTTTTGGCTTATATTGCATCTTTCAATAGACTAATAGTGGAAACTCAATGGCCTGAGGACAAAAGGATTACGCTGTTTTATAGAGGTCTACGTGGAGAGCTCAAAGACGTTTTAGCCCAAGTAGTGAATCCCCCACAAGACTGTTCGGATTATATAGACTGGGTCCTTCAAATAGATCACAGGCTGCAGAACAGGAAGGCCGATCGTTCCAAGTTTGATGCTTGAGTATTTTCCAAACCGCCAACTCCTTCCAAAGGAGTAGACTCCGGGGAACCCATGCAAATAGGGGGTCTGAAAGGTCCTCTAACACAAAGGGAGCGGGAAAGGAGGAAACAGTTGCAATTATGCCTATATTGCGGAAACTCAGGGCACTTTCTTCGAGACTGTCCGGTGAAACCTGCCAAGACGGCAGTAGGAGCTGCAGTTACCAAAGTTACAAACTCTGAGCAGGGAAACGACCTCGCCCGACAAGAATAGAGGTCCTCTTGCCGAGCGTGAAAACCAGTTCCGTGACCTCGCATTTCGTGATACCTATGGTCCTCATTAGCCCTGATAATCCGGATCGATTACATGCAATTGAAGCTTACGTCGACAGCAGTGCCATCGGCAATTATGTGGATCATGAAATGGTTTTGAGGATGAATCTAACTCTTTGTCCCAAGGCTGTAAAGGACGTCATTACTACGGTGGATGGTACGGAGATAGCCTCCGGGCCAGTAACGCATACCACTCAAGAGGTGACGCTAGTAAGTCAAGATGGACACCATGAGAAGATCGTGTTCGATGTGATCAAGGCCCCTCAGTTTCAGATTATTCTAGGAATACCTTGGTTAGAGAAACACAATCCTCTGATCGATTGGCGAGCAAGAACGGTTCAGTTTCCAGAATGTGTCTCTACTTGTCACCCTCCACCTGGTGTTGCACTGGCCGCAATTTCTTCAGAGACTCCCCAGTTACCTCCCGAATACCTAGAATACCAAGATGTTTTCCAGAAGGATCAGGCTAACTCTCTACCTCCTCATAGGTCTTATGACTGCCAGATAGACCTGATACCTGGATCTACTCCTCCTTGTAGTAGAATTTATGCCCTCACCGAGCCTGAGAACCTTCACCTTCGACAATACCTGGATCAATACCTGGCAAATGGGTTTATTCGTCCTTCCAAGTCCCCTGCTTCTTCAGCTTTGTTCTTCGTTCCAAAAAAGGAAGGAGACCTTAGAACTTGTATCGATTATCGCTCCCTGAACCAGATCACCGTTAAGAATAGATATCCGTTACCTTTGATCCCTGAACTCCTGGACCAAGTCAGAAAAGCATGCATATATACAAAGCTGGATCTTAGAGGAGCTTACCACTTGGTACGAGTAAAAGAGGGCGATGAATGGAAGACGGCCTTCCGCACCAAGTATGGGCTATTTGAATATCAGGTCATGCCCTTCGGACTTTGCAATGCCCCGGCCGCCTTTCAATATTTTATGAACGATGTCCTCAGAGAGCTCATAGATGTATGTGTTGTTGTTTACATTGACGACATCCTCGTTTATTCTTCATCGGTATCTGAACATCGGAAACACGTGAAAATGGTCCTCGAAAGATTGCGTCAACACAAACTTTTCGCTAAGTTGGAAAAATGTGTTTTCAACGTGACTGAAGTTGAATTCTTGGGATTCATATTATCACCTGGCGGAGTGCGTATGGATTCAAAGAAGGTCGATGCAGTTCTCAAATGGCCATCACCATCCTCCGTAAAAGGTGTGCAAAGCATGTTAGGCTTCGCTAACTTTTACCGCAGGTTTATCCCCGAATTCTCTCGAATAGTCCAGCCCATCACTGCCTTGTTAAAGAAAAACAAACGTTTTGAATGGTCTACCGAGGCGGAACAAGCTTTCCAGGATTTGAAGACTAAATTTATCTCTGCACCAATCTTAAAACACCCTCGCCCCGAACTCCCCTACATCGTGGAAACTGATGCTTCAAGCCTTGCCATGGGGGCAGTTCTATCACAAAAGGACCCGGTAACCAATCAGTTGCATCCCGTGGCATTTTGGTCCCGCAAATTCTCGCCTCCTGAAATCAATTACACGATTACTGACAAGGAACTTCTGGCTATCAAGTCTGCCTTTAAGGCTTGGCGGCATTATCTGCTGGGGGCCCGACACACTGTTACTGTGATTACGGATCACCGAAACCTGCAATATTTGAAGACCGCAAAAGCCCAATCCTCTAGACAACTCCGTTGGGCATTATTCTTTGCCGAGTTTGACTTCATAATTACCTATCGACCTGGTACAAAGAACGGTAAAGCCGATGCCCTTTCTCGGATGGGAGTGGAAGAACACTTGGTCAACCCTAAACCTGTACCAATCATTCCCGAACAAAGAATTCTGGGTGTAATCGCCACAGAATCCATAGAGGAAGTTAAGGATAAAGCCAGGCAACTTGTAACTCCAGCAGACATACAGAATTGGCATCTGCAGGGAAAGGACTTTGCAGTAAAGGACAACTTATTGTATTTCCAAGAACGATTATACCTACCCAGCACAGATTTACAGAAAAAAGTAATCTCTTGTTATCACGACTCTTTAATGGAAGGTCATCCCGGTATAGCCAAGACCTCAGAAAAGATCAAGCGCTACTTCTGGTGGCCGTCTTGGAAAAAAGATATCAGAGACTTTATAATGTCCTGTGGAGTATGCGCCCAAAACAAGAGTCAAAAGGAAAGACCAGCAGGCCTCTTACGCCCTATTGACATCCCACCTCGCCCTTGGCATACGCTTTCTATGGACTTCATCACCGATCTACCTCCATGCTCCGGATACAATACGATTCTAGTAATCGTGGACTTATTCTCCAAGATGGCGCATTTCATTCCGCTCAAAGGCTTGCCAACAGCAGCAACTCTGGCCCGAGAATTTCTCGAAAACATCGTCCGACTGCACGGTTTTCCTTCGGTTCTAATTTCGGATCGAGGTATTCAATTTATTTCTCATTTTTGGCGAAGTTGCTGTCGGTCGGCTCAAATTGATGTGAGACTATCGACCAGTCACCACCCTCAGACCGACGGCCAAACCGAGAGGACCAATCAAACTCTGGAACAGTATTTACGCTGCATGCTGCAACAAACTGAAAAAACTTGGAAAGATATCCTTTGGATAGCCGAGTATGCCTACAATAACTCTGTCCATTCGGGAACTGGGAAAACCCCATTTTTTCTTTTGTACGGCAGTCACCCTCGAACCTCGGAGTTGGATCCCCTCCAAGATCTTGAAACACCAGCAGTAGACTACCTGCATTCTACAATCACCCAAGCCTTTAAGGAAGCTGTTTCTCACCTTCAAAGGGCTAAAGAACAATACAAGAAAGGAGCAGATCAACATCGGAAGGAAGCCCCTCACTATCAAGTAGGGGATCAAGTCTGGTTATCCACCAAATATCTATCTCTAAAAGGGCCACGCACATTCAACCCAAGATACCTTGGTCCCTATTCCATCACTACCATAGTAAACCCAGTAGCGGTCAAGTTGGACTTGCCCCCGCACATGAAGATACATCCGGTCTTCCACGTCTCTCTATTAAAACCCGTGCAACCTCAAACCCGACTAACCAAATCTCCAAAACCTATCCTAGTGGATGGAGAACTCGAGTTTGAAGTCAAAAGCATTCTGGACTCCAAGATCTCCAAATCTAAACTATTCTACCTAATTGACTGGAAAGGCTACGGCCCCCAAGAGAGATCCTGGGAACCTGCTGAATATGTCCACGCTCCTCGCCTAATCAAAAGATTTCACCGAACATTTCCTGACAAGCCAAAACCCCCGGAGAAGCCCGGTTTGGGAGGGGCCTTGAGGGGGGGTACTGTCATGATCTCTGCTTCCAAAAGGTCAGGGTTTTCCCAACTCCCTTGGAAGCAGATCCATAACCCAGGTTCCGAGTGCCAACCAGTCCCAATTGGGACCTTTTGGACCCAGTCCTGGCGCCAGTGGCACCAGGCTCATAAATATGCCCAGTCCCAGCGCTGGAAGCGCCGGGCTCATAATGCTTGGGTGGACTTACCTTCAGCAGACCATGCTGCTTACTTGCCTGCCAGTTGAGCCTCTGATCCTCTTCTGTTTGGAACTACTTTTCCTGTTGGGTGGGGCTGGAGCCACTCCCTAGATTCAGAACACTGGAACTCTTCTGGAAGGCAGGAACTCTTTTCTTACCAGGAACTCTTTTCTTACTTGGGCGTGGCTGTGGAAGGAGACACCTAAGCACTACAGGAGGCTATTTAAACCACACCCGGTGGATGAATCTTGCTTTGCGTTATTCTGCAACCTCTGCAGCAGAACGCTCATCGTGTCTTCTGCATCCGGTCCTGGGCCTAAGGAAAAAGGCTTACCATCCTGAATCCAGTCTTCAGCAACACCTATAAAGACAAGAAAGAACAGGTTAGCATTCCGGCATCTGAAAGGCAAAGGCTTACCATCCTGAATCCAGTCTTCAGCAACACCTATAAAGACAAGAAAGAACAGGTTAGCATTCCGGCATCTGAAAGGCAAAGGCTTACCTACTCTTCGTGCGCTCCGGAGGTCTTCACACTGCATTCCGGCATCTGAAAGACAAAAGTTTACCAACTCTTTGCACGCTCCGGAGGCCTTCGGCGCTGCATCCCACATCTGAAAGACAAAACAAGGTGCGTTTAAAGACATTGGGGAACTTTAATACTCACGTGCCATTACTCCTTTCCACATCTAATCCAGTGGGTATTCCGGCACCCTGCAGCCGCTCCGAACTCGTACCTGCAAAATAAAAAGACAGTTAGAGCGCATAGTGAAGCAGGCAACAAGCGCTTACTTACGTGCTTCCAGGCGCTTCTATTCATCACACGGGCTCCATCTTCAACTCACTTCAGCCCGTCATCCGCCATCGCCGGAACCCTGCAAAACAAGAGACATCATTACTATAGACTTTAAAGACATTTGAATGACTCGAAACTTACCGTTCGTGCAGTAAACGACGGACAGCAGTCCTATGAAGTCAAGAGGCCTGCGCTACCTATCCAGTGAAGAAACTGGTTACAGCACCCTGCCCTGAGGCAGATGGAGAGCTCGGCATTCACTTACCTAAGGTGAGAGCGTTAACCTTTGGGGGTCTACAGGAGAGGAGAAGAGGAAAGAGATAGGGACACCCCAATAACCCCAGTTCATTAACCCCATATTTTCTATCTGCAGACATCTTACTCTACACGTCAGGCATACAGTGCACAGAGGTCCAGCCCAAAGAGCCAACCGGGTGCTACACATCACCTTTAAAGATACGGTAGTCGCCCAGTCAAGACCGGCGCCTCTGCGAGAATCAGGTGAGCGTTACAACAGCTAATTTTTTCATGCAGATGACAGCAGAGGGGATGGCCTGTTATGGCATGCTCTGCAATATCAGCAAGCCACCCGAAGTTTGAGGGAGTAGAGATTGGTGAGCACCCTCTAATTTGCAAACTCTTGAAAGGCGTAAGAATAATTAGACCCCCCAGAGAGAAATAATCACAATTGTGGGATGCAGACACATTCTTGAAGCTTTTTGTGGCTTGGGCTGATAATTCAGAATTGTAGAAAGGCTTTGTCAGCTAAATCTACAATGCTATTATGCCTCCTTTCATGGAAAATGACATCTGATATCAGAGCTTTAGAGGTAAATAAGAAATCAATATCTCATAACGGGGTGATATTCTTGATCTCAAGAAGGACAAAAACAAGGTTAAGGTCCATCTCTTATGATGCCTACCTGAACCAGCCGAAACTTTGTACTGGGGATGCTTAACAACCTACAAAGGAATTACAAAAGATGTAAGACAGTGGGAGTGTCACAGTTGTTCATGGCATTACGTAGATCTTACAGGGAAGTATCCCCGGTGACTCTAGCGAGATGGTTGATTGCGCAAGCTGGCATCAATGTACAATGTAATGGTGCTCACTCAGTCAGAGGAGTGATGGCCACAAAAGCTTATAATGTAGGAGCAAGATTAGAGCAGATCATGAGATCAGCTGATTGGTCGAATGAGTCAACATTTAAGACCTTTTATTTCAAACCAATTGAAAGGGTGGCATCGTTGGTGGTAAGTAAACTTTGAACAAGCATTATCCGAGCCTTCGGGTCTTCACATAGAATTCAGATTTTTAACACATTTGTTACAGAAAGTCATCATTTTATGAAAGACACGTAGGCATCTTGTGCCATGGTATTGTTAATGGCAACACCAACAGGAGTATGTTCTTACATGGAGAGACTTCCATATATTGGAAGAACCAGTGTGGACATCTTTGCTTATGGAACCATTACTGGCATTATTCACAAAGCAAACATGAGTATGTTCTTATATGGGAATTCTGGCATACATTGGTGCAGCTAGCATGGAAATGTATGGGCACAGCCATCTTGAACATGTTTTATACTGTCATATGTTGTTAGAAAAGGCATCATGGAAATGCATTGTGGAACTGTTAGTGACTTGCATCGACTGGAAAGTTACCCTGTACAATTAATAGCACTGTCTGACTTTCTACCTAATTTGTCAACTAACATGTGCTGTAAACTGCATCATTTTAACCCATTATTCAAAACATTTTGAGGTGGGAGAACCCTTGGAATCGCTCTTGGTTGATTTGGACTCCCTCGCTGTACTTGGTCACTCTGGCATATTTGTGTAAAATATGTATGACCTGAATAAAAAATTCACCCGATGCCACTGAGCTTTACACCAGGATTTTTGTACCAGAGGGCCTTTCAAAGTTGCAGACTTGGGGAGGAGGCAGGGTGAGAGTAGCAAGAAAGGACATATTTTCTTAATTTTCTGCGAGCTTTGTTTCCATATCTGAACTTTATTTCCTACTGAACAAAGCTCTCTCAGGTATGGTACAAGAAGGTAAGAGTCACTTGTTACAGTGACAGGGATTGGACCTCTCAAACCATGCTTGTTGTTGTCCAATCCCCTGTGCCCTACGTCCCTATTGAGGAAGGTGGTCTCCTGTTACTTCTTTGATTTATCTTGGACATTTAAGAACAGAAGGATTTGTTTGGATCCTGTTGGGATAGCAGTCCCTTCCAATGATGTCTGCCAGAGGTACATAGAGGTGTTCCAAGACAGAGGCAATCTCTGTCCCTAACCATCCCCAGAGAACATTATAAATGACTGCTGTTAGACCAAGGCCTGTCCTCTGTGCCAGCTGCACAACTACCCAGGCACCTCACTGGATGTGAAGGGCTCATTTAGGTACCAGCTGGCCTCCCTTTACTGGGAGTGAATACGCAAATCACTAGTCTTGCCCCAAAGTCCCTTAATTGGGACTTGCAGACCTAGAGAAGCCAAAACAGCTAGAGTCTTGTTTTCTGCCTCTTTGAACCATACTCTAGCCAGAGTTGATGGTGTTGGAATGCATATGTACCATTCAGGGTCTGTGGTGCTATCTATGACACTCTGTTCAAACCTCAAATCGCTGTGATGCTGCATCGAGCTAGTTCATCACCTCATTGCACCAGCAGAGCGTGTCACCCATTCGGCTTGAATCGCATCTCGTTCATTCACATTGACCCCATATTGACCCCACATTGACCCCAGCTCAACTGTCAAACCAACCATAATGGCCTCATCCAACTGCACCACTTGAACGATGCATCAAACCGCATGGGGCCCCGCTACAAACCTGGTTCAAAACTGACTCAGCGCCTGGCCCATTGTCACAACCGAACCCGGTGTGACCTGCATGCACAGTGCCGAGAAGCACATTTCGACACTGTTGATCCAGCAAGAAGAGACTAAGGTACCTTTAAGTGGCTCAGCCCCCTGCTCCCTTTTGGTAATCCTAGTGACTAATAAACCAGCCTTGCGCTTCTGTTTCTCATAAACATATAATTTTAAAAGTGACATTGTTGCAATTGGTTGTTCTTCACCCCTGCTATATCACTGAGAGTACATGCAGATCCACGTTCTGCATTGGGTTGCTAATGTCTTCCCATTCTCAGCTCTCCTAAGAGTATAGCTTCACCTTGGGCCACATTTCCACAAAAGACGTAGGAAGCATGTGTCTTGACTGTGCATGATTTAGCTTCAATGATTTCCAAATGACAATGATTTGTTATTTATATAGCGCTTACACCTAATTGCATACATTTGTCATCCCGACTGGAGTTGGTACTCATTTATCGACCTCAGAAGGATGAAAGGCTGTGTCACACATAGATCACAGCAGTGAGCGCTCATCCCCCTGAGCTATTTTACCAGTACAAATGCAGTGGTTGTTCACTACGAGCTCTGACAGAGCATAATGTTTGTGTAAATAATCATCCATCTAATTATTGTTACTGTCTGACTGTGTGATTGGTGGTGGCAGAGGCACAGCTTTTTTGTCTCATCGTGCTGTACAAGTACTCCATCTGTTGTTCTACTCTGATCTTCATTGGATAAGATCTGCAAACCTCCCCCTTCGGCCTGTGAGATTCTGGGAGGAACGGAAAGTTCAACCTTCTCTTTCAGTCTTGGTGGATGTTCATTGTTGTCGTCCAGAATCTGTAAATTTTCTTGAACTGGCACATGTATCCCTGAATGACACGTCACATGGAAGTTGGATGATATCCTCAGTTGTCCATGTGCAATTGTAGCCTTCCCAATGGACACAGTGCTGCTGAAGCACTGAAAAACATGTTGTCTTCAGACTGTTAATCATTTAGGTGCTGATATGCTGTCCAGAATATGTCCAACTGTATGTCATCCTTCACCACACTGAATATCTGCTGCTCCCGCCATGCATTATCGTGTGTATGCTACTATCAAAAGATGTAATGAGCAATTTTCTTCTGCTTGTCCAGCTGTCAGTGCCTGTCTAATCCGCTCGCTTAAGGAGACTGCCACCGAATGCTGTGCCACCCCTCCCTGAATCTCTACTGCTAAATCCCAGCAAAATCAGGTGAGCCTGACTCTTCAACAAGTGCCCTCACGTTTACCCATCTTCTTCTGCTGCTCCTTCCATGTATCACCCGATGGCTTGTGTCACGTCCACTCACTTCAAGAGACTGATACTAACAGGCGTGTCACCCATCCTCCCAAGTATCTGAATGTGGGACCTATGCTATTCACCACTTAAATTCAGTGAAAGCATTGCACAGTTCTGAATAAGCAAACCCAACTCTAAATCTCACTTTCGGAGTAGGTCACACTCCCTCACCTCTCTCCCGACCCTTCTTCCTAGAACCCCATTCTCAGAAGCTTGCTGCTTCCAGTCAAATCTGATTTCTTATCTAGTGTACATTCTTTTGTGAAAAAAAGAGAATTGTTCCTCCTGTAAATATATACATGACCAATGACCAATAGATGACCATCTACATTCCTCTTCAGATCCTCTGGACATTTGGAGCCCTCGTTTTCGCTCCTGAAGACCTCCTGCTGCCTGCAAACAACTCCAGCACAACTAGCGCCTCGCAAAGGGTAAGCGCTCCATTTTTGGTGTGTTTTGTGCCTGAAACGGCATGCTCCGCATTTTTTGCTGTAAATTGAAAATGATCTTGCTGGCAAAGCACTCAGTGCCTGGGGAGCCCTCACCTGGCTCATTTCTACCAAAATACCCTGGTTCTTACTTTACTTCTGCCTCTCCCTCATTGAGGCCCATTGTGTTCTTCCTGCCTCCAAGATGGCTGCACCTTTTTCCTTTGCCTAAGCTCGACTGGGCTTGCACTGGTCTCCCCCTCCCATTGGTTGCCTAGGTCACCATAGACCAATAGCAGCAACCGGGAGGCAAGAGCCGGCCCAGTGCACCAAGGCCCACACAAAGGCTCCTGTCAGCTTCCCTGTCTGTTTAACTGGCTGCTACATGGGAGTACTGCCACAACCAAACCCTCCCTGAGGCTGATACCCCTGGACTATTGGACTACCATGACTCTTTTAACACATTCTGCATGGGTTAGTACCTCCTTTCTGACTTCCTTTGTACTACCGCCTCTGCTGGTACTCTTTCAGCTCTCCTTGTTTTGTTCTCAAAATGTAGTCGTGTCTGTACTCACCCTTACCATCTGACCCCCACTCGACTCCTTAACTACAGGGCCTTATGTATCTTAAAAGTCAAACTTGGGTGTTTTCTGCATTTAACTTGACAGTCAAACTTGGGTGTATTTTTGCATTTAGCTTTAAAGTCAAACTTGGGTGTATTTTGCATTTAACATTTGACCATTGATTGTAACTTGCCAGCCAAGTGGCTGTTCTTTACCACTGTACTTGCTTACTCCTCCCTCTGCCTCCTATCTTCACACCCATGGCACTGTCTGTTTCTCCACTTTATTCCAACTGCTTCCCTATCAACTATCCATCCCTTCTCACTAAGTCTGGAAAGAAGAAGTTTAAAAAGGATACCTTGGCCTCCAACCCTGGTCTCCCTATTGCTGATACATATACCAGTGCCTCTTCCAGACAGTCCTCACTGACATCCTCTTTGTTGTTCCTTCGCCGGATCTACGTACCCCCCATATGATCTCTGTGCTTTGTCCTGTCTCCTCCTCTCCCATAAATTGTGGCACACGCTGGGAAGTCCTCATGGCTTCTTTCGACTCCTCTAGAGTCATCCTTAACGTCTAAGTAAATGTCACAGTCATGGTCCAAGGTCCCCAGGCCAATCTCCTCCTCTTTGATAGGTGATTCCCTCACCTCATCAACTTCCTTTCTTCTCCGGCTGTCCCCTCCTCTCATTCCTTGGCTACCTTGCCTGCTCTTCCCTCCTCTGCCCCTCTTCTGGCTACCTCCACAACTCCGCAGGGCGTACATCTGATTTGTACCCCTCTCCGGAAGGTCTCTAAGGCCGGCAACCTTCTCCATCTTGCCACTCTCAACTCTCGCTTTGCTGTCAAACAATCTTCTGACATCTGCCACCTCTTTGAAGAACTTGACCTTGATGTCATTGCTCTTACAGAGACATGGTTCATGGCCAGCTCTGTCACAAGCTTTGACACTGTCCTCCCTGATGGCTACAAGATCCTCTCCACTCCCAGGTCAACTCGGCCCAGAGTGGGTGTAGCCTTGATCTTTCCAGAGTGGATTCCTACCACTATCATTCCCACTCAGATCTACTCTTCTTTCGAATGCCTCATCTTTAGGCTCTCAATCTCTCCTAGCCACTCTCTTACTGTTGCCACTTTCTACCGCTCCCCTGGTCAGATCACCTCTTTTCTCTCTGAGTGGGCTGACCGCTCCTCCTCTCTTCTGGCCTTGACCACTCAACTCCTCCTCCTTGGTGACCTCAACATTCACCTTGATTCTCCCTGTCCCTCAACTTTGCTGTTTCGCAACCTCTGCAATTCCCTCTCCCTCTCTATCCTCCCCTCTGGCCCAACGCACTCTGCAGGGCACACACTTGATGCCTTGATCTCCTCTAGCCTCCCACTCTCTATCCCTCTCTCCACTCCCCTCTCTTGGAGTGACCACTACCTCCTCTCCTCTTATCTCTCTCTCTCTTCCCCCAAGCCAAGCCTATCCCAACACTGTCACATACCTTCCTGGATATCCGGCCTACAAAGCGTGTATCAGTCTAGGCTTTTGCTGCCACCTTCTCTCCCCACCCACATCCTCTGGCTGACACACACCCTGACACAGCCCTGTCTTTTCTCTATTCTTCTATTTCTGATACTCTTGATGTTCTTGCCCCTGTCATGAGGATCCGCCTGAAGTCCAGAGCCAAGTGCAATTCCTGGTATGACTGCGACCTAGCTACACTTAAACGTAACTGTAGGGTGGCTGAGAGAAAATGGAGGGATTCCTGTTCATCCTCTGACAAACTGGCCTGTCACCTACTCCAAAGGCAATACCGTCTCTTTGTCCATACCAAGAAGAGAGTCCACATTCAAGCCTGTGTCTCTGCGACATCTAACAGCTCGGCCGAACTCTTCAAAATCTGCAAGGAGCTGGCCAACCCTGCTGCAGTCCCTACCCCTCCCCTTGCCTCTCAGGTTCTTTGCAATGCCCTGGCCTCTCATTTTATCTCAAAAACCCAGGACATCTATCTACCCTGTCCTCCACTCCCTCTTCTTTCCTCTCTCCATCTGTACTCACTGACCCTCCTCCAGCCATCCCCTCTCCCTTCTTCTCTTCCTTTCATCTTTTCTCCCCTGATGAGGTCACTAGACAAGTCCGATCTATGAAAGCCTCATCAAAACAGGTTCATCCCTGTTCCTCTAAAACTATCAAGGACCACATTGATACCCTCCCTCCAGCCGTTGCGGATTTCTGCAACCACTCATTTGTCTTAACATCCTTCCCCTCCCCTCTTAAGCACTCCCTTGTGCATCCTCTCCTCAAGGAACCCACAGCTGATCCATCTTGTCTGGCCAACTATCGCCCAATTTCCATTACCCCCTTCTTGGGCAAACTCCTTGAAAAGCTGGCCATCTCTCGGCTAATCCTTCATTCTCACTCTGTTGGCTGTCTCCATGACCATCAGTCTGGCTTTAGATCTGGCAGAAGCACGGAAACTGCTCTCCTGAACATCTGTGAAGATCTGCTTTCCAACTTTGACTCTAGCATTCCCTCTGTCCTCATCCTACTCGATCTCTCCTCTGCCTTCGACATGGTCAACCATACCATCCTGCTCAACCGTCTCTGTCATAACCTGGGCATCACCGATCAGGGTCGGGACTGGCTGAACTCCTTCCTCTCTGATCAGGCCTCCCAGGTCCAACTTGGGTCCTTCCTATCATCTATCTTCCTCTCCACCTGTGGTGTTCCCCAGGGGTCTAACCTCTCGCCGTGGCTTTTCAACCAATACCTAGCAACTCTCGCCCGCTGTATTGACATTTTCTCCTCAAACTTCCAGTGCTACGCGGATGACACTCAACTCATTTTCAGGCTGCCCTTGGCCACCTCCTCCACCTCTCTCATCACTGATTGCCTAACTGCCATTTAAGATTGGTGTGCCACCAACGATCTGTGCCTGAATGCCAGCAAGACTGAGATCCTCCTCATCTGCACACCATCACCTTCCTTTCCCCTCACTCTTATTTATTTATTTAGATTTTTAAAGCACTCACACAGCCCGCGGGCATCGAGGCGCTGTTACAAGAATTGTTTTTTGTGTCTTAGTTGCGTATTTATAACACGCTTACATACCCTTAGGTTTCTAAGCGCGGACCCGGGGATCGAACCTGTGTTGCTTCATGTAGTCTTGCTTCCAAGATGAGCATGTTGCAGCTGAGCTATCCTCCCAGGACTCTCTGGCCGGCCTCTCTTGGCCCTCCTCCTACCCCCACCTGCGAGGCCAAGAACCTTGGTGTCACCTTTGGTTCCACACTCTCCTTCTCCACCCACATCGCTGATGTATCAAAAAGTCAAACTTCCTACTGCACCTCCTCAGAGGTACTCTTCCTTTCCTCTCATTCCCCCAGAAGCTCACTGTCTACCAAGCTCTGGTTCTCTCTAAGTTGGACTATTGCAACAGCCTCTTTCTTAATCTACCAACCTCTACTCTCCGCCCTTTGCAACTTATCCAGAACAGGACTGCAAGACTTGTCCTTGGCCTCAAGCCTGGGATCGTATCTCTCCAGCTCTGAAATCTCTCCATTGGCTCCCAGTGGATGCAAGGATTACATTCAAAATCCTCTGCATTGTCCACAAGGCTTTCTGGGGCCTGGGTCAAACATACCTTCAGCTATCCCTCTGCAAATACCTCCCATCTGAAGCACTCCGCTCCTCTACTTCTAACTCCCTCAGGGTCCGTCGTTTCTCAAAGAAACGAGCTGGGGGTAGATCTCTGTCTTTGGCTGGGGCCTCCCTCTGGAACAGCCTCCCTGCCACTCTAAAACTTGAGGAGAACCGTCTCCGGTTTGAGAAGAACCTCAAGACCTTCCACTTTGCTTCTGCCTTCACCCCCCCCTCTCCCCTGCTGATTCTACTCTCCCTCGGCAGCATGCACCTGGCCACCCTCCTTCCTCTGGGCCCCGGTACCTGCTCCTCTTGCCACCCGCATGCACTGCCTCTGGGCCACCCCTTGCACTGGGCTCTTTATCTGTACCCATACAGCCCCCACCCCTTTTTTGTTCTTCCTGCACTTATCAGACCTACCCAGCCTGTTGCCTTAAACCCAGCACTTGCCACTTGCTGGCTGCACTCCCTCTGTTTGTTGCCTTTTTATTTATTAATTTATTATACATTTTTTTTTCCTCCTTGCTCTGCACTCTCCTTTTGTTCCCCCTTCCATGCACTTCTCCCTCTCCCCCTCTACCATGCACTTCCGCGTTCTCAATGTCACTGGGCCTAGTAAGATAGTTGTTTTTGTTTCTCCTCTGTTCCCCTTCCCTTGCCTTGTCGTGCTCAGAAACACTTGTGTATGAGCGCGATAGAAATAAAATATCAATATCAATACTACCAGCCAGTCTGTACTGGTATATTAAGGGAAGCTCTGCCTCTCTCACAGGTTCACACAGCTTGGAAATTGAATGCTTTAAGTTGTTAGACAGTTGATTGTATGTGCTGCTTGCGTTTTTATTTTAAATTTGAAACTTCAAATTGCTGAAACCGTTTTTAGGGTGATTTTAGAAATGTTTGTGTTAAACTTCAAGTTACTACTAACTTGTTTAGAGTGATTTTAAAAATATCTGTTTTAAACTCCCATTGCTGCTAACTTGTTTAGGATGCTTTAAAAAGTATTTGTTTTAGCATTCTTCTGTAATAGGTGCTCAGCTCTCCTTATTCAGACAGTTTGAATTGCCACTCGCCGCTTTATTTTCTATCTTGTTTAACAACTTTGGTGGGGACTAGAACTCCCATCTGTTTTATAGTGCTGTGGGCAGTACTTATTTGATGAACAGGCACGTGAGCGCCGGTGTGTGAGGGACCAGCCTGCCCGTGCCAGTCCATGGCATCTGTGTTACTGTGCTCCATACTGTCTTTCCATCTGCATGTTAGCTGATTTGAGGCATTCTCCCTGCATCCCTTGGAAGCAATTGAACTTGCACAAAGCCAAATTGGTATGAATACTACTGATGTTAGTAGACTCCTAAGGGTATCAGGTAATTATATCCCTATATATATGGTTGCCGTATATAATGTTGCCAGGAAAAGGTTTTGGCGACATTATATAGTTGACCATATACATAGGGACAGGGGCAGGGGGGGTTTGCAGGGGTGTTCCCAGCTTCACATGAAAAGTAGAAAAGGGTTTGGGGCTTGCAGGGGTGTCTCCCGCATGTTCCATGTAATAATATCCCCAAAGAAAACGGCAATTTTTCGGTGATTTTTTTGCATGGTGATATTTCTGAGGGGACATTGTTACATGGAACCCTCCTGAGGCACTCCAAGTATATGGAGTCTTTAAAACACCTCATTCCTACACCCATAGATATGCCCCCCATGGTACAATCACCCAATACTGGGCGAGCCTTGTATTACTTAGTCTCCCTGAGTGGAAAATGTTAACACTAGCCCTATAGAGAATATACTGATAGTAGAGAAACTCGTAGTGGAGACAGAAACCTGGCCTTTTTGATACTTCCAATTATGCTGCTTCTTTGGCTGTAACTTGGCTGTACCTTTGGGTTTTAGATCTTTTAGGACCAACCGCCAACATGGGAAAGGATTGGGTACAGCCATTATCCTCACAATTACCTTTGACACGTTCACTCGAACTACATCACCCTTATATGAATGTCAATATACCGTCATCAAAATAAAGGTTAATTGCAACAACACAATATGAATAATTACCTTATACAGACCTTCTATGTCCACACCCAGATTTGAAGAACAGCTGTTGTCGCTTACTGGAGATTTTATGAAACCCTCCTCTCACATTTTAATAGGTGGTGATTTGAACCATTGGGTTTATCATGATAATGACCACATGGCCGGTTCTCTTCTTGATTCCTTGCTAGCCATTGGACTTAACCAATGGATTAAATCTCCTACCCAGAAGGAAGGACACATCCTGGACTGGGTTCTTACCTTTAACCTGAATATTACTTTACCGTATAATTTGTCTTGCCCCTGGTCTGATCATTTCCTGATCTCCTTTTTGCTTGTACCTCATGGTAAGCTAGCCAAAATTAATACCACTCTGAGAATTTCTACTAAAGTTAGAAATATTTATAAGATCTCCTCTGAAACCTTCAGTAATACCATTCACTTCTTTATTGATAATTTTACTTACTCGGATGAGGTGTGTTCCCTCCCCAATCAATTGTGGGACATCACGATTCGAGATATTGATGCCTTGGCTCCAGATGTGACAAAATGCAGTAAACATGAAACTGTAGGTAAAGCTTTGTTAACTGATAATATCCTTGAACTGAGAAAAACAAAGAGGTGAGCTGAAAGAGGTTGGCGCAACTTGCTCTGCCAGCCGACTCTCTCAGCATATTGTATGGAAGCTCTCAATTATAAGAACTCTATTGTCTCTGCTAAAAGGCTCACTTTGAAAGAATTAGCTCCACTAAATCATGTCAGAAAGAACTTTTCTGCATCCTTAAGGAGTGTGAGGGTAAAATCAGTATGTATCCCGCTGTTAAAAGAAAGTAATGCCTGGTGTCTGGAAATCCAAGAAGGCTTTGCTTTAAAAGTAAACTCACACCCAGCCAAGATTATAGCTCATGGTTCTGATCCAACCGCAATGGTTCCAGATAATAGTCATCCTAAGAGTCCATGCTTAGTTCCGTCTTATAAGTCTGATGAGTTCTATTTCAGTGAAATCTCTTGAAAAAAGACCATATAAAGTTGGTTAGTAATCTCAAACCGTCTTCTTGCCTGGATGATGTCTGTCCAGCCAGCATTGTAAAATGTGACATTCATTGTCTGGCTTCCTTCATCACTACGATTGGTAATCTTTCCATCCTGTCATCAGTGGTGCCATCCTCTCTCAAAAATGTATAGATCACCCCAATCTTAAAAAAGAAACATTAGATCTGAGTATTGTGAATAACTTACGCCCCATTACCAAAGTTCCTTTCTTGCTGGAGAGTTTAGATAGGGCGGCATATTTGCAGTTTCAGAACTATGTTGAGGAATCTAACCTCTTGCGTCCCCTGCACCTGCAGTAAGGGTGTTGTGCCAAACATGGTACAGAGACTGCAATGTTGGACCTCAGAGCTAATCTAACCCATATTGTTGATTTGGGATGGATAGCCGCACTTATGCGTCTTGATCTCTCAGCAGCTTTTGATTTTGTTGATCATGGCCTGCTTCTGAAGAGATTAGAAAAAATAGATAATTGTTTGAAACCTGCTCTTTCTTGGCTGGCTTCCTTTTTAGGATCTAGATAAGCAAGATTGGTTGTGGGAGAAGTCCCCGCCAGAGACACTTCTTTGTGGAGTTCCACAGGGAGCTAGCACCTCACCTACCCATTTTAATCTATACACCGCCCTCTCTTCGACCTCCTGGATGATCACAGCATTATATGTGCAAATTATGCCGTTGACACCCAGGTTGTCCTAGAACTGATGGGTGATTATGAAAGGAATTGTCGTGTTGTTGATCAGACCTACGATATTATACAACAGTGGATGAATGCGAACACCCTTGCCTTAAATGGGAAAAAACAGAGCTCATGTTGGTGGGCACTAGAAAAGGCCTAGCTAAAATTGAGGCTAAATACGACCAACGGAGCATCTTGGACTGTATTATTAAAACACGCCTGTGGGTGAAATCTTTGGGCATCGTTCTTGATGCCAACCTCAATATGAAAAAGCATGCTTCTCACGTTAAGGCTGCTTGGGCATACACCACTAAGCTCATAAAACAAATGAAACCATATTTGTCTGATACTAATGTTGCCACACTGGCTACAGCTCTTGTCAACCCTAAAATTGACTATTACAACTGCCCATTTGTTGGTACCTCCAAAAACATCAAGACACTGCAGGTTGTTCAAAAAAACACAGTTAGAGCTGTTTGTAGTATTGCTAGAACAGAGCATATATCCCAGGCTCGCAGATCTTTGCACTAGCTCCCGGTTAAATACAGAGTTATCCATAATATGTTATCTCTGACATACAAATGCCTGTCTAATCAAGCTCCCGGGTAATTGGCGAAAAGAATTCAGAAAGCTTCTGTTAATCGGGCCCTTTGTTCTAATGTTATTATTATTATTATTATTATTATTTGTTATGCGCAACCAAAAATTGCCAGGAGGCATACAGGAGCAGATCGTGAAGACAGGGGTGATCCTATACAGCACAAAAGTTGGTGCCTGGTTATCTGAAAATGTGAGTGTTAAGTTTATTTTTAAATTCTTTGATTGTCCCACAGTTTCTTATGTTAGATGGAAGGGCATTCATGTTATCGGTGCACTGGACCAAAACACTCCTTTTCTCACCAGTTCTGATGAAGATTTAGGTACCTGAAGGTTCCTATCTCCATTTGAGCAGAGTGAGCGATTCGTTTGTTTGGTTTTAGCCTATCAATAATGTAAGAAGGCGCATTACCGGCTAAGGCCTAAACGTGATAGTTAGAAGTTTAAACTTCACTCTTTGTTCAATCGGTAGCCAATACAACATCCGTCTTACTTCAGAGACAAGGGTGTATTTCTTTAATCCCATAATTGCTCATATGGAGCTGTTCTGAACTACTTGGAGTTTATTCAGTTCTGTTTTATTTATACCGATAAGCAGGGAGACACAGTAATCCACTTTAGAGGAGTATACAATGGCTCTGGCAATGGTTTCGCAATCTGCTTGTGATAAGAATGGTCTTATATGTCTAAAGAGGCGGATGTAGTACGCAGATGACGACACAAGATTGTTTACATGATCTGACATATTTAGTGATTGATCAAAGGTTATACCAAGGATTTTGATTTTTTCTTTAACTGGAATCACATCGTTGTCAATGCAAAAGGCTTGATAGTCCAGTGACAATTTACCAAGCCTTTGTTTGGAACTATTTTTCCTGGATTCAGGGCCATGCCATTAGCATTCATCCATTTGTTGATAAAATCGAGATCATAGTTGCCTGACAAGGTGATGAGGCACTGTGAGTCATCAGCGTAATTAGAAAAACACATATTACTATTTTCCAAATCATCAAAGAAAGGAACTGTGAATAGATTGGATAGAATCAGCGACAGTGCCGCACCTTGGTGGATTCCGTAGTTCAAAGTTATAGGGTATGCCTGCGCTAAATTGCTACAAACTCGAATTGTTCTTGAATCTAGGAAGGACAGCATCCTTTTACTAGCATTAGAATTACAGTTGGCTCTTTCCTCTAATCTGTCTATGAGGAGTTGATGGTCCACCAAACTGAATGCTGCTGAGAGGTCTAAGGACATCAGCAGCATTGTGGAGCCTTCATTGATTTTTTTCATATTGGATTTAAGCTCTAAAAGGGCTGTCTCCGTGCTAGAGCCTGGACGAACTCCTGATTGTCCATGATTAAGGATGAAATGTTTGTTAATTAATTCTGCCAATTGATTGTAGGCCACTATGTCCATAATTTTTAGAATAAATGGAGAGTTTGTGATGGGCCGATAATTCTTTGCCTCACCCGGGTCAAGGTCGGCTTTCTTTAGGAGAGGAGTGATCCATGATCCTTTGATCCTACTAGGAACTACCCCCTCTCTAAAAGAGGTATTAATGATTTTTGTGAGGGAGCCAATGAGTAACTCCGAGCACGCTTTATATGAGACGGCTGGAAATTGGTCTCCCTTACAAGATGATGGTTTTAGTTTCGCAAGCACGATCCTGAGGTCGTCCTCTGATATATTCTTAAATTTAAAGTCCGGGACAGTTTTAGATTTTTTGTTGGTGGTTCTGTCCGCGTCTATAACTTTCGTGGTATCTACATCTTTTTTATTTTTTTCAATTCCTTCTTTTATTTTGGTGGTCTTGTCTATCATAGCCTGTTGGATAGATGAACACCATGCCTGATTTTTGTCTATTTTGGCTTGGTATATAGACAATGTTTTTTCCAGTTCTTTTAAGATTGTTAACATTTCTTTTGTATCATATTGAGCATCATGAATGCGTGTCTCATAAGATGACTTTTTAGCATTGATGACTGCTTTTTAAAGAAATGTACGCAGCATCTGTATATGTCGTTTTGTCCGCCTCTGTTCTAGTATGTTTCCATTTATAGAATGCTTTTCTTTTTGTAGTTCTCTGTTGTTTGAGAGTTTCCGTAAACCAGATGTTCTTTATGTGGTTAGTCACTTTACATCTTTTTAGAGTTGGCAGGGCCTCCATGGCATTTTCTAGTGTGTCTAGTAGGATGTCTGCCTGGTCTTCAACTCACATGATGGGAGAAGCCCCTCTTGTATTACAGGGATTATCCACTCATGCGTGGCTTCTTGGGTAATCCTCTTTGTGTTTCTGGAGGTAATCCGCTTATGTTGAGTTGTGGTTTCTAAGTTGATTTGAGTGGGCCTGTCAACTTCGAATACTATAAACGAATGATCTCACCAAGGACACTCTGATATGTTAAGGGCACTGATTAACAGATTAACTGAAAAAACCCAATATAGTAGGTTACCTTTAACATGCATAGGGGCATGTATATGGTGTGCGAAGCCAAGATTATTAGTGAATCTGGTAACTTCACTAGCTATGTTATCTGTCTTGTCATCCTTCCTGAGGTTTAAAGCTCCCATTATGATCCATTTGCCATGCTTCTTGCCAGGATTAGACTATTAAAATGTCCCCAAAAAGCCGGCATAGCGTCTGGGGTTCAATATAAAAGCAACATGTTAAGTGTATTATTCGGTCCTAATTTTAATACACAGGATATCACAGCCCTCAATGCTCTGTATGTCATGTTTCTATAACTCAAGCAATCTCTTATATATGAAGGCCACAACCCCCCCGCTTTTATGTGTCCTATTGGCACAAAGAGCAGTATAGCCTGTGGGGATTGCCAGTGACACTGAAGGCCCTGCTGGCTCATTCTGGAAAAATGTTCTCAACCGCGTTATAGACTACATCATTTTGGTGGTACTAGCTTTGATGTTTGTTCCCTGCTCATCTGGAACTCATAGAAATATTCCTGACCTGTGTCACTTCAAGAAAGCCATCAAAACATTTCTCTTCAACTCCAAGGATTAAGGCGTTCTCTGCTTTGATTCTTTGGTTCCCTATGATCACTTCTTCAGTGCGCACTCAGGCCTTTGAGCATGTTGCGCCTTAAAATGTAATGTATTAATTAATTCCTCTAAATTGGCTCACTCTTCTATAAATACACTAAGCCTCCTTCCAGCGATGCCCTTCCGCCTCCTTAAAAGCTACCTCAGACTGAATGGGAGCTCCAGCCATGTTTGCCCATTTAAGACATGTGGACGAATTTGAGACGTACGCTTCCAAATGTATGAGGGATCATCATTAATGAATCACCCAGCATTCGGGTGACTTGGGTGAAAGTTCATCCAGGCCTTTGCTTGAGCTTGTCTGATGCAGCTGTTGAAAGTTTTGTACGGAATTCAATTTCCACCAAAAATCTAGGTGTGTGCAAATATCTCGTAATTGGAAACTGACACTTTTAAGATATTTGTCCAGGCAAGCGTGTTTTGTGTGCTCTTTTGAAACGAAATACACAACATCTTCTTAAAGACCACCTCTTTCCAACATTACAATTTTCATTAACTTTCCACCTATTTGCCATCTTTGTTCGGTTTTGGCCAAATATTTGTCTTTGAAAAAGTAACATATTCCTATGTCAATTGCCAGTATAGATTCAACAAAATGTGCAAATAGATATTGCTATGATATAATGATATTCGGTTTGAAGAAGCATGCACCTTGATCCTGTGAAGTAGAGGCCAAGCAGTGTTAAACAAGTGCATGCCATACTTTTCGTAATTAATCATATTTTGTGCAACCTCAATCTGGATCACATTTTTTGTTTCATTTAGTGTTGAACCGTATGATATACTCAATTGTCTGGGAAGGTGCATTTTCATGTAAAATTCTACTGAATCACTAACTTGTCTGAATAAAAGCACATTTGTAATATTTATTATAATTACTATTATTATTATTATTATTATTATTATTATTATTATTACTACTATTTTACACAACCAGTATACATTGATGTTCCGAAACTGTAGCTAGGGATACATGACACCTGACAATGGAAAATGTGAAATAATTTTCATTTCTAAATTTTGACTTCCTATTGTACTGCTTCACAACACCCAATTGAACTATTATGCTGCTTGCATCAACACAAAAATGCTCTGGATAAAGGGCGTGTTGGGAAATAGTGCTGTAGAATGGATTAGGTTTTAAATTGTAATAGGATGAAGTTTGTTTGCATTAGATAAATAGTTCATTTGGAATCATACCACTTGAGCTGGCAATTCATTCATGCAGAAACATTCAATCACCAGTGAGGATTTGCTAAAATGACAACACCGGTCAATACATACAGTATGACAGATATACATGCAACAAGTGGCCAGCTCCATTCATCATAAGTGTTCTGTAAGCAAGGCTAGGCATCCGAACACGTGAACCCGTAGAGCAGACTCAGACTAATTATACCTGCGTTTATACCGTAATGTGTGTTCCAAACAAATTATGTTTGCTTGTTTTCAAACAGTGCCTCCATCAGATGTGTGCAGATGAGTGCGTGTTCAGGATGAACGGGCCTACTTGTTTGAATGTCATATTTATCCCTGCATTTTGTCAGAAAATTACCTTGGCTGGAGTTTGAGCTGGAGCGGAGCATATGGTTGTTGATCTCTGGAGATGACTGCCTATCTGAGCAATGGCTCCTCAAGGCAGAGGCTCCACTCGGCTGGCAGATGCTTTGGGCTTTTCCACGATTAAGTGCAGATCATCACTGTTTTCTTTGAGCACTGCTGTGCCTTGTACTCTGAAGTGTTTTGTTAATCATTGTCTGTCTTCGACAGAAGCTGCCAAAGCTCTCATTAGGGTGAATTTTGAGATGCCATGCGCGGATGATGGAATTTCATCCCTTGTCTGCGTAACCAGAATGGCTGTTGCGCGGTGCCAGCAGGAAGCAAATGTGCGTGTTACCGAAGTGATTCCTATACTCTGGTTTATATCTACACGTAACAAATAGCATTCGGCATTCAAAGTCGTTGTTAACAACGACCATTACTTATTTTTTTTTTCACACTGGGATTTAGTGAACCTTTCGTAACATAAAAAGTAATTTCACTTAAACAAACATGCAGTTCCATTCCTCCCTTAACATATCAATAATTTGGCTGAAAAAGTACACCCATTTTTTGGCTTAAAATACTTCTCCAACCAAATATGTTTTGCTGAATGAAAGCTCAAATGGGGATACTCAGTGGGATGACGTACTCTCCCATTATTGTTTATTAGAGAGGGGACTCTTCAGCATCTAGCCTGAAACCCCAATCGATTTATATTAGCGAGGAGACTCCACTGATAGAGAAAGAAGATGCAGGCAATTACAGCACAGCTGAGCAGGGCTCAGGCAAAAGAAGAGAGAATGAGGTGGTTGAACAGAGTACAGTCCAGACTGAATGTGGGGCTGAGGATATACCCAAGTGATCGGTGGAGTGGAGAAGTTCAGGGCGCCTTCTTAGGAAATTCTAGGGTTGTTGGGGATGCACAGGAGATCTCTGGATATCAAATAGGACTGGGGTGACCTAGTGGGAACCCAGGACAGTGAGGTAAATAATTGTGGAAACTATCTGGGAAGGTCGGCTGCTGAAAGGTTCACAGGTCTCTACCATTTCAAAAGGATTAAAAAAATGGCCAAAACTAAAAAGCACAACATAATTGAATAGTAATTAATTTGAAATGGAACACGTTAAAAAGTATGCTTGATGAATATGAAAATATTTAGATGAAAATATTATGAAATAATTGTAAGATGGAACACGTTTTTTCCACTGTTTCTAGGTTTCTCATTGTCGTTCATGTTCCTTTCTAGACACCGGGCCTCATTACAACCCTGGTGCTGACGGAATGAAGGGGGCCGGTACGGGACCGGCCCCCTTCATTCCGTCAGGGCCAAATACGAGGTTCCCTTTGCGGGACCCGGATCAGACGTCTGTTAAAACCAAACGTCTTTTCCGGGTCCCGTGAGGGGAAGAGGGAGGTAACAATGGGACACTTGTAATGTGCTCGTTGTTACCTTCCTCCCCATTCCCATTGAGCCCTACGGGGGCTCAAATGGGAATGGGGAATGGGTCCTGCAAGGAGGACTTACCGGCTCCTCCTATGTCGGAATGACCTGGTAAGTCCCCATTGCAGGAACCCGGTAATGGAGCCCAGTTTGGAGGCAGCCATGGAGCTAAAAGCTCCATGGCTGCCTCCAACCTCGTAATGAGGCCCATTGTCACTATGTAGTTTGAGGCCTACTGTATATTTTCTTGAACCATCACATGTATCACTGAATGCCTTGTGACAGGGGTGTGGGATGTGAGTTGGAAGATACCCTCAATTGACCATGTGGATATCTGGCCTCTTCAGAGCACACAGTGCACCTGCAGATGTGAAAAGATCAAAAGCAGCATGTATCCCCCTCACTCTTGCTCGTTTGGTTCCTAACATGGAGTTCCAGAGGTGTCCACCTTTGTCACACTCTGCCATTCTGAATCTCTGCTGCTCCCGCCCAGAAAATTAGTTGAGCATGTCCCTCACACAAGCTGCCCTTAGGGACTCTCTTCTCCACCGCTCTACCTCCCAAGTGACACCCTATGGCAGAGGTCTCATCCACTCCCTTAAAGATACAAGTACTGCTGGGGGTATTACCCACTTCCCTAAATCTCTGTTTCTCCATCTGAGAAAAATTAGACAAGCCTGATGGTTCAGCGCATTTGTCTCACAATTTCCAAGCTCCTTCTGCTCCTCCGACGTGTCACCAGAGGTCACGTGTCTAATCCACTTAATTTAGGAGACTGACAATGACTGGTGTGTCACCCATTCTCCCCAAATCTCCGGAGATAGCACTTACATTGTTCACATAATAGATATCAGTGAAAGCATTGCACTGTGCTGCATAAGCAAAACCCATTCTAAATCTCACTATCTTTCTGGGACCCAGTGCCTCACTACCTCTCCCTACTGCTCTTCTTAGAACTACTGTAACTATACCTACACGTCCCTAAGTGCAATAAGCCTTCTTGCAGCAATGACTTTTACCTCTCGTAAGGCTGCGTGAGACTGAACGGGATATCCAGCAACATATCCCTGTTTAAACCATGTGGACTAATTTCAGACAAACTTTCCCAATAGTTCATCTGAGGCTCATCTTTGATGATTCCCCCAAATATTGGGTGATTTGAGTTCATTGCAATAATTCTATTCAATTATATTCTAATTTATGTTTATATAGCGCCAACTAACCGGCAGGCATCAGAGCGCTAGACAAACAGTACAACATAGAACAGAAGAGAAAGGGCAGTGGCATGTGAAGTCTGAAAGATACAATCAATAGGTGGTCAGTATACAAAGTGGATTACATGCCGCCTCCATCTAATAAGAGGGTCTTGAGAGCTTTCCTGAATTGGGCTAGAGAAGGCATTTGTCTAATAGGCAAAGGAGACCATTCCAGATTCTAGGCCCCCAAGCATCAAAGCTCAGGTCGCCGTAATTCTTTAGTTTGAAGCAGGGTTGATGTAGCAGATCCTTATTATTAGATCATAGAGTGCATCTATATTGTTGCTTTTTGATCCGTGATACAAGATATCTTGGGGCAGTGCCTGCAAGGCACTTATACACAAGACATGAGGCCGTAAAACGGAATCCTCTCATGGACCAGGAGCAAATGCAGCTTCCACTGTGCAAGTGTGGCATGCTCTCTACGTCTCAGACCAAACACCGCACGAACTGTACCATTTTGTGCGGTCCAACGTTTTTTTTATATTAGCTGCTGTGGTGCCATCCAATAGACTATTACAACAGTCAATTTTCGAGTTGATAGTCATTGTCGCTATCATGGCTCTATTTTCTTCTGAAAGGTAAGGACGGATTTGCCAGAGGAGACGCGTAGTATAATTGCAACTTGCATTAATATTGGCAACCTTTTTATCAAAGTTTAAGTACTTGTCAAAAAACACACCCAGGGTTTTAAAAGAGCTAGCAACCTGAAAGGTGGCTCCCCCCATCATGAAGGACTCATATTGTGGGTCCACAGCCTTCAGTTTAACTTTGCTGCCGACAAACAAGATCTCAGTTTTTTTGTTGCTAAGGGCCAAGAAGTTGTCCTGCATTAAGTTAATCAAGGCTAACTCTGCAGTTTCCCTGATCCAGTTTTTAAATTATTATGTTGTATATCATGTCCACAACAGGCCCAGGTCAATGCCAGAAATCTTCAGACTGATCCCAGCACAATGAGACATTCCCGGTATCTAATCTATATTTGCTTTGAGTTAAAGTCGCTGCGCCTATGCGGCTCGGCAGTTTGTTTAAATACTTCCTTCCTGGAATGTACACAGCATGTCAGTTCTTTGCTAAATGTTGGTACATATATTTGTCATTTTGTGCCATTAGTTGTGGGAGATGGGAGGCGGGAAGGCATATGTTATCTCCTGTCTTAGCTGTGCCTGGCTGTTCAAGGCTGTTCAAAGGTTCAGCCTGCAGAAAACACTGAGCTAACAAATTATTTCTAAAACATGTAGTCAGAAGAGCTCAGCATTTCAGTCTGCAAATATTCAAGCTGGCAAATGGGAGTAGCACAGAAATGGGGCCCAATGTACCAAAATGATGTCTGAGAGTGTTCAAAGAAATGTGAGAGCTTAAACTAATATAACATATAAAATGGATGCCGTATCACAAAATGTCTCCTCCATTGCAAACTGCAGTGACATGCCAGTTATATATCCTAAACTGTTCCCTCCACAATAAAAATGAAAATGTCTGAATGTTGCAGTGTGACCAAATTCACACAAAATGGGAGCATGTTCACCCTCTTCATGCCGCGAACTCCATACCATTGCACATGAACATCATGAAATCTAAGATTTTCAGCGACTCCACAGTGCTCTGCATACACCTTGAACCAATGGATCCACAAGTCCCCCAAAATCCACACCGTCTGCCTCCTGAAAGATATAGTTATAGCCATAGCCATCTGCACTCCTCTCAGCAAACACACCTTCTACCAAACTCTCTCCTTGCATGCCACACACAGGAAACCTTATTGGCTAATCCCTGGTCTGCACACTCCCATTTCCATGCCTGGCATCCTCAAAAGACCCGGATGTGGCACATGCCATCCGCGGACTACCGCAGTGTCCATGGACAGATTGTCCGATTCAAGGGGGTGGGTAGAGAAAATAAACCCAATGTAAGTTATTTACTCTTTAGTATTGGCTCTGAAAAGAACCTCTTTTTTGTATTTTGATTTTTTTGGGGGCTTTTCAGATTTATTTTCCTACACCTTCTCAGATGCACTATACATCATTTTTACAAGAACTTTCTGTGTGCATTTTGAATATTGGCAAGAAATATTGCATTGCCAAAATCAGTAAATGTGATGCCATCACTGAACAGTGTACGTCCACCATTAACCAGAATGTTTTCATTTGGAAAGGATGTCATCGCAACACCATATACAAATGAACATACCCATTTGTTCACAGGGCGCCTTTGTGCTCATTGTTGAGGAAAAAACACATTGGGACATCGCTGTAGTGCCCTAGAAGGTATAGTCCCGGATGTGGCATGCCCTGTCCACAGACTACTCCTCTGTCCACAGACACCGTACAAGAGGACAGTCTTTCTTCCCTTTCCACTTCAATCTTTGGAGCACTCCGTCATTGGCTACTTTCAAGCAGTCACACACCCATCCACCAATCACATCCACAAAATGTACATCTAACTCTGTCATCTCAGTTGAACACTTCAGATGTACTGGTGGACAATCAGAGTTCATGTCTACTGTTACTTCCAAGCACCTGCATCAAAAACGACTGTAAAATTCTCTCTAAGAGTTCTATTTGCAGATTAAACCACATCTGCATCTATCAACACAAAGTACAGGTATGCATATATGTTTATAATTACATTTCCAAAACTTCTACAAGTGCAAATGAACAGGGTTCCTACCACTTAACCTGCATTAACTATACTCTAATTTGTCCCAACTCCTGGCATCAACTTGCAATTACTTACAATGATGTGTGCTGCAAAGTTTTCTTTTAATTAGCATTTTGATAACAGTTTCAAAACACATATTTACAATTTCAGCAGCACCCTCTGTCATTTTTGGGAAATAAAATAAAACCATGTTTAAAACATGTCCACATCATATTTAAGTACCAGATCCTGTGTCAAAGTTCAATATATTACCAGTACATGCATACTTACCAATATGACCCTTTTTTTTTTATTGAAGCTTCAGTTATAGTATCACAACTAAAAAGAAAGTTGGTCAGCTATAACTTTTGTTACATAGAAAACGAACCTGTACATCTAAGAAACATCTTACAACCAGACAACTAGATGTACTAGCAGTCGCATACATCAAGGTTTCCACCTCATAACTAACTGGTGTTCATACCCGAAGATTACATGGTCATACATGGAAAATGTGTTGATTAGTTAGTTAATTAATTAATTACGCCTCAGGGCTCAAGAAAATAGAGTCCAGAAAATTGACGACAGCACATGTGAGTTGGATATCATGTCCAGAAATTACACGGCCCCACCAGTTGGCCGTGTCGTTGTCAAGTGGAGCGTATTTCCCAAGATGGCATTGTCGCTGGGTATTCACCCCTGCGCATGCTGTTACTAGATGATAAGACGTTTCTGTGGCATTGCGGCAAAATCGGCATATGTTGTCTACAGTGTCCTTGTTTTTCCGTTGCCACAGCATTTCTTTAGTCTGAATGGCGTTCAGCCGAAACTTCAAGAATTTTTCAGGATATTGTGAACTTGGACATTTTACTAGGTATCGACAAGGTTTGTTCAATTTATGCACAGTAGTTTCTGATTTCAGCGTGGATTTCAGTTTGCTTCGAAGTTCTGAGTTGCAAATCCAAGACCAATTTTCAAATTTAATCTTTGCCAACTGCGGCAAATTAATTAAATCATCAATTGATATGTCGGCGCTGTTTAGGTGGATTGCCAAGGCAGATTTCCAGGCGCAAAATGGATGATTATTGGCAACTTCATGTTTCGCAGCCAAAATTTGGTAAGCGGGGGACGGTGCAGCTACGCACATTTTCCTCCAGGCGGTCAAAGATTTCCAGATTACAACAGAGTGTAGGGAATTCAAAGATAACTCATAACGGATCGCAGTGATGGATACGTAGTTTGGGAGTCTTAAGACGTGCCTCCAGAATATTGCCTCGAGTTTATGCCAAATATGTGCGTCCAAATTCCATCCGGCCTCAGCACCAAAAGCGATTGCTGGAATTACCTTTTGGACATAAAATATCAAAACTGGTGACAAACTAAATTTTCCATATTCGCTGTTTATCTTGGCCCCTTGAATTGCAAACTGGTTCATCCGTGCAATCAGGTCTTGCCTCCAGTGATGTTCGTTGATGGAGTTATTAAACATGACGCCAAGATAACGAATGGACTTCACTGATGACAGGATGTTATTCTCAATGGTCCATTTGAAGGCTTGATCTTTCCGCGATGTTGTGGTACCGATAGCCATTATCTTAGTTTTGTCAAAATTCAGTTTCAAGTCATTTTGTTTTAAGTAGTCGCTGAGATTACTCAGCAGCCGTTGAAGACCGATCTGGGTACGATCAATTAAGACAAGGTCATCCGCATATGCTGTGCAGTTTATCGGAGTGTTGTTGATTTTTGGAGAAAAACACTGGACCCGGTTAAAGCAAGCTGGGACATCTGCAATAAAGAGCTTAAGGGCAGCCTTGCTTCACACCCCTGTGTGTAGGAATTTTTGATGACAAGTCGCCTTGGTTGTTTAGCCGTACTTGAATTGATGTACCAGAATGTAAGGCTTGAATCGGCTCCAATATAGATCTCGGACAATTCCAGATTTGAAGTTTTGTCCACAGCAGATCGCGATTGATCATGTCAAAAGCTTGACATAGATCAATAAAGGCAAGGAATAATTTTTCCCTGTCTTCAAAGTTTCCAGCTTTAAGATAGTTAAGATGAGTAAGTTGACTTCGACACCTACTCCCTTGGTGAATCCTGTTTGTCTAATGTCTAAAATCCCTGCATTCAAAGCCCATCCTTCGAGTTTTTGACGTAGACACGAGCCCAAGATTTTTCCAATAGTATCGAGTAGGGCAATCGGGCGATAGTTGTTTGGAATCGCTCGATTTCCCCGCTTCAATATTGGAACCACGATTGCCCCCAGCCATGAGTCAGGCATTAGCTTTGTAGTTTGTATCGTTTTTAACAAAGCTTCAATCAAAATGGCCCATTGCCGGGCGTATTTTTTCAGCATGATGTTAGTAATCATGTCAGGACCTGCTGCATGAGAATTCTTCAGAGTCTTGATCATATTCTCTATTTCGAGAGCAGACATCGTCACCTCCCAAACGGCGCCGGAAAACTTTATGTCTGGGTGGCATTCTTTTTTGGGCAACTGGTACACTTCAGAAAAGTGCTCTGCCCAAGTTGCACTGTTTATTTCGTTGGATATGTGCGCCGAGCATCGAGAGTTGCCAGCGTTTAAGATGTCCCATATCTGAAGGGTGTTTTTGGTTACTAATGTTTTCATCATTGCTTCGGCCTTGTTTTGATCGATGATCATTTTGTGCGATTTCAACCAGTTGCGATACACCTGACGCCTTTGTTTCTTTTCTGAGTTTCTCGGCCATCGAGGAAATCTTAAGAGCCTTTTCAGCAGTCGTATGTCGGCTCTCATCGTTTTCTTTTGCGCAGAAATGATTGTGCTTGACACGTGTTTGTGAACCATTCCCATTGGTCTGACTGCGACAGTGCCGTGGACATCATATTGCTGACCAATGGCGCATAGTTGACATTTTGATCTGCATAAAGATTGTATAGCTGATCACTCAGTGAATGAAGTTTTGGACCGTTTATTCGTAAACGATTGCCCCTTGCATTGACTGAGATAGGAATTCCATAATGTCCTTCAGGTAGTGCCCACTCCAGAGTGCACGAGAGGCGTAAGAGATCATGATCGCTATTCCGCATTTTGTCAACATTTAAGTTAGTTATCTTGTCCACCATATTTAGAGACACCCAAAAGTAGTCCAGGATACTATGAGAAGTGTCACGATGCCAGGTTGCAGATGGGGGATCGTCTCCTTTGACATTTTCGTTCACCAAATGGCAATTTCGATTGTGTAGTGCCTTCGTCCATGCCTTACTTCGGCAGGACAGCTCCTGTTCGGCAAGGGGCAGGTATACTTGTCGAGTGGCATCAAAGCCAAACCAAGTGCAGTTCAAATCCCCACAGCAGATTATCGACAGGTTTCTGTGTTTTATAACAGCGTTGTCTATAAGGCTAGTAATGGCCTTCAGAAACATAGCAGTGCTAATTTTGTACGGATTCCAGTATCCATTAATGATCAGAAGGTTATGCCGCTCTTCTATGAGGCCTTGAGTAGATTGCATATGAATCCCATGAATAAAGGAATTTGGATTTGAGACTTCCATGGTTTTCCATTGGTTAGTAACTTTGGTCATTGTTAGTAGCCCAGAATAAGGGTGACCTTGTGGATTTTTTACGGCAGGGTTCAGGTGAACTTCAAAGCCATCTCTCGTTGGAGCCTCTACAAGCCACGTTTCTTGTAAACAGATTATGACCCATTACAATCTGCCAAGTGTAATATTTTGCATTCATTCTGTCACTTTCAATACCACTTCTTCCACTAACAAAGTGACACTAAAACTCCCACAATGAAAACTCAAAACAAAAACTGCATGTATATTACCAATGCATGGCATGTACATGGAATGAAAAATGTCAAAGTGCAATGTGTTTCCAAATATTTATTTCAGCACCATTTCAAGTACAACGAATACATGCAGGTATACATTTACAGCAGTTCTGTGGTTAATTATTAATAAATAAATGAAAGAAAATGGAAACATTTTCTCCAACATATTGCAATAACACTCAGTGTGTGCAATTTCATTAACTTTCCCACACATGCATACTTGCCAACATTCCCCTTTCCAAACTGTACATGCTTATTGACCTCTCAATTTTTCTCTGCATTCTGGTACGTCTTTTCTAATGCAAATAGAGCAATTACAACTCCAATAATACAAACAAAAGAACCATAATTTATAAGAAACTACACATTACAATGTATCCGATTCGCAAGTATGCATGTACTGAGAACATAACAAACCTTCACAAACGTGCCACTTAAAAGCGTTCTACAAATATTTCTCATCTTCATTTCTTTTTTTAGAAAAGTTACACACAGTGCTGCTATAAATCCACAAAACAATTTGCTACATTTCATTTACAGCCTCCTAAAAAGGACAGTTTTTTAAACGCTCAGCATTTTCTATTTTGAATTGTATAAAAATGTCAAACTTTCTTACTATGGCCCCGTTGGGCATACTTATCACGGGACCACATGCTCCATTAGCAACTCTGCCAGTGCTCCCAAGTCCCCATTCCTGTAGAGTCCTACGAAACTCCACAGAAATAGTGACTAACATTTGTCGGCATCTGTGGGATGTTTTTACCCATGCATCCAAGCCCTACCATAAAACTGTGCAGTACTGGCATGGAAAACATCATGATGGCCAGAACTCCCCAGAGAGTGCACAGGGAAAACATGAAGAATAGGCTGCCACCCATTTTTGCCTATGTTGTGAGCACAGGAGGGCACTGCCTAAAACCACCAATGGGCTGCACACACAGTAGCCTGAAACTATTGGGAATGGCAATGCTGATTGCCAAAAAGCAATTCATAACTGTGGGGAATTCATTTTCTTAATCCCAAAAATGGTTGCATTACCAGTACTCACCACTATCAGAAAGCCGGCGTTTTAAAACCACCAGAATTTTGTGTAAAACTGAACAAATGAAACAAAACCAGACCAAGGAAAGACTTGCTAAGAGGTGGATACAATGTAAAACTATATTCTGAAATGACTTGAAGGAAGTAACTATTTAATGTATAGGTAAAAATTGTCAGTTTGATTTGAATGTAGAAAACTGGGAACAAAATGTGACATTTAGCTGAAACCTGGCTTAATGAAACTGAATTCTGCCTGACAACTACCCCCGACAGGAGTTGAAACTGGATCAACAGCCACTCTTCCCAGGCCTAGCTGCATCCTGCTGCCCCTTGCCAAAAGGAGTTCACCTCTCTGATTAGATTAGGGGTGGAGCACCTGGGAACTGGAAGGGACAGAACAATGCAACTTCCTTGACTCAGGCAAATGTTATATTGGGGGCGTCGTAAAATAGCTTCCTCTTGGGAGAAACTGGGGGGCAGCTGTTTTTCTGTGAACAAGCTAGCTTGGGGGAAGTGGATAAACCAGTTATTCCACCCTGTGATGTGGGAAGCCACACCCCTTTTTGACCAGAGCATAATTTTAAAAAGATAGATAACTCATAGTGCGGACTTGTCAGAATTATATAAATAATATCATTATTTTTGTGATTTTTCTGTGAACATTTTAAGAGGCATTAGGACCTTGTGGTGTATTCTGGGGGGTTGCTAGCGGAAAATAGGGTCTTACTCCAAATGTCTGCATGTTAAAAATATGACACTTCATCAATGAATGTCCATACTCCTTGCGCACATGTGTGTAATTTTGGGTAAATGTCCGATATTGCAAAACCAGTTAAAAAGCGCAAAATATTGTCATTTTTGAATGCAAGCCCCCAGGAAGATCAGAGGCGGACACGCATGGACCATAATGAATATATAATGTGTACATGTAATTTCAACAAATTGTGTATCTGGGAAAGATGTATTTGAATCAAATATAGATTTGTGGGCAAATTGACCAGGGGAGGATCCTCTGACCCATAAACAGACCTCATCATGATGACAATCCATTTCCTTTCCCCAATCATGGGAGAGGGGAGAATTGGGCCAATGACAAGTAGAGAGGGGCAGGCTTAGCTAGGTCCAGGCACACACCCATTTCCAAAACACATAAAAAGAGACTGCTGGGACAGGTAGAGAGATTCAATTCTGACCGACGACTTCACATCCAGAGATCCAGACTTCAAATCCATCAATCTCCAGAACCTGTAGCAGAAATTAACTCCAGAATTTGTAGCAGAGAGGCCTGAATCCACCAGCTGAATCCTCTTCAGCAGGCCTCAAAACTAACCAAACTATTCAACAGCCGGGCAAGCTGTTTGAAGTTTTGCCGAGAATGTTTGCAAGAACCTGTAGCAGTACCCAGAAAGCAGTGTTACATCCAGAATCCAGAGAGGCTGCACCAGCAGAGCAGATCTGACCCAGATCGCTGTGAGCAGAACCGGTGCCTGATTGACCCGCCGAGCAGACAGAACCGCAGCTGGACGTGTTGACCAGATCCGTGACGAGGCCTAGTTCAAATTTATATTGTGAGTACCTAGCAGAACTGTGCAGAACCAATCTCTTAGTTAAAATAATCTAATCCAAACTATTTTAACCTAAGTAGAACTGCCTCCTAGAAATTGTGTCATCGGTCATTTTTAAAGCTGCACAACTGTCACCTGTCAATTCTGCAGCTGCAAGCTGTCACCTGTCATTTTGAGTTACTTTAAATCCGAAAAACTACCTTTATTTAATCGTCCGTATCTCTGGAACTGTTTGGGCTAGGAACGAAATTTAACTTTCATCTGAAATCTTAGAATCTAGGCTTTCCAACGAACCTAGAACCTACTCCCTATACTCTTCCCGTAATCGCGAGACACGCACTCGCGAAATTTACCACGATTTGCGATTTTGGCTCAATTTCTCCACTTGTCAAAATAGCAGCTCCATTCTTTCTTTTGTTAAAATCCGTTTGCAACTTGGTAATAACTCATAGAGCATTGCTAAAGTGAGCCTGAACTAATACCAACATGCATCTCCCACTCACCCTGAATCTCTAGAGGGAATTAAAATCAGTTGTCACATTTTCCCATCCATTGCCATCGCATTTAAAAAGCATTTTGGGCCTGTGTTTCAAACTCCTACCTGTTTCCTCTAAGCTTGCTGGGGGGGAACTGAATTTCGTATTGTATTTGATTGCATTCCTGAGAACTGTGTGCTCCTCTTTCCATCTCCTTCCATTTCTTACATTGCATAGGGGAGGGGGGTGAATTGCCAGAGAAAAAGTGATTATCTTATCTTTTGCTAAAATCATATCAAGTATTTCTGTACTGCATTTTATTCCTCATTGCTTTTCCCTTGAATCCATAAAAGTATTTTTGCTACTTTATCCATCCTATACTAACTCTTCATTGATTGTAAAGAAGTGTGCTAGTGCCAGATTACCCATTGTTGATCAACATCATATGCCTAAGTGTACTATCAGATATTAATTTATTATAAAAGTGTGATATATATATATTGTTTAATTTTTTTCAAATAAACCTTTTAATTTGCAAAACAAACCTACTTCTTGGCTCAGTGGGGTCAGGGGGATTCTAAGAGGGGGTGTTATACAAGGGTTGTCATCCAGAGTACTGAACTGGACATAAAAATACATCAATAAGGGTTTTCCTCAGCATCCCAGACTAGGCATTGACTTAGCTGTAGTGTTGATTGAATATCGCTTACAAAAGTGGGGGCTCGTAGCCGGAGATTCTGGGTTAGATCTATCACTTGTGCAGATTTATACAGTGTGCTAACTGACAGGAGACATACAACCGGTCGGATCACCACGCTGTGTTACGCTGTTAAGCACTCCTCAAAGGAACGCTCTAAGGAGAAGGTCTGTTTTGCAAAAAATAAAATACAAACTTCTGTAAGTCAGGAAGGAACTCAAATTCCAGACTGACGACACTGGTAGACATCAAAATAGCTAGAGAGTACTTCTTACATAAGCTATTTGTGAGAGGTGAGTGGACTCATCAGGACCAAACGGTCTGGTTGCAGGCAATCGCGCAACAGGTCACTGAAACAGGGTCAGATATATGGGGAGATCAGGGTCCCCTACATGTGGCCCTGAGTGAACTATATATGGCCCCTAAAGCCAAAGATGAACATAATAAGATTGCCAGGATAGCGGCATATTTGTATCTATATATGGGAGCCATGCAGGACAAATGTGCTGAAGGCCAAGATCTGGCAAATAGGCAACAGATGGCGTTAGAGAAGGCCCAATCTGATCTGGACTCTTCTGAGCAGAGGCTACTCAGGAGCCAGGAGTCAGAAAAGGACAGCAGACAGTACATCTCTAAAATAAAGGAGGATATGGATGTGCTGCAACAGGAAAAGGCGGACCAGGATACCAGATTTCTGGCCTTGCAGAAGGAGTACCAAGAAGGTTTGGACTCCCTACTGCAGAGCCAGAAAAAGCTGGAGCAACAATTAGATTTCAATAGGGCATGTGCCGAGCAGGTAGTCACCCTGCAAAGCCACCTAGATAGGGAGAAGGCAGAGAGCAATAAACTGATTTTGAAAGACCTGGATACCCATGCAGAGTTTGACCAGGAGCGCCAGAAAGCTGGTGCCTTCCAAAGGCAAAGGGACGACCTGGAGGCACAGATGCAGGCTCTTAGTCAGGAAAGGGATACCTTAGGCCAGGAAGTCTGCCACTTAAAAAGGAAAATGGAAGAAAATCACCTGGCCCTCCAGGGACTGGGTGACCTCCAAAAAGAACACCAGAACTTGTTAGAGCACACCAGGAGGGTGGAGGATGCTCTGGCAAGAAAGGAGCAGGCCAATAAGGACACAGCTCAGGAGGTAACCCTCCTGCAGCAGAGACTGGCCCAGTACTCCAGGACCAATCAGGAGGCACAGAGAGAAAATGAGGCTCTCTGTCAGCACAATGATAGGCTCCAGCAACAGGTAGCAATGCAGGAGAGACTGATAAAGTCTAGTAAGTCCTTAACTGAGGAACTGAAAGCGCAGGCTCTTGCATTGCAATAGGAAGCAGGGGCTGATAGAGACGAGGTTCGCTGGGAAAGGGAAACGCCTGAGCATAAGCTCAGGAGCCATGGTACCAGAGGCCTTCATCTCTCCCAGTCCCTGGACTCTGCAACCTTTTGCGCAGACCACCAGAAGGGTGCGCACGGATAGCAGAGAATTTATCAATACGTTTTTCCATGCCTTACCCAAATACATAATGACCCAGCTCGTGAGAGATTTTCATGAGAAAAGATCTTTAGACTGGGTCATTGAACAGGCTACCCAGATCTATGAGGTGCAGAAGCCTATCGAAAATAAAAATAACGTGCCGAAAAACCCCAAAACCAACAGCACCCCTGCTGCTGCCAAGGTGGCAGAGGTAAAGGTTGCCCCCGTTTTAGATTTGGAGATGGGGGGGCCTAAAAACCTGCCTGCACCAAATAATTCACAGCCCAGAAGGCCCTCGGGCCAGTCACACAGGGAGTCGAGGAGGTAGACCCACAAATGGGGTCCCCCGCCCCCCTGACTATGTAAGTCCCTGCTACAAGGGAAACCGACCAATCCTGGGTTATGTTTGGACTCCTCCAGCCCAATGGGGGGGATCCAGCCAAGCACCTGACCCGGGGAACTTCCCTCCTAACTTCCCCTAGGAGGGCAGAAATTCACCAAATCCTGGGCAGAACTTTTTCCCCTGGTATCCACCCAATTTCCAGCCCCAAAATCATCCATCCTTCTTTCCCCAATTCCCTGAGCCCAGACAACCGAATCCGGGAGAGGGGAGGCCAAGGGTGGAGGGGTACCAAAATCTTTCCAACCAGCGGTACTACCAGAGAAGGGATAGCTACCCTTCCCGGGATCAGCCCAGGGGAGAAAATAGAGCCCTGTATCAGCCTGAGCGGGTTTCACAACTTGAGCGCCAGGTCTAAAATATGGCACGAGATCTGGGTCGCATACTGAGGGCTCAACAGAACCCTCAGATGAGCATGCCACCGCAGAATGCCCCAAACTCTGGACCTGGTGCTCCAGAACAATGACGGGGGCAGCACCCCGATAACCCACCGGTTCCCAGGGAGGAGGCACAAGGGGAAGGGGGGTGTAAAGCCTTGGAGGAAGCTTCCTTTCCAGCTTGTAAACAGCCCCTGGAAAACCAGGAACCGGAAACAAAATCTCCTGCCCCTGAAAGCCTGCCTCCCAAGGAGCAGAGGGGGGGTAGGAGAAACAAAGGACCCAAACAGACCCACTTTGTGGAGGAGGTACAGGTCTTCCAATTTGAGGGAGAGGGATCCTCAGAAGATCCTGGGAAAAGGATCTTCTCCTTCAGAGATGGGGGAACTCCTCCCAAGGAAAAATGGGTCCCAAGGGATTCCAATCCAGACTGGGGAGATGTGGAGACTGAGCTACCGCCGCCCATCATCTCATCCCAGAACCGACAATACCAAAATCCCAAGGGTCCAACCCATCCTGATGACTGCCTCCAAAAAGGGTGGGGCGGCCCAGAACCGGAACCGGGGGAACCCACAATGGCTCTGATCTCCAGTTGCCAACTTTTTCTTTCAGATTCCCAAGGCTCTCCACAGAATTCTGCCCAAATCTCTTCGCTAGCAATGTCCAAAACCAGAAAGTTAGCCCACCAGTTGTCCGAAAATGTGCATTATCTGTGCCCCCTTGAGGAGAAGGAGGGAAGATACTATGCTCCGGTACAAGTACAGGGGCAGGGTACAATTTTGGCACTGGTGGACACTGGATCCCAAGCTACCCTTCTGTCCAAAAATGCCTTTGAGGAACTAAATGCAGGAAGGGGGAGAATTACCGAATTCCGCTCACCTCTCTTCCTGAACAACTGCAGAACTTTGACGGGAAGGAAATTCCCGTTGAGGGGACTGCAGACTTGGACATTAAAATTGGGCGACACAAGGTGAAACACCCGGTCATAGTAGTGACTCCAGAGGGCACCCCTTGTTTACTAGGGAATGACCTCCTGAGAAGGTTGTCACCCTAATAGATTGTGTAAACAAGGTCCTCTGGACCCAGACTAGCCGACCAATAAAATTAAAACAGAGTGTCAACCATGTTAGTTTAAACGGCACCTGCCACATGGTTCAACAAAAATCTGACCAAGTAGAATTTCACTTCCAGAACAACCAAACTCCAGACGTGACAGTAATAGCAGTAGTGCAACAGACTGGTGATGGGGGGTCCTCTCTATTTCTGAAAATCAACTTTCCTTCCAGTTTAAGGTGGTATTCCACACTGGAAGGAAACACCCTGAAATTCTTTACTAATCCACAATCAGAAACTGCCACTCCTATAGTCCAGAAAGATGTGAAATCAGCTCAGAGCCTGGCTGATATTCAGCAAATATGAGAGCAGTTGTTCATCCCTGTTCAGTTAAATGATGGGAAGGACTCTGTTCTCGCTCGAGTGTGTGTGAACAACGGTAAGAGCTTCATCAGCGAAGCCATGTTCCGCCAACTCCCAAAAGATCCAGCCATTCCCACATTCAAACTGATAGACAAATGGGAAATGGACCTGGAAGCACCTAATTCCAAACATATCCTGCCAAGCAGGTGTATGCTCAAAATCTCCATTGGCAACAAGAGCATAGTCCATAATTGTTGGGTCGTGCGAGACGTCACTGCCGCCTTTTACTTAGGCAGTGACATTCTCAATCGCTTTGCCATTAGTTTGGACCTAATAAACTTCAAAGCTTGGTCCCGATTAGCGGATAATCCCATGGGCTTTGATGATCCAGAAAAAGCATTTAGATCAGCTCAATTGCTACCTTATGCAGTTGAAATTCAGATTAACGAGGAAGTCACCATTCCAGAAAGGACCCGACAATTCTCCCTGGAAGTGAAAGTTAAAAGAGGACAAAAATTGAAAAACCCTGATGCTTATATACATCTAAATGCTTCTCTCCAACAGCAAGGGTTAGGGGTAAACCCAACACCATTAGTCAACATAGAACATGACACCATTCCAATAGAGGTGGATAACAGCGACTTAAAGAGTATTACTCTAGCCGCAGGCACCATTATTGGAATGGCGGTTGATGACCGACATTTCTCCATTGATTTAGGAAATGAACTGTTAGGACCGATCCCCAAGGACTGTTTTGAGACTGACAGTGAGGACAATACAACACCAGACAGGATTTTCACCCGGCATGGGGGGAACTTCCTGGTGTACACTTCTTGCCCTTATGATAAGGAAGATGTGACTTGTGACTTCAGGAGGGATGAGGTGATTTTCCAGGTCCATGAGGGCTGCCTTTCCCACCTGAAGCCTCCAGTCCAAATCAGTACTCTGACCAGGGACTTCTCCACCCAGCTGGAGGAGGCCACTGAGATAGCCAAACCAGAAGTCTTTCCAGGCTTCAGGCAGATGGTGGAAGAGAGAGTCAACCTAGCTGATGCCTGTGTGACTCTGGAACAGAAGCAAAAGTTGAAACAAGTTTTCTTGGATTTCCAAGATCTCTTTGCGGTAGACTCATATGACTGTGGTCGCACCGACATCCACACCACAACAATTCCGACGGACCCTGGAATGACTCCAGTGTTTGTGAAGCAATATCGCTTGCCTCTCGCATCCATGGAGTCCCTTACTGAAATAATTAAGAACCTTGAGTCCCGGGGAATAATCCGTCCAGTCCACAGCACTTTCAATAATCCGGTGCTGGGAATATTGAAGCCAAACGGCCAGTGGAGACTCTGCGCCGACCTTAGGGAGCTCAACAAACGGGTCCATACTTCCCGAGGGCCTCTGCCCTACATTGACCAAGGGCTGGCCCAGATTCAGGGGTCACAGGTATTCACAGCAATAGACCTGACCAATGGATACTGGACCGTGCCTGTCAGTAGGGAGGACCAATACAAACTGGCTTTTACCTTTGGGGGCCAGCAGTACACATGGACCCGGACTCCCTTTGGATACCTCAACTCCGGCAATGAATTCAACATTTTCCTACGTAAGGCCATGCCCAACCTGGGTGCGAGGGGTAACCTGGCTTATGTAGATGATGTCCTCATCAAAAGTTCATCTGTGGAGGAACACATAGCGGAGATCCGTTATGTTCTGACACAGTTGAGGGCCGCCGGAGCAAAACTTTCCTTTCAGAAAGCACAGTGGTGTAGAACCCGCGCTAATTTCTTGGGGCATGAGATTACTCCTCAGGGTCTCTGTCCCCAAGAAAAGAAAGTGGAAGCACTCCAGAAACAGAAAGACCCCACAACTCTGCAGGAACTAAGGAGCCTCCTTGGACTGACTAATTACAGCAGAAAGTTCACTGAAGGCTACGCAGAGATCACTAGACCCCTGATTCATCTCTTGAAGGTGGGGGTCAAGTGGGAATGGGATCCAGAACAATCCGAGGCGGTAAGACAACTTAAAAGAAGCCTCTCACAAGTGCCTTGCCTAGCTTACCCTGTCAGAAAAAGGAGTTCTTCCTGGAGACGGGGTTCTCTAATACTTGCTTGACGGCAGTATTATACCAAAAGCATGACAAGGTCAATAAAGTAATCTCCTATGCGAGCAAAACTTTATCCTCTGTGGAGGAAAAATTCAACGATTGTGAGAAGGCACTCCTGGCAACGGTGTGAGCATTGAAGAATTACCGCCCGTTTATCCAGGGGGAACACATCATAGTGGAGACTCCACACCAGCCTCTGCAATATCTCCAAAGTGACAGAATCCGGGCCGGAAATGTGAGTAATTCCCGAATTACTTCCTGGATTCTGTCAATGCAAGGCTTTCCTGTGGAGGTCAGATATGGCCAAAACAAGAAGAGTCCCCTCGCGCAAGGTCTGGCTGACTTGCATGATTGTGCCAGAGAAAACTGTCTCGAGGACGAAAGTCTAAAAATCAAGGACAACATGTAGGCATACCTTAATTCCCCACACAAAGTCTTTGAAGAAGACAAGTGTGAGGGAATGCCCACTGTCTATGTGGATGGATGCTCTTACCATGTTGACAACGACGGGGAGAAAGAACTGGTGGCTGGCGTAGGGAATGCATGGGTGAAGGAGTTCCCAGAACCCTCCGCTGGATACAAAATTGGTCCCCGAAGTAGTCAGGTGGCAGAATTGATGGCTGTGCATCAGGCCATCCTCACTACTGTCCAGCATGAACTCCACGAACTGGTCATAATCACAGATTCGGATTATGTACGGAACGGGTTTGTGGAGCACCTGGTCAACTGGAAAACCAGAGGCATGTTATGCGCTAATAACAAACCCCTGAAACATGGGAAGTTAATCCAAAATATTGATGATCTGGTCACATAGAATGGGATGACCATCTACTGGAAAAAGATCAAGGGTCATTCCAAAGTAGAGGGACCAGACAAAACTGGAAATGACTTAGCTGATCAGCTGGCCAAAACCGGGTCCATCCAAGGGGATCTAATAGAAATAGAGTTCCTGTTGGGGGAAATCCAGGTCACTGCGATCACTAGGTCTCAGACAAATGCTCACAATGATCTTTCAACTGCCCAATGGAGCAAGGAGACCCCTGATGCTGATTTGATTACAGCTCAGAAGGGGGATCCAATCATTGGTAAGTTTTACCAACACCTTGAGGACCCTGAGAACTTTCCCCTGACGGACACAGATTACATTGGGAAAGAGGACCTAAGAGTGTTGATGAAATGTCCAAAAATGTTCCGAATCTTTTTTATTTATTTTTTATTTTGATACAGCTGAATTTAATCAACTTTTCAAAACCAAGTGATAGTAACAAATTGAGATAAAAATACAAAAGAAAATCATTAAAATGAGTAAAATAAGAGAACCAACAATACAAAATGAATTAAGAAAGTTAACTATACAATCTCATGTCTCAGTTGTACAATTAGTTCTATTTGCTTTAAAATTGGTAACAGCGAATGATTACATATTGATTTCAGAAGGTAAAATTGCATCAAGAAAATGAACTATTGCTTTGATAATAGAGAACTTAGTTTCAGCTAAAAGTAAGTTCCAAATCTGATTTTCATCATATTGTTTATACAGATTTAGTACATGAGCAAAATGTTTGGTTTGTAACTCTTGCAGATTGATGCAGGAGATAATTAGATGTTGCAAGGTCTCCTTTTCTGTAGGCTGCTCGCAGAAGCGACAATAATTCAAATTATGAGGAATCATGTGCCGCCTTGTGAGCACTTCTCTAGTTAAATACAGATTTAATCTAAAGCGTAGGAAGTTATTTCTTATGGCTGGTGCAGGACATTTCAACAAATAGTTCGCCACTTGGCCGAGCTTTTTATGACCAAAGTTATCTCTAGTGAAGTCTTTAAATTTCAGACAGGTTTCAGAATTTAGTATCCAGGCATAACGATCAAACTTGATTTTGGCCTGTGCTGGTCTTTCAAGCAAGAGCGACATAGTTATGTCCGCGTCAGACAAAATGGTCAAAACCTGGTTTCGCCATCTGAGTGGGAAGGGATGTTTCGATTTAGTTAGATGGTGAGCCACCGTACTCAAAATGTTATTACTTTCCAACCCTAATAAACATTTGCGAAAAAAAGCACACATTCGCCACTTGACTCTGGATGCTAGCGAGTTCAATCCCAACTCAAACCGTAAAATAGGCATGGGTGTGCAATTTGGAAGATGTAATACTTTTCTCCAGTAACAGGCTTCTAGTTTGTTCCACATTTCATCACTAGGGTGCAACTTCGATTCCGCCGCGTAGATCAACATTGGTACTACCTTTTGTTCATAAAAAAGTATGATGTGCTTCAGCGTGAATTTGCCATATTTATAATGCAAAATTTTAGCTTGCGAGATCAAATTTAAGAGTTTGACCTGCAGGTTAGTCTGATACAGATGTTCAATTCTTGTATTCGGGACCATAAGCCCCAAATATTTATACTCCGTTACAGTTTTCAATAGCACATTACAAATCGACCAGTGGTAATTAAATGTTTTGTTTTTACAATGTGGTTTACAAATCATAATTTGTGATTTGTCAAAGTTCACAGTTAAATGATTATTCTTTACATAGGTCGTAAGGGCACCTAGTAAGTTTTGGAGACCACTAGGGGTCTGGGAAATTAAAACCAGGTCATCAGCGTATAAAAGCCACGCTATGCGCTGTCCCCCCAGCTCAGGAGCATCAGATATGACTTGCCTAAAGGATTTGCCCATGTCCAAAATAAATAAATTAAACAAGAAGGATGCCAATATACAGCCTTGCTTAAGACCCATATATGTATTAAACGGAGAGGAAAGAAGCCCTTCCATAGTTAATCTAATGCGCATAGTAGTGTCAGTATGGAGATGAATTATCAAGGCTAATAATAATCTAGGGCAGCCCAGTAGATCTAGTTTTTGAAACAAAAAGTCACGATTTACTGAGTCAAAAGCAGAACGGAAGTCAATAAAAGCGCAATATAATGATTGCTTCCGCTCTGCATACTGGTCCTTTAACATGTTAATGGTTATAATATTAGGAAGTGTGCCCAACCCACTAATGAATCCTGATTGAAAGGGATCCCTTTTGTAGTTATTCCTAGACCAAATATTCAAATCTCTCAATATTAGGGGGCAGAACATTTTTCCAGGCACATCTAATAGTGAGATCGGTCTATAGCTGGCCGGGTTAGACCGATCACCTTTCTTATAAATGGGTACAACAATGGCTTGCTTCCTAGCGTGAGATATTTGCTGCGTGTCAATAATATTAATAAACATTGCATATAGTATATCAGCCCAGATTGTCGGATGTTGTTTAAGATGCATATTTGACAACCCATCTGGACCTGGAGCTCTTGAACAACTAGCTTGGTTAATAAAAAATAATATGTCCTCTCTATCAAATTTGAGATCAAACATCAGATGGTGCAAAGGTTTAACAGTCTTTGCTATGTCAGAAGATGGCGCATAAAGGTTAGAATAAAACTGAATCCATGTGTCTTCATTCACATTGTTTGTCTGAATAGAGACTTGGTATCCTGCTGTGGCTTGATTAATTAGTCTCCATGATTGTGCCAAATTCTTACTGGCCAGAGTCCTTAACATGGTGCTCCCATCATTTTGGTACAATTTAGCCTGCCTGCCTCTCACCCAGTTCCTATATCTTGTTTTGATTTGAGTGAGTATCATTGCTCTCTCATCACAAGGGAGTTTATAGGCTTCTCTTTTTTCAACACGCATTCTCGATTTCATCGCTTTCAATTCGTGGTCAAATATATGTAGATGTGGAGTTTGTTTCCAATTATGTAAGGTGGAGTTGTGCTGGAACAACTGCATTAGATCATGATAAAGGACAGGTGAGCATCTTTCGCTATAATTCTGGCACTTTAATTGAGCCTCGTAACAAGATCTAAATGCTTCTAAGGATTCCTGCGACCAGGTTAACCTATTCCTGGCTGTGTTTACAAAAGTAGAACCTCTTAGATATTGCAGAGTTTCTCTTATCTCATTTTGATGACAGACCCAGGTTAATTTAAGCATGTTATGGTCGCTAGCGTCCATATCGATAACTTGGAAAGTTTTTACTTTACTTAACATGATGGAATTGACATAGATGTAATCAATTATCGCCTCGCTAGTTGCACGGTGCCATGTTGGTCTGGGTGGAATATCCATAGCAGTTGAGCCATTTAACATGTATACATTTCTGGAGTTCGCAAAACTCAACCATTTGTCAAGTCGACCCATGTCAGATTTATACTTAGGACCCAAACAATGGAGATTAAAATCTCCAGCTATGATAATGGTGTCGACTTGGCAATCAAGTATAATAAGATCAAGCGCCTTATGCATAGAGTCCAAAAAGTCATCGTCTGAGATACTCAGAGGATTCCAGTATACATTTATAAGTGCGCAATGCATACGGTGTCCAGTCAATCTGGTCATTTGTAAATGGGAATTTGGAGAAAACCATGATTGAATTTTTAAGGCAGAACTCAGCTTAACAGCTGTTAGTAAGCCAGAGGTAGGACGACCTAATTTCCCCTTAACAGCTGGAGAGTGTACAATGCTATGATTATCCCATGTTGGAGCACGTAGCAACCAGGATTCTTGTATTAAAATAATGTCATCATTTAGTAATGAGATATTTTGGTTGTTCATTAAGTGCTTGTATCCTCTAGAATTCCAGCTAATCAAGGAGAAAGTGGTGGCGTGTCCATTTAAATGCTAACGTTGCAAATCTTTGTGGCTGCAATGGCATTCAGCTATAAGAGCATTTTGCTTTCTATTCAATTGCTGATATATATTTGGTTTAGTGGTTTCCAATGCGTTGCAGTCTATAGGCTCCAAGACTGTTGATACTATAAAAGCCAGATCGAAAAGCTGTTTTTTTGCGGCCCAAATAGCATTAACCACCACTCTAGAATTTATCCATAAATTCACACCTGCCCAATTTATTCGATCTGTGAATTCCACCTATACGATGTCAATAGATCCAATATCATCAAGTTCCGGCAACTTGCTAAATATAGATAGAACAGCTGCTCGATTCAAGTGATATTGCCGAGCCGGAGCTGGTCGACATCTCAAAGATAGCGAGTGCACAGCCAGACGTTTAGAGGAACGGGCAACATTTTTCTGGGTATCGACTTTGCAAGGAGCTGGTATTTTAGCATTTAACTTAGAGGCAGATTTAACTTCATTACCATTTGGATCAGTTTGGGAAGCCAAAATTTTGGATAGTGTGATTTTAATCAATTCTTCAATGTTTGCGCAAGGAACCATCACTTGCTGTGCAACCTTAGTGTTATTAGAAGAAGATAAGGAGCCAGTTTTCATTAAGGAATCAGCTGATTGTGTTTCCGGCACGGGCACCGGGACAGAGTGTTTTTTGCCAATATTCACGTCAGTATCAAATGACTCAGGTGTATGAATCGTGGATAAAGAGTCTGGAAGAAGCAACTTCTGTGGCGGCAATTGTAAGGCCATATAGTCATCCACTGCCTGCCTTAATTCTCTGCGACGGTCAGACAGGGTTGGATCTTCTAGTGCTGCTTTAGATTGCAGACATGGCAATATATTAGGTTGGTTGGATGAGCAAGCATTTTCAGCAGCTATAGCTACATTTACCAAGGAATTCAGAGGGCTATACGATTCCACAGACTTACTCTTCTCTAAAGAGTTTGTGGTCTTTCTAATCTGTAATTGCTTCAGATATTTTTTGGTAATAGCACTAGATGCAATTTTGGAGGCATTAGTAGGTATAGAAAGTTTATTAACAAAAGTTTTGATATTGGAGCTGTGCTTGGCTACAGACTTACTATTTTTCGACTTCTTAGATACAGCTTGCTTTAATTGAGTTGGCTTCGTCGACATATCAGATGCATTTGTATGAGTAGCATCAAATAATGGATAGTTGGATTTTCTACTTTTATTCCCTTGCTCACACTGTGTTGTACAATTGTTTGATTTTAGATCCAAATCAATAATGGGATTCAAAATAAATGGTATTGCATGGAATGATTTAGGAGGAATTAAAGACAGAGCATCAGTTTGAGAGCTCACTGTCTTTGTTAGCTTGGTGACCGAAATGTTTTTGTCACTTAAAATTTCCAATTTGTTCATAATGTCAAGATGAGTGGTCAATAACTGATTCAATTGCTGTGAGTGCACATCAGCCTTGGTAACTAAAGCTTCAAACAGTTTAGCAAGAGACTGAATAGCCATATTCATGGAAGTTAAAGCAGTCTCAGTCAGACCAATTTGTTTATCAGGGACTCCCAGTAAAGGGGGGTGGTTAACTGCCATTTTGCGTGGAGTAGGCGCAATGAACGATAAATTCTCAACTGAATCTGCGCTAATATTCGTAAACAAAATAGGTGATTTTGATAAATTATCAGACAACGGCTGTGTGGGGAAGCAAGATGCATTTGTGTCTAAGTCGATTACAGCCAAGTCACTAGATATCGCTGATTTGTCAGACTTGCAATTATAAGTTGAGTCATGAGATGTATCAAGCATGTCTAGATCAATACCAGATTTGGCAGCAGTACCGGTTAATGCATTATTCAATAGGATGCTATCTGTTAAAGAAACATTTTCATCAGCAAAGGTGACAGTCGGAGCACCAGCGGTCACAGACTCTGTTTGTGCTTTAAATGTCTTAGGGCTCACAATAGGATATACAGGTAAAATCATGTCACACACAACATCATGAGCATCATGCTGCCCTTGCGCAGAACCCTTTTGTGGGCGACTATCCATACCAATAGCTCCAGATTGCAGCTTGCTTCCCTCAAATGGGGGGTTTGTGTGTTCCACAGGCTGATGATCTGGGTGCCGGACTTCCCGACAAAAGGATCGAATATCCATATTCAGGGGAGTCTCTGTTTTAGATTTCAAGTTGGCTTTACACGAAGAGGGAGTAGAACTGAATCGGGATCTCTTTACAAGGCATTGCGGTGAGCTAAATAAGGAGCCATCAATGTTGGTACGATGAGCAGACGTAACCATTGGCATGCCAGTTCTCAGGGTGCAGATACCTCGTTTCATTTTGATTGTACTAAGGTTCAGTTTTAAATTCACTGATGTACAAAACTGTGAATATTGGGTGGTAACAAGCGAGTGTGGATAAAATGCAGCCGCGAAACCGCGACAAGCGCTGCAAAGCGGTTAAGCGGGACTAGCCGGGGCTTCCACGGGTGCGCGTGCGCGTGCCCTGTTATATAGCCACACCTCACCACAAAGCCTAAACAAAGGAAATAACAGATTATTAGCTTCTAATAAGCGTAATGTCTATCAGTTCTTGTAGACTCTGTCTTCTTTCCAAAATGATTCACCTTGTGGGATAAGTAGTTCAATCCTCGTGCGTTATACAATTCCACAAGTCTAGAGGAGCAGGATACCGCGGTTAAGCGGGACTTGCCAGGGCTTCCAAGGGTGCGCGCGCGTGCCCTGTTATATAGCCACACCTCACCACAAAGCCTTGTGGGATAAGTAGTTCAATCCTCGTGCGTTATACAATTCCACAAGTCCAGAGGAGCAGGAGCAAGATACCGCGGTAAAGCGGGACTTGCCGGGGCTTCCAAGATGGTTTGTTGGTAAGGAAATCCCAAGCTGGTCATGATCAGTGGGTGGTTCCTACCTTATTCCGAAGCCTGATGTTAAGTCACGCCCATTATGCGGCCACCGCCGGTCATAGGAGGTTTCACACAACACTGGAAATCTTAAGAGAGGTTGCATACTGGCCACACTTGGGGCAGGACCTCGACCAATACTTGAAGGGGTATCTTGTGTGTGCACAATTTCAGCCATCATCCCTCACACCGTGCGCCTCTCCAAAAGAGGGGGATGACTCTGCCATGGTCAGATTTGCAAATCGACTTTGTAGGCCCTGTGATTCGCTCGTCTAGAGGAAACAAGTACATGTTGACCGTCACATGCTTGTTTACCAAGTGGGTGGAATGTCTCCCGGCCCCAAATTGCAAGGCAGAAACAGCAGCTGCCCTGATGATTAACCACATCTTTTCCCGTTTTGGTCTACCTCAAAGGATTGAGTCAGACAGAGGTAGCCACTTCACCAGTGAAGTAATGACAAAGATGTGGGAGATACTGGGGGTTAAAAGGAAGCTACACATTGCTTACAGGCCAGCTTCTTCTGGAGCAGTAGAGAGATATAACCGAACCATTGTGAGCATAATAAAAAAGTTTGTGGCAGATTCTGGGCCAAGTTGGGATATCCGATTACCTCTGGTCCTAATGGCCATCAGATCTACCCCTTCATCTGCAACTAAAATGTCACCATTTGAGTTGATGACGGGACGCAAGATGGTGCTTCCCCAGCATTTGCTCTACAGGACTCAAGAGCAGACACTGATAAATGCCTCCACAACTCATGAGTATGTGGAGAATTTAAGGAAACACCTTCAGCATGCTTTTGCCTATGCTCAGCGGAATCTAGAAAGATCAGCTGAGAGTATGAAAACCCACTATGATTTGAAAACTACCCGAAAGGAATATAAGGTGGGTGATCGGGTCTATCTATACAATTTCCAAAGGAACCAGGCCAAACAGCGAGAATTCTTGCCTACATGGAAGGGACCGTTTGAAATTATAGACAAGATCTCCCCTGTTGCCTATAAGATCTGCATCCCCAAAGGCAGTCTGGCGGAAGGGGAAGACAAGTGGGTACATATAAATCAGCTAAAGTGTTGCCATCCCAGGCACACTCTGCAACAACTGGAGGAATCCACTGGAATCCCAGAGGGGGCCGCTCCAGAGTAATTCAGTTCCAACCCTAAAATATTCCACATATAGCATGTGATCCTTGTATATATATATATTTGTTCTTGTCTCCTAATTTAAAAAAGAAAATGTATATGTTCATATCTTCTGATTCATAAAATGTATATGTTCGCCACACCATTAATAGTGGTGAAGAAATGTCTACGAATAGGTATTGCCGCTTTGCTTTATCATCCTAGGAGAGATGAAACCATGGAGACTGACCAAGGAGGACGACCGGGGACCGGGAGCAGAGACCCGAGGGGCCCGGGGTACCGCCCAATCCTCCCATCAGGACCAGCAAGGAGAACTGATTGATCGACTGGAGGGAGGAAAAGATGCTGAACTGTGCCATCTATGGAATTGGAAGAAGAGGAGGCGAACATCCCAGATCTTGCGAGTTCCATCAGTGAAAGGACAGAATGGCCATCACAAGAGGGGGGCTTGTGGGATGTTTTTACCCATGCATCCAAGCCCTACCATAAAACTGTGCAGTACTGGCATGGAAAACATCATGATGGCCAGAACTCCCCAGAGAGTGCACAGAGAAAACATGAAGAATAGGCTGCCACCCATTTTTGCCTATGTTGTGAGCACAGGAGGGCACTGCCTAAAACCACCATTGGGCTACACACACAGTAGCCTGAAACCCTTGGGAATGGCAATGCTGATTGCCAAAAAGCAATTCAGAACTGTGGGGAATTCATTTTCTTAATCCCAAAAATGGTTGCATTACCAGTACTCACCACTATCAGAAAGCCGGCGTTTTAAAACCACCAGACTTTTGTGTAAAACTGAACAAATGAAACAAAACCAGACCAAGGAAAGACTTGTTAAGAGGTGGATACAATGTAAAACTATATTCTGAAATGACTTGAAGGAAGTAATTATTTAATGTCTAGGTAAACATTGTCAGTTTGATTTGAATGTAGAAAACTGGGAACAAACAGTGACATTTAGCTGAAACCTGGCTTAATGAAACTGAATGCTGCCTGACAACTCCCCCCGACAGGAGTTGAAACTGGATCAACAGCCACTCTTCCCAGGCCTAGCTGCATCCTGCTGCCCCTTGCCAAAAGGAGTTCACCTCTCTGATTAGATTAGGGGTGGAGCACCTGGGAACTGGAAGGGACAGAACAATGCAACTTCCTTGACTCAGGCAAATGTTATATTGGGGGCGTCGTAAAATAGCTTCCTCTTGGGAGAAACTGGGGGGCAGCTGTTTTTCTGTGAACAAGCTGGCTTGGGGGAAGTGGATAAACCAGTTATTCCACCCTGTGATGTGGGTAGCCACACCCCTTTTTGACCAGAGCATAATTTTAAAAAGATAGATAACTCATAGTGCGGACTTGTCAGAATTATATAAGTAATATCATTATTTTTGTGATTTTTCTGTGAACATTTTAAGAGGCGTTAGGACCCTGTGGTGTATTCTGGGGGGTTGCTAGCGGAAAATAGGGTCTTGCTCCAAATGTCTGCATGTTAAAAATCTGACACTTCATCAATTAATGTCCATACTCCTTGCGCACATGTGTGTAATTTTGGGTAAATGTCCGATATTGCAAAACCAGTTAAAAAGCGCAAAATGTTGTCATTTTTGAATGCAAGCCCCCAAGGAAGATCAGAGACGGACAAGCATGGACCAAAAGGAATATATAATGTGTACATGTAATTTCAACAAATTGTGTATCTGGGAAAGATGTATTTGAATCAAATATAGATTTGTGGGCAAACTGACCAGGGGAGGATCCTCTGACCCATAAACAGACCTCATCATGATGACAATCCATTTCCTTCCCCCAATCATGGGAGAGGGGAGAATTGGGCCAATGACAAGTAGAGAGGGGCAGGCTTAGCTAGGCCCAGGCACACACCCATTTCCAAAACACATAAAAAGAGACTGCTGGGACAGGTAGAGAGATTCAATTCCATTTGCTTCTGAGCATGCTGACCGACGACTTCACATCCAGAGATCCATACTTCAAATCCATCAATCTCCAGAACCTGTAGCAGAAATTAACTCCAGAATTTGTAGCAGAGAGGCCTGAATCCACCAGCTGAATCCTCTTCAGCAGGCCTCAAAACTAACCAAACAATTCAACAGCCGGGCGAGCTGTTTGAGGTTTTGCAGAGAATTTTTGCAAGAACCTGTAGCAGTACCCAGAAAGCAGTGTTACATCCAGAATCCAGAGAGGCTAGAACAGCAGAGCAGAGCTGACCCAGATCGCTGTGAGCAGAACCGTTGCCTGATTGACCCGCCGAGCAGACAGAACCGCAGCCGGACGTGTTGACCAGATCCGTGACGAGGCCTAGTTCAAATTTATATTGTGAGTACCTAGCAGAACTGGGCAGAACCAATCTCTTACTTAAAATAATCTAATCCAAACTATTTTAACCTAAGTAGAACTGCCTCCTAGAAATCGTGTCATCGGTCATTTTTAAAGCTGCACAACTGTCACCTGTCAATTCTGCAGCTGCAAGCTGTCACCTGTCATTTTGAGTTACTTTAAATCCGAAAAACTACCTTTTTTTAATCGTCCGTATCTCTGGAACTGTTTGGGCTAGGAACGAAATTTTCATCTGAAAGCGTAGAATCTAGGCTTTCCAACGAACCTAGAACCGACTTCCTACTCCCTATACTTTTCCCATAATCGCGAGACACGCACTCGCGAAATTTACCGCGATTTGCGATTTTGGCTCAATTTCTCCACTTGTCAAAATAGCAGCTCCATTCTTTCTTTTGTTAAAATCCGTTTGCAACTTGGTAATAAATCATAGAGCATTGCTAAAGTGAGCCTGAACTAATACCAACACTCATCTCCCACTCACCCTGAATCTCTAGAGGGAATTAAAATCAGTTGTCACATTTTCCCATCCATTGCCATCACATTTAAAAAGCATTTTGGGCCTGTGTTTCAAACTCCTACCTGTTTCCTCTAAGCTTGCTGGGGGGGAACTGAATTTCGTATTGTATTTGATTGCATTCCTGAGAACTGTGTGCTCCTCTTTCCATCTCCTTCCATTTCATACATTGCATAGGGGAGGGGGGTGAATTGCCAGAGAAAAAGTGATTATCTTGTCTTTTGCTGAAATCATATCAAGTATTTCTGTGCTGCATTTTATTCCTCATTGCTTTTCCCTTGAAACCATAAAAGTATTTTTGCTACTTTATCCATCCTATACTAACTCCTCATTGATTGTAAAGAGGTGTGCTAGTGCCAGATTACCCATTGTTGATCAACATCATATGTCTAAGTGTACTATCAGATATTAATTTATTATAAAAGTGTGATATATATATATATTGTTTAATTTTTCAAATAAACCTTTTAATTTGCAAAACAAACCTACTTCTTGGCTCAGTGGGGTCAGGGGGATTCTAAGAGGGGGGTGTTATACAAGGGTTGTCATCCAGAGTACTGAACTGGACATAAAAATACATCAATAAGGGTTTTCCTCAGCATCTTAGACTAGGCATTGACTTAGCTGTAGTGTTGATTGAATATCGCTTACACACCTGACTTTCCAGGCCAACAGGACGTGTAATGTCCTGGTGCCACCTGGAAGCTAGCTACTAAACAATTATTAGGAAGCTGGTTGCAACCCATCAGTAGCAATGGCAGGGTTACCACCATACTCATATCAAGGTCCAATGTTACTAACTCTACTTCCCACAACTCCTCCTACATTCCAAAATAATGTCTACTTGTACTAAAATGACTTCACCATTAGCATACATACCAACACATGTTCCTCTTTCCCAATTGCAGTGAAGAACAACCTCTTGGAAGACAACAGCCTGTAGAAAACTACTCTTCACATCCTACAAAGTAAATGTACTAGTGTAGTAGTATTCTTTCTGTTACTCATACAGTACAGTAAAGCTCATAGTAGCCTACACAATTCCTTTCAAACCAACAACATTTACTTCAGTCGTATTCATTGCACCTCAGCAGGAACACTCTTTTTATTCTCATCTAAACACCATGATCATAACACCCACTATTATCATGAAAACATTGTAATGTCCTTACTTATTCATTCACACTGGTACTCTCTTACGCACTAACCCAAGCCCTTCACACATCTACAGACACAGCTACTCTTACAACCTTCCCAACCAGAACTAGCAACCCATTGCACAATCCCAGAGCCCTCTATTTATGCATGCCCTCATATTTGCACATTCATTCACAATGTACACAAATATATTACAACTTTAAAACCCACAATTTCCATTTTCTCCATCAGACAGAACAGAATGCCTACTAAAAGCAACTCTGTAGAAAGCAACAAATAAAATAGAGCAGATAAAATAAATGCATGCAAAATACTCATCCACTTCTAGTAGAAAGTTTAGCAAATATTCAAACAAAACTGTTAATACAGTCAGTCAACAACACTGAACCAGCTAGCAATAAAAAAACCAGTGCTCCTCTTCCAAAAAGTAAAAATAAAAAACAATGTATAAAGAAGAATAAAATTGCAAATAACCCTACCACTATATCTACTAATGTTAACATAGCCACAGTTAAGCATTCCAAAAATTAAATTTTACAAGAAATGCTCCACCATAGAGTACTTCACAATCTTATGAAAACAGCAGAAAAGTCTTGCTCGTCCCTTGAAAATTACAGCAGAAGTCTAATCCTGGAAGCTTTCATTGACAGAGCAATTCTCCTCAAAAGAAAATGGTTTATATCAATTTTAACTGGAATAAAACCAATACAAAAAGTAATCAGTAAACTACAACAAGTACTTTTAAACATACACAATGCCAAAACAGATACCTTTGCAAACTTCTGTGAAGGTGAATAGATTCACACAAGCAGCACAGAACCATATTTCAATGAAGAGGCTTATAAACAAGAAAAGGAAAACCCAATTGAGATACATAGTCGTGGACTAGGGTATGAACTACTAGAAAACACCATCATGGCACAAGAAACCCTTATTGTAATAGCGTGCCCAACAAAATTACAATCAACTGTTCATTCCACCCAACCAATCCGTCCAGTCTACAAATGGCCATGCAGCTCAATGTGTAACATACGGAAAACAATCCTTCAAACGTTTATGACAATGCCTCACTCACTATGTGAAAGTAAAAGACACAATTAGAATAAAAACTTTACAAACCATGGACTCCTGTCCAGTGCACAATTACACAGGACTGCAAGGACATTCATTAACCTACATTTTTGGACCTGCTTGCAAAATCACTTTCCACCTCATCAAAAGGTTAGCAACACACCATTCCACTATAGAGATTCTTCTTTAGAGACTGTACTATACAAACAATCCTGCTTTACAACCGCAACATTGTAATAACATTCTCCTACATGGGACAGCCAAAGAACTACTTCAACAAATAGACCATATCCAAAGTAAATATTTTGGAAGTGAAGATCACTTAGAAAATTCTGTAACTTGAGAGAACATTAGCGAAAACCTTACAAATGCCAATCTTCTAATAAACACGTACAGAAAAGAAATTGTCAAGTTTAAAAGCACCTCTGCTGATGTACCATACCAAGTATGTGTGTGATGTTGCAGAACGTTTTCTAAAAAGAGCACAAAAATTGTAGATATGACTAACAAAATTGAAGACACTAAATAATCCCAATGGTTCCAATTACCTCTATAATTTATAACAGAAAACAGGTACAAAATAATGTACCTCTTAATACTTTGCACATAGTGCAATACAAAGCTTGATAATAACCAAATGCCTTCATGGGCTGTCACTGATAACTTGGAAATATTCTGACTTCCCACACCTCTCCAGGAGCTTAATTTGTATGAGAGCATTATAATCCAAACAGTACACCCATTTCTAGCTATAATACACTGTCAACCCAAAACAGACAAATTGCCTCCTTCTGAATTACTAAAATGCATTTGTGGCAAAGTAGTTTATTTGCAATTAGATCACAAAGTAAGAAAAGCCCTACAATATCTAAAAGAAAACAATGACAAAGATATAAACATTGAACAGAACTTAAGGGAAACCACCCAAATAATTCAGGATTCCTCACCAACTGGCCAATTTGAACTTGTAGGTGCTATTACAGCATCCAATATTTTAGAGCAGTATACAATTTATCCACTACACTGCAAATACACCATGGACGATGCATTAGAAACGTAACAAATGCATCAAGCCAAAGTATCGCCAATCAACATATGGGAGAAAAGTGTAGAAACACATGCTTTTCCTCTACTCTTTCCTACAAGACAAAGGGGAAGATATGATGAAAGATCCACACAAATAACAGCATCAGAATATCGCTCTTTAAGAATGTATTCTGAAGACCCCACAATCAGACAAAATGCTGAATACATATTCCACCTCCTGTTTAAAAGTTCACTAACAACTCAATGTTACGGAGTTGCAAACATATTGAAAACAGGATCCAATGTTTTAAACATGTCTGCTACCCAACTTCTTCAAAAGATAAAAAGAGAAAGATTAAGTTTTGCAGTCAAATATCACAAATCTCTTGGCAAACATGTGTGGTACAAAAGAATACTTGTTCTGATGTTACGCTGATGTATTGTGTATGCTAAGGAACCCCGGCCCACCCACATGGTTTGTTACTTTAAGTTGTGCAGAATATGCATGGCATGACTTGCACAACTTCCTATGCATAGCAAACCAAAACAAAGAAAGAATGGACATAAAAACACCAGGAGAACTCTGCTCTCTTGACCCTGTAAATGTATCAAGCTATTTTAACTGCCGCTTTATTGACATGCTCCACTTCATCTGTAATTAAAATATTCCTCCCTTCAGAGAAGTTAAAACCTTCTTTTGAAGAAAAGAATATCAACCCAGAGGAGCAACACACATACACATGCTTTTGTGGACAAAGGATGCTCCTAAATTTGGTCTTGACAGGGATGCCACTGTTTTGCAGTTTATTCGCAAATGCATAACCTGTGGCATCACTTCAGAAGACACAGATACTGAGCTATGTACACATATTTTTCACTTCCAAAAACATACGTGTGGCAAATACTGACAATGCAGATATAAAAACAAAGGTAAATACTACACCAAAACTGCTTTGGTTTTCCTAGACCAGTTTCATCAAAAGGACAAGTAAACAGCTTCATGTCTTCTGGTAGACACAGTGTGAAAGGCACATTGCCCAAAACACATACAGCATTAAAGGAAATGAAGCTTCAAAGTACATCAATGATTACAATGCAATCATTCCCCTCTTGTGGAATGCAAACATAGATATACAATATATTGCAGACAATTACACTGCTTTTGCAAGATATGTCACAACCTACCTAACCAAAGCTGGGAAAACAGAGCTAAAAGACCTCTGGGATGACATATGATCTGAAAAAACATTGTCACAAAAATTGTACAGCCTTGGCATAAAAATGTTCTCCCATAGAGAATGTGAATGCGACAAAGCTGCAGACCGTTTAACAGGCACAGCCTTATATGGCGAATCTGAACACATAGTCTGGCTAAGCCTTGGTCCAGCTGCATCCAGAAAAAAGTGCTGAAATCCTACCAAGACATAGAAACAATAGCCAAAATTGATCCCATCAGCCAGGACATTTAAAAAAAACAATGTATTAGACACATTGGCCCTCATTACAAGTCAGGCGTTTAGGGTTTAACGGCGCCGTCGGCGCCGTTAACCCTTAACGCCTGATTCACACTTTAACGTCTGCTTTTTGCAGGCGTTAAAGTCCAAGCGCTAAGCGACCTTGGTGCTAATTACGGCACCGTAATTTACGGTGCCGTAATTAGCGCCTTCCCCATCCCCATTATGCCCTATGGGGCAAAAATGGGAATAGGGAAGGGCAAATGGTGAATGGGGAATTACCGCCCCACTCACCTTGGAATGGGGCAGTAATTCCGCCATCCACCAAGGCGGAATCCGGCATGGACCATGGTGCTAATAGCACCATGGTCCACCGCCTGACTTGTAATGATGGCCATACTATCCAAACAGAAGTACTGCTTTGGAAAACATGCGCCTCTACCACATAGCCCAAAATCTCTCCTACAAAAATATTGTAAAACCAGATGAAAAATGCAGGAAATACAGGGTCTCAGCTTGCGAAGGGAGCCTCGTCAAACTTACCAAATCCAGCCTAATTAATCATAGGAAGTTATCATTTAAACGCCTCAACATAGAGAACTTTACTACATGGCCTTACTGCAACCTTTTAAACCATGGAGAGAAGAAGGATATATTAGGCAACCATGACTCATTTGAAGCCGCATTCAATGCAGAAGAAAGCAGTATAACAAATGTTAATTTCAAGCAATACAAAAATGAATGCCAAAAAGAGGAAGAGGTTCAAGCACAACTAAATGAAGAAACTCCAGAGGACAGTCTACCTTCTGTTACAGGAAGCCAAAAACCACTTGGAGAGACACTCATTGAATGAAGCAGAATTTGCCATGACCAAAGTAGAGAACACCATGTATCAATGTAAGCAATTATAAGAAATTTTGGCAGTACTGAAATCGAAGCTAAATGATGAGCAATTTAGCATTTTCCTAGAAGTGGCTAAATAAATTAAACATGGATAGAAGCATGAAAGTAAAACTTGTAACTGTCAAAATTACAAACCTCTACTCCTCTATGTAAGTGGTGAAGCTGGTTCTGTAAAAACATTCTTAATAAAAATCATCAGCAAATTCCCATAAAAGTTAACAAACAACAACCTTTCAGCTGTTCTAACAGCCCCCAAAGGTTTAACTGCCTACAACATAAGACATGTTACTTTACACTGACTACGGCTCCTTCCAATAGAACAGCAAAACAAATTAGAGTACAATAAACTATCAACAGAAGCTGCTACTGAAGTTCACAGAATTCTGAAACAGGTGAAACTGCTCCTAATAGATGAGCTAAGCATGGTTATCAACTTATTGTTGTCTTTAATTCACTGTGTATTATAAGAAGTCCTTAAAACAGACGATGAAGAACTCTTTGGAGTAAAACAAGTTATTGTTTTTGGAGATCTCTTACAATTAACACCAGTGAAAGGTGAACCTATTTGTCAAACCTTAGGACATAAACAGTGCCGCAACACACTTGACAGTATAGGAAAACGTAAATCTCTGGCAACATTTCCAATACAGAGAACTAACTCAAAACATGCATCAGTCTGCAGACCTCATCTATGCTAACATTTTAAAAAGCATTATGACGGGTCTTCTTTCTAAAGATGCACAATATATCTTACATGAGCATGACACATCTGCTCCCGATATAATGGAACAATTAGCACAAACAAATATAAAATCTATGTCCTTAATGCCAACCCTAGCAAGCTGTACACAATTCAATGAGACAAAAAATATATCTCTAATGCAGCTGGTTTGGAGAAAATGTTAATGTTTTTAAACTGCAGAGCAATTCTGGAATGTGACCTTGACGTGCAGCAATGAAGAATCTAGTACAGTTGTTGGCTTCCAGACATATCCACATGACAACAACATTCAGTTTGTCAACATCCACGTTGACAAACCTTCAGAAGTTAAAAGGATAGAATGCTCAACAGCATGATTTCTACTTTTCAAAGACATGTATGTACACAGAGAGCAATTTTCTCTGTCTCTTACATATGCAAACACTATTCACTAATCACAAGGTCTAACCCTAGAACAGGCATTACTTGACATTGGCAGCACAGTCTTTAAAGAAGGTGTGATTGATGAAGCACTTTCACGTCTGCATACACTCGAAGGACTATTTATAGTCAATTTTGATGCAAACAAAGTCATGGCTGACATTCCTTACATCCTGGAATACAACCAACTATGTGCACTCTACACACCCCATCTCGATATGTAACTGTTCCTGAAAAAGGTAAAGTTTTTAAAAGAAAATGAACGCAAACAGAACATTTAAGAGATTTCCAAACAATACCACCAAAGAAACTAAAAACAACTGCTACTCCATCAAGTAGTACAACCACAAAACTATCTAGTGCAAATGCATGGGCACATCCATCAGCAGATGTAAAGAGAAATATTTCTTCTAAAAAACAAGTGGAGGTCCAGCAAATGACACAGAGACAGAAATCTCTGCTCCATTTAAATTTTCCAACACAACAGGTGTAAATTGCTATGCAAATGTAGCAATTAATATTCTGTTCCAATTGCCACCAATTGTTCAAAACATTTACTTGAACGGCTCAGACCAGTTGTGTTTCTAAATGCTCGTCCTACATAGTAATACTACTGGAAAAAATTGGAAGTTCAGAAGAGCATCTCTTCTCCAATCCAGGGAAAGTTAATAAAAAGATCTTAGAAATGGATTGGATAGAGACTCTGAATGCAGCCGAACAATGCAGCCTGACAAAGGACATGCCGAATAACCCAAAAAAGTAACGAGATCATACCATACCTCGTGAAACTCCCAGACAAAGCTCTAAGAGTAAACTTCATGAGAATTCGCCTGAACGTAATCAACACAAATGAGATCTTAACGATCAGGTGACGAGCAGACTCAAAAAAATGCTGCTTTTGCGGCAAAATCATATACATCCTTTTAAAATATACAACGAGCAACGTTGAAATCTGTAGTCAGGGGCCATGGCTAAAGGCCACAATTAGTGCCCATTAACATGCTAGAATATACGTAGGCACAGCCAAAAACCATGGCCATTGGCTAGGAAGGTGCTGAAGACCATGTCCAATGGCTGGTTAGTGTATATAACATATAGTGGGTACAGCCAAAGGCTGTAGCTAGTGGCTGGTTAGTGTTGTCAAATACACAGTGTGCACGGCCGAAGGCCATCGCTTATTGAATTTTATTATATAGAGTGGGCATGACCAGAAAATGTACAAACTGCTCAAGGTCAAAGGCCATGGACAGTGGCCCATGTATATGTTAGAATATTTAGTGGGCACAGCCAAATATTAGTGACATTGGCCCGTATTGGCCCGTATTGTTCTAAAGTCCATGGCTAGTGCATGATCAGTGCATATAATATACAGTGGACACAGTTGAAAGCTTTATCCACTGGTAAGGCCAAAATCTATGGTTGGTAGCCTGTTAGCCTGTTAGTGTTTTCAGTGCACTTGGGTGAATGTTGTGACCACTGTCCATAACTGAAGGTCATGACAAGTACCCATTCATGTGTTCAAAATATTTGGCCATACACAATGACCATGGCTGAAGGTCATGCTTAATGCCAGTTACTGTTGTAATGTAATTAGTAATGTCATCAGTGATGTGATCTGTGATGTCATCATTGTGGTCATATGCTGCACAACAGGGGGTGTCAAGTTAAGATGGCTTTAGCTGAATTTGGGTTTTGTTGTGTTAGGTTCTCACCTTAATGTCCCTGCAACTAAAGTTTTTTCCTTGAATAAATATATACATGTCCAGGGAAATAAAATCAGCAAAAGATATAACGCGTTTCGCTACACACTTGCAGCTTTCTCACTTACAAAATTCATGTGGTCTGTCTGCATTCTTATGCAATCTCTGTGGTCACCCCATGTATCATTATAGTCAATTATTTATGTCAGTTACTGTAGTTAACATTTGTCATACCTATAGAACTACAGTCGGCCACCTTTACACTGTTTGAATACGTACATAGGTCACAGGAAACCCATCATTGAGAGAGTAACTGGCATGAAATGCTCAATTCAACACTCAATTTAACCCAGGTCTCCCTTATAGCACATTACAGTGCACAGTGTATAAGAGATCATGCCTTTTAAATTCGAAGGACACATAGGTCCAGAATAACATTCCCTAGTATTCTCTAACATAGAACATTAAACATACCCAATAAGTATCAGCATTTTAACCATGAGGAGTACAGCCAAGGTACAATCCAAGACCCAATAAAGTGCATATATATCATCATCACATTGTTCTAGTATCAACACTTTTAAAACAGCATTGCAAAATGTTCATAGCACCATGGTCCACAATGCATATTTTGTTCATAATAATAAAAAAAACAACAACTGGGTGTGACATAGACAGACCACATTCTCAAACACTCATTTATGTTGATGATTCAACTAAACACCCTCCAAAAAGAATGCCCCAAAATAATGGAACAAATTAGGTTTAATTCTTAACCCTAATCCATACTTCAAAATCAAAATATAGATTTGAAAGTGCAACAAACAGCCGCATCAACAAAAGGAAAAAGGCAACAGAATAGAGGAAATTGAAAATGTCAAGACTCAATAAAGCCAAAGACAAAGGAAGTCAGAGAAAAAAAAGGAAGAAGAAAAAGAACGCAAAAAAAGAACAAATTCAAAAGACAACGCATGACAAAATCAATACCTAACTGACCAAAGATATGTATGCCCAGACCAGCATTAGTGAAAAACCCTTTGCAGTAACTCATCCACGTAATCACAATGTATATCATAGGTTGAAAATCCTACAATAAAACTGAAGTTACTGTTACACTTGTCCAACATCCCTAACATACCCAACGTAACCCAAACATACTTCAATGATTACCTGTAGGGACTTCAGACAAGGCCAGTTGAATACATTTAACCTAAAACTGGTACATCTCAAAATCTACACCAATCTGTAGAAAGAGTTTATAAAAAAGTTTATAAAAAAGCATACAACTCTTCATCTGTATTGTGGCCCTGTGGAAATTGAGTTTAGAAATCTAATATAACTCAAGTTTCTTGTTGTGTTAACATCAACCCTCTCAATGGCTGAGGTATGTTTATCAGAGCAAAGAACTTGAACCCAGTCAAATCGCCACCATCTCTAAAATGTTTGGTCATAGGGTATGACAGTTCATTGTTTTTGATTGCATGGATATGTTGTAACACATGTCATTTAAATCTATGAACTGTGCTCCCTACATACCATTTATCACTGGCACACATAAGAACATAGACTACAAATTTGGTATTACATGACATCTTATTATTGGGTGTACGTACATGGTGCAATTGTGAGCATATTGAAAGGCTTTACATATCATGTATTTATAAAAGCCAGATGTCTGTACACTGAACACCAGATGCAGTTGAATCTGTCTGCATGAAACTTGGCACAAGAAGATCTTTGACAGAAATTGATTGTCTTTAGGTTGTAGTTTGATTTTTTGGTAAGAACTTTGCCAAACTTGGGTTAAGTTTCAGCACATGTCAGTATCTATTTATAACCATTCTGATACTTTTGGAGTATTCAGTAATGCTGAGCCTCAAATACCTGTATTCTTTGTTAGCTTCTTTGATCTGTTCAGTGGACAAAAGAAGCCCCCTCTTTGCATATTACAAACTTTTAAATATGCTGTATCAATAACCCTTTTAGGATAAGCATGGTCTCTAATGCCCCTTGCTGTGATGTTACTACAACAATCAAAGAAATGCAACATTGAACAATTTCAAGGAAGCAATAGAAATTCTCCATATATAGATATTACAGAGCCTGCGGTAGCGGCCCTGTAATTGCAGTTAAGTTGTGCAACCCATAGAATGAACACTTTTTGGCCAGCTTATAACTTTGCTCCCCCTGGATGAATCCTTACCAAACAATGCAAAATAAGTATATGGCCTGTCTGAATTCCTTTGGCAAGTTAGGTGAGGTTTCATCAAGGGGGGGCAAAGTTGTAGAATGGGTCCCAACATTTTTATTTTTTACATAGACGCAATGGAATATATTTTTTTTTTGCTCATGTCTACATCCCAATCGCCAGATTGATTTTCACCAAATTTGTGGCAGGAGTGGCGGCTTGGTCCTGAAAGCATGCTTTTGTAAAAATTGTGTGAATCCATCCAGTAGTTTTTTTTTTTTAAATGGCCCAAAAGTAGGTAAAAATAAATGTGTGATTTCTGAGTTTAGTCTGCTGACTCACTTCCCTGTTCGCCCGGTTCTCCAATTGGCCCAGGGGCCGGCGTGATGGCCGAGGACATCAAACACGCCCGCTGATTGGATGCTAGAAAGCGTGAGCTGCGTCATATTTTCCAAAGTGCCCGCCATGTTGTATCCGCGGATAGCGTAGTGGGGAAAATGTCTGGAAAACACATTTTCAGTCATTTGGTGTTGGAAAGATAGGCTGGAAAGTGTGGGAGAGTGAAAAAAAGATGATATTGGACTCTTTGTTTAAGTGGAAGAAAAGGGTGCAGGTGGTGAGGCAGTCCGCAGACACCACAGTAGTCCGCGGTCGGACCCTTGGGTGGCCAGCTTGAGAACCACATTTGGGGTTATTTGGTGACTGAAAGAGGGTCTTGGCGGACAGCTTTGGGTATTTGGTGATTGAAAGAGCGCTTGGGTGGACAGCTTGAGATAAACATTTGGGGTTATTTTGTGACTACAAGAGGGCTTGGTTAGGGTAGGGGAGTGGAATCTACATTATATGGGGATATTGGCATAGGTGAAAAATGGGCTTAGTGGTCCATTTCAATGTCTACCGATGTAATTTGAATTGGGAAGTTGAGGGCAAGTTGTGGTGTGGTGATTGTGGCCAGTGGCCAGAGTATTGGGTGCATGGCTGTGTTATGCTGTGGTGGTTGTGGCAAGTGCCTAGATTTTTGGGTGCATGGCCGTAGGCCGTAGGTAGGCCTATGGCCATGCACCCATGAATCTAGGCAATGGCCACAATCACCACATCACAATATGGCCATGCACCCAAGAATCTGGCCACTGGCCACAACCATTGCAATAATAGGTGTGCAGAAATGGAATCCCTCCATTGGAAACAACCATTATAATAATAGGTGTATAGTAATTATACATAGTGTGTGGGCAGTGTATAATATTTGTAACATGGTGACACAATACAATTGAAGCGCAAATGGTACTTATGATTGTCGTACGTTTGAGTGTACAGGTTGAGTTTGTTGTACATGGTAATGCAGGAAAAATCACAGCTTCTTTTTCTGTGAAAAAAACACAGCATACTGTTAGGTAGGATGTTCACAATGTCATATTGCATACAATCTCTTTTAACCTATTGACCTCTAGATCACCTACCACAACTGTGTCACTGGCACCACCCTGCCTCACAAGAAACAAGAAAAATATCTCAATAGAAAAAATCATCCCAGCTATCCTTCCAACCCTAAACGCATTGCCAGACAATCTAGATCCCAACACACTAGTTCACGAATATAATAAAATCATGTTAACTACCATGGACAAAATTGCCCCACTCAAACTTCGCTCCAGTAAGCCTAAAACCCATTTAAACAAATGGTACACACCCGAACTCAAAGTCCTCCGTCTAAAAAAGCGCAAATGTGAAGCTGATTGGAAATTATGCCCCTCCAGTGAAAAGAAAGCCATCCTGGACACGATTTCTCGTCATTACAAAGCTGAAATCTGCTTAACTAAACGGAATTCCTATAACATCCGCATTGCCAACTCCAACTCAAGTATGAAGGAGCTCTTCTCCATACTAAAGGAACTTGAGTCACCCATAGCCACACCCGACACCTGCACCAAGAACCAGACCTGGTGCACAGACATCCAACAAGCACTAGCAAATAAAATAAACACCCTACAAAATAAAATTCATCTAAAAAAAGATTCCCCAAACCTCACTAACCCTCCCACATCTCCGCCCAAAGCCTCACCAAGTACACACACTAACTCATTCACCTTCTCTAAAACTACCACCCTTGAGGTTGAGAAAATCATCCTCTCTCTTAAACCATCAAACTGTAAAGGCGATATCTGCCCTGCACAAATAATAAAGGACGCAGCCAGAGACCTGTCACCCTTTATCTCTAAACTTATAAACGCCTCCTTCTCCTCAGGCAGTATCCCCTCCAACTTAAAACAATCTTGGGTACTCCCCCTCTTCAAAAAACAGACGCTCGATCCCCTCATCCCCACCAACTACCGACCCATCACAACGGTACCCTTCCTACTGAAAATCTTGGACAAAGTTGCCTATGTCCAGATTCAAAAATACCTAGAACTACACAAGCTACTAGGCGCCAGACAATCAGGTTTCCGCCCACTACACGGCACGGAAACAGCCCTCATCGATCTGAAAACCCAAATTGATGATCTGAGGGACAAGGGCAAGACAGCACTCCTCCTCTTACTTGACCTCTCCACGGCTTTCGACCTCGTCGACCACAAGGTCCTCTGCAGACACCTTGACTCAGCTGCTCATTTCTCCCCAGAAGCTATCAAATGGATTGAATCCTTTCTGAGTGAGAGAACTATGAGAGTCTTCTCCCCTTAGCAGCAGCAGACCCCTCTCCTATCACTTGCGGAGTCCCGCAGGGCTCATGTGTCTCCCCCACCCTATATAACATCTTCACCAAACCCCTGTTCGACGATCTGGACCATCTGGGTATCACCTACACTAATTATGCTGATGACACTCAGATTCTCCTCCCACTTTCAGGGGATCACAGTAAGGACAGTGAGTTGGTGAATAGGGTGTATCTCATCATTCAGGCATGGATGGCTTCTCATGGTCTATGCTTGAATGATGACAAGACAGAGCTCATCATCTTAGGTACCCCTGCTAATATCAACAAACTAGGCCTTGAATATGCCGAATTCAACATAGATGGTAATCTCATCAGAGTATCCAGGGAAGTAAAAACCCTTGGCTTTTATCTGGATGCCACTATGTCATTCACTAAACAGGTTAACTCACTAGCATCTACCACTGCGTACACTTGCAAATTAATAAGGGCAGGCAGACCATTCCTATCTAATGACAGCTGCCTGATCCTGGCAAGAGCACTCATACTATCTAGGCTTGATTATTGTAATGCCCTCTATAGCGGTGCCAACAAAGCCATTATCCACAGGCTCCAAATCCTACAAAACAATGCCTTGAGAGCTGCCCTCGGCATTCATAAGAGAGATCATATCTCAACCACTAGACGCCAACAGAAATGGCTCTCTACAGACAACAAAATCAAACTAAAGTTGGCCTCCCTAACCCACAAAGCCCTCAACAATGCCGCCCCCAGTTATCTGATGGACAAGGTAAAGAGAAAGTCCTCCATCCGACAAACAAGAACTATCAATTCCAACCGTCTGATAATCCCCAGATTCAAACTCTCCACCATTGGTGGGAACAGTTTCCCGGTGAAAGCTGCCACGCTCTGGAACTCTCTGCCTCACAACCTAAGAGCTGACCAACCATACTCGCACTTTAGAAGACACCTCATCAGTCACCTTAACTCCAATAACCCTTGTATTTAGCTGCACTTTCCTACACCTATGTATAGATAGTGATACTCTTGTTCGTGTTTCTGCCTTCGCCTCTAACAGCCCTGCACACTTCTGTACACTTACCTCCTGTATAGATATTGACTTTTAATGTTTGAAGACTTGTATACCTCTTATTCCTTATTACCTCTGTAATCCTGAATATTCTTTTAGGTTTACCCACCTCTATCAGCCCTGTACATATCTGTATATTTACCCCTGCGTAGATATTGACTTTGTATGTATGAAGATTTGTATATTTTTTATTCCTGTAATTCTGATTATTTTTATTACTACCTCAAAGTGTATATTTCTGCAACATTGTAAGCTTCGAATTATCTTCTGCCTGCGCCCTGTTGCCCCTGGGTAAGGTGCGCCATACAAATAAATAAACAAACAAACAAACAAACATACAATCTCAGATATTCATGTACTTTTTAGACCCTCATAATCAGTAAACTCTAAGGTCGATGTTTGACACAACATGTTTGTTTGAAGTGTGCAGTACATAAAGGAATCTTTGAGGTGCACAAATATGTGTAGTTGTTGTTACAAGTAGTGTTGCAGTAGGAAGAATCATAATGCTGTATTTGCAAGGAGGTGAAATGAAAAGTATTTTTGAAGTACTTAGAGTACTGTAAGTGTTCTGCTTTTCAAAAGTGCTGGTGGACTGTCTTTTTAAAGGAAGTTTTGGAGTACTTTGATATCTGTTGACATATTGAAACTGTTTTCTATTTCAAAAGGAGCATTGCAGTAGTATGCTGCAGTTAGATACCATTTGGCGCATTCTAACTGTTGATAGTTTTATAGTTCTGAAGGGTATTTTTTGAAGCAGTTGGATATCTGTTGGTGTATTCGAATAATTTTGCTATTGAAAAGTAGCATTGGAGTAGTATGGCTGCAGTTAGATACTAGTTGGCGTATTCTAACTGTTGATAGATTTACAGTTATTATGGGTATGTTTTGAAGCAGGTGTATTCCTTTTGGTGTATTCCAAGTATTTTAATATTGAAAAGTAACATTGTAGTATTATGGGTGAAGTTAGATACCAATTGTCGTATTCTAACTGTTGGTAATTTTACAGTTTTGAAGGGTATGTTTTGGAGCAGTTCAATTCCTGCTGGTGTATTCTAACTATTTTGCTATTCAAAAGTAGCACTGCAGTACTATGGATGCAGTTAGATACGAGTTGGTGTATTCTAACTGGTTATAGTTCTACAGGTCAGTGCCTACACTTTGCAGACCCTCCTAATCAGCACATTCTAAGTACTCTGTTTGAAACATATCAATGTATGTTGTGCACAGTTGTTGTTTCTTTTTTCCTAATCATTGGGTCATTGGGAACAAAATCTGTACAGCATTAACATAAACTTACTATATTTATATCTGTTGGCATATTGAAACTGTTTTCTATTTCAAAAACAGCATTGCAGTACTATGGATGTAGGTAGACACTAGTTAGCGTATTCTAACTCTTCATAGTTTTATAGTTCTGAAGGGTATTTTTTGAAGTAGTCAGATACCTGTTGGTGTATTCTAACTATATTGCTATTGAAAAGTAGCATTGGAGTAATATGGAGGCAGTTAGATACCAGTTAGCATATTCTAACTGTTGATAGTCCTAGAGGTCAGTGACTAAACTTTGTAGACCCTCATAATCAGTACATTCGAAAGTACTATTGTTGAAACAACATTACTTTTTTGCACAGTTGTTGTTTCTGTTTGTATAATCATTGGGTCATTTGGAAAACAATCTATACAGCATTAAAGAAAATGTACTACATTTATGTGAATTTAACTTTTACAGTGTGTTTGTATGAAGTGTGCAGTACTTAAGGACATGTCTAAAGTCCCCTAACTAATGATAGTTTCACAGGTCAGTAATTACATTTAGGTTTAAGGAATATTAAGTAGGCACTTCTTAGATTTGCTGGTAATCTCTGTTTTAGAGTAATGAAGTGTTGTTGCATTAAAACCACCCACATCTTTTTTGAATGTTTGCAGTGTAGTGACCTGCAGTGGTTGTGACACCTGTGTGGTAGATTATGCCTACTGTTGTGAAGGTTTTCTTGGCCAGAGATACTTGCCTGTGTGAAGCTAGCAAGCTTGCAGTTGTTTTTGGTACAATCTGCATTGTGCCGTAAAAGCATTAGTATTTCATATTGACTATGTGAGTTTATGTGCAAGATGGAATGATTGTCTCAATTGCAAACAGTGCATAATACGGTCTAATTTGCATTTTGCACCGGCTGATGAAATGGAATGGATTCACAATTTAGTATAGGTACATACACAAATCATTCATTAGGAATGTGGTCTTCTGCAACATGGTTGCAGAATGCATGTATGTTACCACGCATATGAAATCGGGAAGATTTCATTTATAGGTATGTTTTTGGTTTCCAGTACTTGCAGTAAGTACATTAGACACTCTTGTGGATCTTCCTGTGTGTTTATGGTGAATGTTACCATTCCTGCACAGTAGTCCAATTATTGCCTTATTCCTGAGACACTGTAAGTGTTGTTAGGATTTTTGGTGGCATTTCGATGAAGGACAAGCATATGTAAACACAACTGGTCTGAGCCGTTCAAGTAAATGTTTTGAAGAATTGGTGGAAATAGAAACAGAAGATTAATTGCTATATTTGCATAGCAATTTACACCAGTTGTGTTGGAAAATTGAAATGGACCAGAGATTTCTGTCTCTGTGTCATTTGCTGGACCTCCACTTGTTATTTTAGAAGAAATATTTCTCTTTATATCTGCCATTGATATGATATGATATGGCATTTGTAACGCGACTATACACAAGTGTTTCAAGGCGCCACAAGGCAGGGAGGGGGGAACAAGGGGAGACAGACAACGATCCTACTAGGCCAGGTGTCATTCAGATCGCGCGAGTGCATGGGTAGGGGGGACAGGAAAAGTGCGAGGGGGAAAGGGAGAGGGGAAAGTGCAGTACAGGGTTAGTAACGAACAAGATAAATAATAAGGGCCAGCTGGTGGCAAGTGCAAGATAAGTGCAGACAAGTGCTGGGAAGGGGGGCTGTAGGGATACAGAGACAGTCCCGCAGTGCAGGGGTTGCCAGGAAGGCAGTGCAGGGGAGAGTGGCTGGGCCAAGGACCGAGATTGGTGAGTGTCCCAGTTGCTGATTCAGTACAGTTTCAGTGATTTAGCAGGGGAGAGGGGGAGATAAAGCAGAAGCAAAGAGGAAGGTTTTGAGGTGCTTCCAGAACCGGAGATGGTTCTCCTCAAGTTTCAGGGAGGCAGGAAGGCTGTTCCAGAGGGAGGCCCCTGCTGCGGAGAGAGATCTCCCCCCAACTCGTTGCTTGGAGAAGCGACTGACCCTGAGGGAGTTGGAGGCGGATGAGCGAAGTGCTCGAGAAGGAAGATATTTAGGAAGGGAGAGTTGAAGGTATTTTGGCCCCAGGCCCCAGAAGGCCTTGTGGACAATGCAGAGGGTTTTGAACTTAATCCTCACAGCCACAGGGAGCCAGTGTAGCGATTTCAGTCCTGGAGAGATACGGTCCCTGGGCTTGATGCCAAGGACAAGTCTCGCAGTCCTGTTCTGGATGAGTTGCAGAGGGCGGAGTGTAGAGGCAGGAAGATTTAGATAGAGGCTGTTACAATAGTCCAGCTTCGAGAGAACCAGGGCTCTGGAGACAGTGAGCTTCTGGGGGAAGGAGAGGAAAGGAAGGATACCTCTGAGGAGGTGCAGCTGGTAGTGTGATTTCTTAGAAACGTCAGAAATGTGAGGAGAGAAGGAGAGTGTGGAGTCGAAGATGACCCCGAGGTTTTTTGCCTTGCAGGTAGGAGCAGGAAGAGGGCCAAGAGAGGCTGGCCAGAGAGCTGCAGGGAATGAGGGAGTGGGTGTGCCGATGAGTAGAATCTCGGTCTTACTGGCATTAAGGCAGAGATCGCTGGCGGCACACCATTTCTGGATAGCAAAAAGACAGTCAGAGATGAGGGAAGGAGAAGAGGAGGCCGAGGGTAGCCTGAAAATGAGCTGGGTATCATCCGCATAGCACTGAAAGTTGGGGCAGTGAGCAGCGATGCGGTGGGCGAGAAGTGCCAGATACTGGTTGAACAGCCAGGGAGAGAGGTTAGAACCCTGGGGGACACCACAGGTAGAGAAAAAGTTGTCAGACAGGAAAGACCCCAGTTGGACCTGGGAGGGTCGATTTGAGAGGAAAGAGGTCAGCCAAGCCAGAGCCTGACCAGTGATACCCAGGTTATCACGGAGACGGTTGAGCAGGATGGTATGGTTGACAGTATCAAAGACAGAAGAGAGATCAAGCAAAATGAGAACACATGGAATGTAAGAGTCAAGGTTCGAGAGCAGGTTCTCACGGATGTTCAATTTCCGTGCTTCTGGCAGCTCTGAAGCCAGACTGATGGTCATGAAGGCTGCCAACAGATTTGGCATGGCGATTAAGCTGGGAGATGGCAAGTTTCTCCAGGAGCTTTCCCAGGAAAGGAGTGATAGAGATAGGGCGATAGTTAGCTGGGCAGGACGGGTCGGAAGAGGGTTTCTTAATAAGGGGGTGCACAAGGGAGTGCTTGAGAGGGGATGCGAAGACTCCAGAGGCGAAGGAGTGATTGCAGAAGTCAGCAAGGGCAGGAGCCAAGGGGTCGATGTGGTCCTTAATAGTTTTGGAGGAGCAGGGGTGGACCTGTGTTGACGGGACTTTCATAGATCAGACTTGTCTCGAAACCTCATCAGCAGAAAAAAGGGGAAAGGCAGAGAAGGAGAGAGGAGGGGTGGCTGCAGAAGGGCCAGTGGACGGGCAGGGAATAGAGAGGGGGAGGTGATGGGAGGAGAGTGAGGACAGGATGTCCTGAGTTTTTTAAATGAAGTGAGAGGCCAATGCCGTACAGAGGGCCTGGGAGGGGACAGGAGAGGTAGAGACTGCAGCAGGGTTGGCCAGCTCCTTGCAGATTTTAAAGAGTTCAGCCGAATTGTTAGATACCGCAGTGATGCGGGCTTGGATAAGGGCTCTCTTCTTGGTGAGAACGGAGAGCCGGTATTGCCTTTGGAGTAGGCGACAGGCCAGTTTGTCAGAGGATGAACATGAAGCACGCCATGTCCTCTCTGCCACCCTGCACATGCGTTTAAGGGTGACGAGATCCGAGTCATACCAGGAGTTACATTTGCGTTTGGGCTTCAGGCGGATTCTCATGACAGGGGCAACGATATCAAGAGTATCAGATATAGCAGAGTAGAGAGTGGAGAGGGCTGTGTCAGGGTGGGAGTCAGCTGAGGGGGGAAGAGGGGGCGAGAAGGTGGCAGCAAAAGCCTCAACTGACACACGCTTCATGGGTCGGATGACCGAGAAGGAAGATGGCAGTGATGAGGGTGGCTTTGCCTGTGGGGTAGGGAGGGTAAGGTGGGAGGAGAGGAGAAAGTGATCACTCCAGGAGAGAGGAGTGGAGAGAGGGACAGAGAGGGGAAGGTCAGAAGAGATCAGGGCATCAAGAGTGTGCCCAGCAGAATGGGTCGGCCCAGACGGAGAATAGAGAGTGAGAGAGAGTCGCAGAGGTCGCGAAAGAGTCCAGAGGGGGGGCAGGAGGCATCCAGGTGGGTGTTGAAGTCTCCAAGAAAGAGGAGTTGAGTGGTTGAGGACAGGAGTGAGGAGGAGAGGTCAGCCCACTCGGAGAGGAAGGAGGAAATTTGACCAGGTGGCCGATAGATAGTAGCCACGGTAAGGGAGTGGCTAGGAGAGAGAGCGAGTCGGCAGACAAGACATTCAAAAGAGGAGTAGGTCTGCGTGGGAATAGCAGTGGCAGGAATCCACTCAGGGAAGATAAGGGCCACACCCCCCCAGCACGGTTGGCCCTGGGCACGGAGAGAATCTTGTAACCGTCAGGTAGGAGTGTGTCAAAGCTGGTGATAGAGCTGGCCGTGAACCATGTCTCAGTGAGACCGAGTACGTCAAGGTCCAGTTCCTCAAGAAGGAAGCAGATATCAGAGGAATGTTTGACGGCAGAGCGAGAGTTAAGAGTGGCAATGTGGAGAAGGTTGCCATCTTTGAAGGACTTCTGGGGAGGGGTACAGATCAGAGGTACGCCCTGCGTAGGAGAAGAAGGAGCACGGGAGGGGGCAGGGAGGGACGGTAGAGGCAAGGTAGCCGAGGACAGAGGAAGGGGGACAGCAGGAGAGGAAAGGAAGTTGATGAGGCGCGGGAAGCGTCTATCAAAGAAGTGAAGGTTGGCCTGAGGGCCTTGGACCAAGACGGTCCCATTAGCGTAGACATTAATGATGGCCTTAGAGGAGTGGAAGGAGGCCAAGAGGACATCCCAACGGGTGCCACCATTAATGGGAGAAGAGGAGAAAGGAGAGAGCACAGAGACCATATGAAGGGTCCATAGGTCAGGTGAAGGCACGAAAAAGAGGATGTCAGTGAGAGTTTCCTTAGAGGAGGCACTGGTGTAGGTTTCAGCGATAGGGAGGCCTGGGTTGGAGACCAGGTTGTCCTTTCTAAACTTTTTCCTACCAGATTTAGTGGGAAGAGCAGGATAGTCAATGGAAAAACAGTTAGAAAAGATATGTGAGATAGAGAGCACCATGGGATAGGAGGGAGTGGGGGGAGTAGGACAAGCAAGAGCGGACAGGAAGAGAGCAGCAAGCCCTAGTTTACCACAAATTCAGAATACAGTTAACACAGAAATGCATATCAGGTACCCAGTGGAGAGGCCACCTAAGTTTGAGAATCCTGCGAGGGGAGAAAAACCCTAGTATACCACAATTTGCAAGGCATAGTGAAGTCAGGGCACCATGCGAATGAGGTGACAGGTCTAAGTGCGGTGGGCCGAGGGAGCAGGTGGAGCTAACAAGGTGGACCGGTGCCAAGCGTCCCCTGCGGACACCTGCAGACACACAGGGAGCCGCAACCGTAGGAGCCGCCTTTTGCCTAAGGGGCCCTTAGCCGAAGGGGGCTGCCGGCAGGGGGCTGCCCAGGAGGGGGTGGTTATAGGCAGAGGGAGGAGAGGAAGGGGAGGGGGGCGAGGGCGGGCAGGGAGGCGGGAAGGGAGAGGAGGACCAGGAAGTGGGAGGGGGGAGCAGGCACAACATGCGCTCAGAGCGCGAAGAGCAAATTTACAAAATTAAACACAAATGCACTCACGGAGGCCCGCAAGGCCAGGCAGGGCTTCCCTTGGCCTGCAGTTCCCTCAGGGCTGCCGGCGACTGCTCTCCCACGCTCCGCTGAACAAAGAAGCGAGCAGGGGGAGCAGCCGTTGAGCAGGCCAGAAGGGGACCAGCCAGTCAACCAATCAGAGGTGGGGGAGGGCGGTCAGGGAGGCGGGAAGGGAGAGGAGGACCAGGAAGTGGGAGGGGGGAGCAGGCACAACACACGCTCAGAGCACGAAGAGCAAATTTACAAAATTAAACACAAATGCACTCATGGAGGCCCACAGGGCCAGGCAGGGCTTCCCTTGGCCTGCAGTTCCCTCAGGGCTGCCGGCGACTGCTCTCCCACGCTCTGCTGAACAAAGAGATTTCTGTCTCTGTGTCATTTGCTGGACCTCCAATTCTTATTTTAGAAGAAATATTTCTCTTTATATCTGCCATTGGATGTGCCCTTGTGTTTTCACTTTGTGGTTGTACGACTTGATGGAGTAGCAGTTGTGTTTAGTTTCTTTGGTGGTATTGTTTGGAGATCTCTTATAAGTTCTGTTTGCATTACTTTTCTTTTAAAAACTTTACCTTTTTCAGGAACAAGGTACATATCGAGATGGTGTGTGTAGAGTGCACATAGTCGGTTGTACTCTAGGATGTAAGGAATGTCAGCCTTGACTTTATTTGAATCAAAACTGACTAGAAATAGTCCTTTGAGTATACATAGACGTGAAAGTGCTACATAACTCATACCTTCTTTAAAGACTGTGCTGCCAATGTCAATCAATGCCTGATCTTGGTTTAGACCTTGCGATTTGTGAATAGTGTCTGCATATGTAAGAGACAGAGAAAATTGCTCTCTGTGTACATAAATGTATTTGAAAAGAAGGAACATTGCTGTTGAGCGTCCTATCCTTTTAACTTCTTAAAGTTTGTCAAAGTGGATGTTGACAAACTGAATGTTGCTGTCATATGGATATGCCTGGAAGCCAACAACTGTACCAATTGCTCCATTGACTAAACCTTACCTTTCAGAATTGCTGTGCAGTTTAAACACAACAGTAATATTTTCTCCAAACCAGCTGTGTTGGAGATATATTTTTTCTAAGCCATTTAGACGTGCTGTTGCTTGTTGACACATAGGGTGTGTCATGCCGTGCAGTTCCAGTTTGTCTGTGGAGCTAATATGCACTATTAGTTGCAATTCTTTTTTAAATATTGTCTCATTGAATTGCATACAGCTTGCTAGGGTTGGCATTAAGGACATCTTATTTTATATTTTTATATTTTATATTTTTACATTTTATTTTTTTGTGCAAATTGTTCCATGACATCAGGAGCAGTTGTCTCATGCCCATATAGCTCGTGGATGAGTCTACTATTTAAGATAGATTGCACATATTTAGAAAAAGGCCAGTCCTAATGCTTTTTAAAATGTTAGCATAGGTGAGATCTGCAGACTGACACATGTTTTGAGTTAGTTCTCTGTATTGGAAATGTTGCCAGAGATTTACATTTCCTATACTGCCAAGTGTGTTGCAGCACTGTTTGTGGCCTAAGGTTTAAAAAATAGGTTCACCTTTCACTGCTGTTAATTGTGAGAGATCTGCAAAAACAATTACGTGTTTTACTCCAAAGAGTTCTTCGTAGTCTGTTTTAAGGACTTCTTATAATCTGAGGTGAATTAAAGCCAACATTAAGTTGATATCCATGCTTACCTCATTTATTAGGAGTATTTTCATTTGTTTCAGAATTCTGTGCATTTCAGTAGCAGCTTCTGTTGATAGTTTATAGTACTCTCATTTGTTTTGGTGTTTTACTGGAAGGAGCAGTAGTCAGTGTAAAGAAACACCTCTTATGTTGTAGGCAGCTAAACCTGTGGGGGCTGTAAGAACAGCTGAAAGGTTGTTGTTTGTTAACTTTTGTAGGAATTTGCTGATGTTTTTTTATTAAGAATGTTTTTCCAGAACTAGCTTCACCAGTTACATAGATGATTAATGGTTTGTAATTTTGACAGTTACAAGTTTTACTTTAATGCTTCAAACCATGTTCAATTTATTTAGTCACTTATAGGAAAATGCTAGGTTTCTCAACATTTAGGTGTGATTTCAGTACTGCCAAGTTTTCTTCTGATTGCTTACATTGATACATGGTGTTCTCTACTTCAGGCATGGCTAATTCTGCTTCATTTACTATAAGTGGCTCTCCAAGTGGTTTTCGGGTGTCCTGTAACAGAAGGTTGACTACCCTCAGGAGTGTCTTCATTTAGTTGTGCTTGAACATTTTCCTCTTGTTGGCATTCATTGTCCCACATGTTTTTGTATTGCTTGAAATTAACATTTGTTATACTGCTTTCATCTGTTTTGAATGCAGCTTCAAATCAGTCATGGTTGCCTAATATATCCTCTTCTTTTCTCCATGGTTTACAAAGTTGTAGTAGGGCCATGTAGCAAAGTTCTCTATGTTGAGGAGTTTAAATGATAACTTCATGTGATTATTTAGGGTGGGTTTGTTAAGTTTTATGAGGCTCTCTTCACAAGCTGTGACCACATATTTCACACATTTTTCATCTGGTTTCGAATTATTTTTGTAGGAGAAATGTTGAGCTATGTGGTAAAGGCACATGTTTTCCAAATCAGTACTTCTGTTTGGATAGTATGTGACTAATACATTGTTTTCTAAAATGTCCTGGATGTTGGGATCATTTTGGGATATTTTTTCTGTGTCTTGGTATGATTTTAGCACTTTTTTTTCTGGACACAGCTGCACCAAGACTTGGGTGATATTAGCCCTACTGCCAAACCCCCCTGGCGCTAATAGCGCCGGATCACGGGTTTGGCAGAACAGTTGGTTCCCATTCCCCATTGGGACCATTCGGGAATTCCCCATTCCCCATTGGGCCCAATGGGGAATTTTTGTGCTATTACCACCGGCGGTATTAGCGCCATCTTGGCAGTATTTGCCACACTTATGTTTTTGGAAGCATAAAATGTGTGTACATAGCTCAGTGTGTGTTGCTTCTGAAGTATGTATTTGTGAATGAACTGCAAAACAGTGGCATCACTGTCATGACCAAATTTAGGAGCATCTTTGATCCACAAAAGCATGTGGATGTGTGGTTCTCCTCTGGATTGATATTGTTTTCTCCAAAAGAAGTGTTCCACTTCTCTGAGGGGAGTAATATTTTTATTACAGTGGAAGTGCAGCATGGCAATAAAGCGGTGGTGAAAGTATCTTGATACGTTTACAGGGTCGAGAGAGCAGAGTTCTCCTGCTGTTTTTATGTCTATTCTTTCTTTGTTTTGGTTTGCTATGCGTAGAAAGTCAAAAAAGTCATCCCATGCATATTCTGCAAAACTTAAAGTAACAAATCATGCTCGTGGTTCGGGGTTCCTTAGCATACACCATACATCAGCGTGACGTCGGAACCAGTATTCTTTTGTACCACGCATGTTTGCCAAGAGATTTGTGATACTTGACTGCAAAACCTCATCTTTCCCTTTTATCTTTTGAAGTAGTTGGTAGCAGACATTTAAAACAGAAATGGAGCCTGTTTTCAATGTGTGTGCAACTCTGTAACACAGAGTTGCTAGTTCACTTTCAACCAGGAGGTGGAATATGTATTCAACATTTTGTCTGATTCTGGGGTCTTCAGAACACATTTGTAAAGAGTGATATTCTGATGCTGTTATCTGTGTGGATCTTTCATCATATCTTTCCCCTCTTCCTGTAGGAAAGAGTAGAGGAAAGGCACATGCTTCTTCACTTTTCTCCCATATGCTAATTGGAGATCATTTGGCTTGACACATATGATATCTTTCTAATACGTCATCTTTGGTGTCTTTGCAGTGTAGTGGGTAAATTGTATGCCGATCTAAAATATTGGATGCCATAATAAGATCTACAAGTTCAAATTGGCCAGTTGGTGAGGAATCCTGAATTATTTGGGTGGTTTCCCTTACGTTTTGTTCAATGTTTATATCTTTTTAGTAGTCATTGTTTTCTTTTAGATATTGTAGGGCTTTTCTAACTTTGGTTAAGTCTACCAGTTATTGCCAAATTATTTTGTCTTTTGTTGGTACACCATTAACTAGGATAATCAAAGATGGATCTATTGGCTATTACACTCGTAGAGTATCTACATTTACGTAAAGATCTAATGGCAATTAAACTACTTTGCCACAAATGCCTTTTAGTAATTCAGAAGGAGGCAATTTGGCTTTGGGTTGAAAGCGTATTATAGTTGAAATGGGTGTACAGTTTGAGTCACAATGCTCTCATACAAATTAAGCTGCTTGAGAGGTTTGGAGAGTTTTGAATATTGAATATTTCTAAATGATTAGTGACAGCCCGTGGTTATTATAAAACTCTGTATTGCAGTATGTGCGAAGTATTGAGAGGTCACAATGTGTGTTTTCTGTTATAAGATATAGAGCTAATTGGAACCATTGGAATTATTCATTGTCTTATATTTTGTAAGACATATCTACAATTGTGTGCTCTTTTTATAGCACTTTCTGTGACAACACACATATACTTGATTTGGTACTTCAGCAGATGTGCTTTTAAACTTGGCTATTTCTTTTTTGTACATGTTTATTAGAAGATTGGCGTTTGTAAGGTTTTTGCTAATCTTCACTTCCAAAATATTTCCTTTGCATATGATCTATTTGTTGAAGGAGTTCTTTGGCTGTCCCATGTAGGAGAATGTTAATACAATGTTTCAGTTGTAAAGCAGGACATTTAGAATAGTACAGTCTGTGGAGAAGATTCCGTATAGTGGAATGGTGGGCTGCTAACATTTTGATGTGGTGGAAGTCGCTTTTGCAAGCAGGTCCTGAAATGCAGGCTAATGAATGTCCTTGCAGTCTAGTTTAATTGTGCACTGGACAGGAGTCCATGGTTTGTAAAGTTTTTATTCTAATTGTGTCTTTTATTTTCACATAGTGATTGAGGAATTGTTGTAAAGATTTGAAGGATTGTTTCTGTATGTTACACATTGAGCTGCAAGGCCATTTGTAGACTGGACAGATTGGTTGGGTGGAAGGAACAGTTGATTGCAAGTTTTTTGAGGAACATTTTTTCTATAAGGCTTTCTTGTGCCAAAATGGTGTTTTGTAGTATTTCATACCCTCGCCCACTACTATGTATGGCAACTGGGTTTTTCTGTTCTTGTTTATAAGCCTCTTCTTTGAAATATGGTTCTGTGCTGCTTGTGTGAATCCATTCACATTCACCTTCATAGAAGTTTGCAAAGGTATCAATGTTGACATTGCACATGTTTAAAAGTACTTTTTGTAGTTTACTGATTACTTTTGTTAGTGGTTTTGTTCTGGTTAAAATTAATGCAAAAATTTTCTTTTGAGAAAAATTGCTCTGCCATTGAGAAGTTCCAGGATTAGACTTCTGCTGTCATTTTTGACTTTTCCCCTGTTTTCACAAGATTGTGAAGTACTGTATGGGGGAACATTTTTTGTAAAATGAATTTTTCGAAATGCTTAACTGTGGTTATGTTAACATTGGTATGATATAGTGGTAGGGTTATTAGCAGTTTTATTCTTTATACATGTTTTTATTTGTACTCTTTGGAAGAGGGGCTGTAGTTATTTTGGTGCTATCTGGTTCAGTTTTGTTGACTGACTGTATCAACAGTTTTGTTTGAATAATTGCTATACATTCTGCTAGAGGTGGATGAGTATTTTGCATGCATTTATTTTTATCTTCTCTATTTTTCTTTCCTTTCTACGGAGTTACTTTTTAGTAGGCATTTTGTTCTGTCTGTTAGAGAAAATGGAAATTGCGGGTTTGAAAGTTGTGGAATATATTCGCGTGTATTGTGAATGAGTTTGTGCATATGAGGGCAGGCATAAATAGAGGGCTGTGTGATTGTGCAATGGGCTGCTAGTTCTGGTTGGGACTTTGTAAGAGTAGCTGTGTGTGTAGATGTGTGAAGGGGTTGGGATAGTGAGTAAGAGAATGCTAGTTTGAATGAATAACTAAGGACATTACAATGTTTTCACAATAGTAGTGGGTTTTATGATAATGGTGGTTAGATGAGAATACAAAGAGTGTACCTGCTGAGGTGCAATGAATAAGAGTGAAGTAAATGTTGTTGGTTTGAAAGGAATTTTGTAGGCTACTATGCGGTTTTACTGTACTGTATGAGTAACAGAAAGAATTCTACTTTACTAGTACATTTACTTTGTATGATGTGAAGAGGAGTTTTCTTCAGGTTGTTGTCTTCCAGGAGGTTGTTCTTCACTGCAATTGGGAAAGAAGAATATTTGTGGGTATGTATGGTAATGGTGAAGTAATTTGAGTACAGGAGCACATTATTTTGGAATATAGGAGCAGTTTTTTGGGAAGAAGAGTTAGTAACATTGGACCTCATTACGAGTATGGTGGTAACCCTGCCATTGCTGCAGATGGGTAGCAACCAGATTCCTAATAATTGTTCGGTAGCTAGCTTCCCAGAGGCACCAGGTCATTAAAGGTCCTGTTGTCCTGGAAAGTCAGGTGCCAAAAAATGTAAGTCCCTATTTCTGTGGAGTTTCATAGGACTCTACAGGAATGGGGACACCAGAACACTGGCAGCATTGCTAATGGAGCCTGTGGTCCCATGATAAGTATGCCCAAGGGGGCCATAGCAATAAAGTTTGACATTTTTATACAATTCAAAATGGAAAATGCTAAGCGTTTAAAAAGCTGTCCTTTTTGGGAGGCTGTACATGAAAGGTAAAAAATGGTTTTGTGGATTTATAGCAGCAGAAATTGAGATGGATACTATTTGTAGAACGCTTTTAAGTGGCACTTGTGTGAAGGTTTGTTATGTTGTCAGTACATGCATACTTGCAAATCGGATGCATTGTAATGTGTAGTTGCATATTAAATGATAGTTCGTTTGTTTGTGTTGGGGGAGTTGTGGTTGCTCTATTTGCATTAGAAAAGAAGTCCCAGAATACAGAGAAAATCGAGAAGCCAATACGCATGTACAGTTTAGAAAGGGGAGTGATGGCAAGTGTGCATCTGTTGGAAAGTTAATGGATTTGCACACACTGAGTGTTATTGCAATATGTTGGAGAAATTGTTTCCATTTTCTTTCATTCATGTATTAACAATTGCACAGAGCACTGCTGTACATATATACATGCATTTATTTGTTTTCATTCCATGTAAATGCCATGCTTTGGTAACATACATGTTTTCGTTTTGGTTTTCATTGTGGGGGTTTTAGTGTCAATTTGTTTGTGGGAGACATGGTATTGAAAGTGACAGAATGAATGCAAAATATAACACTTTGTAGATTTTAATGGGTCATATTGGCAAGTATGCATGTACTGGTAATATATTGAACTTTGACGCAGGATCTGGTACTTAAACATGCGGTGTAAATGTTTTAAAATGTGGTTTTCTTTTTTTGCCCAAAAAAGACACGGCGAGTGCTGCTGAAATTGTAAATATGTGTTTTGAAACTGTTATGGAAATGCTCATTTCGGAAAACTGTGCAACCACACAGCATTGTAAGTAATTGCTAGTTGATGTCAGGCGGTGGGACAAATGAGAGTATGATTATTGAGAAGGTTAATGCAGGGTAAGTGGTAGGAACCATGTTTACATGCATTTGTAAAAGAGTTGGAAATGCAATTTTAAAAAAATATGCATACATGTACTTTGTTTTGATAGATGCAGATGAGGTTGTATCTGCAAATAGAACTCTTGGAGAATTTTACAGTAGTTTTTGATGCAGGTGCTTCGAAGTAACTATATACATGTACTCTGAGTGTTCAACAGTGCATCTGAAGTGATGAACTGAGATGACAGAGTTAGATGTAGAGTTTGTGGATGTGATTGGTGGATGGGTGTGTGACTGCTTGAAAGTAGCTAATGAGGGAATGCTACAGAGAAAGAAGTGGAAAGGGAAGAAGTGATGTCCTGTGTTACAGTGTCTGTGGACAGAGCGGTAGTCTGTGGACAGGGTGTGCCACATCTGGGTCTTTTGAGTATGACTGGCAAGGAAAGAGGACTGTGGGGATTTTCCTATAAGGTCTTTTGGTTGTGCTTTATAGGAAGAAAGGGTGACAATTCTTTTCATTGCTGTGTATAGGGAAGATGGCTGTGGTTGTACAGATGAGAACGATTACTGTGTGGATGGTGAGAGATTCTTTCATGATGGATTTGAAAAGGCACACAGAAATGTGTTGCATTTTGCTAACCTTGGATTGGAGTGAGTGATGGCTTTTTTGTGTGGTTTGCCTGGGCAAGACTGCAAGAGTTTATTTGCACATTGCAAATATATGTCTCTTTTCCAATGTCTAGATGTCATTGTGGTGCATTGTGGAGGACATAGTTTGGGGTACATCAGTGAAATACATTTGCAGATTGCAGTGAAAGAATTGCCAAAGGCCCTAATGGAACTGTTTCCATGTGGAAAGGTAATATTTTCACACATACCTCTAAGGCACAACAGAGATGCCCCAATGTGTTTTGATGCAGGAAGGCACCTTGTGAACAAAGGGGTATCTTCATCTTTGTATGGTGTTGGAATGACATCCTTCCCAAATGAGAATATTCTGATGGATGGTGGATGTACTTTGTTCAGTGATGGCATCACTTTTACTGATTGTGGCAATGCAATCTTTCTTGACAATATTCAAAATGCACTCAGAAAGTTCTTGTGAAAATGATGTACAGTGCATGTGAGTAGGTGTAGGAACCAAAATCTGAAAAGCCCCCAGAAAAAATCAAAATACAAGTAAATTTTGTTTTCAGAGCCACTACTAAAGAGTAAATAACTTACATTGGGCCTCATTACGACCCAGGCGGTAAGTTACCGCCTGGGCCGTGACTTTACCACCATGGCGTAAACTACGTTTACGCCATGGTGGTTGGCGGACTTACCGCCCCATTCCGACCTTGGCGGGGCGGTAAGTCCCCAATCCCCATTTACCCTTCCCCATTCCCATTTTTGCCCCATAGGGCATAATGGGAGTGGGGAAGGCGTTAATTACGCCACCGTAAATTACGGTGGCGTAATTAACTCCATGGTCCCTTAGCGCCATGGATTTTAACACCTGCTAAAAGCAGGTGTTAAAAGCGCCGTGGCGCTAAGGGACCTCGTACTCAGGCGGTAAGGGTCGGCGCTGTTAATGCTGCCGTAAACCCCTTACCGCCTGGGTCGTAATGAGGCCCATTGCGTTTCATTTCTCTCCCAAACCCTTTGAATTGGACAATCTGTCCGTGGACACAGCAGTAGTCCGTGGACGGCCTCAGCCACATCTGGGTCTTTTGAGGATGCCAGGCATGGAAATGGAAGGTGCAATCCAGGGGATTAGCCAATAAGGATTCCTGGGTGTGGTTTGCATGGAGAGAGTTTGGCAGAAGATGTGTTTGCTGAGAGGAGAGCAGATGGCTATGACTGTGTCTTTCTGGAGGCATAGTGTGTGGATTCTGGGGGACTCTTCAATGCATTCATTAAAGGCTCATGCTGAGAATCATGGCATCCTCGGAAATATTGGGTTGCCAGTGTGGACGTTTTCTGGCATGCAGTTTGTGGCTCAAGCTCAAACTGGGCAACCTTGCTTTGCTTTTGTGAGAGTATAGCATATTTTAAAAGTACAGACATTGGCCCTCATTACGACCCTGGCGGAAAGTGACTGACCGGACCGCCACAGCGTAAATAGCGTTTCCGCCATTGCACGATGGAGCAAAGTGCGGCCCATTCCGACCCATCGGGCACGAGCACCACGGCATGGCGGAAGTGCAAAGTCCGCGATGGCGGAAATGACCCCAAAACGGCCCACACCGCCGCCGTACGGCGCCCTAGGTGCAATACCGCCACCCATCTTAGCGAACACCGCAGTGAGCGCCAACCGGAAAGTACGGTGACCGTAAATATACGGAAACGGAAGTAAAAACATGGGCCCGGAACGGGAAACAACACGCCGTACACCTATAAAACCACAAAATCCACACAACCACTAAAAACACTACCCAGAGACACATCCCAACCCGTCATCCACCCTAGTGAAACCAAGAAAAATGGGAAAAGTAGCGAAAAAAGCGTGCGACCGCAAGCGGCAGGTCCACTTCTCCCGTGAGGAACTCACCGTGCTTACAGAGACCCTCCAGGAGAATGCCGCCGCCGTCTTCTCCACGCAAATGACCAGGACGGCACTTGCGAACAAGAAGGCCATATGGGCCCTGGTGGCACAGCGGGTAAGTGCGGTGGGGACCGCACCCCGCAACCCACAGCAATGCAGAAAGCGATGGGACGACCTGCGGATACGCGTCCGTAGCATACTTTCTGCCAACCGCAACATTGCCACAGCCACCGGGGGAGGATCGGAATCACCCATCAAGTTGACCCCCTGGGAAGAAATCTGTGCCTCCACCATTGGAATGGAGAGCATAGAGGGAGTCGGAGGGATGGAGAAAGGAGTGCAGACATCCGGAGAATCCGGTAGGTGGCCCAAATAAAACCATGCCAAATCCACAATGTCCAATCATGTGAATCACATGTGTCCACATAGCGCAACAGCAACACATGGCCAGGAGAACGTCCACACACATTGGCCTGATAGCGCACTTTAAAACTCACAATAAATACATAAATAATTAAAAACCCCAAAAACACCCACTACACGTGCAGCAGGCACACCCTAACTGCAGGCTGCCAAACAACTGCACCCTCACTCCACACACAAATGAAAGCACCTCCAAGGCCCCGACCCAATTCACCCTCAGGTACCACCCCAATGCATGTGATACATTGCCATTCCAATTCCCACAGACCCATTAATAACGCTCGCCCTCCTTTACTCCACCACAGGGTCCGATCCAAACGACGAGCTTCAGGACACCCCTACCAGCACACCTGCAAAGAGGGCCAAGACCAACGGCCAAAGACCCTCCACCTCAGCTGCACGCATCAAGACACGGCAGCAGCACAAATCAAGTGGCAGCACAGAGGAGGGAACATCAACAGGCACCCCAGCAGCCAGCATGCCCACAACAGCAGCACCACAGGTCCCCCCAATGGATGCCACAGAAGGCACTGCCTCTGGTGGCAGCAGCACCATAGGTGACACCCCATTAATGGCAGCATGCTCCGACACAGAAGACGGGGATGTCGAAGTCAGATCCATCCATGACCTGTCCCAATCCCCCTGTCTGTCCCATCCCGTACACCATGAGGATACCACGCAGGGGCACCCACAAGACGACGACTGGCCATCCCCCACAAGCCCTGTGGCAGGGCAAAATGAGGCGAACAGTCACTCTGTGACACCACCGCAAATGGCCATGGCCCAGCAGAGGCAACAGTCCCTCGACCAGTTAATCAGCAACAGCAGCAACTGGCCACGCTCCTCAAGGACTATGCCGATGAATGTGGGGGCACTAAAGTAGACATAGAAACATCAACTGAGCCACTTAGGGCAGAAATGGAGAGAAGTACAGAGAAGTACAGAGACACTAAGGGCACAAATGGAGAGTAGCACCGAGTGCCTGAGAGTACAAATGGAGAGTAGCACCGAGAGCCTGAGAGTCCAAATGGAGAGAAGCACCGAGAGCCTGAGGGGGGAACTGCATGCGACGTCCAAAGACGTATGTGCCGAACTTGCCGCAGTGCGCCGTGTGCTCACTGAGCTCTCACAAACCCTTAGGGACATGCATGGACGTGAGCAGGCAGAGACATCATCCGTTGCAAGTTCCGTCCAGGGCAGCCCCCAACGTAGATCTGGGAGGAACCTGCGCTCCACAGGCAGGGGTGCCCCTGATACCCGCAGAGGGGGCTTGCAATAGCGACTGCCCACTGACAATGAGCATCTTTGGACACTGGTGTTCGGGGGGGAGGTAGGAGGGTGGAGGGGGTGTGTTGGGCTCACTTGGGTGGCGGGTCGATAGGGTGTTCAACATGATATCACATATGCCATAAACAATGCACGATCAACCAATGAGATGTGTGGACAATGATCTTTGTGTACTAGGCCATCATAGGCGTACAGTCCATATTGTGCATGCACCAGACACACACAGTGCCACGAGTCCCGTGTCCATGTATCAGCCACCAGGCGTGAGTGCTAGAAGCATGCATCAATGAGATGCTGACGAATGTCACGGCCCTCCTGTGCCTCGCGGACTCCTTGAGGTGCTGCCACATCCCCACCCTCATCATGACCATCTTCAGGTGCTTGCAGTTCTGCGTCAGGGGGCATGGGCACATTTCTACGTACGCACATGTTGTGTAGCATGACACATGCCATGACCATCTTTGCAACCTTCTCATGGCGGTACAGGAGTGCCCCGCCAGACCTGCTGAGGCACCGGAAACGAGTCTTCAGTAGGCCGAATGCCTGTTCAATGACTACATGGGTACGTGAGTGGGCATGGTTGTAGTCCTCCTCATGCTGGTCCCGTGGGTTCCGGACTGGTGTGAGGAGCCATCTCTTCAGTGGATATCCGGCATCACCTGTATGTGGACGATAAACGAATTATGTGGAATGCCATTGCTACGTACGCACCTCCCCCCCCCCTTCCTGCCAGGTCATTGCCGCATCACATACCCCACATCATCATGCATGAAATGAGACTCACCGAGTAGCCAGGATCTGTACCCTGCGTGTCGCTCCATTTGTACATTCAGAGAATGAAATTGTTTTCGGTTGCGGTACTGGGCCTCCATGGCATGTGGGATGACCAATTCCACATGGGTGCAGTCGATGGCACCAAGGCAACCCGGTATGCCGCCAAGTGCATGGAATCCCACTTTTGTGTTGGTAATTTCCTGCTCCGAGCGTGGTAGAGAGATGTAGTCGTCTGCGTGCTGCAGGAGGGCATCGAGCACTTGCAATAGTGTCCGTGAGAACAGTGGCTGAGAAATGCCATGCAACTGTCCGACTGTGTGCTGGTAGGTGCCTGTGGCCAGGAAGTGGAGTACAGACACCTCCTTCAGTAGGGGTGGGATGGCGGTTGGGCTATCTATCATGCTGACAAGGTCAGCCTGTGTCATGTCCACAATGGCGGCTATGGTGTCCCGGTCCAAACGGTAGAGGGTGTGGATCTGCTCATCAGTGAGGTTGAACGGATGTGCTCGGAGGCGTGGGATTGCGGGCTGCCTGCGTGGTGGTAGTGGCTGTGCTGGCGGCCCTTGCTGGCCCTGCCTTGCCCTCCTCCTCCTCCTGCGTCTCCTCCGTGCGGCCGGTTGTAGTTGGTGTTCGTCTTCTTCTTGGAGTTGGGGTACTTGCAGTGCTATCAGGTCCCCCAGGGCCAACATCGCGAGTCCTGCCGGTAGCATTTCGGAGTGGGTGTGGTTGTGGGAGGAGACTGGGTGTGCAATTTATGTGTTTTCAGGCTGTATGGCCTCCACCTGTGGTGATTCATTCCACCTGTGCAAGCTGCTCTCCCCTTTGGCCGAGCACGTCCCGCACACAACGCTGCAATTCGAGGAATGGCATCTTGCTATTACAATCATGTATTTGTACCCGATGGCCGTGTAACATTGGTTGATATGTTCATTCGGCTATGGTCCCATTGTTTCACATACAATCTTTGCAGTCGCGAACAGACTTGTGAAGGGTCAGTGGAACGTAGTACTCGAGTAACGGTGGACCCTCATGCATCACTGTACCGAGTTGCAACGACGGGCAGGGCGTCCCATTTGTGTGTGAAGGCAGTTGCCATTTTCACACACAGCCGCACTAGATGGATTAATTTGTGATTTCAAGCGGCCAAAGATGCCTTTTCGACGTGATGTTGCAAATGAGGAATTCGAAGGGCGGCGCTTTCGGTTATCAGCTAGCGGCGAGGAGATGCCCACAGGTCTGACTGCAAATATAACGTTCTATTGTTCAATGTCCTTGGGACAGGGGCCATGGCGAGGATGCAATGATTGATATGAATAGTTTGGGATGCGCAATAGCGAAGTGGACGATGAGGCCGGACGTTCCCAAATACATGTTACTTCACAACACTGGAATTACAGGCTGGGGCACAGTGGATTTTGCAGGCTGCATAACGCACAGACTCAATGGAATTCTCACATGTTATGTGAGTATGGAAACAGGCGTTATCATTACGGGATGAGGGAATGATGAATGGATGCATGGACAGATGATTTGATACAGTGTTTGCCATGTACAGGGCTTCTTGGAATCTGTCCGCCTCCCCTGCGCTATGTGATGCAGGGCTGCCATGGTGGGACCATCGTCTATCTGGCCTTGTTGAGCCCTCCCTGTCTCGACGCGCCCTCAGACACTTGTGTCCATGCACGTTACCAATCCCATCTGATGGATTCTGTTTTCACAGACGCATGCACAGGTACACTCGTTTGTGATGGTGTTTACACCTCGATATAGATAGTTATGAGTCGCAAGTGGTTTTGGGGTGGTGATGATCCTTTGGAGTGGGCTAGCATGCATATGGCTGTGGATTTAGTGTGATCATTGAAGTGAGTTGTTCGAATGTAGTTCTGATGGCCATTCTGTTCTTTTTCTTTTCTTTTGGTTGACAGGTATCTCCTCCCCTTTTGCCACTGCCATCTGTATGCCACTCCTGCAGATGGCTTTTACTCCCGACACCTGCTGCTTCGTGTTAATCAGTGGAGCAGCATTACGATCTTATGGGACGATCGCCAATGGGCCACATGCCCTTACGCAGTACTAGTGGCTCGGAGCAACATTTCGGCCTTTCAGCTGGACTAGTGCCTCCCCATTGGGACGGCCCTGCGGTTCTGTGCGCTTCCATGTTGCCTTTTCGTACGAGAATGTGGCCCTGTATACCATGAAGGAACAGGGCGTCACACAAGCAGAAGCTGGTCATTTCTTGCGGATGCAGCCCACAATGGTGAAATGTGTTTTGGAGTTCATGGCCTAATGGCTGTATGGGCTTGGTGAATTTGTTGTGCATTAAATTTCTATTCTGATATGGGCCGTGTAGCGTTCTTCTTTGCAAGTGATGTGGCATATTCCTATTTGGGGAGCGATGTATTGTGAGGAGATCTGCATTGGGTTCCAGCTTCGGAGTATAGTTGCGTGGTACTGTGCTGGGCGCGTTTGCCTACGAAGCCCAGTGAGGTCAGGGATGAGGGCTGCCAATATGACTGTTTGAATGATGTCATGCTCAGGGGCGGGGGATTAGGTTTTGTGTAACAGATGCCGGTCAGCCAGGTGGACTGGTGGAATGATGTGATTTTCGGAATATTGCTGGTCACAGGTGCCTGTGTTTGCGTGCGTTTCTTGGTGGGGGACTGAGGTCATGTCCATTGGGATGGCTTCTGTATTCGTGCCATCTGTGCCCTGCAGCTCCCATTGGCCCCTCTTGAGATTCTTTTGTTCGTTGGCATGCATGGGTGACTTGTACATTTCACTGGTTGCATTGTGACTTCATTTCACCTACGGGGAGTTGTACTATGTGGCCAGGGAGCGGTGTACAGGCACTCAGTGGGGCCGTTTACGGTTGATTCGCGATGCCGTACTTCTCACCATGGCGGAATGGTTCTTTCCGCCGTGCTTGATGGCGTTAGGTACATGTCCGCTAGGGTCGGAATTCGCGTACCCTTGCGCCATGGTGGTATTTACGGTTTGGCATGGCGCGCGCGCGCGTACTTGGTGCAGTTAGCGTTGGCGTTCACTACGGTGTCGCTAATGGCATCGTACTTTGCGGTGACGGGTCATAGTCGCACCGAGCGCTATTCGATGGCGGTATTGCATTTCCGCCATCGTTTTTCGATTTCCGCCAGGGTCGTAATGAGGGCCATTGTGATTGTCCATTGTGGAGAGGACAGTTTGGTGTGTGTGATTCCAGTGTCTCTGCAAGTTACATTGAAAGATTTAAAAAAAAGCCTAATGCAACTGTTTCCTCCTGCTAAGATTACTTTTTCGGAAGAAAATCAGAGAAACACATGGAGATGTCCAACACACTTTTTCAGTCCTCAAATTGAACTATCAAGACAGATTGTCAATAGAGATTTATCTGCTTTTTTTATATGGTTCTGGAATGTCATATTTTCATATTGATAATATCAATTCTCAGGGTGTGAATTATTTTGCTCTAGATGGAATTTACTTTTCAAATATTGGAAATGCAATTTTCCTTTATAATGTAAGGAATGCATTGAAGAGGTTCTGTAACGAATAAATAAATATGATGTACATTTTTTTAAAAGAGGTGTTTGTCCACAAACCTCCTTAAAAATGTTCTAAAATTAAAAGGTTCTTTTCAGAGCCACTACTAAAGAGTACATAACTTAACTTGCATTTTCTCTCCCCACCCCTTTGAATTGGATGATCTGTCCTCGGACATTGGTAGTCTGCAGATGGCACGTGCAGATGGCTGTGTCTTTCAGGAGGATGAGTGTGTGGAATTAGGGGAACTCGTGGATCCATTGGTTCAAGGTGTATGCAGAGAAGTGTGGAGTAGCTGAACATCTTGGATTTCATGATGTTCATGTGCAATGGCATGGAGTGCGCAGCATGAAGTGGGTGGACTTGCTCCATTTTGTGTGAATTTGTTCACACTGCAACATCCAGACAATATCATTGTTCATTGTGGAGGGAACAGTTTAGGATATGTAACTGGAAGTTCACTGCAGTTTGCAATGAAGGAGACATTTGGCAAAATGTAGGAAATGTTCCTCGACTCATTTTTTCTCACATTGACCACAGACAGATGTGGATGCGCTCCAGTTAATTTGGTCCACAAATGGAGAAAGTGTGTGCATTTTTAGGAGATGTTGGCATGACGTGTTTCCATAATGAAAATATTAAACTTGACACTGCCAATATTTTCAGCAGAGATGGAGTATATCTAACTGATGCTGGTAATAAGCTTTTTCTGCAAAATATTCAAAATGCTTTGAAGCACTTTTTGTAAATATAGAAAGCATTTTCCAGTAGCTGAAAAAAAATGCATGGAAGCACAGCAAAAACAAAATGCCTACTGTTTTGAAAGAAAAGTTTAGTTCAGTAGAATGTTGTTTAGTTTACTTTCAAACTTGAAACTTTTAAAATCAAAATGCTCCCTCTACAGAGCGCTGTGTCACAGACATACAGAACACTGTCACCTTTGATAGATAAGGGTCGACTGTGTAATCTATAGCCTGCGAGGCTTCCGCGGGGATACTCTGCCCAACAGGAGTGTCCGTTAGGTGGCAGGAGTGGATGATAAGGGTGCAGTACTGGCCATCAGCCTACTCGTCCCTTCGAAAGGTACGACAATCTGAACTGCTGCCTTGTGATTGGACCTGAGGTGGTGAAACATGAAGGTGGTCCCGTAACTGTACAGACCCAGTGTTCAACCTTGTACTCAGTGCATTTAACCTTGTCTTTCCAAGCCTTGGGTACACCCCCAACAGTGGTAAAAAGCTGCCACACCCAAGATTCACATTGGGAGCTGGAGAGAGGGACTACCAGTACCTCATCATCATAATCCTCTAGATCCACCTCTGTATCACCACGCCTGTTCCCCTCTCCAGGCCTTCCAGATGGTGGTGGTAGTGGGGCAGTGTCAGTGGCCAGGGATGTCATTGTCTGAAAGAAGTACAAAGTAGAGATACCAAACAGCCAAAATCAGCAGCAGGTGCTCCCTCCTGGAAGGCCAGAAACACAATGAGGAACAGCAGTGGCTGGGTCCCTTGAAAGCGGCTGTCTGCTGACGGCTTGACTGACTGTGGCCAGTCGATCCACACACAGGGCTTAAAAAAGTTATAAAAAGTTGCCAGATCAACCAGCCACAAATACACTTTTTATCTGTCCAAGAATACTCCCGTCACACAGCGCGGGTGCAGTTACATGATGACGTCCCCAGACAGCCTTGGATGGGACGGCTGTCCTGCAGACACCTATTGCAGGATAGGGTCCATAGGACTAAGGTGGAGTCCCCAAACTAATTAAAAATGCAACACGTGCGAGTGGACATATGCGGACAGGCGAGGTGTCCGGGGGCATAATGGAATGAGGTGCGCATGTGATCCAGTGTCTGTAGGACAGGGATGAAGTCCCCAAATTAATTAAAAGTGTGATGCAACAGAGTGGACATGTCCAGACAGACACAGTGTCCGTGGGCTACTCAATTTTGGTTACGAACAGCCCCGACAGTCGCGCAGTCTGCGGACTCCAAATTAGGCTTCTAAAAAAACACACACAGCAACAGTGCACAAACATTTATTAAAACAAAAACATTCATTCAACTAGGAAAGAGATAGGGAATCATAATGGGAAACATTTATGGGAGAATAGGGGTTTACTACACACTGTTCATGAAGGAAGGACGGAATTGAGGTTTCATCGTAGCATCTTTGATTTAGGGAATTTGATAAGGATGATTGGTTGGGATAGGGTGAATTGGCACAGGTACTAGTTGGGCAGTGATATCAGATATTTTCTTTGACATGATTTTTAACAAATGTCATCAACTGCATAACATTGTTATTTAGTTCATCCATTTTTGCAGATACGTTTCTTAGTTCATTTTCTGCATTTGGAGTTAGGGCTGTCTGTGGCCATCTTCTGGGTCATTTAATAGTAATTCAGGGCCCCTTTCTTCATTCACACTGTGTACTTTTAAAACTTTTAAAAAGGAAACCATATTTTAGTGACATGTCAACAAATTACATCAGCTTTTCTGGTTTACAAAATGTATTCTGTATGATTAGAGTTGTTTCCTTCACTCATTTCGTCATGGGGGAAATGTTCCTCTAACCACTCCAGGGTGCTTGCCATTTTCTGTTGAAAGAAAACTATTCTACTATTTCTTACAAGTTATGTTTACATATTCAATTGCAATGGTACAGAAAGAACTATAGTGCACTTACTGTTTTCTTCTAAGGGTTTCTTATGGAATAACTGCCAGCTGCTTTTCAGAGTGGAAGGAAGGTTCCACTGATGTGATATTGTGAGGTGTACAGTTAACCTTTGTGCTTGGTGCTTTCCATTATGTTGTCTAACCTATGACAACTTACTTTTGGTTTCTCAAGCACAGAATTTCTATACATATTAATTTTTTGATGTGGTACATATATCTCTTAAAGTTACATGTCCATGTTTTTGCCCGTTGCAGGATACAACAATGTAAGGTAACCCCTGTGCTTTTGGGAAGTGTGAATGCTGTTCGCAGTCAGCGGACAGTCACACGGTCCGCAGACTCAGTGGCTATCATTTTGGGGGCAGGGGTACACTATGATGTAAGGGACATGTAGAAAAAAAATTAGAGTATCCTGCTAAACACCTATCAAATTCAGTGAAAAAACTTTGTTAAAAGGACGTTGTGGTTAAGTTGCACTTGTAAAAAGGTACCAAAATGAAAGGAAAAAATGTGTTAAAGGGATGTTATTGTTACAAGTAAAACAAAATAAAAACAGAATTTTGCCAGTTATGGTAAGGTAAGCAACCACAACTCGTGCCACCACTGTGCACTGCTAAGATTAACACCCAGCACAAACAATGCATGCCACGAGTGGCACGAGTGACACTGCATTCACAGACATGAAATAGACACATGCTGTGAAATGAATGTCCATCTCCATTGACCTGATATTGTGTAAATACAACCCCACACCTTACACCGTTACTAATGCCTGTGCCTCCCCCATGCAGGTGAATCTGGATACCCACAGCTGCCCTGGCTGATGGCCCCTTTGCATGATCCACAAACACCACAAGAAAATACCTACAACTTCGCTCTGAACAGGACCCATGTGTGCATCGAGCATACCTTTGGCCACCTGAAGGCACATTTCTGCTGCCTCGGCCCCACCGCTGTATCCCTGATGTATGCTCCAGAGAAATTGAGCAAAGTTGAGCTTGTGTCTGCAATGTTGCTCAAGATCTGCGTGAAAAGAAATTTTCTGCTACACCCTGGTGTGGACAGACATGCTACCCCCAAAGGATGAGGATACATGCCTGTGGCACACACAAGTGTACGCATTGCCAGAGATAACATGAGGGATGGAAGAATGGCACACCAGGGACTGATAGACAATTTATTTTGGCACTTTCACATGGCACAAGAAATGCACCACCCGAATCAATAAACACGACAATGACACAATCAGGAATGTCCTCACATTGATGAATGTTAATGTTTTTTATGGAATTAAGTGCCCCAACAAGCCCCCCCCACCAACACCCCATTACACTATCCCCCTTACCCCCTCAACCACCAACATTCCAACACACATTGCCCCCTCCCGCCTCCCCCCACTAACACCCCATCACACTATCCCCCCTCCGGTACCCAGTCAATTTATCGCAAACATTACAGAATGGTACATAACAGAGTGGACCATAAAACTGACAAACACTGAAAAGATTAAATAAATATATAAAGGGTAGTTGGGTAAGGGGTTAAAATGAATCGGGAAGGGGTTGGGTGGCGTTGTAAGGGTGGATAATAGGGTGATTTAGGAGGGGACCCTCCAAATAAAAAAATTAAAAAAATGTGTTTTTCTGTGTTTTGACTGATGAAATGTACCACTCTGTTATGTCCTTCAGTAAAATCACATATAGCCCCCTCTCACCTCCCGCACCAAAACCCAATCAGACTATCTCCCCTCCGCCACCAACACACCAGCATGGCCACTCATGAAAATCGGTGTCCCTGGGTCTTTCACAACCGTGCCCTTTTTTCCTTTCCTGCCATCCCCTGGTGATCTTGGGCACAGAAAGCACTCTGACTGTTGATGTGGCGTTCCCTGCTGTGACCCCTCTGTGGGGGTGGATTATGTGGATGAAACAGAGCCTGTTGCCGGGTTTTGCTGCCATTGCATGTCATGCTATGCTGGATTGCTTCTGCTAGTGCAGAGACACCTTCAGTCATTTCCCTGACCTGTTGTGCATACAGTATCAGGGCAGACATGTTGGCAGTTGTCTTGACTGTGTTCCGTGCCATGGCACGCACAACCCTGCGGGTAGCACAATGGATACTGTCCCATATGGCATCCAGGTTTGCAGAGTGAGTGTGACCAATCTGCTCCATCTCACGCTGCCTCTGCTCCATGTCCTTAAGCCTCTGCATCAGCATGCTGTGTGCTGGACTGCGCTGTATGGGTGAGGGGCACAGCAGTGGCCCAGGGCTGTATGCAGGGGAGCCATAAATCAGATTGTCGACATTCGACTCTGGTTTCCGTGTGCACTGGCAGCATTGAGGGCTCACTGGGGGGCATTGGCACTGGCGGCGTGGTGGACTCTCTGCTGTCTGTGTGCGCTGGTGGCATGGAGGGCTCTCTATGGAGTGTGGGCGCTGGCAGCATGGAGGGCTATCTGGAGAGTCAGGCCATTTGGTAGGTGGTTACACAGGGCTCCTGTCTCCCTGCGGCTCCAGCAGGTGTGGCCTCAGTTTCTGTGCATACAGCTGTGGGTGTGGCTTCGGTGTGCCTAGCACTGCCCCTGGTGGCCTGTGGTGTGGATGTTACTGCCGGGACATCAGCCTTGGTGCGGCCTGTGTCGGCCTTTGCCATGTCGTGGTGGCAGACCTTGAGGGCCTGGATGTGTCACTCCCTGATGGGCCTGCATCCTCCTCCTCTGATGCCTCTGGTGATGCATGAGTGCCTGTAGGGGACATAGGAAATCTTATTAGGTATGGTTCCCCCACGTGTGTTGGTATGCAAGGCACAATTGCTAGGATACAGAATGTGACCCCACACATTTGGGCAAATGGGCCTGCTTGGTCATGGGAGGATGCGTGTGGGCCCAGCAGTATCATGGGGTTGCTTGTAACAATGGGTGTGTGACCCACAGCCTGTTGGTCTTTGGCCTGTGAGTGGGTAGGCTAGTGTGTCCATGTTGGGGTAGCTAACTTCTGGCATGCATGGTTGTGTTCCTTCATGGCACCACATCCCATCCCAAGGTGGCACTCACATGGGGGGAGGTTGCGTTTGTTCATGGCACTGCCATGGGTCTATGGGGCACTATAGACTGACTGATAGACTGGCCCCATGTCAGTGTGTCGTATGTGTACCTCACTGTGTCTTGTCTGCCATGCCGACATAGGGCAGGCCTGCTGTGGCCGCTACATGCTGGTGTGACTGCTGCACTGTGTTGCAGTCGCTCATGCACTTCAATCCCGCTAACACAGGGTGCTCCAGTAGGGGTGTGGTGCCCATGGCATTAGTTTGGTTCACTTGCCTGACCTTCCCGCTGCTGTGACGCTCATGGGTGCCCTTGTTGACTTGCCCCATGGCTAATGTGGAAGATGGCTGATGTGCCACCCTGTCACGCTGCCCTGTTTGGAGGACCAGCTTCTGGGTCTACTGACTTGTGTGCCTGTCCACTGGTGCATCTTATGCTGGGCTATCATTTGTGTATGCTTTTGTTTGGAGGGGGTTCACTCACCTCCTGCCTCCTGGCTGCTGCATACGCCTCTGAACTGCTGACTTCCTCTATCCCCTTGAGATCCAGCACCATGCTACATTTCTTATCCCAGACAGTAAGGACCAGTGAATCAATAGTGGCTCCTCCTGTCACCAGGGACTCCCGGCGGTGTTGGGAAAGCAGTACCTGCACCCTGACCCTTAGGTCATTCCACCACTTGCGGCAGTCCTCTCCATCACTGGGTACACTTGAGACTGCTGTCACCTTCTGGGCAATAGAGTTCCAGATGGCGGTCTGGCACTGGCCACTGGTCTTGCATTGGTGACTGCCATAGAGTTCCTCACAGTGGGAAGTTACCTCATCTGCGAGGACCCCCAACTCCCCTTCGCTAAATTTGGATTTCTGCAGGTGATTTTCAGCCACCTTGCCCCTTATCCTCTCCTGAAACATGTTTGCTGCTACCAGGACCAGATGGCTGCAGGAAGTGGAGAGATTTAATGGATTATATACTTCGAAATGTCCACAGCGATGCTTCACATTCCGGCAGTGATGCAATTTCTGCTGGAGCTATTAGCACCAGTGAAAACAGCGCTGGGATCGCTGTCAGTAGCGGTATTAGCGCCACTTTCTCTGTGGTTGTTTTGGCACAGTTACTGCTGGGTGCTTATTGGGTTACGCAAGAGTCAGGGGCTAATTCCGCCACATGACCCAGCGGTAAAGCTATCAGCCTTCAGTGGTAATTGAACTGAATTAGCACCGAACTTGTGATGAGGCCCAATATATGAATTATAAGTATGAAGGAGTGAGAGATAGAGGAGACACACTGCCCTCAGGAGTCGTATCCCAATACCCAGGGCGAGATTAAAGGGAGTAGGAGAGTTAAATGGCAATAGAGGTCATACTGGGTTCCACAGCTGGGGCAGAAGCAGTACGCAGGTGTGTCATGGCAAGAAGCTTAGAGTCCAGCATAGAGACAGTCCAAGGTCAGGGTCTAAATTTGAAGGACACCATAAACAGGAAGAAATCTGTGTCTGTGGGTTAGAGTTCTACTCTGGCTGCTGTGAGTGGAGAGCTGAGGTCACCAGTGATGTCATCAGTGATTTCATCTGTGATGTCATCATTGAGGTAATAGGCTGCGCAAAAGGTGGCACCAACTTAAGTTGGCCTTAGCTGAATTTTGGGGGGTTTTGTTGCGTTAAGTTCTCGCCTTAACTTCCCTGCAACTAAAGATTTTTCCTACAATTTAAAAGTTTTTGTTTTACAATGTATTGCTCACCTTAACGTTCCATAACTAACGTTTTTTCCTTGAATTTCCAAGGTTTTATTATACCATATTATATTGCCGCGCTACTGCCCATGGCCTTTGGTTACGGCCTTTGGTAATGTTCACTGTATATTTTAGAACACTACCAGACCACTAGCCATGGCCTCTGGCCATGCCCCCTTTATTTTTTAAATCACTCCCAGACCACTAGCTGTGGTGTTCAGCCATGGCCAGTTGGCCTTGCACACTGTTCATTTTAGAACACTATCAGACCACGAGCCAAGGCTGTGCCCACTGTATATTTTAGAACACTACCAGACCAATAGCCTTGCATTCGTCGCCAATGGACACGGACATCCACTGTGCCGACTTTCCAAATATGCAAAAGCAGTTCAATAGTTCTTCCCCTCAGAATTTTGACCAAAACCGTCACACGAGTCAAAAGCTATTAGCAATTTGTTTTTTTCGGGTTTCCTATGGGAGTCAGACTCACCTTAACTATAGTGCGGCGCCCATAGGAAACCTGAAAAAATGAATTGCTAATATCCTTTGACTCTTGCTACGGATCTAGTCGGCATTCTGAAGATAACTATGTACGCCCGGGTACCCTCAGACTGTGATTGTTGGGAATGGTGTGTTAAAAAAGAAAAAGATTATAAAGAAAAAAAATGAAAAAAAAAACAGAAGTTGCAGCCTAGTCCCCATTCATTTTCCGGTAGACAAAAAGGTTAATTTATGCTGGACCATACAGCCCAAACCGCTGGATGGATTAGGAACAGGTGCAAAACAACTCATGCAAGAAGTGTTGACTTGAAGCCTTATTGTGGTTTGGAGTTATTCCGTCCAGGAGCTTTGAAAATATTTAATGGAGAAGGGATAGCCCCCTTCTCCAAATTATATAGCTATATCTCGGGTAAATTACCAATACTCTTTATGAGAGAGAAGCAGCAGATATAACATTGGATAGCTGGAAATGAAAAAGTAGGAAAATGCCAATTCCAGCTGAAAAATCAGGGAAATGCCTTTAGGGTAGAGGTGGGGGGAGGTAATAGGACGCCAAGTTAAATTTGGGAGTTGGTGGAGGTCAAGGGACTGAGTTTGTAACACAAACCTTTTCTGTAATCTCGGCTATCAGACATAATAGCCACTAATAGCCGGTATTTCATAGCAAACTGTGTCACAGAAAAAAACGAGTGCTTAGGGGAATAGGTGGAGCAGGGGAGCTGATGAGGCAATCAGGGGAGTAGGGGAGCAGGCACAGATGCGGGGGGCACTTGACGAGGGTCTGGGAGAGTAGGGAAGCATTTAGTCCCACAGTTTTCCCCGATAACCGTGGGAATAAGGACTGCAAAATAATAAAAGTGGGTGTAACTGAGGGTATTTATTGTTCATGACAAATGTATATATTGTTTAAGAATAAACTTTCAACTTTTTTATTGGAAATTTTCGAGTGTCGGCCTATGCACGTTTGTGTGCATTTTTTTGTTTTTTTCATGTTTTCCTTCGGTTGGCGAGCCGCATTTGGTCGGTACCAATATAAGGACAATTATTGGCGACACAATAGGCATTCGGGACTCACATCCATGCAGTAACCGGGTCCAACCCTGCTTAGCTTCAGGCCACGTTGCCTAATGAATGGGTACAAGTTACAAGACTACTTAGAGCAACATGGCATGAGGGGACCGGCCCCTTTCTCAGGTTGAAGCTAAGCACAGGCGGTTACTTCGATCTTTGTGATAAAAGAAAAGATCATATGTTAGAGCAGGCAGTTCATAATGAGTTATTGCATTGCATAATAGACATTTCTGTATTTTTTTTACCCTCATATTTAGTACTGCTCAGTTTCTGTGTTTGTTTTCTAAACCATTGGGTCTGTGGATAAAAAATCCATGCTGGATTAAAAAAAAAACCTTCTATGTTGTGGTACATTATGTTTCTTTCATTTATTTTACTGTTTATTGCTTCCTTCTTGCTAATCTTCTATCTTTGGCTTGTTGCAGGTTTTTGGGGCAGTTAGATACTTGTTGGCATATCCTAACTGTATATTCCTTGTTTGATTTTAGAGGTATTTATTTATGTATTTGCTTGTTGCAGCATCTTAGGGCAGTTAGATACCTGTTGGTGTATTCTAACTGTGTATTTCTTGTTACATATAGTAGTATTTATTTATCTGTTTGCTTGTTGCAGAATCTTGGGGCAGTTAGATACACGTTGGCGTACTCTAACTATGCACAGTTTTGAAGTTGAAGTTTTGCTAATGTTCATACACAGATTACGTATTACATTTTGGTTTTAAAAATATTAAAGGGGTAATTCATGGATTTCAGCACAGAGGCAGCGCACGCGAGCAGCACAGAGAGGGAGCATGTGCCAGCGTGCGCCAGCCGTGTGCGCTAAACAGCTTTCTGGCGCACCGCGTATTCATGGATTTTCCAAGCCATTTTGAGCCCTGGCGCAGTGAACATTCCACAGCGCCAGTTACGCCGCCAAGAACGCCCCTTACTCAAGGAAAAGTCATCAAAATCCCCAATACAGCGCAAAGGGCCACGCTAACCCTGGACCAACTTACAGGGCCGCTACACTGTAATTGCATGAAAATACTACTTGTACTCTGCTCACGGCAGCCAAAACGCATGAAAATGTACTTGTGCACCCCCTCGGAATACGGGTACTCTGCTCGCACAGCAAAATTGCGTGTAAAACTCCCCGCACACCCCTCAGAATACACGTACCCCGCTCGCGCCAGGTAAAGTGCGTGGAAAAAGTCCCCCCTGTGGTGTGAGCTGCCTGTGGGGCATGCCCAGGATGGATGCGTATTCTGGTGGTGCGTGTGGAGTTTCACATGCGATAGACCTGGTGCGAGCGGGGTACCTGTATTTCGGGGGTGCGCATGGAGTTTCACACGCGATAGGCCTGGCGTGAGTGGGGTACGTGTATTTCGGGGGTGCGTGTGGAGTTTCACACGCGATAGGCCTGGCGCGAGTGGGGTACATGTATTATGGAGGTGTGCAGGGAGTTTCACACGCGATAGGCCTGGCGCGAGCGGGGTACAGGTATTGCGGGGTGCGCATGGAGTTTCACACGTGATAGGCATGGCGCAAGCGAGGTACGTGTATTTCGGGGGTGCACAGGGAGTTTCACACGCAATAGGCCTGACGCGAGTGGGGTATGTGTATTTTGGGGGTGCGCGTGGAGTTTCACACGCGAAAGGCCTGGCACGAGCATGCTCCATGTATTTCGGGGTGCGCATGGAGTTTCACACACGATAGGCCTGGCGCGAGCGGGTTACGTGTATTTCGGGGGTGCACGTGGAGTTTCACACGCGATAGGCCTGGCCCGAGTGGGGTATGTGTATTTTGAGGGTGCGTGTGGAGTTTCACACACGATTTGGCAGTGTGGGCCCTCCCGGGTGTGCCTTTTCCCCCCTTCCCATGCCCCGCAGGCAGCCCACACCACAGGGGACTACCCTACGCCCCTGACCATGCCCTCCAGGCAGCCAATTCACCCTGGGCATGCTCCGCAGGCATCCCACACCACAGGGGACTACCGTACACCCCTGACCATGCCCTGCAGGCAGCCCACATGGCACCATGCACTTGTGAGTCCCAACACATGTCACCCACCCACCCGTGACGGGCACCTGCCAGCAGGCCCTGACTCATGTCGCCCACCGACCCACCATTGACGGCACCTGCCAGCAGGCCCGACTCTTGTCCCTCACCCCAAACCATTGATGGGCACCTGCCAGCAGGTCCCGACTCATGTCCCTCACCCCCCTATGATAGGCACCTGCCAGCAGGCCCCAACACGTGGCCCACCAAATACCATGTCGAAACAAAACAGACCCTTGGGCCTAATGCCAACACAAATCCCCCCTGCCCCCAGTACAAGCTCGCAACCATCCACTGCACCCACTCCCAAATTACCCATGCCATGAGAGTCTCAAAAGAACCACCATGGTCATGCATAAATGTACAACAGAGCCACACAGTGGCAACACATGACTGAGGCAATGCTCATAGAGACATGCACAAAACCAATGAGAGTAGACCACACCAAAAATGAAGATATATGATATGTATTAAAATAAGTAATGAAAAAACATATTGAAAAATCAAACTTGTAAATTAAGAGATAATGAAATCACAAAAAAATAAAAATCCAATATTAAACAAAAATCCACAAGAGGAAAAAAGGGAAGTGGTCCATTTCCAATGTCCAAATAAAGTACATGAAAAAATCCCTAAAAAAACATTGATCAATGGGATGTTAAAATAACTAAAGTATGCACAAGTCTGGAACTATATACACTGCAAGTACGAAGGGTCCATGATGCCCAAACCAAAGGAAACCCACCAGAAATCCTATAAATAACTATGTACATAAAGTGGAGCAAAGTCCATGAACTCCAAAATAAACAAAAAACAAAGGAAACCTAACATTAAAGAACTATGTACAAAGGCGGCGGGCATGTCCTACGGCTCACTCGTTGATATTCAGGGCCAGGGCATCATCGAACTCCTTGTCAACATCCCGGAGGCAAGCCTCTTCCCTGGCCTTGAGGTCTCGCAGGGATGAAATCATGGTGGCCTCCAACTCCCTGCGAATTGCCTCGAGGCACTCAGCCCGCCTCAACGCCCTGCGCATGGAGTTCTCCGCCCTGGCCATAGTGAGCCCTGCCTCCTCCACCCGCCGCCGCTCCACATCTATCCGCTGGCCCAACCGCTGCCACATGGAAGACACACTCAATCCAGGGTCCTCCTGCCCTCCGGAACATCAGTACCATGGTTGGGAGGCGACCAAGTGGTAAGGGAGGCAAAGGTGGCCGACCTCCAAGAGATGTCCACGGTAGGGGACGTGGCCAGGATGTGCAGGTTGGCCCAAGAGGCCAGTGTGTGGAGAACCAATCAGGGACACCTATGCCCCCCCGGCCCATATTGTTCCCCGAACTGGCATGGGATGACTCACAGGCCGACTTCCGTGTCACAAAGTCAAAGCCATGTGTTGCAGTGAAAGTTGCTGTCACCAAGCCACGTGGATCTGGGCCAGCAATGTCATCTGCTGCCCCAAGTAGCCAGGGTGAGGAGGCTGCAGGGGTAGCTGCAGCTCAATCCACCCCAGCTCTGAGTCACCCAGTCGGGACAGTGTTGGTCCCAGACCATCACACCAAGGTTGGTCCTGGCAACAGCCCCTAGCAGCCAATGCCTGCAGTGAGACCTTTGATCATCGTGCCTTTGCCTACTTCCAGTGCCCAGTCCACCTGCACTTCAGCACCTACCGACCAGAGTGGCACAAGCCACTCAGGGTCCGCACCACCTCTCAAGAGGAAGAAGCGTGCTCTTATGGAACAGGCTGGTACCCCAGACATGGCTCACCGTTCCGGCATGTCAAGGAAGCGGAGTTTCAATGATGTGGAACTAGATGCACTTGTGGGCTACGTGTCGGCCCATGGCCGCAAAATGCTGGTGACTGCAGGGCGCAAGACTATGACTGCTCAATGTAGGGCACACTGGCAGTGCATCGGGGACCTGATTAGTTCCTTTGGATTCGTGAGGCGCACAGCTGATGATTGCTCAAAGCGGTGGAATGACCTCAAATGCAGAGCAAAAAACAAGCTGGCTTCCAATCATGCCTCTACTCTGGTGACTGGCAGTGAGTCTCCACCAGCGGAGGAAGTACTCACAGAACATGAGTCAATCGCTGGAGGCTTCATCACAGAGGATAAGATCCAAGGCATGGGAGACCTACCAGATATTGAGGCAATGTCTGGTGAGTGGCCATGCATGTGTGTGCAAATCATGTGTATGTTGCTTGGGTGATGTGTTCTGATTGAGTGGCAGGTGAAGCTGTGTAGTCATGACTGCTAAAGGTCACCCATGTGGTGCCTCCAAACCATCCCACGGCCTTGGGTTTGGGTTTCACAGTATACCTTCTGACAGCAGTTAACACTTTGCACCTGATTACTGCACTTGATGCCACAACATTGTTGATACTGTTTTCCTGTTCATTCTTCCTGATTGATGGAATCATTTGCATGATAAACACACATTTTTGTACCGTTCTGTCCCAAATTCACCATGCTACAGACATAGATTTGACCCCACAATGCCCCATATTTGTCTACTTATTATGGGAATGATTTAATCAATTAGACTGATTGACTTTTGCACACATTCATTTCTGGGCCCTGTTTGAATGTTCAACATGACAATTGACTTCTGTCATGTCCAAGTGATCAGCCATTGATGTATCCATGTGCCTGCCATCACTGTATAAGTAAACACTGCCTTTGTTGCAGCATGTGACACATGCGTGTTTTGTCACACTCTTTTGCATGTTCTATTTCTTGATGTCCACCTCACAAGGATGGGGGACAGTACTGATCTGTGTGCTGGCATGTGTCATGTATGTGGATTGTCCATGCCAATCTCAGGCTAATGTGTGATGGAGGTGCTATGCAGCATGCAGCATATGTGTTGTTTTTCCATCTTGCACTCCTCCTGATGATCTGCTTTTAGGCTCCTCTTCCACTTCATTGCCAGTGCATGCATGTCAGAGTTAGTGTCATGTGTGGCATGTGTCATTTAGGTATTCAATGTGTAGATTGTGATGCCTATGTGTGTAGCCTATGCTGTTCATGCCTGTCTTCATTACTTTTGTTTTATGTCTGTGCAGGTGATGAGGCACTAGATGCTGTTGAGGAGGAGGAGATGGAGCAGATCCAGGAGTACTCACAGCCCTAACCAGGCACCAGTGTAGGACGTGGGGTGGGTGAAAATCCATTAGTCCTACAGACCATCCTGTCCCCGGGTGTCTATGGGTACACCTCTGAAGACCTCTATGCCTCAGGTGCTAAATCTGACATTGAGACAAATGTCCCGTCACAGGTGAGTGTTTCTGGCAGGGATGGTGTTCTGTCCAACCCACCTGCACTCGGGGTAGACCCCTCTATGGGGCATTCAGTGTTTGGAATGTCCGCCTGTGGCGGTTACGGATGCAGGGTCATACTCCACTATATTTGCTCCTTTTCCTGGGCCAGCAGATCAAAGGAGGAATGCAGTCCTGCAGCCTCAGGCAGTGCCAGCACAGCAAGGTGCACATCACCTTGCCCCAAACAGGTGTGGTGCCCGCCAATGCGGTGGCCACGCGCCAACAGGCAATACTGTGTGGGAGAACTCCATGTATACTATTGCAGCACAACAGGGGGCATTGTGTGAGATGATGGCTCAGGCCGTGGATAGGGTGGTGACTTCCATTCTCCCCCCTGAAAGGCAGGTGGAGCTCCAGCAGCAGGCAACAGACTCCATGTGCCGCTCACACAGGGAGGACATATTGGTGTCCAACATGGACCGACGGGCTGGACTGGAGACTCTGCGTACAGCCATATCTGCAGAGTCACAGGCCCACAGGGATGCCCTGAGGTTAGAACACATGTCCCTCAGAGATACTCTGGGTGCACTTGAGGTGTCATAGAGTACAAGGTCAGAACTGCAGCTGGAGCAGCTAACACGCACACTCTCAGCTGAGCACCAGGCAACCCGTGAGAAGATCAGAGCATCACGTGAGGCCTTACAGGCAGAAATCTGTGCTATCCGTGAGGTGCTGCATGGGGATCTCGGTACCATCATCCTGCAGAACCAAACCTTTCGGACCCGCATGCTTGCTGCCATGGAGGAGCATGCCAGGGCTTTGCGTGGTATGCCTCCCATACCACGCACACCTTCTAATGTACCACCAGAGGGTGATGACAGCGAAGGCAGTTCTCCCAAGATAGGGTAGCCGTGCAAGCCATGAGCCCATGGAGGTTTTTTTTTTTTCTCAACATCCACGCATGTGGGTGTTGGGATGCACCCTGTACCTCCTCCCTCCTGAGTGACCCCCCCTCCCCAGTCGACACATGGCCATTTTTGATTTTTCTTTTTCATTTTTCTTTTTGACCACCTTTTTATTTTTTATTTTTATTTTTATTTTTGTTTTTTCATATTTGATTCCGAATCGAAAATTTAGAATTACATTTTCATTTTTTGATTTTCTTTTTTCTTCTTATTTTTTAAATTTATTATTTTCATTTTAATTTCATGTTTCATTTTAGTTTTAAATTTTCTTTTTCTTTTTTCTTTTTTGTTTTAACTAGGATTTTGATTTGTAATTTTCTATTTCATTTATTTTGTTTACTTCCCATTTTATTTTATTTCTTATTTTTCTTCTCATTTTTTTATTTTGCATTTCATTTTTTGCTGATAACTATTTTCTTTCAGATTGTAAATTCATGTTACAGTGTGTTGCTTTGTGTGGCTCCCGTAGGCATCCACTGTGTGTTCCAGCTGGGCACATGCAGGCTTGTCCTGTGTTTGGGTTTGAAACTTGGTTCCTGACACACATGCCACTCCTGCTTCCCCTTTCCATGGGCTTGCAAGGGTGTGACCAAGTGACTGTAACTTACACAGAGGCATTGGGCTCCCATAAGTTGTGTGGGCAGCCTGTAGTACAAACTGTGTATACATCCCTAGTGGGGATTGGTGATGTTTTCTCCACTGCATGACTGATTTGTATCTTGTATTCCATGCAGGACATTTTGCATATATGCACATAGCTTCTTCATGCATTAACGAGCCAGTCTCTATTTCAGATGCAGTTCATGTTGTATGCAGTACACTGCCACATTTGTCTACCAGCAACACACTAGAGTTGGAAGGGGTCGATGTGCTGCCTTTGTCAGGTTGTGACACTTGCACTAGTTTCATTTTTTACTGTGATACGTTCCCACTGTTGGGTCCTGTAGTAATGTTTTGTCTTGCTGGTAAGTATTTGTTCATGTGTGCTGTTTCTTTTTCATTAGTGAGAGGAAATTGTCTCTAGCCTGTTTCCATTTGGGATGGTGCACTTTGTGACACTTGTGTCATGTGTTGTCCATTCATTTGGTTGCTTTCACATAGCATGCCATGCCATGGTGTGTTGGGTAGCTGAGATGGGGTTAGGGAGGGGTTGGGTGACATGACACTATTTGGGTGTACTATTTTGCAAGGGGCTAGTCCTTCATGTTGCATGAATGTGTGCCTTTTACTGACACAACATTGGTTCTGTTTAAGTAGCTAGGGATGCACACAATGTAGCACTTCCAGGAAAACAATCTGAGGGTGGTATGGTTGTGACAGTTGACTGTCCCTTTTGTCGTCATCATCATCAATTGTCAGCTGGTATGTGCCAGGCCTGTGTGCACTCCGCAAGGGGTGGGATTTTAGGTGAAGAAATTTGCCACAAGCTGGGTACGGGCTGCCTCACCACGTGCCCTTTCCCCTCCCATGCGCAGTGGCCCGGCCCTGAATGTGGTTGGGGATGTGGGGGCACCACCATGTCCACCGGCACGCCCCGCCGGGTTGCAATGTTGTGCAGGACACATGCTGCCACTATGATCCTGCACACTACTAAGGGCGCATATAGCAGCTGGACACCAGAGCGGTCAAGGGAGAGAAAACGTGATTTCAGCACTCCGAATGTGCACTCCACTATGCCCTCGGTTGCAATATGGGCTGTTGTATCTTACCTCGGATGGTGTGGTGGGGTTCCGTATTGGTGTCATCATGTAGGTGCTCAGATGGTAGGCACTGTCCCCTGGGGAGGTGATAATGGTTGTCATTATTTGGGTTTTCCCATTTATCAGTGGCTGACATGCATGCATGTGTAGAGGCATTTGTACTCACCAATGAGCCATGTATCGCTATGCCTCCCAGCTTCCAGGTGCCGGTTTAGGGGTGACATTCTGAATATAAAACTATCATGCCTGGACCCTGGATAGTAGGCATATACAGAGGTGATGATTCCCTTGGCATCATATACAACCTGAACGTTGATCGAATGCCAGTGCTTGCGGTTTCGATAGATGAGCTCAGTGGCCCAGGGAGGGTGTAGAGCTACATGGGTGCAATCAATGGCACCTAGCACTTTGGGGAAGTGTGCCACCCCGTAAAAGTCCTGGACCACGGCCTGCCTTTCTGCAGGTGTTCTGGGCATGTATATGTGCTTGCGGACTGAGGGGCGAGCAATCATGATCACCAACACCTGGTGTAGGCAGCGTGACTGCGTGGCCTGTGAGACATCCCCAACTATGGCACTTGTCTGCTGAAATGATCCAGTAGCCAAGAAATACAGTACATTGAGCACCTTTTCCAAGGGACTCAGTGCTTGGGCGCACAGGGTGGGTGATGTGAGGTCATCCTTCCCCTCAGCAACCAGTTCTAGGATTATTTGTGGTGGAAACCTGTACCTCCCATAGACCTGGTCATCAGGCATCCCAAAAAGGCTGGTCCAGGGTAAAAAAATGCGGGGCCTGGCTATCCTCCTCCTCCTGTGGTGTCCCATGACCACTGCTGCGAGCAACGGTATATTCTTTGTAGCGTATGAGCTTGTTTGTTCTTTGTGTGCACTTTTATGCTGTGCAGGGCCGCTGATGCCTGCTTCCTGCTGGCATACGTGTTTCCGGATTAGCGCGTCTTTTGTGGCGCGTGGGTTTCCCCTCTTCGATTCCATGAATACGTGTTGTTAGTGCGCGTGTGGGCGTTGCGTGGATTTAGCTGCAGTACTTTCCCCGTAACGCCCACATTTTCAAGCGTTGTTCCCCATTCTGCGTGTTCCGCCCCATGTTCCGCCCCCTTTTGTGTGCTACACATTGTTCGCTTTTGCTGTGTGCGTCACGCATGGCGTTTAGTGAGGTGTGTGCCCGTGTGCGCCACCCGTGGATTTGGCGCACATCCCAGGAAAAACACATGCAGCGCATTCCATGAATCGACAAATGGCTGCGTGCAGGGCTTTAGCACGCGTGCGCTGTGATTTTCACGCTTGCGCTCCCCTTTTCAGCGCACATTAGTTCCATGAATTACCCTCTAAGTAAGCGTTTACAAGATCTGCTGGCAATCTCTGCTTTAGAGTAATGGTACTATCATTACATTCGAACCATCCACAATTCTTTTTTATATATGCAGTGTAGTGAACTGCATTGGTTGTGGCTCCAGCGTGGTAGATTATACCTATTGTTGTGAAGGTTTTCTTACCAAGTGATACTTGACCATGTGTGAATCCAGTCAGCTTATAGTTGTTTTTGGTACCATCTGCATTGTAACGTAAAAGCATTACTATTACGTATTTACTATGTATCTGTATTTGTAAGGTGGAGCGATTATCTGAATTGCAGGTAGTACATAATCTGCCATGGTTTGCATTTTGTACAAGTTGCTGAAATGGAATGGATTCACAGTTAGGTATGGATACATACACGAAGCGTTCATTAGGGACTTCTTCCTGTGCCACATGGTTGCAGAGAGTGCATGTGTGTTTCCACATGTATGACATCTGGAAGATTTTATTTATAGGTATTTATTTGCTTGGAAGCATATAGCCTCGAGGATCTTTCTACACGGCAAATCGTTTTTGGAAAGGCTGCACTGCGAGCATCTGCTCTTGCTGCCACAGCCACAGCCCCTTACAGAGCGTCGTGAGCGGGGAGGAGCTACACACTGTCATGGGACGGAGCACGTGACTTGAAAGGAAGTATTTCTTCCGGCCACGAACGCTCGAGTGGCGTTTAACTTTGCTCGGAAGCATATAGCCTCGAGGATCTTTCTACACGGCAAATCGTTTTTGGAAAGGCTGCACTGCGAGCATCTGCTCTTGCTGCCACAGCCACATCCCCTTACAGAGCGTCGTGAGCGGGGATGAGCTACACACTGTCACGGGACGGAGCACGTGACTTGAAAGGAAGTATTTCTTCCGGCCACGAACGCTCGAGTGGCGTTTAACTTTGCTTGGAAGCATATAGCCTCGAGGATCTTTCTACACGGCAAATCGTTTTTGGAAAGGCTGCACTGCGAGCATCTGCTCTTGCTGCCACAGCCACAGCCCCTTACAGAGCGTCGTGAGCGGGGAGGAGCTACACACTGTCACGGGACGGAGCACGTGACTTGAAAGGAAGTATTTCTTCCGGCCACGAACACCCTCGCGGCGTAAGCCCTGTAGGCAGAAGGGCTGGAGCCGCTGTTATGCTGTTTGGCTGTGACCTGTGAGTAACCCGATCCGAGGCCTGCAGCTGCTAACTGTACTTGCAGGTATCTTACTAGTTCTCAGGGTTTGGGGTGGAGAGTCGGACTCTGGCAGCTCCACAAGCTGTCGGGCGTTCCCTTCCCTGAAAACAGAACAGTTGCCTTCTGATGAATGTGATCACTTCTAAAAAAATGATTTATTTAATTGTGTATTGATCAAGAATACTATCAATTCAAGTTTTTAATATATATTTTTTTTTTTTTTTTTGATGTTTTTAGTTTAGTGGTAAACTTTTACATCATTGTGTATCTTTTACGAGGGCGAAGAGGATGTAAAAAGAGCTCTACAATTTTCTTCGCTTAAGGTCAAGAATGTTAGTCAGGAAAAGAACAACTGTGAATATGTATTTGTTACTATTTCCGCTGAGGATAGTATTCCATCTTTCATCTGTATTCATTTGTTGTGAGGCCAGATCGAATTGGGAACCAAATTGCATGCGTTGAGGTGCGAGCACCGGGCACTCCATGACTAGGTGGAATATGGTCTCCGGTATGGTTTCAATTTCGCAGAAACGGCAGTAGTTCTTTGTCATAGGGATCTGGTTTGTTGTGGCTAGGTAGCAGTTTGTCGGCAGGATGTTCAATCTAATTCTCAGAAATGTTGCTGGATCAGGAAATAATCGCAGGTATGGTTGTGGTTGATTTAGTTTTCTGTTGTCCTTGTTACAGTGTAGCGTCCGTTTATAGGAATTTTTCTGTTCGATGGTTTTAATCCAGTCATTTTGCAAGAGTTTGACTTTGGCATATTGGGGACGCTTCGTTAAAAGTTCTTGAGATATTTCTTCTTGTTCCATCTCCTTGATAATAGATTTTTTCCATTTTGATAGAACTGTGATATTTAAGCTCGCTGTTTTAGTTTTGAGAATTTGGATTGCCGGTGTCTTATCATCGGACAGGAGTTTGCGATAGATGTCCAAACGTTTCCATCGTACCATGGAGCCGATAGATTGAGTTGCGAGTTCGTACCTTATTCGTGGCATAGGGTACGATTTCGGTAGAGATAAGATCTTACGCCAGAATATAGACTCAAATTTCATCCAGTTTACTTCTTGTGCATTCAACATTGCTTCAGAGCCATAAGTTATTATTGGTATGTATTTTTGCCTGTAGTACGCAATTATCGGTTTAAATGAAAACTTTCCAAATTTTCTGTGTAGGATGCAGCCTTGGCGTGCCAATGCTTGCGCTTTCTGTTCAATTTTGTCCAACCATTCTGCTTCTGTATTTGATTGGTTGATCGTGATACCAAGGTACTTGAATGTTGTCACGTTTTCCAACTTGTTTCCATTGATATTGAAGGTAGGTTGATATTTTGCTTTAGGTTGAGGTTTCGTCAGTTGCATAGATTTTGTTTTAGTGATATTGATTGTGAGATCATTTTGGGTCATGTAGTTGCTCAGGGCTGTGAGTGAAAGTTGTAGGCCAAATGGAGTTTTGTCCATTAAGACGATGTCGTCTGCGTATGCCATTATGGAGACAGGGGTTGAATTGATTTTTGGGGGGTTTACTTTATTGTTTTCCAGATGATGTTCAATATCTGATGTATAGAGGTTGTAAAGAGTCGCAGCTAGGGGACATCCTTGCTTTAGTCCGTTAGATGTTGGAATTGCTTCAGTGGTTATTCCTTGTTTTGTGAGCCTGACTTTGATTGAAGTGTCTGAGTAGAGTAGTTTGATGGGCTCAAGAATATTCGGAGGGCAGTTCCATGCCTTGAGCTTCGCCCATAGTTTTTGCCGAGATATCGCGTCGAAGGCCATCTTTAAATCGATGAACGCGGCGTATATCCTGGTCTTGCTGTTAATCGCTTCATGTTTGATTAGATGGAGTAGAAGAAGATTGATGTTCGTTCCAATATTAGGAGTGAATCCAGTTTGTCGTGTTGAAAATCTGCCGGTCAAGTTAGCCCAGGCAGTAAGTTGTTTTAATAGGACTGATGCAAATAGTTTCCCTAAAGGGTCCAGTAAGGCGATGGGGCGAAAGTTTTGTGGGTTGTCGCGCGAGCCTTGCTTGTGTATAGGGACTATTGTTGCCGTTTTCCAGGTAGTAGGAATTTGATTGTGTAAGTTTATAATGTCAATTATCTTGTGCAGAAAGCTAGCCCATGCCGAGGGCTCTTGTTTGAGCATGGCGTTCAACAGTCCGTCAGGGCCCGGAGCTCTTGAGGTGTTAAGTCGGTTGATCATGAATAGAAGATCTTCATATGAGATGGGTACTGACCATTTTGTGTTATCTTTGATTTCCTCTTGTTTATCTGAACCAGGTAGAGCTGCGTACATGTTTGAAAAATGCCTGACCCATGTCTCCTTTGTTACATTGGCTGTTAACTTTTGTTGTTTTTGATGATTTTCATTCAAGAGATTCCAGAGTTCTTTGGTATTATTCGTCCGATATGTTTTCAATATTGTTTCTGCGTCTGTTTGTAGTAATATTGCCTTTTGAGATTTTTTCCAGTTGTTGTATGTTTGTTTTAATTTAGCAATCTGACTGATGTTTTCAGGTTGTCTATTTTTCTTGAGCTGTCTTATCCGTTTCGCTAGCTCCTTTTTTTTTGCTGCTATTTCCTCGTTGTAGCTGTGTAAATGAGTTTTTTGTGGGCGATTTTCGACTGTTTGCTGGAAGGGGAGCAGAATCCATTCATAATTCAATTTTTCCAGGTCTGCCTTTTGAGAGGTTAGTAGTTTCTTTGGAAGCGATGGTAGTGCTGTTTGTGGAATGCGGAGTCTTGATGATGTACCATCCAGTTCAAGTGCAGGTTGAGCCAGAAATGCTTCTTCCTGTCTGGTAGAATGGGACTGAACTGTTAGCTTGTTATGATCACTGTCGTCGCAAACTATGGTTTGAGCAATGTCGACCGAATCTTGCAGAGTTTGAGAGAGAAAAATATAGTCGATGATTGCTACAGAGGAGGCTCTACTCCATGTTGGCATAAAGGGCGTAGAATTGTTTTTTGCATGGTTTAGCAGGCTGAGATCTCGAATATGGATTTCTTTCATCCATCTTGACGCTTTAGCCGATAGATGTTCAGGTGATCGTGGAGTACCGGTTTGTGTGATGAGATTGATGTTTAGGTCTCCACAAAGTATTAGTTCCAAGTTTTGATAAGTGTCAGCTAGTTTGTCGACTGTGATGAATACAGCGTCAATGAATTCGTTAGTTGTGATGGCTGCAGGGTTCCAGTAAAGATTCAGAGGCCGATTCATGGAATAATTAGCGCGGCGCAAGTGGGCAAAAACGTGCGAATCGCAGTGGAATAGCGAAAATCGCAGTGAACGTGCGAAAATCGCACGAAAAGCAGCGCACGTCGATTCATGGAAGTCCGTGCGCGAGAAAACCAGCGGATGTGCGATAGGCCGACAGGCCATCTAACAGCGTGCGCCAGGTCACAGCGAAAATCGCACAGGCCACAGCGAAAATCGCACATAGCGCGGCGCACGCAATAAAAGTAGGCGGAACACGGGCGTAACACTCGGAATGGGGAACAACTTGCCAAAACGTGGGCGTCACGGGGGAAGTACAGGGCACAAGTGCGCGGAACGCCCACACGCTCGCCTACAACACGTATTCATGGAATAGAATAGGGGAAAAAAGCGCACGCTCAAACCAGCGCACAGGCACAAACACGACCGCCACAAGAAAGGAGGCGGTAGCGTCTCTGCGGCTGTAAGAAATGTGCGCCAAAAGGTGCGCCAACAAATAGCACCTATATACTGCCATGATGAATGTCCCATACTGTGGCCCTCCAGGAAAAATGACGTGCAAAGGGGTACCCACAAACACGGACACCCGCTGACAAAAAATACGTGTGCATGTATACCGGGGTGCGCGGGAAGTGTCACACGCGATTTGCAGGGTACGTGCATCACAGGGGTTCGCGTGAAGTTATTCACGCGATCGGGCCTGGGGGAGCGGGCTACGTGTATTACAGGGGTTCGCGTGAAGTTCCACACGCGATCGGGCCTGGGGGAGCGGGCTTCGTGTATTACAGGGGTTCGCGTGAAGTTCCTCACGCGATCGGGCCTGGGGGAGCGGGCTACGTGTATAACAGGGGTTCGCGTGAAGTTCCTCACGCGATCGGGCCTGGGGGAGCGGGCTACGTGTATTACAGGGGTTCGCGTGAAGTTCCTCACGCGATCGGGCCTGGGGGAGCGGGCTTCGTGTATTACAGGGGTTCGCGTGAAGTTCCACACGCGATCGGGCCTGGGGGAGCGTGCTACGTATATTTCAGGGGTTCGCGTGAAGTTTCACACGCGAATAGCCTGGGCGCGTGAATTTGAGGGGTGCGCGGGAAGTTCCTCACGCGATCGGGCCTGGGGGAGCGGGCTACGTGTATTACAGGGGTTCGCGTGAAGTTCCTCACGCGATCGGGCCTGGGGGAGCGGGCTACGTGTATTACAGGGGTTCGCGTGAAGTTCCTCACGCGATGGGTCCTGGGGGAGCGGGCTTCGTGTATTACAGGGGTTCGCGTGAAGTTCCACACGCGATCGGGCCTGGGGGAGCGTGCTATGTATATTTCAGGGGTTCGCGTGAAGTTTCACACGCGAATAGCCTGGGCGCGTGAATTTGAGGGGTGCGCGGGAAGTTCCTCACGCGATCGGGCCTGGGGGAGCGGGCTACGTGTATTACAGGGGTTCGCGTGAAGTTCCTCACGCGATCGGGCCTGGGGGAGCGGGCTTCGTGTATTACAGGGGTTCGCGTGAAGTTCCACACGCGATCGGGCCTGGGGGAGCGTGCTACGTATATTTCAGGGGTTCGCGTGAAGTTTCACACGCGAATAGCCTGGGCGCGTGAATTTGAGGGGTGCGCGGGAAGTTCCTCACGCGATCGGGCCTGGGGGAGCGGGCTACGTGTATTACAGGGGTTCGCGTGAAGTTCCTCACGCGATCGGGCCTGGGGGAGCGGGCTACGTGTATTACAGGGGTTCGCGTGAAGTTCCTCACGCGATCGGGCCTGGGGGAGCGGGCTTCGTGTATTACAGGGGTTCGCGGGAAGTTCCACACGCGAATAGCCTGGGCGCGTGTATTTCAGGGGTTCGCGGGAAGTTCCACACGCGAATAGCCTGGGCGCGTGTATTTCAGGGGTGCGCGGGAAGTTCCACACGCGAATAGCCTGGGCGCGTGTATTTCAGGGGTTCGCGGGAAGTTCCACACGCGAATAGCCTGGGCGCGTGTATTTCAGGGGTTCGCGGGAAGTTCCACACGCGAATAGCCTGGGCGCGTGTATTTCAGGGGTGCGCGGGAAGTTCCACACGCGAATAGCCTGGCCGCGTGTATTTCAGGGGTGCGCGGGAAGTTCCACACGCGAATAGCCTGGGCGCGTGTATTTCAGGGGTGCGCGGGAAGTTCCACACGCGAATAGCCTGGCCGCGTGTATTTCAGGGGTGCGCGGGAAGTTCCACACGCGAATAGCCTGGGCGCGTGTATTTCAGGGGTGCGCGGGAAGTTCCACATGTGATTTGACAGTGTGGCTCCTCCCAGGTGTACCCTGTACAGCCTCCACGGCCCCTGCAGGCAGCCCACACCACAGGGGACTACCCTGCATCCCTGGTCATGTCCCGCAGGCAGCCCACCCAACATGGGCATGCCCCCCAGCAAAGGCACATGTCTCCTTGAACTAATGAACACCAACACATGTCCCCTTGCACCCCCACCCCCCAGCACTGTGGGGCACCTGCCAGCAGGCCCCCACCCATGTCCAACTCATGTCTCCCACCACCCCCAAACCCCAGCCACCAGGGTCACCCTCCACCAGGGCCCCACTCATGTCTCCCACCACCCCCACCCCCCAGCACTGTGGGGCACCTGCCAGCAGGCCCCCACCCATGTCCAACTCATGTCACCCACCACCCCCAAACCCCAGCCACCAGGGTCACCCTCCACCAGGGCCCCACTCATGTCTCCCACCACCCCCACCCCCCAGCACTGTGGGGCACCTGCCAGCAGGCCCCCACCCATGTCCAACTCATGTCACCCACCACCCCCAAACCCCAGCCACCAGGGTCACCCTCCACCAGGGCCCCACTCATGTCTCCCACCACCCTCACCCCCCAGCACTGTGGGGCACCTGCCAGCAGGCCCCCACCCATGTCCAACTCATGTCTCCCACCACCCCCAAACCCCAGCCACCAGGGTCACCCTCCACCAGGGCCCCACTCATGTCTCCCACCACCCCCACCCCCCAGCACTGTGGGGCACCTGCCAGCAGGCCCCCACCCATGTCCAACTCATGTCTCCCACCACCCCCAAACCCCAGCCACCAGGGTCACCCTCCACCAGGGCCCCACTCATGTCTCCCACCACCCCCACCCCCCAGCACTGTGGGGCACCTGCCAGCAGGCCCCCACCCATGTCCAACTCATGTCTCCCACCACCCCCAAACCCCAGCCACCAGGGTCACCCTCCACCAGGGCCCCACTCATGTCTCCCACCACCCCCACCCCCCAGCACTGTGGGGCACCTGCCAGCAGGCCCCCACCCATTTCCAACTCATGTCTCTCACCACCCCCACCCCCCAGCACTGTGGGGCACCTGCCAGCAGGCCCCCACCCATGTCCAATCCATGCCCCCCTGCACCTGGGTCCCAACATTCCCCAATCATGTCCGTAATGCCCATCCTCCCCTGCCAAAAGGCCCAACCAACTATCACACCCACCCACATATCAAAGGCAATTACATGTTACACCCCCAATGTAAATAATGCAATTTAACACATGTCTGTCACACACAATGGCTGCAAGTGAATGACAAAACACCCAACATGACATGCCTGAAAGCAATGAGATGATACGACACATTGAAGATTAAAAAAATAATATGTATTGAACAGCAAATAAGCAAAAACACAAAGCAAATCAAACAAAACAAGATGAATGTCCTTTAAAAAATTATGAAAAAATAAAATAAGCCAATCAAGAAGATAATCCTGGGTCCATGAGCCCTACCAAATTAAACCTAACTGACTACTAACTAAAAAGGGAACTATATACAAAAAAGTGGTGCATTGTCCAATCGCAACCCAAAAAAAAATCAAAAAAACAAAGGAAACCTAACACTAACTATACAACTATATACAAAGGCAGCGGGCTATTCGGACGGCTCACTGGTTGTTGTCATGGGCCAGGGCATCCTCGAACTCCTGCTCAATGGCTTGGAGGCGGGCATGTTCCCTGGCCCCGAGGTCCCGCAGGGATAACGCAGTGTCAAGCTCAAACTCCCTGCGAAGACCCTCGAGGCACTCAGCCCGCCTCAGCGCCCTCCGCATGGAGTCCTCCGCCCTGACCATCGTGAGCCGTTCCTCCTCTGCCCGCTGCCGCTCCGCACCTATCCGCTGGCACAACCTCTCCCACACGGAAGCCACTCCCATTCCAGGGTTCTCCTGCCCTCCGGCCGATGCCTGCACCCCTGATGTTGATGGCCCCGAGCCATGATGCCTCCCACGTTGAGCCTGCTGCTGCCTCCGACGCAACTGCCTGTGCCAGCACGACGGCATCCAGGCTGATGGAAACCACCGACGCCGTCGTGCACGTGCCCTGCCCGATGATGCCGTCACATCCTCCATCTGCTGGGGTCCAGTTGCTCTGGTGTCCACCCCTGCTGGATCTCTGACTCCCGACTGTGGCAGGGATGGGATCCCCACCGAGCTGGCTGCATTGGTCGGGGCAGGTCCACAGGGGGCCCTGGTGGCATCTGGGCTGGAAGACGGCAAGGAGAACGACTGGTGGATAGCCTGCACAGAGGAGGAGAGGGCCGCCACATTGGCCAACACATGCAGGAAACCCCCGAACATGGCCGATCCCAATTGGGCCACGTCGGCACGGTGCACTTCGTGATGACGTGCGTGCTCCTCCCGGGAAGCACGCATGGCATCACGAATCGCAGCCGTGCGCAACGCGACCCCAATCAGGAACTTCTCCGCACGGCCAGGGGTTCCCACGTCCGCAGGTGGAGGGGAGTCAGGTGACATGGACATCCCCTCTACCTGCGGACAGGCCTGGGACGGGGCATCCCTGCTGGTGCATGGTGGTGCACTCACAGGGTCAGGGACAGCGACATGCACAGGCCCCTCCACGGTGACCTGTGCTGCCTCCTGCCCCTGGCCCTGGACTGCACCACTTGTACCAGCAGGGATGCCCCCACCAGGCCCCATGTGTGCCCCAGTGGCGGCCTCCTCCTCCTCTGTGCAAACCACCAACCTGGATGGCTCCTCACCGTCTCCCACCGTAGCAGGCCCCTGTGGGGGCTCACCCACCCCTTCCGCTGCAGCCGTGGGGGCATCCCCGCCGCCTTGCTCCACAGCGCCGTCTCCGCCCTCTTCTTCACTAGCCGCTGCGTAGAGGGAGACAAAGAACACAAGCATCAGGGCACTGTACAATGGTCCCCTAGACAGGAAGCAATAGCAGATGAGCACCACTCTCAAAGTACACTTCCATCATGTCCCTCCACAACACATGGGCCAGTCCAGGCAAAACACACACAGTAACAGGCATGGTGCATGCCATGGACATTTCCATGCATGTCCAATGGACTCTTGAAACATTCAATGATATGTAACTCACATGCATCATGGCTCATGCCCATCACATGCACACACATCACCTCAGTCACATCCATCTGGCCCCAAACACACCAAACACAGCGGATACAAGGGTAATTTTGCTGCTTTACTGAATCTCTGCATTGTCACACACATGTGTCATGCATCCATGGCATGCACAAGTCACAGACACGCAGGTCAGCCACACAGACATGGCTACCATATATGTACCTGGCATCAGCACCCATCCCTCACCCCCACCCATGTTCAGGTACAGACACTGGCATGCTCTCATGTTCATAATCTGATTAGGGCTCCCCATGCGGTATTTCAACACATGCAACAACCATGTGCATCACACATCACTGGTCGCACATGCATTACCATGATGTCCCTGCACACATACATGCATACATGGGCTATGGCACACATACAGGCAAGTATCATAGAACCAGCACACCGCAACATGCCCTGTCTCACACAGTAATGCATGGACACTTACCGCTCAACTCCAGACGGGCCTCCCTCTCAAGGATCTGGGCGTGGAGCGCTGGGCGTACGCGTTCCAGGACCCTCATCTGGATGGTACTCATGCGGCCCCGGCCCCCCTCCACGAGGCGCCGGGCCTTCACAAGGGTCCTGGACCTCAAGTCCTCCCAGCGCTTCTTGATCTTCAGGACGTCGCGGGTTGCCACCCCCTCCGCGTTGATGGCAACCACACAGTCGGCCCAGATCCTCTGCCGTCCTTCCTTGCTGGCGCGGGACGATCCAAAGAGGGCATCATACTGCCCCAGGACATGCTCCACCAGGACACCAACTTCGGTGACAGTGAAGCTGGTGCCCCTCTGCCCCTCTGGCCTGGGGTTGCCACTGGTGCCAGATGTGGAAGTGCCCGACATGGCAACCCCAGAGGCAGGTGTGGGTGGGCAACTGGGTCCTGGGGCTGGGCTGTGGAGCGATGTAATACCAGTCGGGAGTCTTCAGTTCCAGCAGGGGTGGACACAGCAACTGGACCCCTGCAGATGGCTGATGTGCAGGCACCAAATGGCAGGGCACGGTGGCAGCAGGCAGGCAGGCAGGCAGGCAGCAGCAGATGGCACGTGGGAGGCTGCTCGGGGCACTGGGGGGCAGTAACTCGGCCTTCTGGGCAGGAGCGTGGGCTTCCGTGTGTTTTCGCGTGGCCAGCTTGATACGGAGTGATTTGGCACGTGAAAATCCTGCACGTCAGCGTGAAATCCGAGGAAAGGCCCTTAGCGCGTAAGCGCGTCAGCACGCATACGCGATTCTATTGGACCAGAGTCCCTCAGCGCGTAAGCGCGTCTGTGACGTGACCCGCACGGGTGTTCCCCACTCAGGACGTGATGACGGGGCACACGTGGAGATACTGCACGTCAGAGTGTCATCGCGTGTAATTGGACAAAAGTGCGCGTACACGCGATTGGCCTATGTACGTGTATTTAATGGGTGCGCGGCCACTTACACACGCAAGTACGTCAGCGAACCTGTATCCCGTGGTGCGTGTGAATTTCCACACGCTATTGGACTGGGAACAGGATTCCAGGGCTGCGCGGGTCACACGCTGTATCCCGTGGTGCGTGTGAATTTCCACACGCTATTGGACTGGCAACAGGATTCCAGGGCTGCGCGGGTCACACGCTCGCCTAGAACACGCGCTAAGCATAAATTGCGGACTTTAACAATAACAAGCTCAGACGCCAGGATGAACATACCGTTCCTAGCAGCAGTGGCAGTGGGCTACCAAAGGAGGAGGAGGAGGATAGTCAGGGCCAGAATATTCACACCCAGAACCAGCCTTTTCGGGATGCCTGATGACCAGGTGTATGGGAGGTACAGGTTTCCACCACACATCATACTGGACCTGGTGACTGAGTGGGAGGATGACCTCACATCACCCACCCTGTGCTCCCAAGCACTCAGCCCCCTGGAGAAGGTCCTCAATGTACTGCACTTCTTAGCCACTGGATCATTTCAGCGGACAAGTGCCATAGTGGGTGGGGTGTCACAGGCCACCCAGTCACGCTGCCTACACCAGGTCTTGAACATCATGACTGCACGCCCATCAGTCCGCAGGCACATATACCTGCCCAGAACACCTGCAGAAAGGCATGCTGCCGCCCTGGATTTTTACGCAGTGGCACGATTCCCCAAAGTGCTAGGTGCCATCGACTGCACCCATGTGGCTCTACGTCCCCCCAGGGCATCTGAGCACATCTATAGGAACCGCAAGCACTGGCATTCCATCAACGTGCAGGTAGCATGTAATGCCAAGGGAATCATCACCTCAGTATATGCCAACTATCCCGGCTCCACCCACGACAGCTTCATTTACCGAATGTCCACCCTAAGCCGGGACCTAGAAGCGGGGCGGCATGGCGATACATGGCTGCTTGGTGAGTATGTATGCCACTGCACATGCATGCATGTTGGATACTGAGCAAGGTCACAACCTCACCAATGAAACCAATCCCCACCTCCACAGGGGACAGTGCCTACCCTCTCAGCCCCCACATGATGACGCCAATTCGGAACCCCACCACGCCACCCCAGGTAAGATTTAACACAGCCCACATTACAACCAGGGGCATAGTGGAGCGCACATTCGGAGTGCTGAAGTCACGCTTTCGCTCCCTTGACCGTTCTGGCGGGCAGCTGTTATACGCTCCCCCAGTAGTGTGCAGGATCATAGTGGCAGCATGTGTCCTGCACAACGTTGCAACACGCCGGGGCCTGGCCGTGGACATGGTGGTGGCCCCACATCCCCAACCACATGCACAGCCGCTGCGCATGGGAGGGGAAAGGGCACGGGGGGAGGCAGCCCGTACACAGCTAGTGGCTAATTACTTCACATAGAAATCACACCCCTGTGGAGTGCACACTGCCCTGGCACATTCCATCTGACAATCAATGATGACTCAACCTGACACTGATCCTGAATGTGTGGAGAATGAACCGGGAATTCCATGTCAGCCTGAGATTGTTCACCTGGAAGTGTCACAATGTGTGCATCCCTACCCACACAGACACCACCAATGCAGTTTTGTGAAGTTACACATTGAAGCAGCTAAAATGAATACCCACTTGCAAAATGCAACAAGAGGACAGTGCCATGTCAGCCAACCCAACCCCAGCACTGCCACACGACACACCGTGCCATGTCATGCTAATTGCAGGTAAACAAAGTAATCCCCACAACATGACATCACTCTCACTATGTACAGTGGCACTATTAGAAACCTGCAACACCTGAAATGCTCACAGCAATGCCGGACCAACAACATACTTGAGCACGTAGTACCATTAACATGACATCAAAAATGTAACATATTAGTAGTCTCACCACCTGGAAATGCCTGCACTCCCACCACTACCAACTGTGCAGTGTTGGCGCCATGTAGAGTTGTAGGTGCACTGCTGCCAACATGGTCCCCATCGCCAGACTAGAGGTCCTTGTGTGGACTTGAGGAAGGGACCTGCAAATTGGGAGGTAGACACAGAAGAAGAGTTACACATCAATGCAACATGCAGTGTACAACACAACAGCAATATGCACTAGGAATGTATACACAGTATTGACTACAGACTGGCCACACAGTTCATGGGAGTCCAACGTCACTGTGTAATTCACTGTCACTTGGGCACACCCTTTGCAAGCCCATGGAAACGGGAAGCAGGAGGGGTGTGTGTGACTCAAACCCAAGCATCTGAACCAAATACATTACAAGCCTGCATGTGCCCAGCCACAATGCAGCGTATGCCCACAGGAACCACGGAAGCCAACAGATCGGAGCCAACAGATCGGAGCCAACAGATCGGAGCCAACAGATCGGAGCCAACAGATCGGAGCCAACAGATCGGAGCCAACTGATCGGAGCCAACAGATCGGAGCCAACAGATCGGAGCCAACAGATCGGAGCCAACAGATCGGAGCCAACTGATCGGAGCCAACAGATCGGAGCCAACTGATCGGAGCCAACAGATCGGAGCCAACAGATCGGAGCCAACTGATCGGAGCCAACAGATCGGAGCCAACAGATCGGAGCCAACAGATCGGAGCCAACAGATCGGAGCCAACTGATCGGAGCCAACAGATCGGAGCCAACAGATCCTCCCAAAAAAATTGGGAATAAAAGAAATCAAAATAAAAATAAAAATAAGAAAAAATCAAAAATGGCCATTGATGGGCCCGGGGGGGTTGGGGAGGCCACCCAGGAGGTCCGAGGACAGGATGCACACCAGAACCCACCTGCGTGGATCCTGGGAAAATAAAACACCTCCATGGGCTCATGGCCCACACGGCTACCCTATTGTGGGAGTGTCACTGCTGTCGCTATTATCACCCTGTGCAGCTGCATCCGGAGGTGGTTGCACTATGGGAGGCAGCCCACGCAAGGCCCTAGTCTGCTCCTCCATGGCTGCAAGCATGCGGGTGTGGTAGGTCTGGTTCTGGAGGATGAGTGTGCGGAGGTCCCCATGCAACAACTCACGGGATGCCCGGACCTCCGCCCTCGTTGCCTGCATCTCAGCTGAGAGCGTACGGGTGAGACGCTCCAGCTGCTGTTCTGTCCTTTGGTGTGTTGAAGCCTCAAGCTCAACAAGAGTCGTCCTGAGGTGTAGGAGCTCCTGCCTCAGGGCTTCCCTGTGGCCCTGGGACTCAATGGAGATGGCCTCCTGCAGAGTCGCCAGTGCCGCCCGCCTGTCCCTGTTGGACCCCAACATGTCCTCCCTGTGTGACTGGCAGATGGAGTCAGTTGCCTGCTCTAGTCGCTCCATCAGCCTTTCTGGGGGGACAATGGAAGTGGCCACCCTATCCATGGCCTGAGCCATCATCTCGGATGATGCAGCCTGTTGGGTAGCCATACCGTAAATGGATTGCTCCCATGCGGTATTGCCAGGTGGCGTACGGCCACCACGTCGGCGGGCACCACACCTGTCTGGGGCAAGGCGAACTGCGCCTTGCTGTGCCGGCACTGCCTGAGGCTGCAGGACTGCATTCCCCCTCTGATCTGCTGGCCCAGGAACAGGATCAGATGTCGCGGAGTGTGACCCTGCATCCGTAACCACCAAAGGCGTAGCTGCCAACACTGACATCCCCATGGAGGGTACTGACCCTGGTGCAGGTGGGTGAGACAGAACAGAATCCCTCCCTGGAACACTCACCAGCGACGGCACGTAGGTCTCATCCGAATCAACACCTGAGTACAGCTCGGGGGAGGTGCAGCCAGAGACACCCCTTGAGAGCACGACCTGCAGCACTTGTGGGTTCTCCCCCACCACCACACCACGTCCCTCACTGGTGGTTGGTCGGCCCTGGGACACCTCCTGGGTCTGCACCATCTCCACAACCCCAGCAGTATCAGGTGCGTCTTCCCCTGCAAAGACATGAAAACAAAGTAATGGAAACAGGCATTAGCACCATGGCACACATTGAGGGCTGAGAAGCAAGAGAACCAGTACTTGATTGACATGTCCCACATGACTAAAACCCTCCCATGCATGCACCCTCACTGCGTATGAAGTGCAGGCAAACGGCACACACTGATGACACCAAGATGGAAGATGAACAAATTTTCTGCATGCTGCCTGGCAGTGGCATCACACATTGGCCTGTGATTGGCAGGTGAAACACACATGCCATCACACAGATGGCATGTACCATTGCTATTGAGTGAAGATGGAGAGGAGGGCAGCACCTATTCATTCAGTCCAGTTCCCGCATGTAATAGCTTTTCTGATTCTAACAGGTCAGATTTTTCACCTGGAGCTGCCAGTCTGTAATGGTCAAATTGCACAGGGACATGTGTGTACAAATGATATCCAGGTAACAAAGTCACTCCCCTTTACCATACCCATGTCAGACATGTGACTAGTGGACAGCGACATGCCTAGTGAAAGTGGTGGAATGCAAACAAACTGACTGAATGAACAGTGAAAAATAAGCAAATCTGTTGTGTCAAGGTGACACTTCAAGGGCAACTGGCGTGCAGTTGTGCTAGATGTCTACTGTTGGCAGAAGGGATACTGCTATGGCCAAATGCAGCTGCGCAGGTAGTATTGCATGAAGCACATGGCTGACCCATACGACTGAGGCGCACACACTCTCTCCTGGCACCCAAACAGAAGCCCTCACACACACACCATGCACATGTATGACACACACATGCATGTGCACTCACCGGACAATGCCTCGTAATCAGCCAGATCTCCCACGCCTTGGATCTGTTCCTCCGTGACGTAGGTCCCAGCGACTGACTCATGTGGAGTGAGTTCCATGTCTACTACTGGAGACCCACCTCCAGTCACTAGAGTTGCGGCATGACTTGAGGCCAGCTTACTCTTTGCCCTGCGCTTTAGGTCATTCCAGCGCTTATAGCAATCATTGGCTGTGCGCCTCACGATTCCAAGGGCACTTACGATGTCCGCAACGGTCTGCCAGTGTGCCTGGCGTTGTGCAGGTGTGGTCTTGGATCCTGCAACAATGACCATCTCGTTGTCATGTCCGGACACATACTCGACAAGTGCATTCAGTTCGTCATCCGTGAAGCTGGGCTTCCTGGACGGGCCGGACTGTGTAGCCGTGTCTGGGGCATCAGCCTGTGCCGGACGAGCACTCTTCCTCTTCCGCTTGGAAGGTGGTGGTGATCCTGAGTGTCCTGCGCCGCTCTGGACACTAGGGGCAGGAGCCCTGGTGGACTCTGTATCAGGAGTGTGGGATTGCACACTCAGCATGGGAGTTGGTGCAGGCATTGGCTCGAGTGTGATGGTGTCAGGGGGAATCTCAGCAGCATGGACTAGGACCGACACTGTCCTGGCTGGGTGTGTGAGGGCTGGGGTGGATGGAGCCGCAGCTGCCCCTGCAGCCACTCCGCCCTGCCTCCTTGGTGCAGTAGATGACCTTGCTGCCCCAGATCCACGTGGCATGATGGCATCAACGTGCACCAGCGCACGTGTCGTAGCCCTGCTGACCTGGAAGTCAGCCATGGAGTCAGCCAGGTCTGGTGCCACAATGGGCTGGTCCAACAAGGGCTGAGCATGGATGGTGTCAGCCACTTCAGCCTCAACGGGAGGGGGGGAGGGGGGAGGGGGGGGATGATGGGTGCCCTTGACTGGTCCTCCACACATGGGGGGACAGGCTCACCCTGCAAGTTACGACCACGTCCCCTACCGGATCCACCACGGCCACCACTTGTGGCTCTTCCACCTTTGCCACCCTTACGGAATCCTCGCCTCCCAGCCATGGCACTGATATTAATGTGCGTATGGGAGTGGCTGTAGACAATTGTCCTGGGCAATTGGGGGTCAAAGGGGTTGGGTACCAGATGGTAATTGTACCCTAGTGCTCTAGCACGGCTGATTGTAACCCCTGGGGAAAGATGACGGGTCACGCAATGCACAGGAGGCCCAAAAAAGGGAGATGACGTGCACGCAACCCCTCCTAGACCACGTGTGCAGAAAGAAAAACCTGCACTACGCTGTGGCACCCAGTAACACAAGAATGAACGTATGCGTGTCACACGCAGCCTAGAATGACCTCTGAAGGGGTAGGCAACACACGGGGCAAGCACAGAAGTTGGATACGTGCGTGACTCACCGTCTGCCAGGTAAAAGAGCGTGAAGAATGAGCGCGTTTGGCTGGCTAAACCCCCGCCAAAAGAAGATGTGTACGCTGTCTGAGAAGACAGGACAACAGTAGAAGGGGACACTGTTTGAGGGAACAGGCCCAGGTAAACCAGTAAAAGAGAAAAAGAGAAAAAGCTGTCAGAGGTAACAGGGAATACGAACTGGAAACGCCGTGAAGTAAATCGCGTGTGAAACGACAAGAAGTACAGATTTCACCCACTCGCTCTCCACGAAAAGCACGTACAAGGAAATGGTGTTCTACATGTACCTTATATACAGGCCCACACGTACAGCGTCACTTACGCGGCGTGTACGTTCACCAATCACACGCTTTGTCACTCCTGCGTGTAGATCCATTTTCACCAATCACACGCTTTGTCACTTCTACGTGTACATCCATTTTCACCAATCACACGCTTTGACACTGGGACGTGTCACGCAACAATTTCCTGCACGTGCAGGTGACTATAGGCGCGCATATGCTGTTGACGGGTTTACGCGCTAAGGGACTTTGCTGACGTGTGGGATTTCACTACCTATCAGGCTGTCCACGCGTTCACACACGAGAGACCACGCTCCTGGCCAGGAGGCGAAATTACTGCCCCCCAGAGCCCTGAGCACGCTCCCACCTGCCATCTGCTGCTGCCTGACTGCCTGCTGGCCACGTGCCCCACAGTGCTGGTGGGTGGGGGTGTTGGGAGACATGGGTGGGGGCCTGGTGGAGGGTGCCCCTGCACTGGTGGGGGTGGTGGGAGACATGGGTGGGGGCTTGGTGGAGAGTGCCCCTGGTGGCGGGGGGTGGTGGGAGACATGGGTGGGGGCCTGGTGGAGGCTGCCCCTGGTGGCGGGAGGGTGGGGGTGGTGGGAGACATGAGTGGGGGCCTGGTGGAGGCTGCCCCTGCACTGCCGGGGGGGTGGGGGTGCAGGGGGACATGAGCAGGTGTGCAGGGTAGTCCCCTGTTTTGTAGACTGCCTGCAGGGGCCGTGGAGGGTGTACAGGGAACACCTGTGAGGACCCACCCAGCCTAATCGCGTGTGATGATTCCCACGCACCCCTGTAATACACGTACCCTGGCTAATCGCGTGTATAACTTCCCGCGTACCCCTGTAATACACGTACCCTGGCCAATCGCGTGTTAAACTTCCCGCGTACCCCTGTAATACACGTACCCTGGCCAATCGCGTGTTAAACTTCCCGCGTACCCCTGTAATACACTTACCCTGGCTAATCGCGTGTTAAACTTCCCGCGTACCCCTGTAATACACGTACCCTGGCTAATCGCGTGTTAAACTTCCCGCGTACCCCTGTAATACACGTACCCTGGCCAATCGCGTGTTGAACTTCCCGCGTACCCCTGTAATACACGTACCCTGGCCAATCGCGTGTTAAACTTCCCGCGTACCCCTGTAATACACGTACCCTGGCTAATTGCATGTTGAACTTCCCGCGTACCCCTGTAATACACTTACCCTGGCTAATCGCGTGTTAAACTTCCCGCGTACCCCTGTAATACACGTACCCTGGCTAATCGCGTGTTAAACTTCCCGCGTACCCCTGTAATACACGTACCCTGGCCAATCGCGTGTTGAACTTCCCGCGTACCCCTGTAATACACGTACCCTGGCCAATCGCGTTTTAAACTTCCCGCGTACCCCTGTAATACACGTACCCTGGCTAATCGCCTGTTAAACTTCCCGCGTACCCCTGTAATACACGTACCCTGGCCAATCGCGTGTTAAACTTCCCGCGTACCCATGTAATACACGTACCCTGGCTAATCGCGTGTATGACTTCACGCGTACCCCTGTAATACACTTACCCTGGCTAATCGCGTGTTGAACTTCCCGCGTACCCCTGTAATACACGTACCCTGGCCAATCGCGTGTTAAACTTCCCGCGTACCCCTGTAATACACGTACCCTGGCCAATCGCGTGTTAAACTTCCCGCGTACCCCTGTAATACACGTACCCTGGCTAATCGCGTGTATGACTTCACGTGTACCCCTGATATGCACGTTACCCGCTTTGCGTTCCTTGTTTGGCTGCCCTGTAAACTGGTCCAGAGTTAGCGCAGCCCTTTGCGATGATTTAGCGATTTTGCTGGCTTTTCCTTGCGAGAGGGCGTTCTTGGGGGCGTTACTGGCGCTGCTGCAGGGTCGCTGCGATACTCTGCGCCACGGCTGGTTTGGGAGCATGTAATCCATGAATACGCTGTGCGCGGAAATCGGTTTTATCGCACGTGCCTGGCGCAGTCAATCGCACGCGGACACTCTGCGCCAGCCGATTGCGACACTTTTCTGCGAAATTCTATGAATTACCCTGTTAGTATGGCGATTTTTGTTTCATCGTTTTCTTTTTGGTCTTGATGGGTCTTTGTTGTTATTATGGTCATCTGAATCCAAGGGTTTATGTTTTCGGTGGTCAGTACCCTCCAATAGGGATTTATTTTGATTAGGGTAAGGAGACCTGATGCTGGCCTTCCCTGTTTTTTTTTGATGGCAGGATTTAGGAATGCAAGGAAACCGTCGCATGCTGGTGTGTCAGTGATCCAGGTCTCTTGTAGGCATATAATTTGAAAGTTCTCAAGGTCAGTTGATGGCTGGGTGTATAAGTGCAGATTCCCTCTTGAGTTCCATGAACAGAGTGACCATGTGAAATTTGTGTTGTTTAATTGTTATGAATATGAGTAAACTGAGCTTCTTGAAGAGATGGTTTCTGTGGTTGAAAGCTCTAGATCGTATATCCTTTTAAAGGGTCGCTCCTGATTTTTCCATTGTTCTGCTCTTTTATCTCTGATCGTTTTTTCGTTATTGACGTATTGATTATTTGTGCGAGCGGGCCTATGGTTTCTCGACGAGTGTTTCTTTGTTGTTGTGGTGGCCCAGCACTTGAATCCAAGGTTGAGGAATTGAGCGCCTTTTGATGCAATCAGTTCTTGGTCATCCTGATTCGAGATTTCAGCGACAATTTTGTCTAGGTACTTGTGATCTTTAAAGCTGATTAGGTCAATCTCAGTTGTTGTTATATGTTGTAGTTGAGGTATTGCTCCTAATAGGCGGAGAGTGTTTGTTCTGTTCAGTATAAGAGGTTCTTTTCTGTTTATTCGGTTTTCAATATGGATTTCATAGATTTGACTTTGTTGTAGTGGGTTTATAAACGTAGGCAAATTGCAGTCGGATGTGGTTGCTATGTGTGAGGTGAAAGAATTATCCATGATTTGATCATAGTATTCCACTGATGAGGAGCCATCGCTATCAGACGATGTGATTGAATTTTCCTGTAGTGAACTTTCTGAGATATCTTCGTATGGTAGTCTTGTCTGCTGGTCTCGGTTACTATTATATTCATCGATTATTATGTAGCTTGAGGATGTTGCATGTTGTATATCTGGTGGCGTGTCGTTTGGTACATGATCTTCGTGAGTTGTGTAATTTAGTAGGTCATCCTCTTGCGAAGCGGAGTCTGATGTAAATTGAGGACGTAAGGGTGGTGTTCCGTTCTGTAACTGTATAGCAGTAACATTGATCGTACCTGCTGATTTCTTCTCAGCAGTTCTTGACTGGGTTTTTTCCAGCAGGTCCACTGTTCTTGGTTGTGGGAGTTGTTCAGTGGGTCGGATTGCTCTGAGAAACGCTCTAGAGCCTGTTTGTCGTTTTTTGATAGCTTTTGGCTGTGTTGGTTTTACAGCATTGATTTCTTTTTCTTTCGAGAAGATCTTGTATTGTTCGGTTTTATTCTCTTTTTGATGACCGGCGCCTTGTGTCTCTGGGAGTGGAGTTGCAACAGACACGGTACTCTGCTGTTTAATGTTTACACCAGGTTTTTGTAGTTGTGCCGTACTTTGTCTGAGGTTTTCATTTGATTGTTGAACTAGTATTTGGTTGTTTCTTATGTCCACCAGTTGGTTATGTTGTTGTTCTCGCTGTGCTTTAAGAAGGGTTAGTAGTTCAGAGTTTAAGTTTGTTTTTTCTTGTCGATCGCTTCTAGCCATTTCTGCTAGTCGTTGTTGCCAGCGATTTGATTGCTCTGCTTCTGAGTTCAATCGTACTTCTATTGTATTAAGGAAATTCTCGATGTAGATCTGCTTTGAATGAATCATGGCTAACAGAGTTGCTTGGTCCTTTATGTTATCCTTCATTGATTCTTGGATCTTAATGAAAGGTATCATTGTTTGCGAGAGCACTGCAATCAACGTATTTTGCAGGTCGAGCATCGTGGTTGGAATCCTGGGGATGATGTTTTCATCCTGTTCGTTATGCTCAGGTGGTGGGATTGGAGGTTTGGTTTCTGAAACATATGCTGCCTGTTTTGGCTGCTCATTGTTGTTGAAAATGTCAGGCGTGTAAAATGATTCATCTGTGTCATAGTTAAATTGGTTGGGAAATTTCTGGTTTCCTGGTTGGAGCTTCTCGTGTTCTTTTTTGATTATTCTGTTTCCAAGTTCTTGTAATAGACAGGGCGTTGAGGTCAGCTGCGAGTTGTGGGTTCCTAGTGTTGTGCCGAATATTTCTTTTCGTTTGTCGAGATTTTGCATGATGGATTCGATTTCTGTTATATCCATTGATAATCTTTTTGCCTTGGTTATAGTTTGTTTGTTGGTGTTTTCAGACACTTGTGGATGTTTGGTTGAATTGTGAGTTTGCAGCCATGCAAGCTTAGCTAGTCTTGCTTTCTCCTTTTTCGCTTGTTGAGTTGTATTTGTTTGTGAGTTGCGTGATGTTGTACAAATCCGTTGTTCATCTGGTTGCAGGTTAAAAGGTTCGCGAGGTCCACTTCCGTTGGGAGGTTCATGTGGTCCAATTCCAATGGTGGTTAGATCTGAATGGACTGTGGTAATAGCCTGTGCGTCGTCTGTTATTGGATTGGGCTCTCTTGTGTGTTCGTTTCCTTGGAGCGTATATTGAGAGGCTTTGTATGCTTGTTGTCCTTTTGTTGTGGAACTTGGAGCCTCTTGGCTTTTCTTTTCATCTTCGGGAGCTTGCGTATATTCTATGGTGGGCTGATGATTAGCCCCAGCGTTCATGGTAAGTCTGTGTGGTTCTTTGTTGTGCGTCTGTCGTTGGGGAGCCATAGACAGTTCGTGGTGTCGGTCGCCAATTGACGCTTGAAGTGATTTATTTAGTTCCTCAGATTGGCCTCGTCTTAAGCTCATGTTCAAAGGATCATGTGTTTCGTTTGGCTGCTCAACGCATTTTTTTTTTTTTATTTCTTTTTCATCGAAGAGTTCTTCATCAGTTTGGATTGTGTTTTCTATGGTCGGAATGATGTTCGTTCCTAGCGCTTTTTTGCCATTTTCTGCACTGTCAGGCGTGTTTTTTTCAGGCGCTATGGTTTCATTTACTGAAGTTTCAGGTATATTTGGCGATCCTGGGTAGTGTGGTGTATTATAGATGGGCTTTGACAGGGCTGGATCGTCAGAGATTTTAGGTTCAGTTAAGTAGGTTTCCTTTGGGGGTTTGGTTGGGACGGTTTCTGCTTGGGTCGCGCTTGACACTTCATCATAATTGTTGTCAGAGTCGTGAGTAGAATATTCTGGTGTCAGCGTGCTATGATGAAGATGTGCTTTTGGGTTGGTTTGTGCTTGAGGGGTTGGGTGAGCGTTTGTTTGGGTTGTTGTTGCAGTTTCTACTTCGAACAGGTCATCTTCAGTAGGGTGGTGTTCAGTATCGTGAGTGGCGTTCTGTATCTGGTGGTTCCGTATGAGTTTTGCTGGCTGAACTCTCGAAAGTGATTGTTCTAGCGTCAGCTGTGATACGTCAAGGACAGACAAGGCTGCTGTGCTTAGTTTGGTTCTTAGTCTTGTTTTTGGCCGCACAGCTGGTTGTTGTTTAGGTCTAGTTGACGCCATTTCTTCTTTAAGTAAGTCACCCGCGAGAGGAATGAAATTTTGTGTTGGGCGTAGCAGGGTTGCTAGCAGGACGTAAGAGGTATACTGCCTGGTTCTGGATGAATGATACAGTTGTCTTCGCGGATTGCCTGTGAAATGTTAATTTAAGGTTGAAGGGACAATGCAGGATCCAAGGAACACTCCTTTCGGTCTCCTGTGAGTGAAAGGTTTGAGTGGGGTCATATAGGTCAGGCTTGCATAGTTGGAGTGCAAGGAGTTTGCCTTTCTGGTCGCCCGAATTATGAGTTCTTCCAGAGAGGTGTTGTCTCCGTTGATGATGCTACTGGGTAGAGGGTCCAGGGGACTAGTCTTTTCGGTCTCCTTTTGACTACCGCGGAATAGTAGTCTATCAGTCTTTCAGCGGTACTTGCTGTTTCCAGGGGAAGGTGAACTCCGTTGATGTTGGAGCCAGCCACAGGATTCAGGGGTCAAAGCTCTTCCGGTCTCTTGTGGATGGGGTGGTTGATGTAGAGCTAGTATCCACTGGATCCAAGGGACAAGCCCTTTCGGTCTCCAGTGGGGGTGATTGAGGCTGGCGATTGGAATCGTATTGGGAGTATTCTTGCAAGCTCTTGGTAGTTGTGGATTACTTCCGGCTAGTGTTGTTCGCCACAAGATCCAAGGGTCGGGCCCTTTCGGTCTCTTGTGGAGCGATTGACTGTGAGTCTTTCAGCGGTACTTGCTATTTCCAGGAAAAGGTGAACTCCGTTGATGTTGGAGCCAGCCACAGGATTCAGGAGTCAAAGCTCTTCCGGTCTCTTGTGGATGAGGTGGTTGATGTAGAGCTAGTATCCACTGGATCCAAGGGACAAGCCCTTTCGGTCTCCAGTGGGGGTAGTTGAAGCTGACGATTGGAATCGTATTGGGAGTATTCTTGCAAGCTCTTGGTAGTTGTGGTTACTTCCGGCTAGTGTTGTTCGCCACAAGATCCAAGGGTCGAGCCCTTTCGGTCTCTTGTGACGCGGAAGACGGACTGAGTGGCGACAGCAAAGGATTCCAAGAAGAATGGCGAAACCGCCAAGGGAAAGTTTAGGGATCTGGCGAAAGTGAGAGCAAGGGGGGGTTTCTTGTGCGAACGGACAGATAGGTAGGGTGAAGGTGTGGTTTGGTAGAGGTTACCTCGGCTTAGAAAGCAGTCCAGAGGATCTTTCAGAGGTGGTAGGCAGGCGTCGCGAGAGCGCCGTGGAGCCCGCAGAGCCCAAAGACCAAAAGACTCTGCAGCAGACTCCGCGGCCGCTCCGCGGCTTGCTGGGTAATTTGAGTCCTCGCAGAATAGAGCTAGAAAGAGGACAGAGGGTATGTCCACCCTGACTGGATACTGGAGAAAACGCTGTAGAGTCTCTGCCCAACACTGTCCAAAAGACTCTGCAGCAGACTCCGCGGCCGCTCCGCGGCTTGCTGGGTAATTTGAGTCCTCGCAGAATAGAGCTAGAAAGAGGACAGAGGGTATGTCCACCCTGACTGGATACTGGAGAAAACGCTGTAGAGTCTCTGCCCAACACTGTCCAAAAGACTCTGCAGCAGACTCCGCGGCCGCTCCGCGGCTTGCTGGGTAATTTGAGTCCTCGCAGAATAGAGCTAGAAAGAGGACAGAGGGTATGTCCACCCTGACTGGATACTGGAGAAAACGCTGTAGAGTCTCTGCCCAACACTGTCCAAAAGACTCTGCAGCAGACTCCGCAGTTTTTAATATATTTGTTATTAGTCTGTGCAGCAACCTGCGTGCGGCGCAAAAGTCCCCTTCTTTGTTTGTGTTCTATCTTTTTAAAAAAAAAAACCATTATCAAATTTACCCTTTTTAAGTGAAATCAAATTTAAGTGTCTTCTGGTTGGCGCATTAAATGCGCCGACGCTTTTATTATCTGAGATCAAGCAAGCTGGCGACAGTTCCATCCTCCCCACCTCTTGCCCCTCAGAAAAGGAAAGTAATGGGTAGCACGCCGCGTCCGCATACGGCTTCAGCTTCCCGAGTCCCTAAAATTGCAAGATTTAAAGCAACGGTAGCATCGCGCGATATACAAGAGATGATCTCCACTATGGGTAAAGACAAAAGGGCATGTAATAATGACCTGCCCTGTAATTCTGCTGCTACTGATATTCCATCTCTCATAATTCCGCCCAAATCCATGTGTTCCATCTCAGATATAACAATGCTGAAGGATAGCGAAATTCCAATACAACCGGTTCTTTTGCCGGATTCCAATATTGATCTGAGAAAATTACCATGTGATAAAGATATACAGGCTATAAAAGAAGTGGTTACACCGCTGCCGCGGACAGATAATCTTATGTCTACTAGCAAGCCTTCTGTCATATCTGGGTCAAATTGCTTAGTAACTCCTGCTGCTTCGTGTTTTGCATCTGTGTTTGGTACATCTTTTAATCCTACGGCTATAGCTTTGGTTGATGAGTCTATAAAGGATCAAGGTGAACTTGATCACTGTTCTAACTCATCTTTTATTGATAATGATGTGGCGCCTGAGACAAACTATGAGTTACCTGAAATTTCTCACATCTATTCTGATGATGAGAAACCTATGTCAGTATCCTCGTATATAGCGCCTACTCCCAGACGGTCTTATATTACACCGAAACCCATCTCTCTTCCTTCCATGCCCCTTCTTCCTTTGCCACTTCCACCTGCTGCATGTCTGTCTTCCACAATACTAGTCGAAACCACTCTGCATGCTATGAATTTGGCTATATCATCGCTGTTTAAATTATTCGAGACCTTGGATGAAAAACTTAAAATCCAGGATAAGCAACTTGCTAAATTACTTAGATGGCAATCACAGTTACGTTTACAACAGTTGAAACCATTAAATGGAATTACTCTCATTTCTCCTAAAAAAACAAAGTTATCTCCTGTTACATTACTACAGCAGAAAACAACCAAGGACTCTCCTTTTAATCAATTGGAGAAACCTAAATTGATCATAGAAAATGTGACTGCACCTGCCTTGTTTGCTCTGCCTTTATTTCCACAAATTATTCGAGAACTTCATTCTCCTGTTCAGAATTGCGCTCCTGTAGGCCCATTAGCTAATACTATGTTGCCTTCAGCATCAGTGAATGAATTGCAATCTTCTAAAGAACTATTTGCAATTTTTTCGGGTGCTGCCCCTTCTAAACAGATTCATACAAGCCCCTTAAAAAAGAAAACCAAAAATCGGCCAAAGCAGCATATTCCCTCCTCTATTGCTAAATCATTTTTGAAAGGACTAAAGCTACCTGCCAAAAATAAAATAACCATGGCTGCTAAAGCAGTACGGGATAAATATGCAAAAATCGCTGCTGAGAAAAGCCTAAAAGGGCTTGTAAATGAAAAACTTTCAGTCGAACACTCGCCCTTAAATACTATTGTGGCTCTGATTGACAATGAATCTGTTTTATTGGATAATCACCCGAAATCAATCACGGTTCCAAGAGTGAAAGATCTATCGGATGCTGAATTATGTTTAAAACGTGCGGAATTGCGCAAAGAAATAGACCTTTATCTAGACGTTAAAAGTATGAAACTTCCTCTGGTTGAAACTAACGTCACTGTTGGATCTAAACTTAAAGATAGTTCTCTTTCTCAAATTGAAGCAAATAATTTATCTCAACCTAGATTACCTTCTAGCCTAAATCCTACACCGCAGCTGCCTTCCCTCCCTTCTTTGGCGGTTGCGAATAAAATGGATCAACGTAACTTATCCTCCGTGCCTCCAACTGTAGATTGTGTCATAGCGTCAGCTATTGAACAATACATGTTAAAATATCTTCAGACTTATGGTAATAGTGCTGTTACGTGCAATGAAGGTTGGCAGAAACTACCTTCATCTATTGCTACTTCTAACCTAAAACAAACTATATCTGCTCCCCTGTCTGAACTCACTGAACAGGTGAGCTCTCATGCTATACCCATTATGAATTTGGAGAGTACTCAAAATAGACAGAAAAAACCTGATATAAAAAAAAATCTCCATTCACTAATTATTAAATGTAGGCCTTTGCCGTTTCATTCTTATGATTTGAATCGAGCTAGCCTTTTAGCTATTTTTGGTGACATATATGCTTTGGAGGATATTAATTCGGGTGACATTGAACAAGTTAAATTTCTAAATAATAATGACCTGTCTTCAGTGCGGCTTTGGCTCCGCTCAAGAGTGGTTTTAAATACTCTTTGGGACGCCCGCTCAGCTTTGTGGGATTTGGGTTTCGATCTGACAATTGACCATCAAAGAAGCTTTACTACCTCAGTCTCATGTAAAGATGAGCAAGTAACATTGGGCGACTCTATTAAAGCGGATCCTAGCAGTCAACAATGCAAACAACAATGTAAATGTCGGTGCTTTGCCTCCTAAGCTTAACACTCTCCTTGGTAAGCAACTCTCATTATTAAGCTGGAATACTAGAGGCTTCAAACATCTTTTCTCTGATGCTGCTATTAAACTAAGAGAGTATGATTTTTTACTGCTACAGGAAACATGGCTATCAAATTGCCCGTCTTGGGATGGTTATTACCCCATTTTAAATCCTGCTATTTCTCCTATTAAGGGTCGCCCAATGTCTGGTCTACTGACGATGTTGAAAACAACTCCAACCATGAGTGTTATTTCACATGAAACCCTGACCCCGTATAATCAGTTAGTCCAATTATCTATTGACGATTGTCAGTATTTCCTTATTAATACATATTGGAACCCAGTTGCTCTCTCTACTGATTCCTATTTGCGCTCTTTCGAGCGTTTATGGGAAAATATATATCAATATAAGAAACAATCGCATATAATCCTAGCGGGAGATTTAAATCTCCATTGTTTAAATAATAGTAAAGCATTATCTGACGATCGACTGCGAAGTTGGAATGCGTTTATACAGTCGAAAGATATGTTTATGGTGAATGGTTCATTTCCTGAGGATTCTCCTCCTCACCCGACATGGAAAAGGGGTAGATCTGTGGATACCATTGACTTCATTTATGTTAGCCATTCATTGTTCCATCTTTTGAAGGGGTTTCAGGTTTTGCCATCTTCGGCTAGTGATCATAATATGTTGCATCTCCAATGGTCACTGAACTCTGATAACCAAGGAATTACTCCGCTTGTGTCTTCTATAACAATGGAGGGTACTTTTGCTGTAAATCCTGGTCGAAACCGTTTACGATGGTCCAGTACCAAACTATTGCATTTTACGGATCGCCTTAGAATATCATGTAAAAGCTCGCTAAATGATCGGAATTCCGATTTTGATTACACAAAACTAATGTATCAATTTGCTGGTCTTAATAAGATAACAAGATCCTCAGCTGTCTCACATTCTTACAATCAAAATATGCAGAAAGCGAAAGCTTTATTTCGAAAAAATAAGAAATCGGTCCAATCTCTACCAGTTGATCAGCGCTGGGCTGCTCTTAAAGCAATTAAGACTAAACACAGGAATTGGAGAAGATCTTATCGTTCGCTATTATATCAAAAAGATGGTGAGGCAATGTTGGTTAAAGTCTTAGCAAAAAACTCTGCAGGATGTTGGTCATTAATAACAGACACATATAACACCACCCAATGTCAAATGCAGATTAATGATGTTGCTTCCTCCGCATGGCTCTCTCATTTTTCTGGTCTTTATGCTCTTCACCCTCCTACCAACTGCATACCTTCTGTAAAACTTGAAGGACCTTTCTCAATAGCTTTCACAATAGACGATATTCTTTATTTTATTCACAAAGCTAGTAGATCCCGTGCTCCAGGCCCTGATGGGCTTTCTAATGCCATGCTGAAAGAATTTCCGGATTTATGGGCTCCTATCCTGTTTGAAATCTTCTCTCAAGTTGTAATTACTCAAAAGATCCCTAAATCGTGGTGTACCTCATTGATTGTACCCATTTATAAAAAAGGCGATAGACAAAATCCTGCAAATTATAGGCCAATCGCCTTATTAGACGTTCCAGGGAAAATCTTTGCTTCATTAATTTTAAGAGATCTCCAACAATGGATTAACTCATCGAACATGAGAGATAGGTTTCAGACAGGATTTGTGGCTGGTAAGGGAACGGCTATAAATATCGTCTCCTTGACTGCAATCAAGGCTCTTTGCTGTCAGCAAAGGCAACCGTTATTCGTTGCCTTTGTAGACTTCAAGGAAGCATTTGACTCTATAGACCGCAATCTAATGCTGCATAAACTGCTGTTATTGGGCTGCCCTTATTCACTGGTTAAGCTGATTTCTATCTTTCATGAAAACACATCAGTTCATATCCGCCTTACTCGCAATGGGATGTTAACTCCTCCCATCTTAACATATCGAGGAGTGAAGCAAGGATGTATCCTGGCGGCTACCATATTTAACCTATTTATTCTTGATATGGGTGAAAAATTCCAGAATGTTAACTCTGACGCCCCCAAACTAGACCAAGAACAGATACCATGGATCCTTTATGCAGACGATCTTGTCTTATTGTCAAAAACTCCAGCAGGTTTGCAACGTTTGATTAACGGGTTATCGGAGTATACCGTAGAAAATGCTATGACCATAAACTTAACGAAAACACAAATTATGATGTGCCAAAATCGTAAAATGACAAAATACTCTCAATTCATGTGGTATATAAAAAAGGAGCAAATTCTCTCAACCTCAATATATAGATACTTGGGTATTATGATTAGCCAGGGTAACAATGATAAAGTGTTCCAAAAAGAACTTGAACTGAAACTGCAAACCCTAATCTCCCAATCTAAGGTTATATTATATAAGTTTGGAAAGTTTACATGCAATCATATAATATCATTTTATTCCATGAAAGTCAAACCCATTATTTCATATGGGTCTGAAGCTGCGTCGATGTTGCCCCGCTTAGTATGGGATCGATTGGAGGGTAAATACTGGCGCTCAATTTTTAATTTGCCTACTTGTGTCCCCATTGCAATGATTCGTTTTGAATTAGGGCTGCTATCGCTATACAGTACTATTGCATGGAAATTGATAGCTCTATTGAGGAAATGTATTCTGTCACTACAATGTGTAGACATATCTTGTATCTTAGGCAAATATTTATTATATTCAGATGATCAATATCCCAAACGCTGTTTAAACACAGCTATAAATACTCTTTCTGATGCGGACATCTCCTTAGATACTTTAATCCACAATCCAACTCAAGCCAAAATTAAACTGTATCAGCAAGATTGGATATATACTTTGGAAAAATGCTCCTACTCTAAAGAGTGGAACATCGCCCAGTTTGGTCACAAAAAATTCAGAGTTACAGAATCTTACATCCTAAAATATCCGTCTCCAAAATTTAGAGATGATTATATTCGTTTTCGTTTAAATTTGTGGCATACAAAAGATATACTATTTAGGCGAAAACTAATAGACGTCAGTGAGAATATCTGTCGATTTTGTAAGGAGCCTGATACCATAGAAACCTTGAAACATGTTATCGCTTACTGTCCTGCATTATATGCTATACGTCGTAATTATTATTTTCATTGTTTTAAAGCGCAAATGATAACCGATATGGAAGAATTATGGCTGCTGATCTTTGGTGCAAAGAGAATGTCAATTAGATTAGCAACAACAGGTTTTTTAAATGAATTATACCCAAAGTAATTGTGAATGATCTTATGAGGGGAAGGTGATAAAAAAAAATAAAAAAAAAAAGAAATGCTGCTACTAAGTTGTACATACATTGGTTTTATCAATTGTGAGATGTTGTTATAGACTGATGAATTGATTTGTAATATGTTTATGATATGTTTTTATTCATTTTTTTTATTGTAATTATTGAAAGGTTGTTTTATACAGCCAAACAATAAATAAAAAAAAAAAAAAAAAAAATTATAGGTATGTTTTTGCTTTCCAGTACTTGTAGTAAGTACATGAGAAATTCTTGTGGATCTTCTTTTGAGTTTATAGTGAATTTGACAATTCCAGCACAGTAGTCCAATTCTTGTCTTATTCCATGAACACCGTAATTGTTCTCAGGATTGTTGGTTGCATTTCTATGAAGGACTTACATTTGCAAACACAATTGGTCTGTAATGTTCTCAATAATTGGTGGCAATTGGAATAGAATATTTATTGCTACGTTTGCATAGCAGTTTACAGCAGTTATATTTGAAAAATTGAATAGACCTGACAGTTCTGTGTCAAAGTCATTTGTTCGTAGTGTGTGCTGCTTTTTTGAAGAAGTAGTTGAGTTACTTTGACCAGTAGATTCTTCTTTGGTTGTAGTACTTGATGAAGTAATAGTTTCGTTTTTTTTCCTTTGGAGGAATTGTAGTGATATTTTGTATCACTTCAGTTTGAAGTAGTTTTCTTTTACAAAGTTTTGTTTTTTGTGGAACAGGATAGGTTTTTAGATGGGGTGTGGAGTGAACACAGCCTATTGTATTCTAGAATGCAAGGGATATCTGCATTTACTTTACTTACATCAAAGTTGATTACAAATAGCCCATCAGGTGTACGTAAGCGTGATAGTGCTACATAGCTCATGACTTCTTTAAAGACTGGGCTACCAATATCTATCAATGCTTTATCAAGGGTAAAACCTTGTGATTTGTGAATGGTAACTGCATATGCTAGAGTTAGTAAAAATTGTTCTCTGCGTACATACATGTCTTTGAAAAGAAGTAAGCGAGCTGTTGAACGTCCTATCCTTTTACCTTCTGATAGTTTGTCCAAGAGAATATTGACAAATTGAATGTTGTTGTCACGTGGGTATGTTTGAAAGCCAACAACTGTACCAAGTTCTCCATTGACTAGTCCTTGCTCCACATCAAGGTTACGTTTAAGCATTAATCTACAGTTTAAAGATAACTTTAATATTTTCTACAAACCAGCTGTGTTGGAAATAGAGTTTTCTAGGGTATTTAGTCTAGTTGTGGCTTGTTGACACATGGGTAGTGTCATACCATGTTCGTCCAGGTTATCTGTGGAGCAAATTTCAATTATTGGCAGCATTTCTTTTTTCAACATTGTTTCATTGAATTTTGAACAGCTTGCAAGAGTTGGCATCAAGGACATACAAATTAACATTTGTGTGTGCTAATTGTTCCATGACATCAGTCGCACATGAGTTATGGCATAGAGTCCATGGACGTGCCTGGTTTTTTAATATTGCTTGTGCTTTTTGAGATAGTACAAAAACTCTAATACTTTTTAAATTGTTGGTGTATGTGAGGTCTGCAGACTGGCGCATGTTTTCTGTTAATAGATTCACCTTTCACTGGTGTCAATTGAAGAAGATCTCCGAAAACAATAATGTGTTTTCCTCCAAAGAGCTCTTCGTAGTCTGTTTTGAGGACCTCTTGTAATCCGAGGTGAATCGAAGCCAACATTAGGTTGGAGACCATGCTCACCTCATTTATTAGCAGCATTTTCATTTGTTTGAAAACTCTGCGTAGTTCCATTGCAGCTTCTGTGAAAAGTGTGTTATAGTCTAATTTGTTTTGGTGTTCTACTGGAAGGAGTAGTAATCGGTGTAAAGTGACACCACCTATGCTGTAGGCAGCTAGACCTGTGGGGGCAGTTACAACAGCTGACAGTTTGTTGTTTGTCAATTGTTGAAGGATCTTGCTGATGATTTTGATTAAGAATGTTTTGCCTGAACCAGCTTCACCACTCACGTATAGCAGTATAGGTTTGTAATCTTGACAAGTACAGATTTTATTTTCATGTTCCAATACATGTTCAATTTGTTTTGTTATTTCTTGAAAAATACTATGCTGCTCATTGTTCAGTTGTGATTTTAGTACAGCAAAGTCTTCTGTATCTTCTTCATAGTGACACATGGTGTTTTCTATTTCTGTCATAGCTAATTCTGCCTCATTTGCTATAAGTGGATGTCCCAGTGGTTCTTGGCTTCCTGTTACAGAAGGTTGACTACTTTCGGGAGTGTCCTTATCTAGTTGGGCCTGGAGTTCTTCTTCGTGTTGCTTTTCATTGTGCAACATTGTTTGGTACTGTGTAAAGTTGACGTTATAGTGCTTTTATTTGCTTTGAAAGCGTCTTCATAGGAGTCATATGTATCCAGTAACTCTTCTTCTGTTCTCCATGGTTTAAAAAGTTATAGCAGGGACATGTAATACAGTTCTTTATGTTGAGGAGTTTTTAATGACAATTTGATTAATTAATCTGGGTTTGGTAAGTTTGACTAAGCTGCCTTCAAAATGTACCACTCTGTATCTACCTTTCTTTTCATCTGGTTTAACAATATTTTTGTATGTGAAGTTTTGGGCTACGTGATAGAGATCCACGGTTTCCAAAGTGGTACTTCTGTTTGGGTAGTATGTGACTAGTAATTTGTTTTTCAAAATGTCTTGGCTGTTTGGATCATTTTTGACTATTGTTACTATTTCCTCATATGATTTGAGAACTATTTTTCGAGATTTAGCAGGACCAAGACTTAGCCATACTATATTGTCAGATTTTTCATACAAGGCAGTACCGGTTAAACGGTCTGCAGCTTCATAGCAGCCACATTCTCTATGAGAGAGCATTTTTATGCCTAACCTGTACAATTTCTGTGATAGTGTTTTCCCAGATGATATGTCACCCAGAGGTCCTGAAGCTATGTTTTCTCTGCTTTGGTTAAGTAGACAATGACATATCGTGCAACTGCAGTGGAATTGTACGCAATTTACTGCACATCTATGTTTGCATTCCATAGGAGGGCAATGATTGCATTGTCATCATTGATGTATTTTGATTCTTCTGTTCTTTTTATGTAATATTTGTTCTTAGGTGATTTACCTTTGACACTATGTCTGACTAAAGACATGAAGTTATTTACTTGACCTGTTACTGAAACTGGTCTAGGGAAACCAAAGCGGCATTTTGTGTAGTATTTCCCTTTTTTTATATTTGCGATGACAATATTTCCCACATTTGTGTCTCTGAATTTGTAAAATGTGTGCATGAAGGTCACTATGTGTTGTTTGTGAAGGGATTTCACATGTGACATATTATTGGATGAACTGCAAAACAGTGCCATCACTGTCCTGACCAAATTTAGGAGCATCTTTAACCCATAATAGCATTAATAAAGTGTAGCATAGCAATGAAGCAATGATGCACATATCTTGATACATTTACAGGATATAGAGAGCAGAGTTCTCCTGGTGTTTTTATATCTATGTTTGTTTTATTTTTGTTTGCCTTGCGTAGGAAATCGTGTAAATCTTCCCATGAATATTCTGCACAACTTAATGTAACAAACTAAGTGGGTGGGCCAAGGTTTCTTATCATACAAAGTACATCTCCTTGACATTGGAACCAGCATTCTTTTGAAACACGCATGAAAAACAGAAATTGCGCTATCTCTGTCAAATATAATAAACTCCAAAGGCTTTTATTTTGCAACGCTCACGGCTACAGCCACGTATGTTGCAGATGTGTAGCGAAACGCATATGTCAGTCGTGTCTCTGTGAAAGAAACAGGATATTAGACAGCCGTTCTAACATGTCTTTTGCGATTGTATAGATCAAAGCGGCGAATGTTCTCCGATGCTTACCTTCAGTTCCTGCGTTGTTCTGCCTTCTGTAGAGAAACATGCTCGCACATGCCTCTTAGTTCTATTTAAATGTTGCCTTGGAGACGGTGGCGAGGCGCCGTGGTCCGACAGGAATGCCGAAGCACGTACGCCTCGCGCCCCACCCCCGGGTGTTTACCCTGGGGCGGGGATGTCTCCATGACAACTCCTGAAACGCTATGTGCAGCCAAGCTGTCAGCACCGTTCTCGTGTGATTAACATTAGTTTCAGTCTGTTACTGTGAATGCGAGTGCATTATAGCGTGATTGTAGGGATCTGTAAAATGAGTGTTAAAGGTATTGTATTATTTGTGCTTTTCTAAATTTCTCATTATCGTGGATAACACGGTATACCTACCTCTTTGGCGTCTACTAGCAAATGCATACTGGTTATGTACAAAGCTAACTATCATTAGCTTACTATGTATTGTATTTATGTTCGTCATTTATGGCTTTCAAACGATAGATCTTGATTCAACAGGCACAAGTGTAAATATAAATTAAAATGTAGCATTTACAATAAAAAGTCACGCAAGATTTTTCATCTAGAAAGACAAGCAGAAAACTTTCAACCAAATAATGTTTTAGACAATCTAGCTCATGGTGTTAGTTTAATTAGAAATAAATGTCATTCCAAGTGTCAAATTACATCCGTCTCATCTGCCAATGTCTGGACTCCAGACCAGGTTGTCCATTATGATGGCTGCTGTGGGTGTTCATATGAAATCAGGAATGTTTGATTACAAAAAACACATTAAGTTAATCTCCTCGTTCATTCCTTTAGGAATCAGGGAACTTAAATGATCTATCCAGAAAGTTTCTCGTTGATCCATTGTTTTCTGAAGGTTTTCATGTGGATCTCTCTTTTCCACTATTTCTAGGATAGCGAATCGAATCTGTGCCAAGTTATGTTTTTTGTCACATGACAAAAGTTATGTTTTTTGTCACATGACAAAACACATAACTTAGCACAGATTCGATTCGCTATCCTAGAAATAGGCAACGTTTAAATAGAAATAAGAGGCATGCGCGAGCATGTCTCTCTGCAGAAGGCAGAACAATGCAGGAACTGATGGTAAGCGTCGGAGAACATTTGCCGCTTTGATCTATACAATTGCAAAAGACATGTTAGAATGGCTGTCTAATAGCCTGCTTCTTTCACAGAGACACGACTGACATATGCGTTTCGCTATGCATCTGCAACATACGTGGCTGTAGCCGTGAGCGTTGCAAAATAAAAGCCTTTGGGCCTAATTATATTTGACAGAGATAGCGCATTGAAAGCGATCAGGTAGGACACTTTTTTGTCCTTAAACTGTGTGCATAGAGTTTGTAATGCTGATACTAAATGGCAATTTCTGTTTTTCATTTATTTTCTCTGGCGTACCAATTGAATACTCGTGGGACAAACAAAATGGTATGTGTGAATTTGTTTATGTATTGCATAAAAACTATTTAATGTACTTGTATTGACAAATGCATTACTATGCTCAGCTTGATGATGTAATCAAGAGCCTATATACAGCCCTGATGAAGGTTCTCACCAAAATGCATTGGCTAAATGTATATTGATGGCAAAATATGATCGCCCAACAGATCACATTAAGAATAAATCTAATTACAAAAACAGGAATGTGAATAAAATATTCCGGGCTAAAACTGCACGGATTTAACTGATGCTTTGATTTTATTAGAACATTGGAAATAAATATTCTTTGAACATGCAGCCCTCTCTAGGGGCCAACTGAGAAGCGCCAGTTATAATAAGGCAAAGAGAGCTAATTGGAACCATTTCGAATCTTCATTGTCTTCTATTTTGTACATTATGGCTATAGTTTTTGTGGTACTTTTAAAAGAAGTCCTGCGGCAACACACACACACATGGTTTGGTACTTCAGCGGAGGTACTTTTAAACTTTAGTATTTCGTTTTTGTATTTGTTTAATAGAAGGTTGCTATTTGTACAGTATTTGCTAGTTGTACATCTATTCATTTTGTAAGTGGCTTTCAATTCAAAAATATTTTCTCTGGATATGCTCTATTTCTTCGAGTAGTTGCTTGGCTGTACCATGTAGAAGATTGATATTTAAATTGGCTAGTGCAAAAGCAGGACTTTTAGCATAGTAGAGTTTTTGGACTAAATTTCTTATAGTTGAATGATGTGTTGATATCATTTTGATATGATGGAAAGTGCTTTGCAAATAGGTCCTGAAATACAGGCTAATGAATGTCCTTGTAGTCCTGTGTATTTGCACACTGGACAGGCATCCATATTTTGTAGTAGTTTCATTTTGAATTTGTCTTTGCTTTTTACATACTGATTGAGGAACTGGCGTAAAGATTTTAAAGATTTTTTGGCAATGTTACACATTGATGAGCATGGCCATTTGTAGACTGGACGTTTTGTTGAGTAGAATGGGGAGGTGATACTGAGTTTTCTGGGGATATTTTTGTGAGCAGAGTTTCTTGTTCCATAATGGTGTTATTAAGTATTTCATACCCTTGTCCACTGCTATGTATGGGAATTGGGTTTGTTTGCTTTTGTTTATATAATTCTTCATTAAAAAATGGTTCTGTGGTCGTGGTGTGACTCCATTCTCCTCCACAGATGTTTAAGAAGCTATTTTTGTTGATATTCCATTTATTGAAAAGTATTTTTTGTAGTTAGTAGTTAGTTTTGTTAGTGGTTTCATCCTGTTTAAAACTAAAATAAATAACTTCCTTTTGAGAAGGATTGCACTTTCTACGAGAGCTTCTAGGATTAATTTTCTATGGTAGGTTTTATGGTTGTGCATGATTTCTCTTCTGTTTTTAAAAGGTTCTGAAGGACTCTGTGGCGGAACATTTTTTGTAAAACATTTTTTTGGGAACTTTTTTTTGGTATGCTTACTTACCACTACACACAGATTTATAGGTGCAGTGTTAGCAGTAGTGGTAGATGAAGTCTTGTTAATCATTTTCTGTTTGGCTTTACATTTTGATAGAAGAGGGAAAGTTTCTGTACTCGAAGCTTGTTTTGTTTCGCTTAATGACTGTATTAGCTGTTTTATTTGAACTTTTTGTACAAAATCTGCTAGAGATGGATGCTTATTTTGGATACTTTTATTTTGATTCACTCTACTTCTGCGTTGCTTTCTATGGAGTTGCTTTTTGGTAGGCATTCTTTGGGATCTGTTGGAGAAAAAAGAAAGTGTGGGTTGGGCTGTTGTGCAGTGTATGCATGCTTTGTGCATGAGTGTCTGAGTATGATGGTAAGTATGATTGTGGAGGTGTGTGATTGTGCAATGGGCAGCTACATCAAGTAGGGAAGGCTATTCTTGTATTTGTGTGTTACTATACTGGGCTTCAGATGACAATATAAAGTATGCATCTGGTAAGGGGAAGCACTAATACTACATCTAATGGTAAACAGTTAATATATTTATTTCTTCTACAATACTAAAATGCTAGTGTGTTTGAGTAACAGTTAGAACATTATGTTAGTTTTGTACTTACTTTTTTGTATGGAAAGAGTAGGTTTCTTCTAAGTCCTTGTCCGTACTTCAGACGCTGCTGCTTTTCAGGAAAGCGGTCTTCACAGAAATTGTAAAAGAAAGATGTTAGTGAATGTGTATGTTTATGTGTGTTTATAGCACTTTTGTTAATGTAGACATTGTTTTGCACTTTCCTTCGCCTATGAGCATCCTGTATATTTTATTTAGAATATGTTAGTTGAATATGTTTTTCAAATGAGTATAATAGTAAACGTATAGAGCACACTAATATTATGTTAATGGAAATTAAGAGATAGAAGAAATAATCATATGCATTTTTTGCTATTTTTACAGGGTAAATGGCAGAGATTGTACATAAAAGCATTCAATCGATGGTTTTGTGAAGGTGTGGGAAATAAGGCAGAAGGATTTCATATAGAGGCAGTGGTGTTGTTTGATCTGGGAGCCCTTCTAATGCTATTGTCTGCGTGTGTGTTTGAATGAAGATGTATGTACGCATCAGGGCTGCATGTAATTTTATAATACACTGGACAGTCTTTTCCATAATTATACTGTTATTTTTCCCATCTTATAATATGAAACAATATTTCTTTAGATAGGTGTGTGTGTAAACAAAAATTTGGAGAGCTGAAAGGTTTGCAATTGACACGTCATTATAGATAGGAGAAATGACAGTAAGTTCATTTTACAGTTCATACAGTGTAAGTGGCAGTTACTGTTCATATTTGTATTTATTTTATTTTAAATTTTTAAAGCACTTACACAGTCCGCAGGCATCAAGGCGCTGATAAAGGAATTGTTCATTTTTTAGTTGTATAATTATTTTGTCTTAGTTGCGTATATATAATGTGCTTAAACACCCAGAGGTTTCTAAGCACGGAGCCGGGGGTCGAATCTGTGTTGCTTTGGGTCGTTTTACTTTCAAGGCATGCACGTTGCCACTTAGCTATGTTCCCGGGGATGTATTGTATTACTAGAAAAGTTGTACATGTATTGTGTAGAAAATATTCATACCTGTAGTCTGTAGTCTGTGTTCATGCATGTGGATGTGCATGAATCTGCAAGTATAAATCTTGGGAAGTTTTATAGTAGTTGTTGCTGTAGGTCCTTGCAGTCACAGCCAAATTGTACTGAGTGTGATCAATAGTACATCTAAAGTGCTGATCTTTGATGACAGAGTTAGATGTAGAGTTCTTGGATGTGATTGGTGGATGATTGTGTGACTGCTTAACAGTAGGCAATGAGGAAGTGGTGCAGGGAGTGCAGTGGAAAGTGTGTTACTTATGCGCTCCGCGGACAGTGCAGTCGTTCGCAGACAGGACATGCCACATCCGGGGTTTACGAGTTTGAAGTGGGAGTGTACTTTGAGGATTAGCCAATCAGGTGTTGAGGTTCTGCTTCATATTGAGAGGGGCTGGGTGTAGTGAAGATGGAGGGGGTGCAGAAAGTCAGGGTGTTGGTGGTTGGAGATATGTTTGTGAATGGTTTGGAGCAGTATGCTAAATCTAGGAATGTGGCTAACCACTTTGACAAAGAAGGAGTGGATGTTGTGTGGAGCACGGTGTCTGATTTGAATTTGCAGGGAATTCTAGTAGTTTTTGAGGATATGGCTAGGTTTCATAGTCCACATGTAGTTGTCCTACACTGTGGTGCTGTGCTTTTGGGCTATGTCATTGACCCTACTTTGTTGCAAGATCTGCAAAACTTGGTTCAGGCAATCATGAAAGTCCTTCCAAGTGCCAAGGTTATTTTCTCTGCTTTGTTACCTAGAGCAGTATGGGACAATAGTTGTGTTTTTTGTCCTCAGCAATATATTTCTAGGTGTGCAATTAACCAAGGGATGTTTGCTTTCATGCTTAGAGCTGGTATGTTCTGTTGTAATAATGAGAACACTGATTCGGGTAATGTTGTTTATTTTAAAGAAGATGGCATTTCTTTATCTTTTATGGGAATTGTCATGCTGTTTTGGAACATAAGGGTTGCTTTGTAAAAGCTAATGTGAAGATTTTTGGAGAAAAAAAAAGAATATGAAATAATAGGTGTTTCTGAAGAATCTGCAAAAAATCCCCCAAAAAAGGCTCTTTTCAGGGCCAACATCAAAGGGGAAATGGGGCACACTATTTAACTTTTCATTCCCCACACTCAGATTTTTCAATTTGTCCGCGGACAGCGCGGTTGTTCGCGGACAGCACGTATTACATATGGGGATTTTGGGGTTGAGAGGCATGCAAATGAGACTGAGCAGAGAAGGGATTGGTCAATAAGGTTTACTGGGTGTGTTGTGTAAGGAGAGAGTTTGTCAGTAGGTGTTTTTCCTGAGAGAAGAGCAGATAGCTATGGCTGTGTGTTTCAGAAAGCAGATTGTTTGGATTTTGGGAGATTTGTGGATAAATTGGTTGGAGGTGCATGCAGATCGCTGTGGAGTGGCTGCACATCTTGGATTCTCTTATGTGGAAGTGCACTGACATGGAGTGCGTGGAATGAAGAGGGTGGATTTGGTACCTCTCTGTGCTTCTTTGGTGACACAGCGTCATCCAGACATTATTATTATTCATTGTGGAGGAAACAGTTTAGGACATCCGTCTGGAATTTCTTTGCAATTTGCAATGAAAAAAGGACTTGGGAAAGTCAAGGACATGTATTCAAACTCCAGAGTAATCTTTTTCCCATGTTGCGCAGAGACAAATGTGGCTGCGTTCTTTTTCATTTGGTCCACAAATGGAGAAAGCAAGACACAATGTAAACAAGGCTGTCTGTGCCCTTTTGAGAGATGTTGGCATGTCCTCTTCTCAGAATGAAAACATTATGGAGGTAATTCATAGATTTCAGTGCAGAAGCAGCGCACTCGGTCAGCGCAGAGAGGGAGCGTGTGCCAGCGTGCACCAGCTGTGCGCGGTAAACAGCATTCTGGCACACCGCGTATTCATGGATTCCCGAAGCCATTTTGAGTCATGGTGCAGCGAAAATCCCGCAGCGCCAGTTACACCCCCAAAACCGCCCCTTGCACAAGAAAAAGCCATTGAATTCCCCAATATGGCGTAAAGGGCCACGCTAACCCTGGACAAGCTTACAGGGCAGCTACACTGAAATTGTGCAAAAAACTACACGTACCCCGCTAGCGGCAGACAAAATGCATGAAAATGTACACGCGCACCCCCTTGAATATGTGGACCCCGCTCGCAGCAGCCAAAATGCATGAAAATGTACTTGCCCACCCCTTTCGATAGGCATACCCCACTCGTGGCAGACAAAACGTGTGCAAATCAACTCACGCACCCCCTTGAATACGCGTACTCCGCCTGCTGCAGGCAAATTGCATGTAAAATGTCCCCACTGTGGTGAGGGTGCCTGTAGGTCATGGTCTGGGGTGATGGGCTGCCTGTGGTGCATGCCCAGGGGTGATGGGCTGCCTGCAGGTCATGGTCTGGGGTGATGGGCTGCCTGCGGGCATGCCCAGGGGTGTAGGATGGTCCCCTGTGGTGTGGGCTGCCTGCAGGTCATGGTCCAGGGTGATGGGCTGCCTGCGGGGCATGCCCAGCGGTATAGAGTTGTCACCTGTGGTGTGGGCTGTCTGCGGGTCATGGTCAGGGGTGATGGGCTGGCTGTTGGTCATGGTCAGGGGTGATGGGCTGCCTGTGGGGCATGGGGAGGGTGGATGGGTTGCCTGCATGTATTCAGGGGGTGCACCGGGAGTTTTACACACAATTCACCTGGCGATATCAGGGTATGCGTATTCCAGGGGTGTGCAGGGAGTTTTACATGCGATTCACAGGCGCGAGCGGGGTATGCGTATTCCGGGGGTGCGCTGGTAGTTCTACACGCAATCGGCCTGGCGCGAGTGGGTTACGCATATTCCGGGGATGTGCGGGGAGTTTCACATGTGATTCATCTGCCGCAAGCATTAAGCATATTCCGGGGGTGTGCGGGGAGTTTTACACGCAATTTGCCTGGCGCGAACGGGGTACACGTATTACTGGGGTGCATGGGGCATTTTACACACGATTCATCTGGCGCAAGAGGGGTACGCGTATTCTGGGGGTGCACGAGGTGTTTTACATGCAATTCACCTGGCGTAAGTGGGTACATGTATTCTGGGGTTTGGGGGTGCGCAGGGAGTTCTACACTCGATCGGCCTGGCGCGAGCAGGGTACGTGTATTCTGGGGGCACGCAGGGAGTTTCACACGTGATTTGCCTGGCGCGAGCGGGGTGCGCATATTCTGGGGTTGCGCAGGGAGTTTTACATGTGATTCACCTGGCGCGAGCGGGGTACGCATATTCTGAGGGTGCGCACAGAGTTATACATGCAATTTGGCAGTGTGGGCCCTCCCGGGTGTGCCCTTCCCCCGCCCCATGCCCCGCAGGCAGCCCACACCACAGGGGACACCCCTACAACCCCTCCCCATGCCCATGCAGGCAGCCCACACTATAGGGGACACACCTACAACCCCTTGCCATGTCCCGCAGGCAGCCCACACCACAGGGGACACACCTACAACCCCTCCCCATGCCCCACAGACAGCCCCCACCACAGGGGACACCCTTACAACCCCTCGTCATGCCCTGCAGGGAGCCCACACCACAGGGGACATGCCTACAACCCCTTGCCATGCCCCGCAGGCAGCCCACACCACAGGGGACACCCTTACAACCCCTTGCCATGCCCCGCAAGCAACCCATCCACCCTGACCATGCCCCGCAGGCAGACCACATGGCACCATGCAATTGGGAGCCCAAACACATGTCACCCCACCCCATTGATGGCAAGCTGCCAGCATGCCCCGACACATGTCCCCCCGCCCCACCCCCATTGACGGCAACCTGCCAGCAGGCCCAGACACATGTCCCCCCACCCCAACCCCATTGACAGCAACCTGCCAGCAGGCCCTGACACATGTCCCACCCACCCCACCCCCATTGACGGCAACCTGCCAGCAGGTCCCGACACACGTCCCACCAACCCCCCTCATAGACTGCAACCTTCCAGCAGTCCCCGACACATGTCCCCAAAACCACCACGTCCAAACAATACAGACCCATGGCCCTAATGCTCACCCAAATGCCCCGCCGCCCAGTACAAGCACGCAACGATCCACTGAACCCACTCCCAAATTACCCATGCCATGAGAGTCTGAAAACAACCAGCATGGCCATGAATAAATGTCCAACAGAGCCACACAGTGGCAACACATGACTGAGCTAATGCTCATAAAACATGCACACAACCGATGAGAGTACACAACAATAATAATGAAGATATATGAAATGTATTAAAAAAATTAAAAATTACATAATGAAAATCACACATGCAAATGAAGAAATAATTAATGCAATACCAAAAATAAAGTTAATCTAAAATACAACTATATACAAAAAGTGGAGCAAAGTTTGTGAACTCCAAATAAAAATATAAACCAAATGAAACCTAAACCTAAATAACTATGTACAAAGGCAGCGGGCTAGTCCGACGGCTCACTTTTTGATGTTCCGGGCCAGGGCATCATCGAACTCCACGTCGATGTTCCGGAGGCGGGCGTCTTCCCTGGCGGCGAGGTCTTGCAGGGATGCAGCCATGGCCTCCTCCATCTCCCTGCATGTTGCCTTGAGACACTCAGCCTGCCTCAATGCCCTGTGCATGGAGTTCTCCACCCTGAGCATTGTGAGCCGTGCCCTCTCCGCCAGCTGCCGCTCTGCACCTATCTGCTGGCCCAACCGCTGCCACACGGAAGACGCTCCCAATCCTGGGCCCTCCTGTCCGCTGGCCGATGCCTGCCCCGATGATGTTGATGGCCCCAAGGTCACATGCCTCCTTCGCCGAGACTGTTGACGCCTTTCTGCTGACTGCCGCCGCCACCACGACTGCCTCCGGGTAGATGGCAACACCCGGGGCCGTCGTGCAGGTGCCCTGCTTGAATGTGCCTGCACATCGTCTGTTACCAGGGGTCCAGTTGCTGGGGTGACCACCTCTGCTGGAGCTCCAACTCCCAACTGTGGCGGGGATGGGATCTCCACGAGCCTGGCTGCGTTAGTTGGGACAGGTCCACAGGGGGCCCTGGTGTCATCTGGGCTGGAAGACGGCACAGAGAATGACTGGTGTATAGTGTGCACAGAGGAGGAGAGGGCCAAAAGATAGAGCGACACATGTAGGAAACCCCCGACCACGAGCCCTCTCAACTGGGCCACATTGGCACACGTCTCTTCATGATGACGTGCGTGGTGCCCCTAGGAATCACGCACCTCATTATAAATTAAATGTGTGCGCAACGTGACACCAATGAGGACGGACTCGATCCTGTCACGGGTCCCCATGTCTGCAGGTAGAGGAGTGCCAGATGATGTGGACCTCCTGCCTACCTGCGGACGGGCCTGGGACGGGGCATGCCTGCTGGTGCATGGGGATGCAGTCACAGTGTCAGGGACAGTGACATGTACAGGCCGCTCTGCGGCGACCTGTGCTGCCTCCTGCCCCTGGACTGCACCACTTGCACCAGTTGTACCACCCCCACCAGGGCCCATGTGCAGCTTGGATGCGGCCTCCTCCTCCTCCGTATACACCACCATCCTGGATGTCTCCGCACCGTCTTCCGCCAGAGCGAGCCCCTGTGGGGGCTCACGCACCCCTTCAGCTGCAGCCGTAGTGGCAGACACGGCACCAGTCCCCTCGCTCCCGGATGATGGAATGTCCTGGGAGGGTGACTGGGCCTTGTGTCGCTGGCCGGTGGAGGCATCCCTGCCGCTTTCTTCCACAGCGTCATCTCCGCCCTCTTCTTCACTCACCACTGTGTAAAGGGAGACATTGAACACAAGCATCAGAGTACTGTAGAATAGTCCCCTAGACACAAAGCAATAGCACATGAGTAGCACTGTCAAACATCACTTCCATCATGTCCGTCCACAACACATGGGTCAGTGTAGGCAACACACATGCAGGAACAGGCATGGCACATGCAACAAACATTTGCGTCCATGTCCAACATCCAATGGTGGCCTGAAACTCACATGCATCATAGGACATGCTCATCACATGCACACCCATCACCTGAGGGCCATGCATCTGGCCCTGTATACCCCCAGACACAGTGGATACAAGGATGACTAGGCTGTATCAGTGAATCAACACATCGTCACGGACATGTGTCATGCATCCATGGCGTTACCAGTCGGTCACACACTACTCAGACACATGGACATGTACATTATGCATGTCCATGACAGCAGCACCCATCTCTCACACCCCAAACATGTCCAAGTACAGTCTCAGGCATGCATACATGTGGGCATTCTGCATGCTGCTCCGCATGATGCAATGTAACACATACACCATCCATGTGGGTCACGCCTGACTGGACTCACGTGCAGCACCATCATGTCCCTGCAAACACACATCCATACATTACCCATGTCACACATACAGGCAAGTAGCTAACTACCACCACACTGCAACATGCACTGTTTTGAACGGCAATGCATGGGCACTTACCGCTCGTCTCCAGACGGGCCTGCATCCTGAGGATCTGGTGGTGAAGCACTGGGTGAATGCGCTCCAGGACCCTCATCTGCTGGGTGGTAAGGTGGACCGCTGTGCTGCGTCCAAGAGGTACCGGGCCTTCTTGAGGGTCCTGGACTTGTAGTCCTCCCAGCACTTCTGGACATGTTTGATGTTGCGGGGTGCCACCCCCTCTGTGTTGATGGCACCCACTATATCCTTCCAGATCCTCTTCCATCCTCCCTTGTTGGCATGCAATGATGAGAAGAGGGCATCATAATGCCCCAGGACTTGCTCCACCAGGATGCCAACTTTATTGACAGTGAAGCTGGCAGCCCTCTGCCTCTGTGCTGGGGGTTGCCACTGGTGCCTGAGGGTGTTGTGTCGGACATTGCAACCCCCGAGGCAGGTGTGGGTGGGCAACTGGGTCCTGGGGCTTGGCTGTGGAGTGATGGAACAGCAGTCGGGTGTCTTCTGTTCCACCAGGGGTGGTCACAGCAACTGGACCCTTGCAGATGGCTGATGTGCAGGCACCAAATGGCAGGGCACTGTTGGCAGCAGGCAGGCAGCAGCAGATGGCTTGTAGGAGGCTCCCCAGGGATCTCGGGGGCAGAAATATGGCCTTCTAGGCAGGAGTGTGTTCTTCTGTGTGTTGTTGCGTGGCCAGCTTGATGCAGACTGAATTGGCACGTGAAAAAACAGCACGTCAGCGTGTTATTCGAGGAAAGGGCCTTCGTGCATAAGCACATAAGTGATGTAACGCACGTGGGCGCTTCCCTCGGCACGGGTGCATAGTGAATCCACACGTGCAAAAACAGCACATCCACATGTCAATGGGTGTAATTCGAGGAAAGGGCCTAAGCACGTAAGTGACATGATGCGTGTGGGCATTTCCCTCAGCATGGGTTAAAGGTGAGCGGGGCCCAGCAGTTCGCTGTACGTGCTTTTCGTCGAGACCTACGTGTGTGTTGCTACTTCTTGTTGTTTCACGCGCCATCACTACTTCACAGCGGGGGTCTTGCCTACGTGTGTTTTTCATTACCACGCTAGTCAGACGGTGAGTCGCACATGCTATCTTTCCCACTGCGGGTCCCCGTGTATTGCTTACCCGTTTTCAAGGTCATAGTAGCCTGTGTGTCCCACGCATACATGTTTTTCGTGTCCCTGGTTGCCACTGCGTACTCTGGGAGGTTAATTCCACACACTTGGGCTACCGGGGGTTGCGTACACGGTTTTAATGCAGTTTTGGGGTGCCTGAGCATTGCGTGACCCGTCATTTTCTCACTGTGGTCACATACAGCCTTTCAGGCGAACAGGGGTGCTGTTTACATCTAGTACCCCACTCCCTTCACCCCAATTGCTCAGCAGAATTGTTGTGTACACCTCCCATTGGCACAACTACATCTGTGCCATGGTTGGGAGGCCACAAAAGGTGAGGGGCTCCTCAGCTGGGCGTCCTTCACATGGTGGGCGTGGTCAGCTACGTGGTGGGGTGACCAGGGAGTAGGGGAATCCAGGGTGCCCAGGATCGCTGCAGAGGGGGAAGAGGCAGGGGTCCGCCACTTTGGCAGGATGTTCTGCCATGTTTTGGTGTAGTCATGCCACCACCCCCTGCGGCTCCGAGAGATGCAGCTCTTGCATCTGACACTGGCCCCCATTTGACCCGGCAGTCAGTTTCATCGACTGCCACGGGCCCAATGGTAGTGGTAGCTGCAGGTGCAGCTGTGGAGACCACCACCCAGGCTCAGGGTCGGCCAGCGCATGAGGCAATGGCACCTGACGGTTCCCAGGCAGAATTTCAGGTGGTCAGGAGGAACAAGGCAAGTGCACGCAGGGCTGCTCTGACAGAGGCACATGTCCCTGGGGCAGTGTTGTCACCTGTTGCCCCGAGCAGCTGGGTGATGTCAACTGCATGGGCAGATGCAGCCGACACCACCCCGGGTGTGAGTCTGCCAGCCAGGACTGTCTCGGTCAATGACCTTGGCACAGCGGCGGTTGCTGCGCTGGGTCCAGTCAAGAGCACCCAGCAGCCACTGATGCAAGTCAGGGCTTCCGTCCTAGTTCCACCTGCCACTCCCTTGGTCCAGCCCACCAGTGCCACTGTCCCTACTGATCAGGGCGGCATTTGCCAGTCAGGGTCCGGACCACTGTCCAAGAGGAGGAAAGTTGCTCCTGCACAAGAGGCTGGGACCCCAGACACAGCTCCGGCCTCTGGCACATTGATCAAGAAGCCTTTCAGCAAGCAGGAACTGGACTTCCTTGTGCGCTACGTGTCGGGACAAAAACGTGAGATGCTAGTGGTCCCAAATTGTCACACTACGCCTGCCCAGCATTTGGACCACTGGAAGCATGTTGAGGAGGGTGTTAGTGCATTCGGACATAAGGTGTACACAGCTCAGGAGTGCAAAAAGTGTTGGGATGAAGCGTGCCTCCAATTATGCCATGACTCGGGTGACTGGCATTGGGCCACCACCTGAGGAGGAAGAACTCACTCCGCACGAGTTGATCGCTGCGGAGTTCATCCTGGCAGAATTGGTCAAAGGAATGGGAGAGATGCTGGATTTTGATGCCCCGTCCAGTGAGTGTTTTTGCATGTTTGTCCAGCCCATGTGTGGTTTGCCTGTGTGATGTGTTGTGCTTGACTGCCACTACATTCTATGTGTACATGGTTCTCATGTGCGAGTCATGCAACCATGTCTGCGAGTCATGTCTGCCCCCACAAGCCTTCGAGCAGAGCTGGAGCCCACATTGTGCTGCAGGAGCAGCACCACACATACCCTGCTCTTACCGCAGGCAATGCTTGGGGTGCATCACCTATCAATATGCACACTATTATGTGCACGATCCATACAATGAGCGCACTTTAAGGAAAAGCCGAATCCGACTACCTGTGAAGCATAGAAATAATGCCACCTAAATTCTCTGAGGAGAAAGATGCCACCCGAAAGAAAAGCTTGCCACACGGATTCGCTGCCATTGAGAACCACGAGGGTTCTTTTCATACAAAGATGGCCAACGCCATAATTCACCACTGAAGCCGACCCCCCTGATGGCCAGCAAGCCGCCCCAAAAGCTGATTTGCCCTGCCGCGGCCTAAACAGCCTATAGGGAATCGCCGGAAGGCGAAGCCGGCCTAACAACAAAGGCACGACAAGGAAGGCACATCTCCTGTCCAAGCCTGGTCTTGCCAGTTCTTGCCTTCTGCCAGGAATGCTGCATCCCGATCGGCCTGGACTATACCTCATAGACGTCGCCACACTAAGGAACCAAGCTCGAAATTCTATGTTACTTCCACCTTGCTACGTGGCCATCACCTGCGCACATGCCCTCTCTTTTTCCCACTGTTCTGCACCACTACATAACCATTGTTTGTAGCAACCCACGCAGCCAACCCATTAAGGCAAACCTAATACTCTCTCTATGCCCCATCACCACCGTGTGACTACCACCAGCAAAAACTATTATCTCACCCTACCCAATGACTTGCACCCACTGTGCTAATTGATGCTAAATCTTACGTATTGTTATACTTGACCTACTGCATAGCTGTCATGATCTCTGCTTCCAAAAGGTCAGGGTTTTCCCAACTCCCTTGGAAGCAGATCCATAACCCAGGTTCCGAGTACCAACCAGTCCCAATTGGGACCTTTTGGACCCAGTCCTGGCGCCAGTGGCACCAGGCTCATAAATATGCCCAGTCCCAGCGCTGGAAGCGCCGGGCTCATAATGCTTGGGTGGACTTACCTGCAGCAGACCATGCTGCTTACTTGCCTGCCAGTTGAGCCTCTGATCCTCTTCTGTTTGGAACTACTTTTCCTGTTGGGTGGGGCAGGAGCCACTCCCTAGGTTCAGAATACTGGAACTCTTCTGGAAAGCAGGAACTCTTTTCTTACCTAGGCGTGGCTGTGGAAGGAGACACCTAAGCACTACAGGAGGCTATTTAAACCACACCCGATGGATGAATCTTGCTTTGCGTTATTCTGCATCCTCTGCAGCAGAACGCTCATCATGTCTTCTGCATCTGATCCTGGGCCTAAGGAAAAAGGCTTACCATCCTGAATCCAGTCTTCAGCAACACCTATAAAGACAAGAAAGAACAGGTTAGCATTACGGTCTTCAGTGACAGCTCTTCACTAACCTGGTCCATCGGCTGTCACCAACGCCTCGCGCTGCATTCCGACATCTGCAAGACAAAGGCTTACCTACTCTTCGTGCGCTCCGGAGGTCTTCACACTGCATTCCGGCATCTGAAAGACAAAAGCTTACCAACTCTTCGCACGCTCCGGAGGCCTTCGGCGCTGCATCCCGCATCTGAAAGACAAAACAAGGTGCGTTTAAAGACATTGGGGAACTTTAATACTCACGTGCCATTACTCCTTTCCACATCTAACCCAGTGGGTTTTCCGGCACCCTGCAGCCGCTCCGAACTTGTACCTGCAAAATAAAAAGACAGTTAGAGCGCATCGTGAAGCAGGCATCAAGCGCTTACTTACGTGCTTCCAGGTGCTTCTATTCATCACACGGGCTCCATCTTCAACTCACTTCAGCCCGTCATCCACCATCGCCGGAACCCTGCAAAACAAGAGACATCATTACTAAAGACTTTAAAGACATTAGAAGTACTCGAAACTTACCGTTCGTGCAGTAAACGACGGACAGCAGTCCTCTGAAGTCAAGAGGCCTGCTCCCCTTATCCAGTGAAGAAACTGGTTACAGCACCCTGCCCCGAGGCAGATGGAGAGCACGGCGTTCACTTACCTAAGGTGAGAGCGTTAACCTTCGGGGTTCTACAGGAGAAGAGAAAGGGAAGAAGAGAGAGACATTTAATAACCCAGTTCATTAATCCCATATTTTCTATCTGCAGACATCTTACCCTTCGAGTCAGACATACAGTGCACAGAGGTCCAGCCCAAAGAGCCAGCCGTGTGGTACACATCACCTTTGAAGATACGGTATACGCTCAGTCAAGACCGGCGCCTCTACGGGAATCAGGTGAGCGTTACAATAGCTCAACCTCTGTCTGGCACCATGTGTACTAGAAACTTAAAATAGTGCTTAGATTCTGCTTGGCACTATTTAGCCGAAAATGTGCATTTGAACCCAGGTGAACCACTGCCATACCGCTCCGACTGCACTGCTCAGCCACTGTCTGATATTAGCCAGCCTCAAACGTGTATTTTTAAAAAACTTGGTGAACCACTATTTGGCACCATGTGTATTTTGAAATCAGGTGCGTAGCCTTTGATTGCTATTACTCAGCCTTAAATGTGTATTTTGCATCTAGGGAACTACTGCCATATCTGTGCCTCTGCTGCACTGTTTAGTTTGTTACTACGTAGCCTTAAATGCATAATTCGAATCTAGGTGAACCACTGTCTGGCACCATGTGTATTTTGAAATCAGGTGCCTAGCCTCTGATTGCCACTACTCAGCCTTAAATGTGTATTTTACATCTAGAGACTACTGCCATATGTACGCCTCTGCTGCACTGTTTAGTTTGGTACTACGTAGCCTTAAATGCATAATTTCGAATCTAGGTGAAGCACTGTCTGGCACCATGTGTATTTTGAAATCAGGTGCCTAGCCTCTGATTGCCACTACTCAGCCTTAAATGTGTATTTTGGATCTAGGGAACTACTGCCATATCTACGCCTCTGCTGCACTGTTTAGTTTAGTACTACCTAGCCTTAAATGCATAATTCGAATCTAGGCGAACCACTGTCTGGCAACATGTGTATTTTGAAATCAGGTGCCTAGCCTCTGATTGCCACTACTCAGCCTTAAATGTGTATTTTGCATCTAGGGAACTACTGCCATATCTGCACATCCGTTGCACTGTTTAGTCTGGTATTACGTAGCCTCAAAATGCATAATTCGAATCTAGGTGAACCTACGGTCATATCTGTACCTACCTGTTGAACCGTTTTGCCCACTGCGAATTTGAATTTAGGCGAACCTAGAAACACAACTGTGCGCATTGCACACGTTGTCTGTACTGCAATCCCACCCATTTGCACACTGCATTTTACCCTTACCGGGTACTCCGATTCTAGGTAATCCCCATTGCCACTTGGACTACCGGTTTTACTGTTTAGCCCACGGTGAATTTGAATCTAGGTGAAACCCACTGCCATGATCATACCCACCCACTTACATACTGCCCTTTAGCTGTATTATAAACCTGAACTCATATGAGCTTTCGAGTCATCTTAGCACCCGAGCCACCCCCACGAACAAACTATGTACCTACCACTACTATACACGGCTCTACTTAGAGCTATTCTAAACCTGATCACCATACAAAACTTTAACATGTCCCAGTCACAGAACCAATTAACAAACACAAGTGTACCTCAAGACTTTGCCGGCATGACTACTAAGCCTTGTAGTGTCCAACAGAGAAACCTTAAACTTTGCACTAGACTCCCAAGAATCTACGATCCTCTAACTAACACCCACCTCCACTGCACCCTGCCCACCACCAATATCCTACACCACAAAGACAGCAGCCGACACCCGCTCAAGCTGAACCGTCAAATATTCAGAGATCACACCTCCACTTCGAAATGCCACCTCAAAGATCAGCCGCCACCCGTACCACCTACCCAAACTAGCACAAAAGGCGCACTAATAAATGCTCGCTCCATGGTAGCCCATGCCCTCGATATAGCAGACACACTCCAAAATAAAAACTTAGACTTCCTTGCTATTACCGAATCCTGGCTCCACCCGGCAGCAGGCCCAGCAATCATGCTAGCTACGCCAGATATCTATACTCTCATAAGACTGGACCATGACACCTCCAGAGGTGGAGGCCTCGCCATAATTGTCAAGAATAACCTAACACTGAGACTCTCCACACCTCTTAAAACTAAATCCTGTGAATCCCTCACAGCTAAACTCACCATCGCCAACAACCAAACCATCACCATCCATCTGATACAATGCACACCAGGCCCCATAGGTTCCTTCGAGAAAGACCTCATGAACCTACTATCTGACAATCTAAAAGACTCTTCACACTGCCTCATCCTAGGAGATTTCAACCTCGGATTTAGTGACCCGCTAGACCCGAATGCCTCACAGATCAATAACTCCTTGGAGGAACTAGGGTTCACCCAAAAGATCACAGAACCTACGCACATCAAAGGAAGGACCCTTGACTGGGTCACCGAACACAATTACCCAACAACCATTACTTCAATAATGCCCCAACCATGGACTGATCACTATCTCATATCTTTCACCCTAGAAACCACACTTACCATAAATACTAGTAACATAGCTCCTGCCGCTCCCACTAGAAATAAAAGAAACATCACCCCTGAAAACCTTATCCCCCTCATCCTTCCAACACTAAATTCCATCCCAGACCAGACCGACCCAGCCACCATGGTAGAAACATATAACGAAGTAATGCTCGCTTCTCTAGACATCATTGCCCCACTGAAGATCAGAAAGTGTAAACCACGTCAACATTTAAATTCGTGGTTCATGCCCCATTTGAAAGCTCTCAGGCAAAAAAAACGCCAGAGCGAAAAAATATGGAGATCAGACCCTTCCGACTCCAACAAAAATAACCTGAATAAACTAGCCTCCCTATACAAAAAGAAATTATCATAGCCAAACAAACATCCTACAACGCTGCATATCCCAAGCCAACTCAAACACTAAAGAACTGTTTGCTATCCTTAAAGAAATAGAATCCCCCATTCAAGTACCTGAGTCCTGCCTTAAGGATAAGAACTGGTGTAGGAGCGTACAAAATGCCTTGGCCACTAAGATAACCTCGCTTCAGATGAAGATCAACAATAAAAAAGATGCCATTAGGACGTCTAAAATTGACATCAATGGTAATGCTATGACAGCCACGAACACCTCACCACCACAGCAATCAACCCTAACTCCTCCCTCATCCCTGGCCCCTAACTTCCACTTCTGGAAAGTATCTACCAAAGAAGTTGAGAAAATTATCCTCACCCTCAAACCATCCAACTGAAAAGGTGACCCTTGTCCAGCCCAAATCATAACAGATGTTGCCCGTCAACTCTCCCCCTTCATAACCAAACTTAAACACCTCATTCACATCAGGTACCATACCAAACAACCTGAAACAGTCATGGGTCCTCCCCCTCCTCAAAAAACAAACACTTGACCCCTCCATCCCAACTAATTACCGCCCCATAACCACAGTGCCATTCCTATTAAAAATCTTGGATAAAGTAGCATACTTACAAATTCAGCACCACCTAGAACAAAACCATTTCCTAGGCGTTCGCCAGTCTGGCTTCAGGCCTCAGCATGGTACTGAGACTGCTCTCTTGGACCTTAAGGCACAAATTGACACACTAAGAGACAAAGGCAAGACGGCACTCCTACTCCTCCTTGACCTTTCAGCTGCGTTTGACCTGGTGGACCACTCTATACTATGCAACCACCTGGTCTCCGCGGCCTGCTTTTCACAAGAGGCTGTCGCATGGATCCAATCCTTCCTTGACAACCGAACAATGCGAGTATTCTCCACACTAGCAGCCGCAGACCACGTGCCCATATTATGCTGTGTCCCCCAAGGCTCCTGCATCTCGCCCACTCTGTGCAATATCTTCACAAAGCCCCTTTTCGACGATCTAGACGGTCTAGGTATCACCTACACTAATTACGCGGATGATACACAGACTCTCATCCCGCTGACCGGAGATTATGACAAGGATTTGGCCCTTGTGAACAGAGTGTACCTCATCATCCAGGCATGGATGGCCTCCCACGGTCTAAGCCTGAATGATGACAAAACTGAACTCCTCATTTTAGGTACTCCCTCCAACATCAAAAAACTGGGCCCCAACTACGCCTCCCTCATAATTGACAATAACACCATTACTGTCGCCAAAGTAGTCAAAACTCTTGGCTTCCACCTAGACTCCACGCTTACCTTTGGCAAACAAGTAAACGCTCTGGCATCCGCCACTTCCTATACTTGCAAACTCATTAGAGGAGCCAAGCCATTCCTCTCACCAAACAACTGCATCACCCTAGCGAGAGCCCTAATCTTATCCAAATTGGATTATTGCAACGCACTATACTTGGGCAGAAACAAATGTATCACCTCTAAAATCCAAACCCTCCAAAATAACGCCCTGATAGCCGCTCTCCAAAAATGCCCATATTTCTGATCTTAGAAGATCAGCCAATTGGCTATCTACTTAAGATAAAATCCTCCTCAAAACAGCATTCCTTACACACAAATGCCTGAACCATGCAGCCCCACAATACCTCACAGACAGATTCACCAGACAAATGGCCTCCTGCACCCTAAGAAAAGCCAATTCTAACCTACTACTAGTACCGAAATTTAGGCTTACTAAATCTGGTGGGAACAGTTTCCCGGTTAAAGCAGCTCAATATTGGAACTCCCTTCCTCCTGCCCTAAGAGAAGATCTACCCTACCTTCAATTTAGATCTAATCTCATTCACTGGATAAAGGAATATGACATCTGACATGCCTACCCGACATGCAAACTAACTGACTTACATCCTTCTCAGGATATCCTGTATATACGAGACCCCACTACCCGCGCTATTCCTTTGTGTCTCATATCTACTCTTACTATTTATTGTATGTACATACCTGATATGCCTATTGTCTTTACACAGCACTGTAACCTCAGCTGTATTATGCCTTTATGTAACCATGTAACCCAAGCTTAACAACCCTCTTTATGGTCTCACGCCCGAATACCTGGGTCTGGTGTGCAATATAAATAATAAAAACAAACAAACAAACAAACAAATTCTTCACTAATGCGTGCCTGCTGTGCAGCATGCTGGACATGTAGAGCAGACGGGGAATGTCCTCATCACCACACTTGCACCCTACTCACATGCTAGTCACCCGGCTGCCCTTCCGGTCCATGTTACAGCTCACTGGCCCTTCTGCATATAGCCTGGGGTGTCCTTCCACTCCGCACCTGGACTATGTCATCGCAAGACTGACATGCATGTGTGTTGTGCCTGCATGCGGGTACTCCACGTAGGAATGCTCCCTTGCCCCTCAACCTCCCTGCACCACATTTACACTATGGCACTTGTGGGTAACATGTTGGACTACTGCAATGGCCTGTTCAACGCTACTGTGTACATGCACACTTCCCCCTGCCAACCTGCCAGACACATACTGTGGGGTACATCCTTTGTCCTTGATGCAGGGTGTCTCACTCGGACTGTGCAGATGGCAGATGCTACGCAGGGATATGAGTGCCCATTCATGCTCCATGTGCATTCCATGCATGTCCCTACGTGTCCTTGGAAGAATGAGCATTGTAGTACGTGTCCAGGATGACATACATTTAATGGCATTTGATCATCCATTCCATGCTCACTCTGGCTCAGTCCTGCATCACGCACATGTTTAGGGTGTCATAGTCTGTGTGGGGCACAGGCCCCCCCCTGTTTCTGGCCCCCTGACTCTGTTCAACTGGTGTAGTGCCTTCTGGACAAATGGGTGTACCACAGAGGGTTCATCATGTGTCCTGCTTACTGTCTCATTCTCATCTGCTGTGTTGTCAGTTGACTCAGATGATGCAATTGACGGTACTCAACACTGTCTGCCAATACACAGTTCTCTAGTCAACCTTTCACTACCATGCAATGCCTCCCTGCATTTTCACTAAGGGGGGGTTGCTTGTAGCCATGCAACCCATTGCATGCACATTGTACGGGATGCCTGAACTTGCCCTTACAGTGCCTTCATGTTTATTGATTGACATCATAATGTACTTGTTGATTTAGATAGTTGGTAACGTACACATGTTCTGCACTGCACCAACCCACTTCTGAGCCATGTTCCACCGTTCTAAATGCCTACTCACTGCTGCAATGTCAAAGTGACCTGGCATGTATGGTCAGATTGTCATCCCTTCACTGTCATGAAAGGCAAGGGCACAGGTGCATCCTGTGACACATGTACTCAGTATTGGAACATCCTAGTGGGTGTTTAGCAAAGTTGATTGGTCAATCTGAGGCCTATACTAATTGGTATAGGCCGCAGATTGATTATAGCCTGCCAATCGGGTTGTAATGACTGTGGAGCTGCCTTCACCTGTGTATGTGTACACTTTCACATACATCAAAGCAAGCAGCGTAGTAGCTGCTTGCTTTGCTCTATAGGATGCTGTTCATAATCACCATATGGGTGTATATGAACACGGGTGTTCTTGAACACTTTCACATGTACAGATGCAAGCAGCTTCAACATTGTGTAGTGCAACATTGCAGCTCCTCACTTATGTGTGTGTGAAAGTGTTCATTTACACCTTTGTTCTCTGCAGATTTTTTGTTGAATGAGTAATATATAGTTGATTAACGTTAATGCTGCTGCAATTTCAGCATTGCACCCACTATGTTCAACTGGCACAATCCTGAAGGTGCACTGTCGTGCAGTATGTGTACGCCCAGCTCCCACTTAGCTAATCTTGTGGGGCCTGGCCATGATGATTTCACACACTGAATAATGGTTTAGGGCACAATAAATGCACAATGTGCTGTATCAGGCCCTGAGGGGTGTTCTGGAGGCTTCATGAACCGGCAGCTCGGACCGTACTGGGCGTTATGGTCCCTCATGCCTGGTTGCAGGCCCTCGCTTTGCTCGGGACATTCACTATGTCCACATGGCCCATGATGCCCGGTACGGGCCAAGCTGCAGATGGATAAAGATATATTGGTGATGATGATTTAGTGCTGCATGTGTACATGCATATTACGTGTGTCATGGTGTGTTTGGATTCACTTGCAGCTGTGGCCATTTGGCTGTTCTGACATGCTTATGGTATGTGCCATTTGTTTGTTGCCATCTGTCATTTCTGCCTGTGATATGTGCCTGACAGAGGTGGTGTGTGATGGAGATGATATACTACATTTAGTACATGTGTGGGCTTCGCTATTTACACACATCTATTTCTGCTTTTGGGATGCGTTTGCATATCAATGCCACTGGATGCATGGCAGAATTTCAGTTGTGTGTGACATGTCTGTTTCATGTGTTGGCTGTCCATGTGATGTCTATGTGTTTGTGGGTTATGTGCCTCTGACATGTGTACTCATGTTTCTTTTTTCCACATTACAGATGATGATGCAATGGAGCCAGAGGATGGTGATGTCATTCCAGACACAGGGTTGCTATTACATCAGCAACCCGGCACAAGTGGGGGTCGTGGAGTCATAGACCACGAGAACCCACTTGTGCTCCAGACCATCGTGTCCAGGGCTGGCAATCAGTCTACCTCTGATGATCACTCTGAAAACAATGTTGAGTTGGATGCACGTCATGTCCATTCTTCGACGGTGAGTGATCCTGATGTGGACGATTTTCTGTCTGCGACACCTGCCCTGAGGGGCCAGACATTGTTGGAACCTCCGCCTGTGGTGGATTGGGATGCATGGTCACCCTCCACAGCAGTTGCCGATGTGCCTGGGGCATCATGTCAATGGAGGGATGTACCCTGCAGTCGCAGGCAGTGCCAATCCAGTGAGGACCACGGCTCCTTGGGCCCGCAGGTGTCAAGTCCGTCAACGCGATGGCCTTGCGCCACTGGGGTATACTGGGTGGGAGTAATCCATGTATGCCAATTCAGAACAAAAGGGGGCAGCTATTGATAAGATCGATCAGATCATGGAATGTGTGGCCCAATCCGTGCTCCCCCCTGCTAGGCAGGTGGAGCTCCAGCAGCAGGCAGCACGGTCCACGGCCCGCTCACTCAAGCTGGGCATAGCAGCCTCAGACAGGGCATGCCGGGCTGAAATGGTGTCTCTGCGTCAAGCACTTGCTGCTCATGCAGAGGCAAACATGGAGGCCATGAGGGTTGGATATGATTCCCTCAGATCTACTCTGGGTGTGCTCAACATGTCCCAGAGGAAGCGGTCAGAGAAGAGGTTGGAGCAGCTTGAGAACACCATCTCGGCTGAGGTATGTGCAAGCCGGGAGATGCTCCGGATGTCATGCGAGGCCATGCAGGCAGAACTCTGTGTTACATGTGCTACCTTGCAAGAGGAAGCACACGTATCACATGAGGTGCTGCATGCTGACATCCGTGCCATCGCCACACAAGACCGGGCTTACCAGACCCGCATGCTTGCTGCCGTCGAGGGGCAAGCTATGCATAGGCATGGTCAGGCAACTGTGCCACGTCCACCTTCTGTTTTCCATTTAGAGGGTGAGCAGGACGACGACTTATCTCTCACACAGGTCGGGCCATGCAGGCGTTGAGCCCATGGAGGTTTTTTTTTTATCTCAACATCATCGCATATGGGTGTTGAGGTGCACCCTGTACCTCCCCCCTCCTGGGTGCCTTCCCACCTGTGTCATATGTGGCCATTTTTTATTTTATTAGTTTAAAAATGTTTGTCTATTGTGCATTCATGTGACGGTGTGGTGCTTTGTGGCTTTTGAAAACATCCACTACCTGTTCCAGCTGGGCCTATGTGATGCTGGAAATGCATCGGAGGGACAGGGCCTCCGTATCCTTGTCCTTTACTGCTTTTTATCGTGTGTTCTGTTGTGTTTTCCGCGCAGGAGTTCATGTGGGACTCCTGGCGGTGCAGCTCTCTTTCTTTTGGTTTGGTGTACGGACCCGTGGGATACCCTTATGGTACCCATGGGTGGGGGTACAGCCCTGTGCCCCTAGTGTATGTTTTTGGGCACCTGTGGGTGGCCTGCAGGGTATGGGCTGGTGGCAGCTCCATGCTGAATTTGAAAGGTGCGCAGAGTATCCTCCATTTTGGGATACCCCGGCCCTGCCATTGGGATCAGTTGATTCCTGATGGAAAACAAGATGGTCCCGGTGGCCTCTTGCTTTCTATTACCCATTACCTTGTTTTCCCAAAGTCCTGGGAAGCCCTGACTCTGTCCCTTCCCCCTGACTGGCTGTTGGGTGGAAATTCCATATATGGTGTTGTTGTGAAGGCCCGGCCAGACTAGCTGGAGCCTTCCCGGTGATCTATGTTGTGGGTACCTCCTGTGGGTGGACCTGGGTGAATAGAGTGTGTGACGAATATGCATTCTGTGTTGTGGGTGTCTAGTATCTGGTGGTTGACACAATGACTGAGACAACCCTGCCCGGAACCGGTATGAATGCAGCTTGGAGTGTTGAATGGCTCGGTACTTGTCCCAATACACATAACTTGTTGTGAGTGTCTGGAGAGAAGTGAATAGCCTGAATACCTCGTGTGCCTGATTGGCTGCCTGCCTGCATGAATGCCCGTAGTCGTTATTGGATGCTTGAGTGTGACCCAGCGAAATGAATCGGAGATCAACAGTATATCTGGGGACCTCTCACTGCTAGGAATCGTGTTCAGAAGCTGAAGTCCACTACGATGAGTAACTGGAGTAACTGACGCTTGATCTTGAAACCCTGCTGGACGAGAAGAATTGCTGTTGCTCTCCTTTGTAATTTGAAAGCTGTTGCGTTTCCAAGGACTGACCCAGAGAGGACCTGGTAAGGCGTCCTCTTCCCGAGCTACGAGGGACCATCGTGCACAGCTGATCTTTGCCAACGCTCCCTGGTAGACAGACCTTCGACAGGCTGCCGACCCGATATGGGGACTGCTGCGGAACTGCAAGGAGAAGCACTCGGACTGTTGTCCGCCACGCTCCCGTTTGCCTAAGAACTTCCATTGATATTTGTTAAGACGGATTTCTGAACTCTGTCCTGGTGGCGCAGAAGTTCAGAAGGCCAACCTAATTAATTGGAACAGGGTAACCTCTGGACGAGCCAGACCAATCAAGGTAGCGATCGCGGCGGTCAAGACTAGGTCTCAAGAGGGGTGAGGGTGACTGAAAGCCCGCAATGAGCACACAAAGCAAGATCACTTACAAACTACTCCAAACAGTTGTTATATCAAAAATATATACACTTTTATTTTAAGGCCTTTAAAACAATGACCGTAGCGAGAAAATCACAGTATCACAATATTAAACCAACACATACCATATCAACACAATATATATACAAATACGACAGTCGCAAGCGTTATATGCACGAAATGTGTAGTCCACCTGCAAGGGAAGGAAAACAGGCAGTGCGATACAATGCTTTAGACTCAGTTCGCCTTCAGAGGCACCTAACTAGATGGAAGTCCGAGCCCTGCGAAGAGTGGAGCCTTGTGCTCAAAGTACCTGCACGCGCTGGTGCCAACGGGCAAAAGGAGAAGCTCTTCGAAGGAAGTCAGGCAGTTCAGTTTAGTGCTTACAGAAGAAGAACAAGTTCCGCGACTCAAGCGCAGCCTCCACAGTGGGCAGAAGCAGAGCGCGAGTACGGCAAAAGGGTGCTGTTTTACACAGCAGGGAAAAGCAATGGGCTCCTGCAGGAGGGCGACCAGATCCTAGCTATACTACTCACCGGTCCCCGATGCAAGCAGACCCAGGCTTCTCCGCGTCAGTTTCAGCAGCTGGCAGGTTCAGAAGAGCAGGGAACGCCTGGTCGTCGTGTTGAGTAAAAAGACGTCCCAATCGAAGAAACCTGCACAGTTTTGTCACCACAGCAGGGCAACGGAGCGGCCGTGTGTATCTGAGCCAAATGTACACTACTCACTTCCGACCTGGGAACGCCAAGTGTACGAAGCGTGTGAGAGTGACAAGGACTCGAAATACTACACAACCTGGCGGCGGTTACAGAGCAAGACTCCCTTGTAAGCTGGTCAGTCAACTGGATAGCCCAGAGACGCTTCTGAAGGCTTACTGGCAGGAGATGATGAAGATGCCGAGAATAGCTGTTCCCGCTTTTCCAAGGGACGAAGCACCAGTACAGGCCTTCTGGTTCGATCAAAGGCGAAAAGGGTTTCACAAGGCGACAGCAGTGCAGAGCAGAAGTCCTTCAGCGGGTCACCAGCGATTCCTCGGTCCAGCCTCTTGTTTGCAGGATACTTGGCTCCTGTATTCCTTCGTTCGTGAGAACTCAGGAGATCGACATGGTAGTGGTGTTTCCAGCCCCCTCTTATCCACGGTTCCCTTCGCGCCAAAACGGAGGGGACCCAATGGGAGATCCGCTCATCAACACTCACACCATTCGTGGACCAATCACGGACCACAGTGGTCCCAGGCATTCACACCACCCTAGACTCTCTGGCACCCAGGATGTGTATTGGGACCAGACATCCCAGCCCACATCCTGGAGGCACACACAAGACATGTAGAAGCCCGCGAAAGCATCCGTGTTTCGCGGGAAAGTACATGCCCAAATAAGGAAGGCCCCGGGTCGGCTCGACCTGGGGAAGGTGAAGGGAGCAAGACGGTCAGCGGACAGGACAAAGGAGCCTCGTGGTCTGGCCATTTTGGGAGCCAGGCCACCATTTTGGGTTAAGCGCAGAAAACGTGCTTAGAACGCCAAAAGGAGCTCAAAATACAAAGAAACGATCGCTGCCACCATTCCCGTCCCTGAATCACTTGCACCGATCAGATACAATCCTAAACGAGTATCTAGGGCCTGTAGAAGGCTAGAGACCCAAGAGAGCTGTAACTTAGCTTACAGTGCCCTCTTGTGTCATGTTGCACTAAAGCCGCAACATGATAAAAGAAACTACGGGAAACAGCATTCCCCGGTACTGACTGTCTTAAGGGCATGTCAGTTTCCCCATAAGAAAGGAGCGAAAGCCAAGAGGAGTGCGGCAGAAGGCTGCACTTCTCTGGCAAAGTCAAGAACAAGGTGAAAAACAACAGCAAAAAGTTTAGGGGTTGCCACATGGAAGGAAAATTACCTACAATTACGAAATCTTTCCTAACACTCATCGGATGCTCTCGTCGGCATCGTCACCCGCTTGTCTCCCGCTGGAGAAGGCCCGACCGTTGACGCGCCGAGGAGCATCCACCGGTGGGTTTCCCGCCACCTAAGGACCACAGAGACGCTGATGACTCCACGCCCTTGCAGGGCCACAGTTCTTAATCATCTCTTTGCGGTCCAGAACTATCGTCACCGAGGTGCCCCGCATGCCTCTTCCTTTCAGGACGCCAAAGCTCTGTCATCGACGAGCACCGCTAGGAACGAAGCTGCCACTTCCCTGCCGTAGTTCATCCTGTTCACCGTCGGACGTTCGACGACCCGTGACTCCTGCCTTAAAGGGAGGGCACTCAAGAAGGGCCGTCGATTCCCTGACACCGAGCGCCACGTTCCCCGACACCTCTCAACAATCCGTGGCTCCCGCCTGAAAGGGAGGATCGGTCGACGCATCGTCGGAGAACTCTACTCCACCAGGTACATTGGGGGGTAAAACCTTAATAGGAAGAAGTGAGACTATTGAACATATGGACTGGGCTTGTGCTATATATCTTTTATTTTACTGGTTGCCCATGTGGGGGGATCTCCACACAGAACTGTGTCTAGGTAACGAGACCAGCATTCTGCCAATTGTTTCAACCATCTTATGTTCCTGCCTATCTCTATCGCTGGTTTACCCGTTATTAATCTGTGTGACATTTTAACCGTACAGTTGATGCACTTTAATGAGGTTTGATAACACTGGTGGTACCACTTTAGAATTGTATATATTTATCATTATTGACTTCCGAGTACAAAGTGCGTTATTGTGATCGTGTACATACCTTTGAATATTAATTATATAAAGACTGTGTTTTCAGTAATACAGTGTGTGGACATTCCTTTGTGGGGGTTTGGGGACTACACTGTACTTAAGAACCAGCCTGCATCACCTCCTGAGAAACTAGGCCTTGATTGCTCGTCCATTGCTACCTTATAGAGAATCTTGGCTGGGGTCTCCTGTGCCTCTCCTCTACCATATAGAGAGCGGAAGTACAGACCCCCCTACCAGTCTTCACAGCCTATTCAAGCTTGTCTCATGTATGTGTTTGTGGCTTGGGGTCCTGACACATATGCCACTCCTGCTTCCCCTTTCCATGGGCTTGCAAGGATGGTTCGGTGTGACAACAATTTACATAAGGGCATTGGACTTTTGTCATATTTGTGGCCTGTCTGCTGCTGTACTACTTGTGTTTACACCACTAGTGGGGATTATGGATGTGTTCTCCACGGCATGTCTGCAATCCATTTTGGTGAGTACATTTTTGAACTGTCCATTTATTGAAGTTTATTGTGATGTATTTTCATTGCTTGCCTGTATACGTGCTTGATGCACTTCATGCTGTATACGGTAGCCTGCACCCTATAGCTGTCAAAGTCACACTGATGGTGGGAGGGGGCCAGGTGGTGACAATGTCAAGTTGGTACGTGTTGAGTTCAGCCCCTGGGGATTGTGGCAAAGGAGGATGCATTAGGAATATGACCCAAGAGGCACAACTCACGGTCCAGTCCTCACCTGAGATGTCGGCCTATACTACTACTCTGCTCCCTTCCGTTTGGACGGAATGTTGTATCTGTCTTCCCTCTTGGACTTTGCTGCTGCCTGATGGCGCAGTTTTCCTTCTGGACTACAGCTCTTTTACTTATTTTTCACACTCTGGTGCCTTTAGTCCCTGTTTTTCGTCCTGCTACTGACCTTTTGCAGATGTGTCTGCCCGTCTCTCGGGCAGCTATTTACATGTACTCTTACACTGCCTCGGTTTGCCTCAGTACACTTCTGTTCCCCAGCATCTCTCTCTCGCTCCTCCTGTCTTTCATCTATTACATCCATACCTTTATGTTGACTTTGGCCTTTTACCAAGGCTATTCAACTGTTGTGGCTCTAAACCTGCTATCAGCTGTTTCTGGCTATCTCGCATTCACTGTGCCTTTCCAGACTTGTGCTGTCTCTGCCTTTCTTCGGTCACGCTATCAAGGATTGATTGGGTTTCAGCTCAACCATCCAGTTGTGCCAGCCTCCTTGGTTATTTTCTACTCAAGTTCCAGCTCTACCCATCAGATGTGGTATCCTCATTGATTACTGTGTACTCAAATTGCTACCCATCCTGTTGAACCATTGTTCAACTGTGCTAACTTGGTAGTTATTCTATCATTCAGCTTGGACATGTGCTTGGCCATATTCTGCAATTTCAAGTCATATACTGGAGACTCTTCCAGGGTTTTTGGTGCCTAGAGGGTTTTTCCTGGTTTTCGGGGTTTGGCTCCTTGGAGTTCTCTGCGATTTAGTATTTTTACCAGTCAAGGTGGACTCTGAGGGGGCTGGACCATATTTACATGAAAGCAAGAACAAGGAAACCAAGGGGAAGGGGGATCCTGAAGCCAGGTAGACTAGAAGGAAGAAGCCAACGGACCCCAGACACAGTTCTTCTGAAGGTCATGGTGATGAGGAAATGAAGGAGAGGCTTTTGTTGTCGGACAGTACGCTTGGGCTACAGTGATTTGGAACTCTCTGACATTGTCATTGTGGCGTACTATGTATATGATGTGTTCTGCTGGTAAATGGCTGTTCCTGTGTTGGGTTTACTTTTCAGTTGTCAGGGGATTGGTGTGGTTTGACATACTGGGGTGTCCACATGGGCAATGTTCACATGTAATGTGTACAGGACACTGAGGGTCACTTCATTTCACATGCATGTATTGAGTGCATGTCCCTACCACACATACAACCACCCTTCCATGCCCACACGTGCACACAGATTGCCTTCTCTGGCATGCTGTGTCCCTGCAGCGCATGATCACTTACCATTTGGGGATTGTGTACATGCGTCACTGGGTTACATACTTGAAGGATAAGTCTACGAATATAGTAATTTACCATTTTTAGTTCCTGACTGTTACTGAAGAAAATCATGTGGCCTAGATATGTCAGGAAAGGAAAAAAAGGGAGAGCCAGCCACGTGATGTCATCAGTGATGTCATCAATGACATTTGTGATGTCATCTTTGATGTCCTGGGTGTTAGTGTTAGCAGTGCACGGTGGCGGCGCAAGTTATGGTTGCTTATCTTACCATAACTGCCGAATTTCAGGGGTTTTTCGGTTTTACTTTGAACCATAACGTCCCTTTAACAAAGTTTTTTCAATGAATTTCATAGGTTTTTAGTTGCGCAACTTAACCATAACGTCCCTTTAACAAAGTTTTTTTTACTGAATTTCATAGCTTTTTAGTAGCGCAACTTAACCATAACGTCCCTTTAACAAAGTTTTTTCACTGAATTTCATAGCTTTTTAGTAGCACAACTTAACCATAATATCCCTGACTTCATATACATGTAACATAGAACATACTAACCCCCTCGTAGTGATTTTCATGTCTGCGGACTACCGCCATGTCCGCGGACACATCGAAAATCTGAGCGTGGTGAATGTAAATTTAAATATTGTGCCCCATTTCCCCTTTGAAGTTGGCTCTGAAAAGAGCCGTTTTTTTTTTTTACAGATGCTTGACAGACACCTGTTATTTTGTATTTTTTTTCTTGTTTTTTTTTCTTACTGTACTCCTAAAATCTTTACATAACCTTCTCCAAAGCAACCCTTACATTCCAAAATACAAAGGCATTTCCCGTAAAAGATAAAGAAATGACATCTTCTTTAAAATTAACAGCATTACTGGCATCAATATTCTCATTGTTACAGAAGAACATACCAGCTCTAAGCATGAAGGCACACATGCCTCAGTTGATGACACACCTAGCAATGTTTTGCTGAGGACAAAAAACTGAACTATTGTCCCATATTGCCCTAGGTAGTAATCCAGAAAAAATTACTTTCGCATTTGGAAGGATCTTCATTACGGCTTGAACCAAGCGTTCCAAATCAGCCAACAAAGTAGGGGCACTGACGTTGCCCAAATGGAAAGCACCATAGTGCAAAACTACCACATGCGGACTGTTCATCGTGGCCTTATCCTCACAAACTTGTACAATTCCGTGTACATTGCATTCAGGCACAGTGCTCCACACCACCTCCACTCCTTTCACATCAAAGTTCTTTGCAACATGCCTGCATTCAGCGCACTGCTGTAAACCATGCACAAACATATCTCCGAGCACCAACACCCTGACTTTCTCCACTTCTGCCATCTTCACCACACACAGTCTCTTTCAACACAAATCCACAACCTCGACATCTGATTGGCTGATCCGTACAGTCTTCTTTCCATGTTGGATTTCCTGGAAAAACCCAGATGTAGCACGCCCTGTCCACGAACAGCCGCGGTGTCTGTAGACGGCATCCACTTTACTCTCTGTGCCATTCCCTCATTGCATACAGCTAAGCAATCACACAATACGAATAACGTCTTCAGAACACCCCCATTTTGTGAATTCAACTTCTACAGATGGCTTTACACAGAATGTTGCAAAGTAAGAATTTATGCTCGTTCACAGTGAAGGTCACATGCTTCCATTTTTTTCTCGGGCCCCGGAGAGGCTCACGAAGCGGACTATAAGGTTGTATTGTGTTTTGACCTTGACAGACAGAGATTGTGATGAAAGACTTCTCTTGAAGGAGTGTTGCTAAAACGTAAGAGAAGATAAGGATGAAATTTATGAAACAAAACCACTTTTATCTATTATATCACTATGCGAAAGATCGTTGGCACATGCGGAGCCGCATTTTGGGACTGCACCACTCGTAGACAATGGAAATTGCAATTGTACTGTAAGTAATGCTTTAGATTATTTTATACCAAATATAATTACAATAGCATAGCATTAAAGACCGCTCAAGTTGAACTTGTTAGTTGAAAGTGGCATAATGTTTTCTACCGCGCACTATCACCGCCGAATTGATCCCCTGTTGTTTAGAGGGCTCTGAAAAAGGCAGACGACACAGGGTGGGTTAATACAAATAATTTAACCGGTCTATAGGCGGTCAAGCGCTCTACTCGCTGTGCCACTTCACTGTAGCCTGTCAAATGGCACAGCGAGTACAACGCTCGCTTTGACATCTGTGCACAGCTTGCTAACGCAATCCCGGCAAGGCCAAACTCAGCCTTTCATCCTTCCGTGGTCGATAAATGAGCACCACACACCGTGGTTAATAATAAGTACCGCTTAGATACCTCACGGTTCTTAGCACTATATGAATGGGAAAATACTATTATTTTATTATTAACATACTCCGTTGCACTATCTTCGATATACTCCCCCATCCTCCCCAAAGACTTCTACACACCAACACACTCTACTAAATACACATTTTGAAAAAACTTTCACCGCACTGTCCGCGGACGTCCGCAAATGCAAGATGGCGGGCGCGACAGAAAATCTGACGCGCATCACGCACCACGCCGCCCAATCAGCGAACACGTCGCATGTCCGCGGACATGACGCAAGCCGCTGGGCCAATCGGGGTGCTGTCCGCGGAGCGAACAGGGAAGTCCGTTCGCGAAGCGAACACAGATATCACTAATTTATTTGCCTTACATTTTGGTCATTTTTTAAAAAACTACTGGACGGATTTACACCAAATTTGCAAAAGCACTCTTTCGGGACCAGGCCGCCGCTCCTGCCGCAAATTTGGTGTATATCCGTCCAGCGGTTCGGGCTGTAGCCGTGCGCAAAGTTTTTTCCCATTCAGTCTATGGGAGAAAAAAAAGTTTTGGGACCCCACCGATAACTTTTCCCCCCCTGGACGAATCCTCACCAAACTTTGCAGAAGAATTCAGAGTGGGCCATATACTTTTCTTGCAAAGTTTGGTGAGGATTCGTCCAGGGGGAGCGAAGTTATAAGCCGCCGAAAAAGTGTTCTTCCTATGGAAACACCAACTTAACCATAACTACATGGCCACTAACGTGGCCATGTAATATAAATGATAGGGCAGCGCTAGTCAAGGTGAGTCGGACTCCCATAGGAACCCCTCAACATTCTATTGTTAATAACTCTTTGATTTGAGTAATGGATTTGAGCGAAAGTGACTAAAAACCTGCGGCTCCCCCAGACTGCAATGTTTCATAAAGATTTGTTGAAAAATAAGAAACTTAATAAGCGTACAAAAAGTTTACAAAAGTGCAGCCTACTTCCTATTGATTTTACCATATGCAAACAAGGTCAATTTTTGCCAAAGCGTACAGCCCAAACCGCTGGGGCATGAAAGCATTTAAATTTCTTCAGCTGTTTTGTATATATTCGTGGCTATATCTGGAGCTATAAAGGACTACATATACCCATGATTAAGAGTAGTTCCCTGCCCGTGGCTATACATTTTGGGGTGTCTGTGTTTTATTTCTTTTTGAAAGTTATTTTTATAGGTATAGGGACGTTGGGGTGAAAAATCACTAATGACACGGTAGGTATTTAGGAGTCTTATCTATTTTGGCTGTGTGTTTTCAGACTTTCGTACATGTGAGGGTGTGGAGAAAAACATAAGAAAATTGTTTTAAAAAGTTAATATAAAACAGAGTCACCCTACTCTCGATTTTAGATGCCCCATACACTGTAGTTTAGTTTGTGTATTGTCACGCATGTATTATATCTTGTGCCTATTCAATGTTGCCCTACCTAATTTACTGTCATGTATTATTCTCTGCTTTGTTTAACTTCACCTACTTTACATTACTACATGAGCAGTGTTGTACTGTTTTGATCTTTTAAGTTCTATTTTCTTTTACAACCTGAAGTGAGCCCCCCACCCACTTTAAATTACAATGTATAACTGTGGTTATAATAAAAGTCAATGAACTGTAGCTGCGGGTATAATAAAAAATGTTTTTGCTATTATTTCATGTATTTGTGTATTTATATGTGATACGTAGTCCTTAAAAGGACTGTTTGGGGTACACTGAGTGTAGTATTTTAGCACATTTAGAGTACTGTTTTGATGTTATGAAGGAACACTGCATTTCCATCATCAGTTAGGTGTACTCCATCATGTCCATAGAAATTGGCCATGTAGAACTGTATGTTGCTGTTTGAAATCCATAATATGTTGTGGTTTCCCATGAATGCTGAAACTTCTTTTTTAACATTTCTCTCTGATTTCTCAATTTTACCATTAAATCTGGTGGTCCATCTCCACTTTTGCATCTGAATCAAATTGGAAAAGGTAAAGATGGTGTGAGGAAATGGTTCCACTAGTTTTCCCATATCTTGTTTCATCATTAAAGTAAGGGACACGCCTTGTACATTCCCCAAATCATTGCCTCCACAATGAATTAGTATGACGTCTGGCTGCCCTTTGCTTCTCAGACTGAACAATTTTTGAAAAAGTTGGAATCAATGCATTCCCCATAATCCAAACCATTTAATTGTAAAATCTCTCAAACCAATGTCCATTGTGTATGTATGATATATGATATTTGCTGCTAGCAACAGCCAGAGTCTTCAAACACCTGAAGCATTGGAACACTGTATTTGAAAAGTCATTAGAAACGCTAGAGAGGTTCATGGAGGAGGCTTCATTTTTGTTGCCATGTCTTTTTAGAGTTGTCATTATTGTTATTTTATGTTTTCCTCACCCGTTGGATATTTCAATATGTCTAACATTGTACAAGAAAACACTATGACGTGGCCCTTCCAATGTTCTGTCAGAAAGCTTAGGAACATAAAGCATGAAAAATCCTTTGGGGCCAGTCACCTGGGATGATGTGAATGATGCATATTGGAAATTGCATGAGTTGGTCTGGACCATGCTGGGCTGCAGACTTTTTTGGCTTATGTGTGGTCTAATATGTTCACTGTAGCTGTGAGCGGCAGTTGTGCAGAATCAACCTCCATCCATTAAAGGTGCTGATAGCAACAGCCAGAGTTTTAGAACACCTGCAGCATTGGACCACTCTATTGGAGGAGTAATTAGAAGTGCTAGAGAGGTGCAGAGAGACGGCTTAATTTTTTGTAGGATTGTCTTTTTAGAGTTGTCATTTTTGTTATTTCATGGTTTCCTCACCATTTGGATGTTTGAATATTTCTAACATTGTACAAGAAAATACTATGACATGGCGCTTCTACTGTTCCATTGGAAAGCTTGGGAACATCAATCATGATAAATCATTTGGTGCAAGTTCCCCGGCATGATGTGTATGATGTGTATTGGAAATTGCATGAGATGGTCAGTACCATACTGGGCTTCAGCCTTTTTTTTCTCATGTGTGGTCTTATAGCTTATAGCAATGGTTGTGACAGGGCAGCACTGAATAGATTTTAGATGTCCATGGACTGTCCGTGGAAAAATGTATATGGCCCTGCACTATTTATTTGTCACTTCTATTTTTAAACTGTGAAAGGAAGCTCTGAAAAGAGCCTTTGTTTTTTTTTGTTTTGATGTTTTATATTTTTTGGTTATTTTTTAAACACGACACACAAGTAAAGGAGGGGAAAGGAGGGTGAGGAAGGGACACCAACCACGGGTATAAGAAAAGGCAAGTGGAGAGAGGAAGATGTAGAGTGGGCCTTATTCAGGTAGGTCGCAGACCTTCTCATGCTCCTTGACCGCAGTCTCGAAAGCAGTCAGAAGGTTCAACCCTCTGCAGAGTACTGCGTTGCAGTACATGCACAATATTGTGACCCTCGAAAAATAAGGGTCAACAGCATCATGGACGGCCTGTGAAGCAGCTGGAGGGTTGCATTGTCCCACAGGAATGTCTTTTGTGGTGACAGGAGTGGAAACGGAGGATGCTGCAGCGGAACTCAACCTACTATGTTTATTGCAAGGTACAACCTTACAAATAGCCTCGCCGTGGAATTATTTTAGGTGTTGCTTCTTTGATGTAGTACCAAAGCTATACAAACCATGCTTGCCACGACTTAGCACCATGTGGCACTGAGTGCAGATCACCTTCTTCGCATTAGCTTTTGACTTTCCATCAATGGTGGTAAATAACCGCCACACCCAAGACTCACGATGAGTGCTAGTAGTAGGGACTTCCACTACCTCATCCTCTTAATCCGTATCCTCTGCATCCTCACGCCTGTTCCCCTTTGCAGGCCCTTGGGGACATGGTTTTGGTGAAGGGGTGGGGGTGCTGATGCGGAGGCAGTAGCAGCAGAAGCAATTTGGGATGCCATCTGGAAGGTTAATAACCAGGAACTAGGAACCAGGAACCAAGAACAGCAGCCTGCACAATTGTCCTGTTGTCATCTTGGAAATCCAAATGCAGAATGAGGATCAGCTCTGGGGTGTGGCCTTTTATAGGACTTCAGGGGTGTGCTTCGCAGATACCCGCGCCATCCTCGAACACTTCAAACACCAAGAACGGGCTCAAAAAGTTCCAGAAAGTATGTAGATTGGCAGGGACATTGTCTGGGGCATGCGCAATGATGAACTTTTACTGTAAAATACCTTGGATTGCTCAAAATAGAATGTTTTAAATGTTTGGGGTCCCGAACAGTGTCCGCAAATAAGGACATATGCTCAGCGTGGGTGCGGTCACATGACGACGTTGCAGACACGCTCGCAAATGGGACGGCTGTCTGCAGGAGACCAACTGCACAGTGACGGTTGTGCGCATGCGCTCAGGTGTTCTGAGGACAGTGTTCGGGTCCCCGAACTAATTAAAAGTGCAACACACGTGCGGCGGACAGTTGCAGAGAGGCGCAATGTTCATAGGACCCAAGTGTGTGATGCGCATGTGTGCGGGTGTTCTACGAACAATGTTGAAGTCCCTGGATAAAATAAATGTGCCTCAAATCTTTGCAGACATGCAGACGGGATATGTGTTCTATGGATATATTGATTCTGGTTACGGACATTACGAACAGCGGGGGTGTTATTAGGACACCCCCATTTTGGTTGATTGCAGAGAGGCGGACATCTTGTGTGTTCTAAGGACACCTCCATTTTAATTACGAACAGTATGAAGAGGTATATTGTCCTTAGCACACCCTCATTTGGGTTATTTGCGGTCAAGCAGAAATCTTGTGTGTTCTGAGGACATCGCCATTTCAATTACGAACAGTACGAGCAGGTGTATTGTCCTTAGGACACCCCCATTTTGGTTAATTACGCACAGGCAGACCTTTTGTGTGTTCTAAGGACACCTCCATTTTAATTATGAACAGCACGAAGAGGTATATTGTCCTTAGTACACCCTCATTTGGGTTAATTGCGGACAAGCAGACATCTTGTGTGTTCTAAGGACACCTGCATTTTAATTACGGACAGTACACACAGGTATAGTGTCCTTAGGACACCCCCATGTTGGATAATTGAGGACATCCCGGACAGCTGCACTTTCCGCAGACACCCTGACTGCCTTTTTAAAAAAGAAATAAGACACAGGCATATACTAAGAGCACACTTAAAATGTTATTATTGTTTAACCATAGGAAAATTAGGAAAGAGAGGGGGAAGCAGAAACTGAAACAAATACAGGGGATTAGGGGTTTGGACATGATGTATGGGAGGGGAGAAAGGGATGGAAGTCTCATCATACCATTTTTCTTGGTGGGGAGGGTTTGGGGATAGTTGGCTGGGACATGGAGAGGGGGAATAGGTACATGTGGGACAGTGGTATTTAGGGGGTAATTCATAGAATTCAGTACACAAGTGGCGCACGTGGCTGGCGCACAGTGTGCGCGTGCGTCAGTCTGCGCCAGCCGCGTGCGCCAACATCCATTTCTGCACACAGCGTATTCATGGATTTCAACATCCATAACCAGCCGTGCCGCAGAGCAGCGCAGCGACCCTGCAGCAGCACCAGTTACGCCCCCAACCCCTCCCTGTGCGCCATGAACACGCACAAATCCCGTACATGGCGCACAGGCCAGTGGACCAGCATACAACCCCCCAACCATGAAAACATCTGTAAAACTCCCCGCGCACCCCTCCGAATACACGTACCCCGCTTTGTGGGAAGTTTTACACGGGATTGGCCTTGTGCGAGTGGGGCACGTGTATTTCGGGGGTGCGTGGGAAGTTTCACACGCTATTGGCCTTGTGCGAGCGGGGTACGGGTATTTCGGGGGTGCGCGGGAAATTTCACACGCGATTGGCCTTGTGCGAGCGGGGTACGTGTATTTCGGGGGTGACCAGGAAGTTTCACACGCTATTGGCCTTGTGCGAGCGGGGTACGTGTATTTCGGGGTTGCGCGGGAAGTTTCACACGCGATTGGCCTTGTGCGAGCGGGGTACGTGTATTTTGGGGGTATGCAGGAAGTTTCATATGCGATTGGCCTTGTGCGAGCGGGGTACGTGTATTTCGGGGGTGCGCAGGAAGTTTCACATGCGATTGGCCTTGTGCGAGCGGGGCACGTGTATTTCGGGGGTGCATGGGAAGTTACCCACGCAATTGGCCCTGTGCGAGTGGGGTACGTGTATTTCGGGGTGCGTGGGATGTTTCACACACGATTAGCCCTGTGCGAGCGAGGTACGTGTATTTCTGGGGTGCGCGGGAACTTCCACACACGATTGGACTTGTGGGAGCGGGTAGTACGTGTATTTCGGGGGTGTGCAGGAAGTTTCACACGCAATTGGCCCTCTGCGAGCGGGTAGTAAGTGTATTATGGGTGTGCCCCAACAGATTGGCAGTGTGTGTCCTCCCAGGTGTACCCTCTCCCTCCTCCCCAGGGCCTGCAGGCAGACCCCAACACAGGGGTACACACTGCACCCCTGGCAATGCCCCACAGGCAGCCCATCCACCCTGGCGAAACCCCCCAGCCAGCCCATATGTCACCACGCACAAGTGAGCACTGACTCATGTCCCCCAGAAACCCCATCCACCCAGCAGTGAGGGGCACCTGCCAGCAGACCCGACTCATGTCCCCCAGCACCCCCATCTACCCAGCAGTGAGGGGCACCTGCCAGCAGGCCCCGACTCATGTCCCCCATGTCCCACATCCACCCAGCATTGAGGGTCAGGCCCCGACTCATGTCCCCCAGCACCCCCATCCACCCAGCATTGAGGGTCAGGCCCTGACACATGTCCCCCAGCACCCACATCCACCCAGCAGTGAGGGGCACCTGACATCAGGCCCCGACTCATGTCCCCCAGCACCCCCATCCACCCAGCAGTGAGGGGCACCTGCCAGCAGGCCCCGACTCATGTCACCCAGCCCCCCCATCAACTCAGTATTGAGGGTCAGGCCCCGACTCATGTCCCCCAGCACCCTCATCCACCCAGCATTGAGGGTCAGGCCCTGACTCATGTCCCCCAGCACCCCCATCCACCCAGCAGTGAGGGGCACCTGACAGCAGGCCCCGACTCATGTCCCCCAGCAACCCCATCCACCCAGCATTGAGGGTCAGCCCTGACTCATGTCCCCAGCACCCCCATCCACCCAGCAGTGAGGGGCACCTGGCAGCAGGCCCCGACTCATGTCCCCCAGCCCCCCATCCACCCAGCATTGAGGGTCAGGCCCCAACTCATGTCCCCCAGCACCCCCATCCACCCAGCATTGATGGTCAGGCCCTGACTCATGTCCCCAGCGCCCCCATCCACCCAGCAGTAAGGGGCACCTGCCAGCAGGCCCCGACTCATGTCCCCCAGCACCCCCATCCACCCAGCAGTGAGGGGCACCTGGCAGGAGGCCCCGACTCATGTCCCCCAGCACCCCATCCACCCAGCATTGGGGTTCAGGCCCCGACTCATGTCCCCATGCAACACGACAGGAAGCTGCACAATCATGGGCCTCATGTTCACCAAAATACTACAGCACGCCACCCCAGTCTTGACATGGAATGATTTCAGCAACCCACCCCACACCGACATGCCCATGTTAGGACACAAATCAAATGTTAACCATGTACATCAACACATGTCCGTCACACACACACACTGTTTTCCATAGATTGTGTAAACCCACATATTGACATGCATGAACCCAATGAGCGAATCCCACACATCGAATTAAAATATCAAAATGTATTATGAACAAAATCAATGTAATGAAAAGAAAGCCAAAAAAAAAATACAAACATGAAATGAAATGCATGTCCAAAAATATGAAAAAGGAAATGTAGATCCAATCCAAAGAAATCCTAAAGAAAAATGGCCGAAACAAAATCAAAATCAAATCCAAAGGAAACTAAAAATCAAATTCCATTGCTCCATGGTGAAATCCTAAGAAAATGTACACATAAATCCAATGTCCAACTATGTACAGGCAATTTTCAAAGGGTCCATGAGCCCAACAAAAGAACTGAAACCTATCAAAGAAACTACCTAAGAAATAACGATATACAAAAGTGTGGGGCATAGTCCAATCACCCCAAAATAAAGCAAAACGAAAATGAAACCTAGCACTAAAAACTATTTACAATGGAGGCAGGCTAGTCCGACGGCTCACTTTCCGATGTCCCGGGCCAGGGCATCATCGAACTCCTGCTCAATGTCCTGGAGGTGGTCCTCTTCCATGGCCCCGAGGGTTCGCAGGGACGATGCCATGTTGGACTCCAACTCCCTGCGAATAGCCTCGAGGCACTTGGCCCGCCTCAGTGCCGTCCGCATGGAGTTCTCCGCCCTGACCATTGTGAGCCGTGCCTCTTCCGCCCGCCGCTGCTCCGCACCTATGTCCTGGCCCAACCGCTGCCACACGGAAGACACTTGCAATCCTGGGTCCTCCTGCCCTCTGGCCGATGCCTGCCCCTCCGATGTTGATGGCCCTGAGCCATCATCGCTCCCACCTTGTTTCTGCTGCTGCTGCTGTGCCTGTGCCCTGGCTCTTGCTGCCTGCACGTCCTCCTCCGGCTGGGGTGCAGTTGTCGTGGTGGCCACCCCTGCTGGACGTCCGACTTCCGACTGTGGCAGGGATGTGTCCTCCACCAGCCTGGCCGCTGGGTCAGAGGCAGCTCCACAGGGTACCCAGGTGATACATGGGTGGGAAGATGGCATGGAGGACGACTGGCGCATAGGGGGTTCAGGTGAGGAGGGGGTCAGAACAAGGTCCAGCATACGGAGGAATCCAGCCCTGGTGACCCGTCCCAGTAGGTCAACGCGGTCAACGAGTCATCCGAGATGACGTGCAGTGTCTTCACTAAAACACTGCAGGTCACCTCGCATGCCCGTTGATGCAACGCCATCCCAGCCAGGACAGGCTCAACCAGTCCCAGATCGCCACATCCACAGGGAAAGGAAGGCCAGTTGTTGTGCGATCATACCCTCCCTGAAAACAGGTCTGGACATAGGCATCCCTGCTGGTGCAGGATGATGCAGTCACAGGATCGGGGACAGGATTACACACAGGCACCTCTGTGGCGGCCTGTGCTGCCTCCTGTCACTGCCCCTGCACTGCACCACTAGCACGAGTGGAATCCCCACCTCCAGACCCCATGTGTGTCCCTTCCACAGCCTCCTCCTCCATCAAACCCCCCAGCAACCTGGATGACTCCATGCCATCTTCCTCTGTCGGACCCTGTGAGGTCTCAGCTGCCCCTTCTGCTGCCGAGGAGTCCACCTCTGACCTACGCCTCTGGACATACCCTCAGCAGCTGCGGCCTGGGATGCGGCACCAGACTCCTCACTCCCCGACGAGATGACAACGTGGGAGGGGAGCCGGGCCTTGCGCCTCCGGCTGGTGGTGCAATCCCTGCCGCTTTGCTCCACAGCACCCTCACTGCCCTTTTCATCAGTTGACGCTGCAGACTCACACACATGAGCAAATCAACAGGAATATTGCACCAGGCAGCACCATCCATACACAAACAACAGCACGAGCAGCCGAAGGTGAGCCTGACGTCACATGAAACACGGGGAGTGCACAACACATGCAAACACGCCACCAGACTTACATGCATGTGTACATCTCCACCAACTGTCGCAGTGATGAGATCGCCATCCATGTCACACCTTGCATTCAGCCTTCTACATGTTAGTGTCACATGCATCCATGTTGCATCACAGTTGCACACTTGTCAAATACACCCACATGCACATGTGCATAGTACAGATACTTGCAGCAGGAACCAGCATCCATGTGTGACACCACAATCATGCCACAGCACATACTCATAATTCATTACATGTGTGCACCCACACATACATTTGCCCAGCTTGCTTATCAACACATACACCATCGATGTGTCTCACACTTGATAGGAATCACATGTGGCAGGTTCACATCCCTGTACATACGCAGCCATACATGTCCCTACAAAGACATATGTGCAACCGGCACACTCCTGGCACACCACAACACGGACAGCGTCCGATCAGTATGCATGTACACTTACCGCTCGACTCCAGACGGGTCTGCCCCTCAAGGACCTGGATGTGGAGCGCTGGGCGTATGCGTTCCAAGACCCTCCTCTGGTTGTCAGTCAGGTGGACCCGGCACCGCTTGGCATCCGCTGCCTTCAAGAGGTGCCGGGCCTTGTTGAGGGTCCTGGACCTCAAGTCCTGGACCTCAAGTCCTCCCAGCGCTTCTGGACATGTTTGATCTCGCTGACTGCCACCCGCTCCTCATTGATGGCAGTCACGATGTCCATCCAGATCCTCTTCCGTCCTTCATTGTCGGCGCGCAAACTTCCAAAGAGGGCATCATAATGCCCCAGGACTTGCTCCACCAGGACACCAACTTCCCTGGCACTGAAGCTGTCTGGGGGTTGCCAGTGGTGCCAGATGGTGTAGTGTCTGACATGGCAACCCCAGAGGCAGGTGTGGGTGGGCAACTGGGTCCTGGGGCCAGGCTGTGGAGCGATGATATCCCAGTCGGGAGTCTTCAGTTCCAGCATGGGTGGTCACAGCAACTGCACCCCTGGCTGACGTGCAGGCACCAAATAGCAGGGAATGTGGGCCGCAGGCAGGCAGGCAGCTGCAGATGGCAGGTGGGAGCGTGCTCGGGGCTCTGGGGGGCTGGAATATGACCTTTAGGGCAGTAGCGTGGTCTTCCGTGTGTTGTCGCGTGGCCAGCTTGATACGGAGTGATTTGGCACGTGAAAAAAGTGCACATCAGCATGAAATTGGAGGAAAGGCCCTTAGCACGTAAGCGCGCCTGTGACGTTACACGCGCGGGCGTTTCCCTTGTGATGGGTGCATAGTGATTCAGCACGTGAAAAAACTGCACGTCCGCGTGTCAATGTGTGTAATCCAAGGAAAGGGGCTAAGCGCGTAAGTGATGTGATGCACGTGGGTGTTTCCCACAGCACGGGTTAAAGGTGAGCGGGTCCCGGCAGTTGGCTGTACGTGCTTTTCGTGGAGACCGACATGTGTGTTGCTACTTCGTGTTGTTTTGTGCACCATCACTACTTCAAAGCTATCAAGGACGTATCTCTTCTTTTGGCGGGGGTATTGGCTACGCGTGTTTTTCATTATCACGCTAGTCTGAAGGTGAGTCGCGCATGCTATTTTTCCCACTGCGGGTGCCCCTGTGTATCGCATACCCGCTTTCGAGGTCATAGTAGCCTGTGTGTCCCACGCGTACGTGTTTTTCGTGTCCCTGGTGCCACCGCATAATGCGGGAGGTTAATTCCACACACCAGGTTTTACTGCAGTTTTGGTTTGCCTGAGCGTTGCGTGACCCGTCACTTCATCACCGGGGTCACATACAGCCTTGCAGGTGCAGGGGTGCTTATAACATCTTGTATCCCACCCCCTTCACCCCAATTGTCCAGGACAATTGTGGTGAACACCTCCCATTGGCACTTCACCATCTGTGCCGGCACTACTCCATCTGTGCCATGGTTGGGAGGCCACCAAAGGTGAGGGGTGCCTCAGCTGGGCGTACTCCTCGTGACGGGCGTGGTCAGGGACGTGGCCGGGGTAACCAGTGAGTAGGGGGACGCCAGGGTGGCTGCAGAGGGGGAAGAGGCAGGGGTGCGCCACTTGAGCACAATGATGTGCCATGTGTTGGTGCAGTCATGCCACCAGCCCCTGCGGCTCTGGGAGGTGCAGTTCTTGCATCTGGCACTGGCGCCCGTGTGACTCGGCAGTCATTTCATCGACTGCCATGGGCCCAAGGGTAGTGGTAGCTGCAGGTGCAGCTGTGGACACCACCACCCAGGCTCAGGGTCTGCCAGCGCAGGCTGCGTTGTCACTTGAAGAGTCCCTGGAAGATTTCCAGCAGGTCGGGAGGAACACCGGAGGTGCACGCAGGTCTGCCCTGACCAAGACACGTGTCCCTGGGGCAGCAATGTCATCTGCTGTCCCGTGCAGCCAGGTGTTGGCAACTGCAGGGGCAGATGCAGCCAACAACACCTTGGTTGTGAGTCTACCACCCAGGACAGTCACGGTCAAGTAACCTGGCACAGCAGATGTTACTGCGCAGGGTCCATTCCAGGGCACCCAGCAGCCACTGACGCAAGTCAGGCCTTCGGTCGTCCTTCAACCTGCCACTCCCTTGGTTCAATCCACCAGTCCCACTGGCCATGCTGATAAGGGTGGCATTCGCCAGCCAGGGTCTGCACCAACATCCAAGAGGAGGAAGGTTGCATCTGCAGCACAGGCTGGGATATCAGACAGAGCCACGACCTCCTGCACGTCAAGGAAGAAGCCTTTCTGCAACCAGGAACGGACTCCTTTGTGGACTGCGTGTGGGCCCACAGACGTGACATGCTGGTGGGGCCGAATTGTCAAACTATGGCTGCCCATTGGAATACCCACTGGAAGCATGTTGCAGATAATGTGAGTGCATTCGGCCATGAGGTGCGCACAGGTGCCGAGTGCAAAAAACGTTGGAATGACCTCAAACGCAGCGCTAAGGCCAAGCGTGCCTCTAATTACAGCATGACTCTGGTGACTGGCGGTGGGCCACCACCTGAGGAGTATGATCTCACTCCGCACGAGGCACTCGTTGCGGAGTTCATACCACAAGAATTGGTCGAAGGAGTGTGAAAGATGCAGGACTTTGATGCCCAGTCCAGTGAGTTTTGTTGTGTGTATGTCCAGCCCATGTGTGTTTTGCCTGTGTGATGTGTTGTGCTTGACTGCCACTACATGCTATGTGTACATGGTTCTCATGTGCTAGTCATGCAATGGTTCACTGATGTGTGCTTGCTGTGCAGGATGGTGGACATATAGAGCAGACAGGGACTGTCCTCATCACCACACTTGCACCCTACTCAAATGTAAGTCACCCAGATGCCCCTCCGGTCCATGTTCATGCTCTCTGGCCCTTCTGCATGTAGACAGGGGTGGTTTTCCTCTCAGCACTGGGACTATGTCATTGCATGACTGACGTGCATGTGTCCTCTGCCTGCATGCGGGTACTCCACGTAGGCATGCCCCATTGCCCCTCCACCCCCACTTCACCCCAATTACACCATTGCACTGTTGTGCATCATTTTGTGTACTGCAATGGCTGTTCAAGCCTCCTGTGTACATGCTAACTTCCACCAGCCAACCTGCCAGACACATGCAGTGGGGTACATCCTGTGGCCTTCATGCAGGGTGTATCACTTGGACTGTTCAGATGGCAGATGCTCCGCAGGGACAGGAGTGCCCATTCATGCTCCATGTGCATTCCATGCATGCCCCTATGTGTCCTTGCCTGGATGATCATTGTAGTACGTGTCTTGTATGAGCAACATTTCATGTGATTTCTTCAGCCATCCCATGCCCACTCTGGCCCTGTCCTGCATCACACACATGTTTAGGGTGTGACACTCTGTGTGGGGCACAGTCCTCCCCCAGTTTCAGGCCCACTGACTCTGTCCAACCGGTGTACTGGCTTTTTGCACACTTGGGTGTACTACTGAGGGTTCATCATGTGTCCTGCTTACTGTCCCATCATCATCTGCTGTGTTGTCAGTTGACTCAGATGATGCCATTGATGCTAGTGAACACTGTCTGCCAATACACAGGTCTCTGTTCAGCCTTTTGCTACCATGCAAGGCATCCCTGCATTTTCACTGGGGGGGGGGTTTGCTTGTAGCCATGCAACCCATTGCATGCACATTGCACGTGATGCCTGGACTAGCCCTTCCACTGGCTACACGATTCTTGATACACATCATGAAGTACTTGTTCATATAGATAGTGAGTAACGTACACATGTCCTGCACTGCATCAACCCACTTCTGAGCCATATAACACTGTTCTACATGCCTACTCACTGATGCAATGTCAAATTGACCAGGCATGCATGGCAGGTTCACTTTTGTGTGTGACATGTCTGCTTCATGTGTTGGCTGTCTGTGTGATGTATATGTGTATGTGTGTCATGTGCTTCTAACATGTGTACTAATGTCTTTTTTCTCTCCACTTTTCAGATGATGACGCAATGGAGCCAGAGGATAGTGTTGTCATGCCTGGCACAAGGTTGTCATCACAACCACAACCCGGCACAAGTGGGGGTCGTGGGGTGGTAGACCACGAGAACCCACATGTGCTTCAGACCATCTTGTCTTTGGCTGGCAATGAGTCCAGCCCAGATGACCGCTCTGACAGCCATGTCGAGTTGGATGTGCATCAGGTCCATACATCAGGGGTGAGTGATTCTGATGTGGAGACTCCTCTGTCCGTAACACCTGCATTGAGGGGCCAGACAGTAGTGGGATCTCCGCCTGTGGTGGATCGCGACGCAGGGTAACCCTCCACACCAGTCGCTGATGGGCCTGGGCCATCACATAGACGGAGGCATGTAGTCGTGCAGCCGTGGGCAGTGCCAACCTGACGTGGTTGGCCAGTCCTTGGGCCCCGCAGGTGTCAAGCCCAGTAACACGGTGGCTGCGCGCCACTGAGGTATACTGAGTGGGAGCAAGACATGACTGCCAATTCAGAATGTCAGGGGGCATCACTTGACAACATTGCTGCGAGCATGGAATGTGTGGCCCAATCCGTGCTCCCCCCTGCTAGGCAGGTGTTTCTCCAGTGGCAGGCAGCGCAGTCCACGGCCCGCTCGCTCAGTCTGGGCATGGCGGCCTCTGACAGGGCCCGCCAGGCTGAAATGTTGTCTCTGCGTCAAGCAATTACTGCTCACGTAGAGGCACACATGGAGGCCCTGAGGGCTGAGTCTCAGTCCCTCAGATCCACTCTGGATGCCCTCTTGACATCCCAGAGGGTGCAGAGGAGAGGTTTGAGCAGCTTGAGCGTACCATCTCGGCTGAGCTACATGCTTGCCGGGAGGTGCATCGGTTGTCCAGCCAGACCACGCAGGAAGAACTCCGTGCTACACGTGTTACCTTGCAAGAGGAAGCACGTGTATCACGGGAGGTTCTGCATGCAGACCTGCGTGTCATTGCCGCACATAAACAAGCTCACCGTCCGGCAGACTTATCATCTTCGGACAACGACTTATCTCCCACACAGGTCGGGCCGTGCAGGCGTTGAGCCGATGGAGGTTTTTTTTCGTCTCAACATCATCGCATGTGGGTGTTGACGTGCACCCTGTACCCCCCCTCCTGGGTGCTTCCCCCCCTCCCCAGGTCGTATGTGGCCATTTTTGATTTTTACTTTTAGTTTAGTTAGTTAATATTAACTATTTGATAGTTATTTTAATTAGGTTATGTAGGTTGTTCATTGTTAGTTTAATTAGTTGATATAGTTTAATATTGTTTGTCTATTGTGCATTCATGTGACGGTGTGGTGCTTTGAGGCTTTTGAAAGCATCCACTCTCTGTTCCAGCTGGGCCCTTCAAGCTTGTCTTGTGTATGTGTTTGCAGCTTGGGGTCCTGACTCACATAGGCCACTCCTGCTTCCCTTATCCATGGGCTCGCTAGGAAGGTTCGGTGTTACAAAATATTTCACAAGGGCTTTGGACTTCCTTAATTACCGTGGTCTGTCTGCTGCTGTGCTACTTGTGCTAACACCACTAGTGGGGATTGGTTGCGTTTCATCCACCCCATGTCTGTAATGAATTTGGGTGAGTATGTGATTGATTTCTCCATTAATTGATGTGGATTGTGATGTATGTTATTTTCTTGCCTGATGCACTTCATGCCGTAGACAGTAGCCTGCAACCTTGGCCTGTCAAAGTGACACTGATGGTGGGAGGAGTTTGGATGTAGCTCTGTAACCTGGCCCAGTGACAACCAGCATGTAGGCATGTATGTAGACACACAGGGAACTGTCAAGCCTTATTAATTTATTTCATGCCCTTTCTGCAGGTAGATGAGCCTCCAGACTACCTTTGCCAGCAGACACAAGGACAACTAATACAGAAAACTGGGCATGTTCGGTGCTGCAGACGTGTGGATGTGTGCGCAAGCAGATGCACAGGGCTTGTGCTCAGACGTCCGACAGAAGCAGATGTGTTTCCAGGAGCTCCTGGCAAGGTGAGCAACACAAGGGCCTACACTGCAGACTACCTTATACCAGGCCACTTGCAAATGGATGCTAAGTGTCACCAGTGCTGTAGAGCTTTGACAGGCATTGTTGGAGAAGCACACAGTACAGCTGACATACGTTGAGGGCCAAATGCCAAGTGCCTTTCCTAGTTGTCAGGGGCACATGCAGGGGCCATCAAACATATCCTCGAGTACCCCCTGCTCCATTGAAGCAGAGTAATTAGGGTAGTAGCGTTCCTGGCCAGGAACTGATACAGCGCACAGGGACAACCAGCGCGGCTCAGACTTGTGGTGAGTGCATGTCATTTGCATGTGCAAATTGCCAAGTGCACTACCTACTTAAATCTGCGGCGGCCAGAACGCAACTTGTACTGAAGTTGCACCTTGCTATATGTGTCTAGCAGCTCACCCAGGGACCATTGTATCATGTCTGATTCTTGACCCATTGGTCTTCCATTTCCCGCGTGGCCACATGCGCCGGCATTACTGCATTGACAGTGTATATATCATTGGTGGGCCAAGCTAACGTATGGGTACATAGCAGCAGACAGGGGAGTTTGTTTGTGGAGATGTCACTTACTTTGGGGCAGAGATGGTGTTGTGTGTTGTAAACACACATTCAGATTAGTGACTCACACTCTCTTTGCAGCATTGAAGTGCTCCTGTTACCGGACCTGAGAGTGCGCAGGCAGGAGGCCATCACTCACCCCAGAGATAAGTGTCTCTTTGGCTTTCATTTGACTGATTTGATACAATGTGCATGATGAACATGTTTTCTCAGATTGAATATGTGTTTTTTTGATTAGTTGTATTTTGTCTACTTTCCCTAGCAAATCCACATCCACTCTCCTGGCCCTCTTTCCGGTTATCCTGAATACCAATGCCCGTCCATGCAACATATCCCTGGCCCTCTTTCCCCGCCGGGGTCTCAGAGGCCTGTGTTAGTTTGACCTTGCAGGCACCCAGTCCACGGAGGGGGAGGTTGGTTCGTGCCACTCCTGTGCCTGGACACCGGAGCTGTGACAGTACCCATCAGTTGTTGCATCGTCATTGTATGTTATGTACCGTGAATGGTACCCATCTTGTTGGACCATTGTTCAACTGTGCTACCTTGGTTGTTCTACCATTGTGCTTGTACATGTGCTTTGACATTTCCTGCTACTTCAAGTCATCTACTGGAGACTCTTCCAGGGTTTTTTGTTGCCTACAGCCTTTTTCACTGGTTTGTGGGTTTGCCTACATGGAGTTCTCTGCGATTTGGCATTTTTACCAGTCAAGGTGGCCTCTGAGGGGGCTGGACCCTATTTACATGCAAGCTGGAACATGGAGACCAAGGGGTAGTGTGATCCTGTAGCCATATAGACTTGAAGGAAGAAGGCTACATACCCCAGAGACAGTTGTTCAGAAGGTCACAGTGATGTGTAAGTGGGGGCCTTTTGTTGTTGGACAGTTGGCTTGGCCTACAGTGTTTTGGGCACTCTGTGTGGTTTGACATGCTGGGGTGTTCACATGGCCAACGTTCACATGTGATGTGTACAGGACACTGAGGGTCACTTGATTTCACATGCATATATTGAGTGCATGTCCCTAATGACACACACAGTTGCACAATGATCCACCACACATACATCCACCCTTCCATGGCCACAGGTGCACACAGATTGCATTTTCTGGCCGTCCATGCAGCACATGACTTGGTTGTAGATTTCATTTTTTTTTCATGTGATGCTCAAGGTGTATGTGCAACACAATGGCTGCTCAAAGTGCTGTGTGTGTCTCCTGCAACACACTGCACAGCACACAGGTTCGGGAGCTGGGATTTTGCCATGCCCAATGTGCATGTGAACGGGCATTCAGTGTTGTGTTCATGCTACGACTGTTGGAAAGCATTTGTGTCTGACTTTGTATGTGTGGGAGGTTGTTGGTCAGTCATTTCATCTGATTCCATGTCAGGCTTCATTGTCTTGGGACACTTTCCATTTATCACATGTCACTTCGTATCTTTTTGGTCATGTGTTGGGATTTTGCTATTGCATGCCATGTCATGGTGTGGCAGACAAGGGTGCTGTGGGTTGGGAGGGTTTGGGTGACATACTAGGGATTGTCGTGGCCTGTTCTGGGGGGGTGATACACACCCTGCATGTGTTCCTTTTTTGGTCACACAGGATTGCTTATGTTTAAGTAGCTAGGGATGCACATAATGTAGCACTTCTGTGGTAACATTCTCAGGGTGGTAAGGTTGTGACAGTTGAGTGTCTCTTTGTCATCATCGATTGTCACCTGGTATGTGCCAGGCGTGTGTGCACTCCGCAGGGGTGGGAGTTTAGGTGAAGAATGTGGCCAGAAGCTGGGTCCGGGCTGCCTCGCCACGTGCCCTGTCCCCTCCCATGGGCAGTGCCTGTGGCTGTGGTTGGGGATGTGGGGGCACCACCATGTCCACCGGTACCTCCCGTCATGTTGCAACATTGTGCAGGACACATGCTGCCACAATGATCCTGCACACTACTGGGGGTATATAGTAGCTGCCCACCAGAGCGGTCAAGGGAGCGGAAGCGTGATTTGAGCACTGTGAATGTGCACTCCACTATACCCCTGGTTGCAATATGGGCATCATTGTATCTTACCTGTGGTGGGGTTGTGGGGGTTCCGGATTGGCATCATCATGTGGTTGCTCAGAGGGTAGGCACTGTCTCCTGGGGAGGTGATAATAGTTGTGATTATTAGGGTTTTGCTATTTGTCTGTGTGTGACATGCATGCATGTGCACAGGCATTTGTACTCACCTAGGAGCCATGTGTCACCATGCTGCCCAGCTTCCAGGGCCCGACTCAGGGCGTACATTCTGTATATGAAACCGTCATGGGTGGAGCCAGGGTAGTTTGCATAGACAGAGTTGATGATTCCTTTAGCATCGCATACAACCTGCACGTTGATGGAATGCCAGTGCTTGCGGTTCTGATAGATGTGCTCAGTGGCCCTAGGTGGACATGGGTGCAATCTATGGCATCGAGCACTTTGTGGAAGTGTGCCACCCTGTAAAAGTCCCGGACCACGGCCTGCCTTTCTACTGGTGTTCTGGGCATGTATATGTGCCTGCGGACTGAGGGGCGTGCAGTGATGATTGCCAACACCTGGTGTAGGCAGCGTGACTGCGTGGCATGTGAGACCCCCCCGCAATATGGCAGTTGTCCGCTGAAATGACCCAGTGGCCAAAGAAAGCAGGACATTGAGCACCTTCTCCAAGGGGCTCAATGCTTGGGAGCACAGGGTGGGTGATGTAAGGTCATTTTCCCACTCCCTGACGAGGTCTAGGATGATATGAGGTGGAAACCTATACCTAACATAGACGTGGTCGTCAGGCATCCCAAAAAGGCTGGTCTGTGGAAAAAAAATGCAGGCCCTGGCTATTCTCCTCCTCCTGGGGTGTCCCACGATCAGTGCTGCGACAAATGGGGAATTCATTGTAGCTGAATATACGTGTTTGTTGTTTGCGCGCATTTTTTTACTGTGCGTGGGGACGCTTCCGCCTGCCTTCGTGTGGCGGACGTGTTGACGGCTATGCGTGTCTTTTGCCGTGCGCGGGTTTCCCGTATTCAAATCCATGAATAAGGGTTGTTCGCGTGCGTGTGGGCGTTCTGTGTATTTCCCTGCAGTACTTCCCCTGTTACGCCTTCTTTTTCATGCGTTGTTCCCCATTCCGTGTGTTATGACCCGTGTCACGCCCCCTTTTTGGTGTGTGTGTGGACGTTGTGCGCTTTCCCTGTGCGCGTAGCGCACGGCGTTCGGGATGTTGCAAGTATGTGTGCGCCCGTGTGCGCCACGCACAGGTTTGGCGCACAACCCGAGGAAACACGCACAGGGACTTCCATGAATCGCACACGTGCGTGTGCGCCTGTTTTTTCATGCTTGCACCAGCTTGCGCCTGCTTGCACCATTATTTTGGGCCCACATTTAATCCATGAATCGGCCCCTTAATGTTTTCCTTAATGTGGTCCACAACACACTCTTTTAGTTGATTGAAGTGTTGCATTAACAAATCCATTTTTAGTTCCATTTGTTTCATAGGATCTTCTAATATCTTTTTGGTATATTATTTTTATTGGTTGTCTGGTCTGTTAAAAAAAATGTTAAGTACACACAAAGTAATGGTTATTAATTTGCTTATATAGAGAAATGTTGTGCCTACCATTATTATCACTGTCTGCACTCATTTCCTCTCGTGGGAAATTTTCTTCCAGCCATTCCAAAGTACTGGACATTTCTGTGTTAAAAAAAATAAATATTAGTTTTAGTGTACATAATACAGAAAATGTATAAGTATATGAAATAAATGTAGTTTACTTACTACTTTTTTACAAACGTTTGCTGTGCAGTTTCTGTGAGGTAATTCAGTTGGAGGCATATTTATTTTGTTTTGGTATATTCCATTATATTGGAAATGCTACTTCAGTGGATGGTTGGTGTCTTACATATACAGTTTCCACTTCTTATTTATTATTAAATGTAATGTATTTATGTGGTGCTTTTTGAATATGTTTGGTGTTTTTATTGTATGATACAATAATGTAAGATACCCCCTGAGTTTTTGGATAGTGCTGATGGTGACCGTGTCCACCCGCGGACATGCGCACGGTCCGCAGACATCAAAATCACTAGCAGGACAGAGGGTTTAGTATATTATATGTTATATAAATGTAAGGTAAGGGAGTTTTAGTAAACATTTATCACATTTCCATTATCTATGTTTATATTCAGTGAAAAAAACCTAGTTAAAGGGACGTTATGGTTAAGTTGCGCTACTAAAAACCTATGGCACCAACGCAAAAAGGAGGCACAAACAGGAAGAACAGAAATTGAAATTAGAGAATTGGACATTTTGTCAGATCTCAGGGAACTTGAAAGTGGCACAGACATGGGAGCAGCGGCAGGGCCCATAGATCTTACCGATGTAGGCATCAACACAGACTGGAGGGCCAAAGGTAGTTTAAAATCGAAATCAAGATTTAAACCGACCTCAAATGTCAGCAGTAACATCGATGTGTTTCAGAGCTTAGTAATTGAGGACTTAAAAAGTTTACGCAGAAGAGCTAAAAACTTACTTAAAGACAACTTAACCTTGAATGAGAGACGATCTCTGCAAGAACTTCAGGAGCTCAAAAACTGTATAATCAAACCCTCTGACAAGGGGCGTAACATAGTCCGACTCAATAGAGACAAATACATCAAAGAGGCGTATAAACAACTTAACGATACAAGCTGCTACACTAAATTGAAGTCTAATCCCATGGCAGAGTTGGAACAGACGATGAAAGTATTCCTGGACAGATGGGAACAAAGAGGTATAATATCCGAAGACACAGCAACATTTCTGTGGATCAGTCATGCTATAACACCTACTATATATTTTTTACCGAAAGTTCACAAAAATCTGATCCACATACAATCTGGTCTGTCTCATAGGGTCGGCTTTGGAAAATGTGTTCAAATATACATATGAAGTATTGTTCCCTTTCGTTTCTGCTCTCCCGTCATACATAAAAGACACCACAGATTTTTTGTGCAAAATTGAAGATATTCCTTGGGAAGCGGAATATCTAATAGCAACGATGGATGTGGTTTCGTTATACACATCCATCGGACATGAGGATGGAAAAAGAGCGTGCCTACATTATTTGAATACGAAATCATTGAATTACTTGAAACACACTCAAATGGTGATGGAAATGATCAATCTCTGTTTAACGAACAATGTCTTCCTCTTCAATGATGAATATTTTAGACAGGTTCAAGGAACCGCAATGGGCAAAACATTTGCGGCCTCATACGCCAAACTCATGATGGGAGCATGGGAGGAACAAGAGGTCTGGGCAGAGCCGAATCATGAATTTACACAAAATGTTGTCTTGTGGCTCAGATACATCGATGATTTGTTCATTATCAGGAAGGGTACTGCAAAGGGTTGGTTGGACTATGTTGAAAAACTGAATCAAAACTCTAAAAACCTAAGATTTACTGGAACCCATAGCAGGACTGTAATTACCTTTCTAGACGTCAATGTAAGAATAGTGAACAGCAAAATCACATGCGAACTACATAGGAAAAAGGTGGGTTCAAATACACCACTACATGCGCAGAGTGGACACCCAAACAGTTTGATTTGGAGTGTCCCCTATGGTGAATTTGTAAGACTGAGACAGAATAATACCACCTTAGAAGCATATGATAAAGAAAGCAAGATCACAGCCGCTGGTTTTCAATGACAGATGTATCCAAAGTGAGTCATTGAAAGGGCTTTTCTGAAAGCTAGAGAGCTAGAGAGACATACCTTACTAACAAGCTGTCATAATAAAAAAGAGGAAACAGAGGAAGAAAAGAACAATAATAGGGTTATCCTCACTTTTGACAGAGAAGCCAAAACTATTCGACACATTTTGCAAAAACATTGGAATATTCTTTTAGCAGACCCAGAGCTCGCTAAAAGTCTTAAAAGTCACCCACAGATAAGCTTTAGAAGAAATAGATCTTTCAAAGACATTCTGGTCCAGAGTTTCATGTCCAAAGATGAATCTAAGATACAAACCAATTGGTTGACTATGAAAAAGAAGGGGTTCCATAAGTGCACAAGGTGCAACATTTGCAAATATGCAATAAATTGTGAAGCATTTAAACATCCGGTGACAGGCCAAAAAACATGGATCCTGCAATGGATCACATGTGAATCTGAGCATGTGGTTTATGTTCTTACCTGTCCAAGCCAAAATTGGTATATTGGCAACACGAAGTGAAAACTAAAAATGTGTATCCAACAACACGTGCGTGCAATTCTGTACAACGATGGCAATTACCCTATGGCTAAACATTTCTTTGATTGTCACCAAAGTAATATTGAGAGTTTTAGTTTCTCTGGACTGCTCAAAATAGAAATGTGCTTGAGGGGAGGAAACAAGGAGAAATTGTTAAGACAAAAAGAAACCCGCTGTATCTTGGACTTTGAAAGCAAACAACCCGATGGACATAATATCGACGAAGAGTTGTATACCTTTCTGGGGTGCTAAACAAACTCCCATTTTTTCCTGGTATATATATTTACAAATAACTCAAAGGGGAAACAGGCGTATAGGTACTAGAGTCCCTTACCTGATCTAAAATAGAAACCTCTCCTGAGTATTCTGTTAGTTCTCCAGTACCCGTATTGAATGGTTGCAAAGCAACAAGATGTGTTGATGGTGAATCGTAACAGTACTAACACCAACAATGTTTTAATAGTCACAATCAAGGTTTTAAGGTTTTAAATTTAAAAAAATATATTAAAAAAACATTTTTTTAAAGTTATCTAGGTGATTGTTTCTTTTTGCACTTATGTTTATTATAAATATTGAATGAATAAAATGATGGTGAAAGAGAAGGTGTAACAGGTGTTACAAAAGGACACTGTAATCCCCATGCAAAATGATTTGGTAATTATGCTGACTAGCATCAGTTTAATGCGAGTACAATAATTGATTTATTGGGGCATTGTCAAGATAGGTATGGCATAATGAACAATCATGATTTGCACTATGCACTTTTTTGGTAATTGAACATTGGATGAGCTGGTATTGAGTTGGAATTGTGAAATAATGGCAACATGCTGCTAGAGCACGACACACTTTATAGATGAAATTGATTAAACTATTGGTGATGCGGTCATTTATGCTTTTTTGCACTATGCATTTTATGTTCTACAAGGGTTGCCTAGTATGTACCAGGTAACCGTGATAGATTCAGGTATGTGATCAAACCACAGCGTTAAAGTAAAGCTAGAATGACTAGATGCTAAATGCTTCGTGGCACTTTGCACTTTATCGCTTTAATAACATGCTGCTAATGCACTAAGCACTTTACCTTAAAAACAGATTGCCTAAACACATGGTGGTTACATTAATAATTCCCATGTGAAATGTTTCGTAAACTTGTGATATGTAAAATGCTCTATGGGCATTGGCGCTGTCACTGTCCTTCAGCTAAACATACGGAATATGCCTTATTATCTATCAGCTGCAATAGAAAAATGATGTCAAGAGTACTAATGCACCTGAATGCAATATGCTGTGTGGAATTATACAATTATTGTAAATATATTACTGTGCATATATCAGAATGACAGTCGCAGAAACTAAAAAGTAGTTGGTTACTTACCTAAAACACTAGGCTAATATGGCCGACATGTTATTTTTGGGACTGCAGCATCCTAGGAAAACTAGTTCTTTGACTGTGTTTACACCCAATTTTCTTGGGCTGCCTCTCTTTCATGTCTTTTTAAATGTTTGTTTGACAAAGAGGTAAATCGTTGTGAACAAGTGGCGAGTTGGCCGCAGTAAGCGTGAACGCCTCAGCAAACTGATTGCTGCACTTTGGAGGACCCGCGCATATTGGTCGTTTTTGGATTTTAAAGGATTTCCATGTTTTTGTATTGTACGATTTTCCCTGCAAGAAAAATAAAGGAAGGTAATTTTTGCTAACAAGGTGTGGATCCGGCAGCATTTTTGGTCCAATTGGGATTGATTTTGCCTAAGAAATACTGTGGAGAGTGCAGCTTGAATCTTCTGCATGACAATGGCAGTACTTTGAACATATATATATATATATATATATATATATATATATATATATATATATATATATATATATATATATGATAGGGCAGTGATAGTCAAGGTGAGTCGTTCTCCCATAGGAAGCCCTCAACATTCTATTGTTAATAACTTTTGATTTGAGTAATGGATTTGATCGAAAGTGACTAAAAACCTGCGGCTCCCCCAGACTGCAATGTTTCGTAAAGATTTGTTGAAAAATAAGAAAGTTAATAAGCGTAAAAAAAGTTTACAAAAGTGCAGCCTAATTCCTATTCATTTTACCATAGGCAATCAAGATCAATTTTTGCCGAAGTGTACAGGCCAAAACCGCTAGGGGATGAAAGCATTTAAATTTCTTCAGCTGTTTTGCCAATATTCGTGGCTATATCTGGGGCTTTAAAGGACTACATATACCTGTGAGTAAGAGTAGTTCTGTGTCCATGGCTATACATTTTGGGGTGTCTGTGTTTTATTTCTTTTTGAAAGTTATTTTTATAGGTATAGGGACGTTGGGGTGAAAAATCACTAATGAAATGGTAGGTATTTAGGAGTCTTATACTTTCGTACATGTGAGGGTGTGGAGAAAAACAGAAGAAAATAGTTTAAAAAAATTAATACAAAACAGAGCCACCCTACTCTGGATTTTAGATGCTCCATACACTGTAGTTTAGTTTGTGTATTGTCACGCATGTATTATATCTTGTGCCTATTCAATGTTGCTCTACCTGATTTACTGTCATGTGTTATTATCTGCTTTGTTTAACTTCACCTACTTTACATTACTACATGAGCAGTGTTGTACTGTTTTGATCTTTTAAGTTCTATTTTATTTTACAACCTGAAGTGAGCCCCCCCACACACTTTAACTTACAATGTATACTGTGGCTATAATAAAAGTCAATGAACTGTAGCTGTGGGTATGATGAAAACATGTTTTTGCTATTATCTCATTGTATTTGTGTATTTATCTGTGATAAGTAGTCCTTAAAAGGACTGTTTTGGGGTACACAAAGTGTAGTATTTTAGCACATTTAGGGCCTCATTACACAGAAGGCGGTAATGGTTAACGGCCACCGTTAATGGTAACGGTGACCGTTAACCATTACCGCCTTACTACGAGGTCCCTTAGCGGGTTGGTGCTTTAACGCCTGCTTTTTGCAGGCGTTAAAAACCAACCCGCTAAGGGACCTCGGAGCTAATTACGGCACCGCAAAATTGCAGTGCCGTAATTAGCGCCTTCCCCATTCCCATAGAGCCCTATGGGGCAGAAATGGGAATGGGGAAGGGCAATGGCGGAAGGGGGATTTACCGCCCCACCAACCTTGGAATGGGGCGGTAAATCCCCTTTCCGCCAAGGCGGTGCCGGTATTTTACCGGCATGAGCCATGGCGCTAATAGCGCCATGGCTCACCGCCTTCCGTGTAATGAGGCCCTTAGAGTACTGTTTTGATGTTATGAAGAAACACTGCATTTCCATCATCAGTTAGGTGTACTCCATCATGTCCATAGAAATTGGCCATGTAGAACTGTATGTTGTTGTTTGAAATCCATAATTTGTTGAGGTTTCTCATGAATGCTGAAACTACTTTATTAACATTTCTCTCTGATTTCTCAATTTTACCATTGAATCTGGTGGTCCATCTCCACTTTTGCTTCTGAATCAAATTGGAAAAGATAAAGATGGTGTGAGGAAATGGTTCCATTAGTTTTCCCATATCTTGTTTCATCATTAAAGTAAGGGACACATCTTGTACATTCCCCAAATCGTTGCCTCCATAATTAATTAGTATGACGTCTGGCTGCCCTTTACTTCTCAGACTGAACAATTTTTGAAAAAGTTGCAATCAATGCATTCCCCATAATCCAAACCATTTAATTGTAAAATCTCTCAGACCAATGCCCATGTTAATATTTAGTTTCTCACAAAAAGCCAGTAACAAAAACATCCAACTATCTCCGATCAGCCACACAGTTTTCAAACTAGCCATAATATCTGCAGTCTTTCTCCGTTTACAGGAAAATTATTCCTATTTTGAATTGTTTGTAGTTTGTATGAGCAGGGTATGTATGATATATGATATATGCTGCTAGCAACAACCAGAGTCTCCAAACACCTGAAGCATTGGAACACTGTATTTGAAGAGTCATTAGAAATGATAGAAAATAATTGTTGTTGCATTGTATTTTTAGAGTTGTCATTATTGTTATTTTATGTTTTCCTCACCAGATGAATATTTCAATATGTCTAACATTGTACAAGAAAACACTGTGGCGTGGCCCTTCAAAGGTTCTGTCAGAAGCTTAGGAACATCAATCATGAAAAATCATTTGGGGCCAGTCACCTGGGACAATGTGGATGATGCATATTGGAAATTGCATGAGTTAGTCTGGACCATGCTGGGCTGCAGACTTTTTTTGCTTATGTGTGGTCTTATATGTTCACTGTAGCTGTGAGCGGCGGTTGTGCAGAATCAACCTTCATCCATTAAAGGTGCTGATAGCAACAGCCAGAGTCTTAAAACGCCTGCAGCATTGGACCACTCTATTTGAAGAGTTATTAGAAGTGCTAGAGAGGTTCAGAGAGGCAGCTTCATTTTTTGTAGGATTGTCTTTTTAGAGTTGTCATTTTTGTTATTTCATGGTTTCTTCACCAGTTGGATGTTTGAATATTTCTAACATTGTACAAGAAATTACTATGACATGGCCCTTATACTGTTACATTGGAAAGCTTGGGAACATCAATCATGAGAAATCATTTGGTGCAAGTTCCCTGGCATGATGTTGATGATGCGTATTGGAAATTGAATGAGATTGTCAGTACCATACTGGGCTTCAGCCTTTTTTTTCTCATGTGTGGTCTAATAGCTTATAGCAATGGTTGTGACAGGGCAGCACTGCACAGATTTTAGATGTCCGTGGACTGTCCGTGGAAGAATGCACAGGGCCCTGCACTATTTATTTGTCACTTCTATTTTTAAACTGTGAAAGGAGGCTCTGAAAAGAGCCTTTGTTTTTTGTTGTTGTTTTTGTTGTTTTATATTTTTTGTTTTTTTTTAAACACGACACACAAGTAAAGGAGGGGAAAGGAGGGTAAGGAAGGGACACCAACCACGGGGATAAGAAAGGGCAAGTGGAGAGAGGAAGATGTAGAGTGGGCCTCATTCAGGTAGGTCACAGACCTTCTCATGCTCCTTGACCGCAGTCTTGAAAGCAGTCGGAAGGTTCTCCCCTTTGAAGAGTACTGCATCTCAGTACATGCACAATATTTTGATCCTCGAAAAGTAAGGGTCAACAGCATCATGAATGGCCTGTGAGGCAGCTGGAGGGTTGCACTGTCCCACAGGAGTGTCTTTTGTGGTGACAGGAGTGGAAACGGAGGATGCTGCAGAGAAACTCAACCTACTATGTTTATTGCAAGATACAGCCTTACGAATAGCCCCACCATGGAATGACTTTAGGTGTCACTTCACTGATGTAGTACCAAAGCTATACAAACCAGGCTTGCCATGACTTAGAACCAAGTGGCACTGAGTACAGATCACCTTGTTCACATTAGCTTTTGACTTTCCATCAATGGTGGTAAATAACCGCCACACCCAAGACTCACGATGAGTGGTAATAGTAGGGACTTCCAGTACCTCATCCTCTTAATCTGCATCCTCTGCATCCTCACGCCTGTTCCCTTCTGCAGGCCCTTGGGGGCATGGTGGTGGTGGAAGGGGTGGGGGTGCTGATGCGGAGGCAGTAGCAGCGAAGCAATTTGGGATGCTATCTGGAAGGTTAATAACCAGGAACTAGGAACCAGGAACCAAGAACAGCAACCTGCGCAATTGTCCTGTTGTTAATCTTGGAAATCCAAATGCAGAATGAGGATCAGCTCTGGGGTGTGGCCTTTTATAGGACTGCTGGGGCATGCTTTGCGGACAGCCCGCCATCCCTGAACACTTCAAACACCAAGAACGGGCTCAAAAAGTTCCAGAAAGCATGTAGATTGGCAGGGACATTGTCTGGGACATCTGCAATGATGAACCTTTACTGTAAAATACCTTGGATTGCTCAGAAAAGCACTTTTTAAATGTTGGGGGGCCCTGACAGTGTCTGCAAATAAGGACATACGCTCAGCGTGGGTGCGGTCCCAGGAAGACGTTGCGGACACGTTTGCAAATGGGATGGCTGTCTGCAGGAGACCAACTCCACAGTGCCGTTTTTTGTGTGCATGCGCTCGGGTTTTCTGCGGACATTGTCGGGTCCCTGAACTAATTAAAAGTGCAACTCACATGCGGCGGACAGTTGTGGAAAGAGGCGCAAAGTTTGTAGGACTCAAGTGTGTGATGCGCATGTGGGGGGGTGTTCTACGAACAATGTTGAAGTCCTTCAATAAAATAAATGTGCATCAAAACTTTGCGGACAGGCAGACGGGATATGTGTTCTATGGATATATTCATTCCGGGTGTGGACATTACGAACAGCGGGGGTGTTCTTAGGACACCCCCATTTTGGGTGATTGCAGAGAGGTGGACATCTTGTGTGTTCTAAGGACACCTCAATTTTAATTACAAACAGTACGAAGTGGTATATTGTCCTTAGCACACCCTCATTTGGGTTAATTGCGGACAAGCAGAGACATCTTGTGTGTTCTGAGGACATCGCCATTTCAATTACGAACAGTACAAACAGGTGTATTGTCCTTAGGACACTCCCATTTTGGTTAATTACTGACAGGCGGACATCTTGTGTGTTCTAAGGACACCTCCATTTTAATTATGGACAGTACAAACAGGTATAGTGTCCTTAGGAAACCCCCATGTTGGTTAATTGAGGACATCCCGGACAGCTGCACTTTCTGCAGACACGCTGACTGCCTTTTTAAAAAAGACATAAAACACAGGTATATACTAAGAACACACTTAAAATGTTATTATTTTTTAATCGTAGAAAATTAGGAAATAGAGGGGGAAGCAGAAACTGAAACAAATACAGGGGAATTAGGGGTTTGGACATGATGTATGGGAGGGGAGGAAGAGATGGAAGTCTCATCATACCATTTTTCTTGGTGGGCAGGGTTTGGGGATAGTTGGCTGGGACATGGAGAAGGGGAACAGGTACATGTGGGACAGTGGTATTTAATGTTTTCTTTAATGTGGTCCACAACACACTCTTTTAGTTGTTTGAAGTGTTGCATTAACAAATCAATTTTGTGTTCCATTCATTTCAGAGGATCTTCTAATATCTCTTTTGCTATATTATTTTTATTGGTTGTCTTGTCTGTTAATTTTTTTTTAAAGTTTTCATAAAGTAATGGTTATTAATTGGCTTATATAGAGAAATGTTGTGTGTACCATTATTATCACTGTCTGCACTCATTTCCTTTCGTGGAAATTTTCTTCCAGCCATTTCAAAGTACTGGACATTTCTATGTTAAAAAAAACAAATATTAGTTTTTTTGTACATAATACAGAAAATGTATAAGTATTTGAAATAAATGTAGTTTACTTACAATTTTTTTACAAACTTTTGCTGTTACTGCTGTGTAAATATGCTCTTGCTTCTTGCTGTGCAGTTTCTGTGAAGTAATTCAATTGGAGGCATATTTATTTTGTTTTGGTATGTTCCATTATATTGGAAATGCTACTTCAGTGGATGGTTGGTGTCTTACATATACAGTTTCCACTTCTTATTTATTATTAAATGTAATGTATTTATGTGGTGCTTTTTGAATATGTTTGGTGTTTTTTTGTATGAAACAATAATTAAAGATACCCCCTGAGTTTTTGGATATTGCTGATGGGGACCGCTCCCGCCTGCGGACATGCGCACGGTCCGCGGACATCAAAATCACTAGCAGGATAGGGGGTTTAGTATATTCTATGTTATATAAATGTAAGGTAAGGGAGTCTTAGTAAACATTTAGCACATTTCCATTATCTATGTTTATATTCAGTGAAAACAACGTAGTTAAAGGGACGTTATGGTTAAGTTGCGCTACTAAAAACCTATGAAATTCAGTGAAAAAAACTTTAACAGGACATTATCATTAAGTTGCGCTACTAAAAACCTATGAAATTCAGTGAAAAAAACTTTGTTAAAGGGATGTTATGGTTAAGTTGCGCTACTAAATACCTATTAAATTCAGTAAAAAAAACGTTGTTAAAGGGGCGTTATGGTTCCAAGTAAAACCGAAAAACCCCTGAAATTCTCGAGTTATGGTTGCTTAGCTTACCATAACTGGCAAACTTCAAGGGTTTTTCGGTTTTACTTGGAACCATAACGTCCCTTTAACAATGGTTATTTTTACTGAATTCCATAGGTTTTTAGTAGCACAATTTAACCATAACATCCCTTTAACAAAGTTTTTTTCACTGATATATACATATATATATATATATATATATATATATATGGGAGTCCGACTCACCTTGACTATCGCTGCCCTATCATTTATATGTGTATATATGTATAAATATATATATATAATATATATATATATATATATATATATTTATACATATATAGTCCGACTCACCTTGACTATCGCTGCCCTATCATTTATATGTGTATATATATATACACATATAAATGATAGGGCAGCGATAGTCAAGGTGAGTCGGACTCCCATAGGAACCCCTCAACATTCTATTGTTAATAACTTTTGATTTGAGTAATGGATTCGACCGAAAGTGACTTAAGACCTGCGGCTCCCCCAGACTGCAATGTTTCGTAAAGATTTGTTGAAAAATAAGAAAGTTAATAAACGTAAAAAAAGTTTACAAAAGTGCAGCCTACTTCCCATTCATTTTACCATAGGCATACAAGATACATTTTTGCCAAAGCCTACAGGCCAAACCGCTGGGGCACGAAAGCATTTAAATTTCTTCAGCTGTTTTGTCGATATTCGTGGCTATATCTGGGGCTATAAAGGACTACATATACCCGTGAATCAGAGTAATTCCATGCCCTTGGCTATACATTTTGGGGTGTCTGTGTTTTATTTCTTTTTGAAAGTTATTTTTTTAGGTATAGAGACGTCGGGGTGAAAAACCACTAATGACACGGTAGGTATTTAGGAGTCTTATCTATTTTGGCTGTGTGTTTTCAGACTTTCGTACATGTGATGGTGTGGAGAAAAACAGAAGAAAATAGTTTTAAAAAATTAATACAAAACAGAGACACCGTACTCTGGATTTTAGATGCCCCCTACACTGTAGTTTAGTTTGTCTATTGTCACATGTATTATATCTTGTGCCTATTCAATGTTGCCCTACCTAATTTACTGTCATGTATTATTCTCTGCTTTGCTTAACTTCACCTACTTTACATTACTACATGAGCAGTGTTGTACTGTTTTGATCTTTTAAGTTTTATTTTATTTTACATCCTGAAGTGAGCCCCCCACCCACTTTAGCTTACAATGTATAACTGTGGTTATAATAAAAAGTCAATGTGGTTATAATAAAAGTCAATGAACTGTAGCTGCGTGTATAATAAAACATTTGTTTTGCTATTATTTCATTGTATTTGTGTATTTATCTGTTATAAGTAGCCCTTAAAAGGACTGTTTTGGGGTACACTAAGTGTAGTATTTTAACACATTTGGGGGTCGATTCATGGAGCAAACGTGCACCGAAAATCCCAGCGCAAGCAGGCGCAAGGTGGCGCAAGTGTGAGAAACTCAGCGCACGCGCACGTGTGCGATTCAAGGAAGACGCTGCGCGTGTTTCCCGCTGTCCGTGCGCCAAATCCTGCCATGGCGCACGCGGGCACACACGGCGTGCGCTACGCGCACAGCAAAAGCGCACATAGCGCGGCGCACACAACCAAAGTGGGCGGAATAGTGGGCATAACACGCGGAATGGGGAATAACGCGTGAAAAAGAAGGCGTAACTGGGGAAGTACTGCAGGGAACTACAAGGAACGCCCACATGCAAACAAACAGCCCGTATTCATGGATTCGAATACGGGAAACCCGCGCACGGAAAAAGACGCACACAAGTGTCAACGCGTCCGAAACACGAAGGCAGGCGGAAGCGTCCCCGCGCACAGTATAAAAGTGCGCGCAAACAACAAACACGTATATACAGCTACGATGAATGCCCCATTTGTCGTAGCACTGATCGTGGGACACCGCAGGAGGAGGAGAATAGCCAGAGCACGCATTTTCACACCACGGACAAGCCTTTTTGGGATGCCTGACAACCAGGTCTACGGCAGGTATAGGTTTCCACCCCATATCATCCTAGACCTGGTCAGGGAGTGGGAAGATGACCTTACATCCCCCACCCTTTGCTCCCAAGCATTGAGCCCCTTGGAGAAGGTGCTCAATGTCCTGCATTTCTTGGCCACTGGGTCATTCCAGCGGACTACTGCCATAGTGTGGGGGGTCTCACAGGCCACGCAGTCACGCTGCCTACACCAGGTAATGGCAATCATGACAGCGCGCCCCTCAGTCCGCAGGCACATATACATGCCCAGAACACCCGCAGAAAGGCAGGCCGTTGTCCTGGATTTTTACAGGGTGGCACACTTACCCAAACTGCTTGGTGCCATAGATTGCACCCATGTGGCCCTACGTCCACCTATGGCCACTGAGCACATCTACCGAAACCGCAAGCACTGGCATTCCATCAATGTACAGGTGGTATGCGATGCAAAGGGAATCATCACCTCTGTCTATGCAAACTACCCTGGCTCCACCCATGACAGTTTCATATACAGAATGTCCGCCCTGAGCCGGGCCCTGGAAGCTGTGCAGCATGGCGACACATGGCTCCTAGGTGAGTACAAAGGCCCTTGCACATGCATGCATGTCACACACACACACACAAATACACAAACCCCAATAATCACAACCATTTACACCTCCCCAGGGGACAGTGCCTACCCTCTGAGCAACCACATGATGACGCCAATCCGGAACTACACCACACCACCCCAGGTAAGATACAACGCCACCCATATTGCACCCAGGGCCATAGTGGAGCGCACATGCGGAGTGCTCAAGTCACGTTTCCGCTCTCTTGACCGCTCTGGCGGGCAGCTACTCTATGCACCCCCAGTAGTGTGCAGGATCATTGAGGCAGCATGTGTCCTGCACAATGTTGCAACACGGCAGGGCGTACCAGTGGACATGGTGGTGCCCCCACATCCCCAACCACAGGCACAGGCGCTGCCCATGGGAGGGGACAGGGCACGTGGCGAGGAAGCCCGGACCCAGCTTGTGGCCACATTTTTCACATAAACTCCCACCCCTGCGGAGTGCACACAGGCCTGGCACATACCAGGTGACAATCGATGATGACAAAGAGAAAGTCAACTGTCACAACCCTACCACCCTGAGATAGTTGCCATGGAAGTGCCACATTGTCTGCATCACTAGCTACTTAAACACAAGCTATCCTGTGTGACCAAAAGGCACACATATGACATGACATGATATGGCATTTGTAACGTGCCTATACACAAGTATTTCAAGGTGCGACGAGGCATGGAGGGGGGAACAAGGGAAGACAGACAACGATACTACTAGGCCAGGTGTCATTTAGATTGGGCAAGTGCAGGGTTAGGGGGAAGGGAAAAGTGCAAGGGGAAGGGGAGGGGGGGAGTGCAGTACAGGGTAAGTAGACTAAAAAACAAATAAATAGGCCAGCTGGTGGCAACTGCAAAGGTAAGTGCAGACAAGTGCTGGGAAGGGGGGCTGTAGGGATAGAGAGACAGTCCTGCAGTGCAGGGGTTGCCAGGGAGGCAGTGCAAGTGGAGAGTGGCTGGGCCAGGGACCGAGGTCGGTGAGAGTGGCCCAGTTGCAGATCCAATGCAGTTCCAGTGAAGAATTTTGCAAGGGAGAGGGAGAGAGAAAGCAGAAGCAAAGAGGAAGGTCTTGAGGTGCTTCCGTAACCGGAGATGGTTCTCCTCAAGTTCCAGTGAGGCAGGAAGGCTGTTCCAGAGGGAGGCCCCTGCCGCAGAGAGAGATCTACCCCCAGCTAGTTGCTTTGAGAAGCGGATGAACCCTGACATGCAAGGTGTGAATCACACACACCTTCAAAACAGGCCATGACCATCACTGTTATGTCACTCAAACCCTCCCAAACCACAACATGACATGGCAAGCAATACCCATACACCAACACAGTACCAATAAGGTACACATTGCCATGTCAAAAATGTACAGTGGGATCAGACAATGATGCCTGACATGGAATCAGATGAAACGACTGACCAACAACCTCCCACCCAAAATAAGTAATTCCCAAATGCATTACAAAAGTTGTAGACGTAACATAACAATGAATGCCTGTCTACATGCACATTGTGCATTGCAAAATCAACACTGCAGCTTCTGTGTGCTGTGTCCAACTCCTGCAACACACTGCTCAGCGCACAGCACAGTGAACAGCCATTGAGTGTGATACACACCCTGAGCATCACATCTAAGCGACCGACCACATCAAAAAGCAAATTAGGCATGTACAGGATCCATAATTGGTCACAGAACATGTGCTGCAGGGACACAATGGGCACCAGAAGGCAAACAGAGTGTACACGTGGATATGCAAGGGTGGTTGTACATGTAGTGCATCATAGTGCAAGTCTGTGGGTCAGTAAGGACATGCACTCAACATATGCATGTGCAATCAAGTGACCATCAGTGTCCTCTACACATCACATGTGAACATTCTCCATGTGTACACCCCAGCATGTCAAACCACAACTATCCCCTCACACCTGAAAGGTAAACACAACACATGAACAGGCATTGATCAGCAGAACACAACATGTACATAGGATACCACAATTACAATGTCAGGGTTCCCATCACACTGCAGGGCAAGGCAACTTTCAACAACAAACCACCCCCCCCCACACAAATGACCATGACCCACTGAACAACTGCACCTGGGTCATGGAGCCTTCAACCCTCAATTTCACCTGGCCACAGGATCACCCTTCCCCTTCGTCACCATCTCCCACCTTGTGTGTAAAAAGGTGCCTGCATCCTCAGAGTCCACCCTCATTTGCAAAATCACAAAATCCAAGCCAGAAAAACGAACCAGAACACCCTCCAGTAGATGACTTGACGTAGCAGTACCTCACAAAGGCCAAGTACTACCACAATGATGTAACAACCAAGGTAGCACAGTAAAACAATGTCACAACAGGATGTGAACCATGTGTGGTACATAACATAGAATGATGCACCATGAACGGATGTGTACTGTCACAGGTCCCGTGTACAGGCGCAGGAGTGGCAGGAACCAACCACCCCCACCATATCCCAGGTGCCTGCAAGGTCAAACTCACACAGGCCTCTGAGACCCTGGTGGGGAAGGGGGGTCATGGATATGCAGTCGGGACAGGTGTTGGCACACTGGATAACTGGAATGAGTGGCAGGAGAGGGGAGGAGGAATGACACATGAAAGTAGGGAATGCACGAAAATGTACTACCTGCATGAACACATAGACAATCCGAACAAACTTGGACATCATTGTCATGGCCTTCTGTAGTACAGGCTTAAGAGTGGCACGAACCAACCACCCCCTCTAGGGTTTTGGCACCTGCAAGTTTGGGGCTTACACAGGCATCCGCAACCCCAGCGGGGAAAGAGGGTTAGGGAACGTTGCTTGGATAGCTACGGGAAGCAGGAACACCGGGTAGAGGGTACAGGTTTTAAAATTGGATAGGACTCCGGGTGATTAGGGGAAAACAAACATACCAAATTGAATTACACATTCATCCATGCATTAGTGCACCCCCCCAGCAAGCCTATGCAGAGCAGTTTGAAAGAAAAACAACAAGACACTTAGCTCTGGTTTTGAGTGCTGGCCTCCTGCCTGCGCACTCTCAGGTCCGGTTACAGGAGCACTGCAATGCTGCAAAGAGAGCCACAGTTAATAATCTGTCCGTGCCCATAACACAAAAACACACCACCAAACATGCCCCAAAGCAACAAACTACTCTCACAGACAATCTGGTGTAGATGCTTCGTACCCATATATGACATTACCCCTGTGATGGGTCATACACAGTCAATGCAGTAAGTCAGCCGCCGGTGGGGGTGTGGCAAATGGAACACCAATGTGTCACAATTCACACAACATGCAATGTTCCCTGGGTAAGCAGACAGACCCATATAGCAAGGCATGACTTCAGAACAAGTCGTGTTCCACCATGACCGAAACAAAGTAGGCAGTGCATGCATCAAAATGTACATGGAAATGAAATGCACTGCACCCGAGTATGTCCCTTGCTGTATGTCCCTGTGAGCTGCCCCTTTCCATGTCTCGGAAGGCTACATGGTTGATACAAGTGCCTCAATGTACCTTGGTGTACCGGAGGGTATGTGCCACTGCCCCTGCAGGTGTCCCAGACAACCTTACAATCAACAGCCATCAGTCCACCAACACATCTGAGCTGCATTGTGTGCTTCAACACCAAATTTCGTCCAAGCTCACCCTCAGTGCTGTAACTAAGCCTGCATGTGCAACTCGCCTGGTGCAAGCTTTGCTGTGTTGTGGCCCCCCTGTGCTGCTCACCTTGCCTGGAGTTCCTTGGAACACGTCAGCAGTTCTAGGATGTAGGTCTGCAATCCCTGTGCCTCTGCTTGTGCACACATGTGCATGTGGGCACCAACAAATGTGTCCAGAATTCAGATGTCCAATGGACCATGTCTGCTGGCAAAGGTGGTCTGGAGGCTCATCCCCCTGCAGAAAGGGCATGAAACACATGATTAATGCTTTAAAGTCATCTGTGTGTGTCTCTTCAGGCATCTCATTACTGGACCATGTCAGAGACTTACATCAGAAATCACACCATCAGTCCGTCTTTCACATCCAAAGTGTGGAACACACTATCTACGGCATGAATTGCAACAAGCATGTGTACAATAAAGATAAGAAACATACTACACAATGCATAGCAATGAATGTCCACATTAATCATGAAACACCCCATCTAGCAAAAGCTGAACAGTGGACAATAACACCGCAATCATCCCCACTAGGGGTGTCAACACAAGTCACACAGCACCAGACATGCGACAGATATGACAGTCCAAAGCCCTTGTGTAATAGGTTGTCACACCGAACCATCCTTGCGAGCCCATGGATAAGGGAGGCAGGAGTGGCATATGTGAGTCAAGGACCCCAAGCAGCAAACACATACACAAGACAAGCCTGAAGGGCCCAGCTGGAACAGACAGTGGATGCCTTCAAAAGCCACAAAGCAACGCACCGTCACATGAAAGCCCAATAGACAAGCAATTTTAAACTATATTAACTAATTACACTAACTATGAAAAACCTACATTACCTAATTAAACTAACTATCAAACAGAAACTAAACTAACTAAACTAAAAGAAAAATCAAAAATGGCCACATACGACCCGGGGGGGGAGGGGAGGCACCCAGGAGGGGGGAGGTACAGGGTGCTGCTCAACACCCACATGCGATGATGCTGAGCCAAAAAAAAACCTCCATGGGCTCAACGCCTGCACAGCCCGACCTATGTGGGAGATAGATGGTCGTCCGAGTCTGGCTCATCCTGGAAAGGAGGACGTGGCACAGTAGCCTGGCCACGCCTAGCCGCAGCTTGCCCCTCATCGGCAGCAAGTCTGCCGGACGGGTGAGCCTGGTTCTGTGTGGCGATGTGAAGTAGGTCTGCATGCAGAACCTCACGTGATACACGTGCTTCCTCTTGCAAGGTAGCATGTGTAACACGGACTTCCTCCTGCAAGGCCTGGCTGGACAACCGCTGCACCTCCCGGCAAGCCTGGAGCTCAGCCGAGATGGTACGCTCAAGCTTTGCAAACCTCTCCTCTGCCCGCTGCCTCTGGGACATCAGAAGGACACCCAGAGTGGATTTGAGGGAAGCATACTCCTCCCTCAGGGCATCCATGTGCGCCTCTGCGTGAGCAGCAATTGCTTGATGCAGAGACGACATTTCAGCCTGGCGTGCCCTGTCTGAGGCCGCCATGCCCAGCCTGAGCGAGTGGGCCGTGGACAGTGCCGCCTGCTGCTGGAGAAGCACCTGCCTAGCAGGGGGGAGCACAGATCTGGCCACACGCTCCATGCTCTCACCAATGTTCTCCATTGCTGCCCCCTGCCGTTCTGAATTGGCAGTCATGTCTTGCTCCCACTCAGTATACTGCGGTTGCGCGCGGCGACCGCGTTGCTGGGCTTGACCCCTGCGGGACCCAAGGACCAGGGGTCCTCGCTGTGTTGGCACCGCCTGCGGCTGCACGACTACATGCCCCCATCGACGTGATGTCCCAGGCACATCACTGACTGGTGTGGAGGGTGACCCTGCGTCCCGATCCACCATGGGCGGAGGAACCAAGACTGTCTGATCCCTCAGTGCAGGTGTCGCGGACAGTGGAGTGTACACATCAGAATCACTCACCCCTGACACATGGACTTGCTGTTCATCCAACTCAACATGGACGTCAGAGTCGTCATCAAGGCTGGACTCATAGGCAGCCAGAGACAAGATGGACTGTAGCATTTGGGGGTTTTCGTGGCCTACCACCCCACAACCCCCACTTGTGCCGGGTTGATGTAGTGGTAACAACCCTGTGTCTGCCATGACAACACCATCCTCCGCCTCCATTGCGTCATCACCTGAATAATAGAGAGAAAAAAGGTCACTACACATGTCAGAAGCACACAACACACACACACACCGACAACAAACACATCAGGCAGACATGTGACACACAACATATAACCTGGCATGCATGCTGGGTCAACTTTGAATTGCTTCTGTGATCAGACCTGTTGAAAGGTGGCAGTTTCCATGGAAGTGGGTCTATGCAGTGTAGAAAATGTGTACGCCACTCACTACCTACATGTACAAGGACTCCATGGTGTGTGTCAGGAAATGTGAAGGCAGTGCAAGGTCAAATTCAGGCATCACGTGCATTGTGCATTCAATGTGTACCATATCTAGAAGCCAAGCACCCCTCCGCCCCAGTACAAAAGCAGGGATGCCTAGCATGGTATCAAAAGGCTGACCATACACCTGTGTATTGACAGGCAGTGTTGACTGGCATCAACAGCTTAATGTGATTCAAGTGACAACACTGCAAATGATGATGGGACAGTAAGCAGGACACATGATGAAAACTCTGGAGGCCGCCCACGTGTGAAGAAGACACAACAACAGTTGGACAGAGTCATTGGCCATTGAACAGGCTGAGGCCCGTGAGCCACACAGATTGTCAGACCCTAAACATGTGTTCAACGCAGTACTGAGCCACAGTTGACATGGGAAGGCTGATGAGATGCCATGCAATGTATGTCACCCAGGACTTGTATTACAGTGATCATCCAGTCAAGGACACATAGGGGCATGCGTGCAATGCACATGGAGCATAAATGGGCACTCATGTCCCTGCGGGACATCTGACCTATGCACAGTACAAGTGAGATACCCTGCATCAAGTACTAAGGCTGTACCACACGGCATATGTCTGGCAGATTGTACGCTGGAAGTTAGCATCTACACAGGACACATGAACAGGAAAGTACACATTGGCAAGATTGAAGCAGACCAGTGCAAAGGTGGAACTAGGGTGCAGAGTGGCGGAGGAGGGGCAAGGGAGCATGCCTACATGGAGTCCCCGCATGCAGGCAGAGGAGACATGCACGTCAGTCATGCAATGACATTGTGCCTGGGCTGAGAGGAAGGTCACCCCACGCCACATGCAGAAGGGCCAGTGAGCTGGAACATGGACCGGAGGGGCATACTTGTAACTAGCATGTCAGTAGGGTGCAATAGTGGTGATGCGGACAGTCCCCGTCTGCTCCACATGTCCACCATCCAGCAGAGGAGACATGCATCACGGAAGCATTGCATTACTTACACATCAGAACCATGTACACGTCACATGTAGTGGTAATCATGCACAACACATCCCACAACTGAAACACACATGTCCTCAACAAACACGCATCAACACTCACTGGACTGGGCATCAAAGTCCAGCATCTCTCCCACTCCTTCGACCAATTCAGGTGGTATGAACTCCGCAACGAGTGCCTCATGCGGAGTGAGCTCTTCCTCCTCTGGCGCAGGCCCACCGCCAGTCACCAGAGTCAAGTTGTAATTAGAGGCACGCTTAGCCTTAGTGCTGCGTTTGATGTCATTCCAACGCTTTTTGCACTCTTGCGCCGTGCGCACCTCATGGCCGAATGAACTGACATGTTCTGCAACATGCTTCCAGTGGGTGTCACGTTGGGCAGCCGTAGTCTGACTATTGGCACCCACTAGCATGTCACGGCTGTGGCCCCGCACGTAGCCCACGAGGAAGTCCAGTTCCTGCTTGCAGAAAGGCTTCTTCCTCGACGTGCAGGAGGTCTTGGCTGTGTGTGGGGTCCCAGCATGTGCTGCAGGTGCAACCTTCCTCCTCTTGGACTGTGGCGCAGACCCTGGCTGGCTAATGTCGCCCTGACCAGTATGGCCAGTGGGTTCGGTGGATTGAGCCAAGGGAGTGGCAGGTGGAGGGACGACCAAAGGCCTGACTTGTGTCAGTGGCATCTGGGTGCCCTCTAATGGACCCTGCGCAGCAACATCAGCTGTGGCAGGGTCATTGACCGCAACGGTCCTGGTTGGCAGACTCACAACCGGGGTGTTGTGGGGTGCATCTGCCCCTGCACTTGCCAACACCCGGCTGTTCGGGGCAGCAGATGACATAACTGCCCCAGGGACACGTGTCTTGGTCTGAGCAGCACTGCCTGCCCCTATGGTTTCCCTCCTGGCCTGTTGAAAATCTACCAAGGGCTCCTCAAGTGCCAACGCAGCCTGCGCTGGCAGACCCTGAGCCTGGGTGGCGGTGTCCACAGCTGCACCTGCAGCTACCACTACCCTTTGGCCCGTGGCAGTCGATGGAACGGACTGCCGGGTCACACGGGCGCCAGTGCCAGATGCAGAAGCTGCATCCCCCGGAACCACAGGGGGTGGTGGCATGACTGCACCAACACATGACACAACATTGTGCTCAAGTGGCGCACCCCTGCCTCTTCCCCCTCTGTGGCCGCCCTGGACACCCTGGAGTCCCCCTACTCCCTGGTCACCGCGGCCACGTGCCCGACCACGCCTGCCACGAGGAGTACGCCCAGCTGAGGCGCCCCTCACCTTTGGTGTCCTCCCAACCATGGCACAGATGTAGTAGTGCCGGCACAGATGGAGTAGTGCCAATCGGAGGTGTACACCACAATTGACCTGGGCAATTGGTGTGAAGGGGGTGGGAAGCAAGATGTTAACAGCCCCCCTGCACCTGCAAGGCTGTATGTGACCCCGGTGATGTAGTGATGGGTCACGCAACGCTCAGGCACCCCAAAACTGCAGTAAAACCGTGCACGCAACCCTGCAGCCTACTTGCGTGGAATCAACCTCCCGCAGTACGCGGTGGCACCCAGTAACACGAATAACGTGTACGCGTGGGACAGACAGGCTACTATGACATCGAAAATGGGTGCGATACACAGGGGCACCCGCAGTGGGAAAAATAGCGTGTGCGACTCAGCGTCTGACTAGCGCGATGCAGAAAAACATGCGTAGCCAATACCCCTGCCAAAAGAAGAGATATGTCCTTGATAGCTGTGAAGTTGTGATGGCGCGCAAAACAACAGGAAGCAGCAACACACGTCGGTCTCCACAAAAGGCACGTAGAGCGAACTGCTGGCCCCGCTCACCTTTAACCCGTGCTGAGGGAAGCGCCCGCGCGCGTCACATCACTTACGCCCATGGGCCCTTTCTTCGGATTACACGTGGACATGCAGTTTTTCACGCGCGCTGAAACGCCCATGTACGCCTGTGCGCGTCACGTCACAGAGGCGATTGCGCTTGAAGGGCCTTCTGTCCAATGAAATTGCGTATGCGTGCAGACGTGCTTACATGCTAAGGGCCTTTCCTCGAATTATACGCAGACGTGCTGGATTTTCACGTGCCAAATCACTCCGTATCAAGCTGGCCACGCGTAAGCACACGGAAGACCACGCTCCTGCCCAGAAGGCCGAATTACTGCCCCCCAGAGCCCCGAGCACGCTCCCACCTGCCATCTGCTGCTGCCTGATTGACTGCTGCCCACGTGCCCTGCCATTTGCTGCCTGCACATCAGCCAGGGGTGCTGTTGCTGTGACCACCCCTGCTGGAACCGAAGACTCCCGACTGGGATTCCATCGCTCCACAGCCCAGCCCCAGGACCCAGTTGCCCACCCACTCCTGCCTCTGGGGTTGTCATGTCGGGCACTGCAACATCTGGCACCACTGACAACCCCCGGCCAGAGAGGCAGAGGGGCAACAGCTTCACTGCCACCGAAGTTGGTGTCCTGGTGGAGCAAGTCCTGGGGCAGTATGATGCCCTCTTCGGAAGTGTGCGCGCCGACAAGGATGGATGGACTCGGATCTGGAAGGACATCGTGACTGCCATCAACGCGGAGAGGTGGCATTCCGCGACTTCCAACATGTCAAGAAGTGCTGGGAGGACTTCAGGTCCAGGACCCTCAACAAAGCCCGGCGCCTCTTGAAGGCAGCGGATGCTAAGGGGCGCCGGGGCCACTTGTCGGAAGATCAGATGAGGGTCCTGGAACGCATATCCCCAGTGCTCCACGTCCATGTCCTTGAGAGGCAGACCCGTCTGGAGTCGAGCGGTAAGTGTACATGCATCATGATTGTAAGCTGTGCGTGTGGTGATGTGCCAGTAGTGTGCAGGTTGCACATCTGTTTGTATGGGGCCGAGTATGGGTGGGGGTGTACAGGGCCGTGAGGCTAACACATGCGAGGACTGTCATGTGTGAGACATGGATGGTGCTTGTGTGTGTAGGCTTGCATGCCAAATGCAGTTGTGTGGGCACACATGTTTGGATGAATGTGTATGTAAGTAGGCATGTTCGTGATGTTACGCATGTATGTTGTTTTCAGCTGCATGTATCAGCACTGTGTACATGTGCATGTGTGTGTATTTGACAAGGGTGCAACAGTGATGCAACATGGATGCATGTGACAGCGGGATATGGAAGCCTGATTGGCAGATGTGACATGGATGCCCATCTGAACACTGCGACAGTTGGCAGAGGTGTACACATGCATGCAAGTGTGGTGGTGTGCGTGCATGTGTAGTGCACTCCCTGTGTTGCATGTGATGTCTGGCTCACCTTTGCCTGCTCATGCTGTTGTATGTGTATGGATGGTGCTGGCAGTTGCGATATGGCTGTGGTATGGCTCATGTGTGCAAGTTGAAATGACATGTGTGTTGGCGATTGGGATGCCATGTCTGAGGTTTGCCAATGCCACTCATGTACAACTGTCATGTGTGCATGTGTCCAATGTACAGTGCCCTGATGCCTGTGTTTTATTTCTCCCTGTCTGCAGCGTCAACTGATGAAGAGGGCGGAGAAGGTGCTGTGGAGCACAGCGGCGGGAATCGCACCGCCAGCCAGAGACGCAAGGCCCGGCTCCCCTCCCAGGTTGTGATCTCGTCGGGGAGTGAGGAGTCCGGTGCCGCATCCCAGGCCAAGAGGTGGAGGTTTGAGTTGGACTCCTCGGCAGCAGAAGGGGCAGCTGGGACCCCACAGGGCCCAACGTGGGAAGATGGCATGGAGTCTTCCAGGTTGGTGGGGGGTTTGGTGGAGGAGGAGGCCGTGCAAGCAACAGAGACGTGGTCTGGAGGTGGGGATTCCACTGGTGCTAGTGGTGCAGTGCAGGACCAGGGACAGGAGGCAGCACAGGCCGCCGCGGAGGTGCCTGTGTGCAATCCTGTCCCTGATCCTGTCACTGCATCATCTTGCACCAGCAGGGATGCCTACGTCCAGACCCGTTTTCAGGCAGGGGATGAGCTCACAACAACTGGCTTTCCTCTGCCTGCAGACGTGGCTATCCGGGTCTGGGTTGAGCCTGTCCTGACTGGTGTGGCGTTGTGTCAACGGGCCATGCGAGGTGACCTGCAGTCTTTTCATGAGGAGACTGCACGTCATCTCGAATGGCTCGTTGACTGCGTCGGCCTACTGGGACAGGTCACCCAGGCCGGATTCCTCCGTTTGATGGGGCTTGCTACAACCCCCTCCTCAACTGAACCCCCTATGCGTCAGCCGTCCTCCGTACAATCGTCCGACCCATTAGTCACCTGGGTGCCCTGTGGAGCTGCCTCTGACGGTGAGGCCAGGCTGGTGGAGGAGGCATCCCTGCCACAGTCGGGAGTGGGACGTCCAGCAGGGGTGGCCGCATCAACGACTGCACCCCAGCCAGCGTAGGATGTGCAGCCAGCAGGAGGCAGTGCATGGGCAGAGGCACAGCAGCAGCAGCAACGTGGTGGGAGCCATGATGGCTCGGGGCCTTTGACATCGGAGGGGCAGGCATCGGCCGGAGGGCAGGAGGACCCAGGGCGGGAAGTGTCTTCCGTGTGGCAGAGGTTGGGCCACGCCATAGATGCGGAGCGGCAGCGGGCGGAAGAGGCACAGCTCACGATGGTCAGAGCGGAGAACTCCATGCTGAGGGCCCTGAGGCAGGCCGAGTGCCTCGAGGCAATCCGCAGGGGGTTGGAGGTGGAAATGTCGACAGCCCTGTGGACCCTCGGGGCCATGGAGGAGGACCGCCTCCGGGACATTGAGCAGGAGTTCGATGATGCCCTGGCCCGGGACATCCAAAAGTGAGCCGTCGGACTAGCCCGCTGCCCTTGTAAATAGTTCTGTAGTTAGTGTTAGGTTTCCTTTGGTTTTGCATTTTTTTTGGACCTTTTGGACAATGGGCCACATTTTTGTATATAGTTTTTTTTTATTAGGTAGTGTTATTAGATAGGTTTCATTTCTTCTGTTGGGATCATGGACCCTGGATTGTTTATCTGTATATAGTTGACTGTTGGATTTTCATTTTTTTGTATGATTTACCCATGGAGCAATGGTTTTCGATTTTAATTTTCCATTGGATTTACTTTTGTGGACGGTGACTTTGGACACCTTTCCTTTGGATTATGATTTGTGGTTTTGCATTATTTCACGGACATGCTGTTTTTTTTTTTTTAAATTCCCATTTTTGTTTGTTTATTTTTGATTCAATTTATGTTGCTTTTAATACATATTTTTTCTTCAAACTTCAATGTGTGGTATCATCTCATTGGTTTCATGCATATCATGATATGGGTTTTGACATTCACTGACACCCATTGGGTGTATGTGAGGGACATGTGTTCATTTCCAAACTTGCAATTGGGTTCTATCATGTTATTGCCATTTCTAAGTGGGGGGATGCAATACTCGGGTGGGTGTTTGGCATTTGGAGGCTGACCATGAGGGCCAGGGATCTAGATTGTGATGACATGTTGGCTGGGGGACATGTGTGGGGGCCTGGTGGAGGGTGCCCTGCACTGCTGGGGGGAGGGGGTACTGGGAGACATGAGTGGGGGACTGGTGGAGGGTGCCCCTGGATGCTGGGGGGGTGGGGGTGCAGGGGGACATGAGTTGGGGGCCTGGTGGAGGGTGCCCTGCACTGCTGGGGGGTGGGGGTGCTGGGGGACATGAGTTGGACATGAGTGGGGGCCTGCTGGCAGGTGCCCCACAGTGCTGGGGGTGGAGGTGCTGGGAGACATGAGTGGGGGCCTGGTGGAGGATGCCCCACAGTGCTGGGGGGTGGGGGTGCAGGGGGACATGAATGGGGGACTGGTGGAGGGTGCCCTGCACTGCTGGGGGGTGGGGGTGCTGGGAGACATGAGTGGGGGCCTGGTGGAGGCTGCCCCTGGATGCTGGGGGTTGGGGGTGCAGGGGGACATGAGTTGGGGGCCTGGTGGAGGGTGCCCTGCACTGCTCGGGGTGGGGGTGCTGGGGGACATGAGTTGGACATGAGTGGGGGCCTGGTGGAGGGTGCCCCACAGTGCTGGGGGGTGGGGGTGCTGGGAGACATGCATTGTTGATCAGTAGTGCAAGGTGACATGTGGCTTGGCTGGGGGGCATGCCCATGGTGGATGGGCTACCTGCGGGACATGAGCAGGGGTGCAGAGTAGTCCCCCGTGGTGTGGGCTGCCTGCAGGGGCCGTGGAGGTTGTAGAGCGAACACCTGGGAGGACCCACACGGCCAATTCACGTGTAGTACTCCACGGAACCCCTGAAATACACGTACCCTGCTAAATTTGCGTGTGAAACTTCCCGCGCACCCCGAAATACACATACACAGGACATTCGCGTGTGGAACTTCCCGTGCACCCCTGATATACACGTACCCTGATGGAATCGCGTGTGGAACTGTCCGCGCACCCCTGAAATACACGTACCCTGCTGAATTCACGTGTGTAACTTCCCACGCACCCCGAAATACACGTACCCAGGACATTCGCGTGTGGAGCTTCCCGCGCACCCCTGAAATACACGTACCCTGGTGAAATCGCGTGTGAAACTTCCCGCGCACCCCGAAATACACGTACACAGGACATTCGCGTGTGGAGCTTCCCACGCACCCCTGAAATAAACGTACCGTGCTGAAAAAGCATGTGAAACTTCCCGCGCACCCCGAAATACACGTACACAGGACATTTGTGTGTGGAACTTCCCGCGCACCCCTGAAATACACATACCCTGCTGAAATTGCGTGTGAAACTTCCCGCGCATCCGAAATACACGTACACAGGACATTCGCGTGTGGAACTTCCCGCGCACCCCTGATATACACGTACCCTGATGGAATCGCGTGTGGAACTTTCCGCGCACCCCTGAAATACACGTACCCTGCTGAATTCACGTGTGTAACTTCCCGCGCACCCTGAAATACACATACCCAGGACATTCGCGTGTGGAACTTCCCGCGCACCCCTGGAATACACGTACCCAGCTGAAATCACGTGTGAAACTTCCCGCGCACCCCTGATATACACGTACCCTGATGGAATCGCTTGTGGAACTTCCCGCGCACCACTGAAATACACGTACCCTGATGGAATCCCGTGTGAAACTTCCCGCGCACCCCTAAAATACACGTACCCTGCTGAATTTGCATGTGAAACTTCCCGCCCACCCCAGTAATACACGTACCCCGCTCGCACAGGGCCAATCGCGTGTGAAACTTCCTGCGCACCCCAGTAATACACGTACCCAGCTGAAATCACGTGAGGAACTTCCCGCGCACCCCAGTGAGACACGTACCCCGCTTGCCGTGCTGGTACAGGGTTAGCGAAGCCCTTTGCGCTGGATTGGGGATTTTGATGGCTTTTCCCTGCGCAAGGGGCGTTCTTGGGGACGTAACTGGCGCTGCTGCAGGCTCGCTGCGCCACTGTGCGCCACGGCTGGTTTTGGTCTCTGGAATCCATGAATGTGCTGTGCGAGTAAATGCGTTTTAGCGCACGCGGCTGGCGCAGCGATTCGCACGCGCACACTGTTCACCAGCTGCGTGTGCAACTTGTGCGCTGAATTCTATGAATTACCCCCTTAGAGTACTGTTTTGATGTTATGAAGGAACACTGCATTTCCATCATCAGATAGGTGTACTCCATCATGTCCATAGAAATTTGCCATGTAGAACTGTATGTTGTTGTTTGAAATCCATAATTTGTTGTGGTTTCTCATGAATGCTGAAACTACTTTATTAACATTTCTCTCTGATTTCTCAATTTTATCATTAAATCTGCTGGTCCATCTCCACTTTTGCTTCTGAATCAAATTTGAAAATATAAAGATGTTGTGAGGGAATGGTTCCATTAGTTTTCCCATATCTTGTTTCATCATTAAAGTAAGGGACACACCTTGCACGTTCTCCAAATCATTGCCTCCACAATGAATTAGTATGACGTCTGGCTGCCCTTTACTTCTCAGAATGAACAATTTTTGAAAAAGTTGGAATCAATGCATTCCCCATAATCCAAATCTTTTAATTGTAAAATCTCTCAGACCAATCTCCATGTTAATATAGTGTCTCACAAAAAGCCAGTTACCAAAACATCCAACTGTCTCCGATCAGCCACAGTTTTCAAACTAGCCATAATATCTGCAGTCTTTCTCTGTTTACAGGAAAATTATTCCTAGTTTGAATTTTTTGTAGTTTGTATGAGCAGGGAGTGTATGATATATGATATATGCTGCTAGCAACAGCCACAGTCTCCAAACACCTGAAGCATTGGAACACTGTATTTGACGAGTCATTAGAAATGCTAGAAAGGTTCATAGAGGAGGCTTCATTTTTGTTGCATTGTCTTTTTAGAGTTGTCATTATTGTTATTTTATGTTTTCCTCGCCAGTTGGATATTTCAATATGTCTAACATTGTACAAGAAAACACAATGATGTGGCCCTTCAAATGTCAGAAAGCTTAGGAACATCAATCATGAAAAATCATTTGGGGCCAGTCTCCTGGGACGATGTGGATGATGCATATTGGAAATTGCATGAGTTGGTCTGGACCATGCTGGGCTGCAGACTTTTTTGGCTTATGTGTGGTCTTATATGTTCACTGTAGCTGTGAGCGGTGGTTGTGCAGAATCAATCCCCTATCCACTAAAGGTGCTGATAGCACCAGCCAGAGTCTTAAAACACCTGCAGCATTGGACCACTCTATTTGAAGAGTTATTAGAAGTGCTAGAGAGGTTCAGAGAGGCGGCTTACATTTTTGTAGGATTGTCTTTTTAGAGTTGTCATTTTTGTTGATTCATGGTTTCCTCACCAGTTGGATTTTTGAATATTTCTAACATTGTACAAGAAAATACTATGACATGGCGCTTCTACTGTTCCATTGGAAAGCTTGGGAACATCAATCATGATAAATCATTTGGTGCAAGTTCCCTGGCATGATGTGGATGATGCGTATTGGAAATTGCATGAGATGGTCAGTACCATACTGGGCTTTAGCCTTTTTTGTCTCATATGTGATCTTATAGCTTCACTGTAGCTGTGAGCGGTGGTTGTGCAGAATCAACCTCCATCCATTAAAGGTGCTGCTAGCAAAAGCCAGAGTCTAAAAACACCTGCATCATTGGAACACTCTCTTTGAAGAGTTATTAGACATGCTAAATAGGTTCAGAGAGGCAGTTTCATTTTTTGTAGCATTTTCTTTTTAGAGTTGTCATTTATGTTATTTTAAATTTATGTCACCAGTTGGACATTTGAATATGTCTAACATTGTGCAAGAAAAGACTTAAGATGTGGCCCTTTTAATTTCCCATCACAAAGATTGAGAACATCAATTATGATAAATCATCTAGTGCGAGTCTCCTGGGATGATGTGGATGATGCGTGTTGGGAATTGCGTGAAATGGGCTGGACCATAATGGGCTGCAGACTTTTTTGGCTTATGTGTGGTTTTATATGTTCACTGTAGCTGTGAGCGGTGGTTGTGCAGAATCAACCTCCATCCATTAAAGGTGCTGCTAGCAAAAGCCAGAGTCTAAAAACACCTGCATCATTGGAACACTCTCTTTGAAGAGTTATTAGACATGCTAAATAGGTTCAGAGAGGCAGTTTCATTTTTTGTAGCATTTTCTTTTTAGAGTTGTCATTTATGTTATTTTAAATTTATGTCACCAGTTGGACATTTGAATATGTCTAACATTGTGCAAGAAAAGACTTAAGATGTGGCCCTTTTAATTTCCCATCACAAAGATTGAGAACATCAATTATGATAAATCATCTAGTGCGAGTCTCCTGGGATGATGTGGATGATGCGTGTTGGGAATTGCGTGAAATGGGCTGGACCATAATGGGCTGCAGACTTTTTTGGCTTATGTGTGGTTTTATATGTTCACTGTAGCTGTGAGCGGTTATTGTGCAGAATCAACCTCCATCCATTAAAGGTGCTGATACCAACAATCAGAGTCTTAAAACGCCTGCAGCATTGGACCACTCTAATTCAAGAGTTATTAGAAGTGCTAGAGAGGATCAGAGAGGCGGCTTAATTTTTTTTACGATTGTTTTTTCAGAGTTGAAATTTCTTTGTTATTTCATGGTTTCCTCACCAGTTGGATGTTTGAATATTTCTAACATTGTACAAGAAAATACTATGACATGGCGCTTCTACTGTTCCATTGGAAAGCTTGGGAACATCAATCATGATAAATTATTTGGTGCAAGTTTCCTGGCATGATGTGGATGATGCGTATTGGAAATTGCATGATATGGTCATCACCATACTGGGCTTCAGCCTTTTTTGTCTCATGTGTGGTTTTATAGCTTCACTGTAGCTGTGAGCCATGGTTTTGCAGAATCACCCTCCATCTATTATAGGTGCGGCTCGCAAAAGCCAGAGTCTTAAAACACCTGCATCATTGGAGCACTCTCTTTGAAGGGTTATTAGAAATGCTAGAGAGGTTCAGGGAGGAAGTTTCATTTTTTGTAGCATTGTCCTTTTAGAGTTGTCATTTATGTTATTTTAAATTTATGTCACCAGTTGGACATTTGAATATGTCTAACATTGTGCAAGAAAAGACTTAAGATGTGGCCGTTTTAATTTCCCATCAGAAAGCTTCGGAACATCAATTATGATAAATCATCTAGTGCGAGTCTCCTGGGATGATGTGGATGATGCGTGTTGGGAATTGCATGAAATGGGCTGGACCATACTGGGCTTCAGCCTTTTTTGTCTACTGTGTGGTGTTATATATTCACTGTAGCTGTGAGCTGTAGTTGTGCAGAATCAACCTCCATCCAATAACGGTGCTGCTAGCAACAGCCAGAGTCTTCAAACACCTGCAGCATTGGAACATTCTATTTGATGAGTCATTAGAAATGGTAGAAATGTTCGCAGAGGAGGCTTCATTTTTCGCGGCTTTTGTTATTTTATGTTTTCCTCACCATTCAGACATTTGAATATGTCTAACATTTTAGAAGAAAACACCAAGACGTGGCCCTTCTAATGTTCTGTCAGAAAGCTTGGGAACATCAATCATGATAAATCGTTTGGTGCCAGTCCCCTGCGATGATGTGGATGATGGGTATTAGACATTGCATGAGATAGTCAGGACCATACTGGGCTTCAGCCTTTTTTGTCTACTGTGTGGTGGTATATATTCACTGTAGCTGTGAGCGGTGGTTGTGCAGAATCAACCTCCATCCATTAAAGGTGCTGCTAGCAACAGCCAGAGTCTAAAAATACCTGCAGCCTTGGAACACTCTCTGTGAAGAGTCAATAGAAATGCTAGAGCAGTTCAGAGAGGCAGCTTCATTTTTTGTAGCATTGTATTTTTAGTGTTGTCACTTATGTTATTTTATATTTTTGTCACCAGTTGGACATTTGAATATGTCTAACATTGTGCAAGAAAAGACTTAAGATGTGGCCCTTCTCATTTTCCATCAGAAAGCTTGGGAACATCAATTATGATAAATCATCTCGTGCAAGTCTCCTGGGATGATGTGGATGATGCATGTTGGAAATTGCACGAGATGGCCTGGACCATACTGGGCTGCAGCCTTTTTTGGCTTACATGTGGTGTTATATTTTTCTGTATCTGTGAGATGTGGTTGTACAGCATCAACCCTCATCTATTAAAGGTTCTGCTAGCAACAGCCAGAGTCTTCAAACACCTACAGCATTGGAACACTCTATTTGAAGAGTCATTAGAAATGTTAGAGAGTTTCTGAGAGGAGGCTTCATTTTTTGTGGCTTTGCCTTTTTAGAGTTGTCAGTTTTGTTATTTTATGTTTTTCTCAGCAGTTGGACATTTGAATATGCCTCACATTGTACAAGAAAATGCTAAGACATGACCCTTCTAATGTTCGCCAGAAAGCTTGGGAACATCAATCATGATAAATCATCTGTTGCGAGTCTTCTGTGATTATGTGGATGGTTCGTATTGGAAATTGCATGAGCACCTCAAAATAAAAATGCTTGGGGCTCATGCATTATGTGCATGGAAATTTACACCATGTCCAGCACATGATTTCACCAGTGTGACGCCACCAACACTTAATGAACCCTCAACTTTGGCAGCAATGTCAGCTATGTCAACTCCACATGTTTTAGTTTTACTGGCTGCTAATGTTTAAATCATTTGTTAAGGTATCTGTGATCTATGTCACAAATGGGTTGCTGTGTGAGGTGGTGCAACTAAGGAATGGGATACGTTCACCTGAATACCACACTTGTACCATAGTTAATATTTTAGTAGTGTTTTTTAAGTGGCCATTTTTCCCTTCTTCTTTAAAACATCTAAAAGATTATGTGTACGTAAATGAAATACTAATGGCATTATACATAATGTTATTCATATGTTTGGTTTCTTAATAATACTGTAGGTATGTTTGCAGAAGTCATACTTTGCAAATGCTTACTGTGTTGTTGATATAAACATCTGTGGATCATTTGGATTAGCGGATAGGGTCAGTAAATATTTACAGCTTTATTTGCAGCAGAAACTCGGAGAGAGTGAATTTGTTGTGTTGTTTAGAGCTTGCTTTTTGATAAAGTATTGTTTACCCTCTTACAAATGTGTTATTGCAGATTTAAAAACATCTATATTTTTAACTATTTTTTTACACATATTACTTTTCAATAAAAAAGAAAAACATGTGAAGAAATTAATTTACACAAGTGTGTAATATATTGTACATCTGTGTGCAGAAAATTATTATTTAACAATACGCTCTAATCCGAGTTGCCATTATCGTGTTAGCTAATGCCCTGGGGGCCCATAGTTACAGGACCAACTGAGAGGTTCAGAGAGGAGGCTTTATTTTTTGTGGCATTGTCTTTTTAGAGTTGTCATTTCTGTTATTTTATATTTTCCACATCAGTTGGACATTTGAACATGTCTAACCATGAGAATAGCAGCAGCCATGATGTTTTTTTTTTTTACAGTAGACGCCTGTGCGCAGATTATAGATCATGGGGTTGTAATTTTTTTATTTAAATCAGCCCTTCCTTTGTTTAGGGTTTCTCTATATTGACTTAATGGAGCTGGATGAGCAGATTAATCAAATTAGAGGTTGAAAACGTTTGAGAAGGTTTATTGGAAGCTTCTATTTGCAATAGCTTACAATAGGAAACACACAGAACTTGCTTAATATCTTTCTTTCTCCATTGCTTCTTGATACAGAAATACTGCCAGCTGGCAGTGACAGTTTTCTGGGAACACTGATTCTTTCATGGAGTTACAGTGAATATTTAGAATATCCATGCACATCTTCTTAAATAGCTTTTTCCTCTTTGTGCTGAGCAGGTTTCCTGTAAAGCTTAAGCAAGTGATTTGCAAATTCCTTAAGAAAGTGACAACGTTCAATGCAATTTAGAGATATCCCTGGTGTTTATTTTATTGATATCACTAGTGAAGGACAAAGTCTATGGTTGGTGGCATGTTAGTGTTTTAAAATATACAGTGCACATGTTTGAAGTGATTGCATTGCAAACTGTTCATCCGTTCTAAGTAATTGTTAGATTGCAAACAAAGATGTCAAACCTGCCTAAAAAATCATTAGTGCAAGGTGTGAGATGCAAAGTTGTGTATTTACCTCTCAATTCTGAAGAAAATGTCTACACTATATGAGTGAAGTGTGACATTGCAGATTCATTGTTTGTTTTAGTAAATGGTGTTGCCACTAAAGATACGAATATTTGGCAATCAGCTTATAGATAATGGAAAGGTGAAAACCGCATTGGAGTTTCTAATGGAGCACAATGATTTATACAAAGGCAGTCTGACTGCATTAGACTTGTGCATCGTTGATGTTGAGTTAACAAACAAAAGCTATTTTTGTTGGCGGCTTCCATTCTGATGACCAGGGATGAATGAGAGTGTCTGGGACCATTTTCTTTCTGATAGTATCTTTGTAATTGGTCCCAAAATATCCAGTAGCAACATACTGGCACCCTTTCTGGACCGACAAACTAAGAGTGTGCTGGTAGGATCACGGAACTCTCAGCAGGCCTTATCTGCTGGGAGTTCATGCCCCTACTGGCAGTGTTTTCACAAAAGCACCAGCACCGTTAACAATGGTACCAGTGCTTCAGGGACTCCATTCCCATGGAGTCCTGTAGGACTTCAGGGGAATAGGGATGTACCGTTTTCACCACCTGCCATAAGATCACAGTGGCACCGGGAAGTCAGAATGTGGAAACAGTGTTGCAGGGTTGGCTGCCTCCAAACTCGTGTCCGGGTTCCCTGAATGGGGAATTACTGGGCCATTCCAACTTTGGAGGGCCTGGTATTTCCCCATTCAAGGAACCCGGACCCGGACGATCCCCATTCCCATTTGAGCCCCCATAGGGCTCAATGGAATGGGGAGCATGCTAACAACGGGCCCGTTAATGACGGGCACGTTGTTAGCATGCTAGTTCCCTCGCGGGACCCGCAAAGGACGTCTGGTCTGACCTGACGTGCAGAGCGGGTCCCGCGAGGGAACCTCATAATAGGGCAGAATGGGTTTAACGGCGCAGGCACCATTACCGGCGTTGTTAAACCCATTCCGCCAGAGTCGTAATGAGGCCCAAGCTGTCACGAAGTTTGAAGACATCCACGTTAAATAAACATCTAGTCTTCGTTCATTGGGATGAAGTGAATTAATTATATAGGAAGGCTCATGTAAAACATAAGGTGAAAGCACATGAAGCAAGAACAGCACAACAGTATTTATCATCTGTGCCACAGATTTCCAACACAATTACTAGTTATTTTCCACCAACTAATACCCAATGCCCCTGATCTTCCTAACTTTATTGTGATGTGCAAAACCTGTCACAGCTTGATAGAAGTGGGAGGTGGTACGCTAGATGTTTGAGGCAAGGCTCTTTCAGATCACATGGCCAATTGCTAACGTTAGGCATATTTTTAAGTGTCAATGGTTTTTTTACCCTATTCTATAAATAAAACACAAACAAGTGTACGAAATGTAAATACCTTTTGTTATATATATATATATATATATATATATATGAATCCTAGTGTTTCACCCTTCCCTGTTCCTTTCTCTTTTTTTCCTAATTTACCAAAACATTCCTTTTTAGGTCCAACTTATCAGTTGTAAAAATAGACGATAAAAATACATACGGAACATATGGATCAAATACCTTTAATTTGTCCTTTCTATACATTTCATTATAGCAGCTGTTATCCCTTGTAGCAACTGCGGGGTAAACTCCCCTAGTCGTTGCTATATTTAGCGAGGCATGCATCTTTGGTGCCATGGCAATAAGACCATTTACAAAAATAAAATAAACATATGTACATATATATGTAGGCAGTAGACTTGTAAAGATTTACTGAAGATGTTTCCTGGAATATTGCAGTCCTTCTGAAGCATATGCGCACACCTGAGTGGATCGGCTAGATCAGGCGATCCTAGCTTGTCTTTTTCCAAGCGACCTGGGAAACTGATAAGTAGAAAAATAGGGTTACCAGATATTGCATATCAAAGCCCAGAAAAGTCCTAGAGGCCACCCAAGTGGCGGCTTACTTATTTTGATTGACCCAGCTTTAAATTGGAGTGTGGAATCTTGTGAAACAAATATGGCAGATTTACAACACACAGTTGTAATGACGCCAGATGGTCAACACATCTTATTGTTTAATGTTTATAACAAGCCCAACTCTGTTGCTGTTGTCAGAGAAATGCACAAATTAGTCCTTGCATGGGAATCCACTAACTTGCCTAAGAAAGTTGTCATAGTTTCGGGGGACATCTATATGAAACTGAAACCCCTCTCAGGTTTAACCGGGATATGGGAAGACCAGGGTGAAATTTGGGGCATACTGCCCCTAAAAGCCCCATGTCTCAAGAAAACTCACAAGATAGCAATTTATACATGCAAGATTCTACTCGAATTAGAGCTAAGAGCTTGTAATTGGTACTGTCCCAGGGATCAAACAGCGGGTAACACATTTATTGGACCTAGGAACAGAGTCAAACAAAAGATTTTGGAAAAGTTGAGTGGTATAACAGGGGCTGTATTTTAGCAAAACAGGCCTTGGTGGCCACACTGGCACCGGGACCTTTAGTTGATAGAGAACTACTATGCATAAGGCATATGGAATATAGGAAAATTACATACACAAAAAAAAGAAAACTATCCTAAGGCAAAATTGGCCACTCCAGCAATGGCGCTGGAGAGAGGGGATAGTACAGCCTTTTAGAAAATGGTAACAGATAAAGAGGTTAGTATGTAGAGCAGCATAATTTCTGAGGCCTGGTTGGGACACTATTATGATATGATATGGCATTTATAACGCACCTATACACAAGTGTTTCGGAGGAGGCCAGGACAGTGTTCCAGTGGAAGAGATATTGGTACCACCTTCAGGCTGAGAGGGAAAGTTAGTGTTTAGTGTTGCAGACATGGAATGTGCTATGATGACTCAGAAGGCAGGGAAGGCAGCTGGACCCGGCAAGGTTCTAGTAGACATTTTTAGAGATTAACCATCTGTCTGGGCACCAGTTCATTTCAAACCCTTGAAGGCATCTGTTAAATCCAACCTATTCCCAGATTCCTGGCAACTAGCAGAATTAGTGCGCATCTACAAAAAAGGGGGATGGAGCATCCAACCAATTATCACCCAATATCCTTGCTTGATATCTCAGACAACATTTTTCCTAAAGTAGTCCTGAAACAGATGCAATCCTGAGTTGAGAACAACCATATAATTAGATCACTTCAGCCGGGTTTCCAGAGTGGAAAAGGTACAGTAGATCAGAGTTGTAGCCTATTCGTTCTCATGCAGAAATACTCTGTCCTTGACAAAATGAAACTGTATGCCACTTTTGTGGACCTAAGCACCACAGTTGATTACGTTCCATTGGACCTCTAATAGCAGGTCCTGGTAAAAAGAAATATGCCCACCATTTTAATCTCCATTATGCAAGTACTCGACAGGAATAATAGGGCAGTTCTTCGAGTAGGACTTGGTGGAGACGTCACCTCAGTATTCAAAGTAACCGAAGGAGCAAAACAAGGTTGTGTCTTATCCCCCCAAATACGCGGTATATATAGAGAGAGGATGTTATAAAAACCCTGCTGGAGGAGGGTAAGGACTCGCCCAGATTGGGCCTAAACAAGTGCCCTGTACTGTTCTTCATGTATGATGCAGTGATTCTCTCAACCACTCCTGTTGGATTGAGACTGACACTAGCGTCCTTCGTGAGGAAGTGTGGGAATTTGGGGTAGAACCTGAACACTGATAAAACAAAGGCAATTGTTTTCAGGCCAAATCTGGGGAGACAAAAAAACCTCAAAGTAAGGGCTGGGGGTATTACCCTAGAACAAATAAAGTAATATGACTACTTGGGCATAAGCTTTAATGAGAAGGGGTATTGGAATAGTTAGTTCACAAAATCCCCAGCCACCTTAGAGAAATACAGTGGTGGGAACCAAGCTTTTTTTAATGCACATGGTAATGGGGGAATCAGACCAGCACAGGATTTGTAGACAACACAGGCCATATCAGGCCATATCAGCAGCACTCTATGGGGCAGAAATTTGGGGGTACACAAATGCAAAGATGTTCGCCATGGCTGAGAACACATTCTTAAAGACTCTCCTTTTACTACCACAGTAAAGTCTCCTGCACTTAGAAACAGACATGTGTCCCATTGATGTAATTGTGGCAGCCAAACCAATAGCTTACTGGGTATGGGTATGGCTATGCGCACCCCCAACCTTGTGGCATTTAGGAATGATTTGTCACATGTTTTAAGTTTGGAATGTGGTAGGAATCTGCCATGGACCATCCATGTAAAGAAAGGCCTGCAAGAGATGGGTGAGCAGGATTTATGGACATGCCCCACTATGATTAAGAAAGTCACTGCTGCTAGAATCAAGGCCTGATTTAATTGACAGATGATCAAATGTAACGTGATATAATTGATACTGCTGCAGTGTACTGTAGACAATGATGCACTCTGAATCTAAGAATATTACTCAAGATTTTGGATACTGCTGCAATAGCGTGTAGAAAATTATGCATTGGGAAAATAAGAATGATACACATGTTAATGGCTCTGGATAACACCTAATTATAGAGCTCCATACTGAGGTATGTAGGATGTAGATATAACTGCTGACAATATTGATCTATGTGCCAAAAATTGCAAAACTGTAATGAGCACAATACTAATATTGTGTTGCGTGGACACTGCTGGTGTCACTATTACATTTAATTTACCCACTAGAGATACAAATGGGGCATTGCATACCGCAGTGCCACTCCAACATGGCCGGTCCAGGAGTTGGCCTTTAAATAGTTGCCTTGTTTTGTTGTCGGGTTGCTTGGCAACCTGTAACTTGCGACTGAAGAGGCAAACACGGCTGGGCACTGTAAGTAGATTTTCTATCCCGGGGTATCGACATTCACATGCAGGTCGATTTTTTTAGTTACACTAGGTTTTTTGATGACTTTGGGAACTAGCAGTTCCCACGCTGTCTCGATTACATTTTGATAGCCAGGGGCCGCGTGCTCTCTTGCGCCTGACATTAGGGAGACTTGTTCCAGGACTTGGAACTAGCAATCCACAGGCTGTTATTCCCATAGCCAGTGGCCATGTGGGCTCCTGCTACCGCAGCGGGCCTCACAATAGGGAGACTACCTCCTGGCTTTTGAAACAACGATCCACACACTATCTCTAATACAGACCATCTTCATAACCAAAGGCCGCATGTGATCTTGCACCGAGGTGGGTATTACATTTGGGAGACTAGCTCCTGTCGCCTTGTATACAGTGACTTCCACCTTGTACCCTCTTTTAGACTTATTGATTAACCATTATATGACGAAATGTGTTCACCTTTCTTGTACGTGGTCACATGTTTCTTCGTTTCACTGCGGTCACGGGTGCCCCGCTTTATGAATTATTAACTATCAATCACTATTCACTATATGAGGCTCTCTTCTCAGATACCAGACTCAGTGGGAGTAGAATGGCCGCTGCGCCCCCGGTTGCACACTGAGATACTTATTTTACCATCACTGGGTTTAGGTCCAATGATTCCCCTAATTGGGCTCAGGACCAACAATAGAATCTAGGTGGTTGGTGGGCACACCTTACTACGGGCTGTGCTTTTACAACACCACTCATCTTTGTTTGCCGATCCTCACTCTCATCTCCAGGGACATCGGCTCCGGAACTCCACGACCATTCACTACTTGTGGTTACAATCTTCCCCATAAGGTAGGAATCATTCCCCGATCTACTTCATTTAGAGGGGAATGTACTGCATTTCGATGTACATAGTCAATATACACTAAAACGTTACCTTACTTTCTAGATTGGTGACGCTTTGTACTCCATTTTTTGGTCTCAGCCCATTAACAAGGTTTTCCCCACCCACTGAAAGCACAGGAAAGCCCACTACTGAAAAAGGTATGGCCCCATTTATTGGCTTTTTTACTTCACAGACGTACTTTGATGTCCTTTCTAAGTTAATGGTCACCTCCCTCATATTCCTCTTTGTTTCCCTTTATAGACACAATTCACATATGTTTGTGTTTTTGAAAATCTTGTCATCGTCCTGATCAAGGCCGCTTAATTTGATACACCACAGCTGGTGAAGAGACAGCTGAAACACACTGAGTCGACTTTTCCATGCAGCAAACATCAGCTCTGCTTTAAATATGACAGGCCATACACAACTAAGGAAATTAAGTGGTTGAAGACACTGGGCCTCATTACGAGGTTGGATGTAGCCATGGAGCTATTAGCTATTAGCTCCATGGCTGCCTCCAAAACCCTTCCGACTCCGCCCTGGTGAATGGAGCAATTACCGGTCCATTCCGAGGTCGGAGGGACCGGTAATTCCCCATTCACCAGGGCCATTCCCCATTCCCATTTGAGCCCGCATAGGGCTCAATGGGAATGGGGATGGCGCTAATAACGGTACTGCAAATTGCGGTACCGTTATTAGCTCTAGAGTCCCTTTGCGGGTCCCGTCCTTAACGCCTGCAAAAACCAGGTGTTCAGGAAGGACCCGCAAAGGGAACTTGTAGTAGGGAGGTAAGGGATTACCGGCACCGGTGCCCTTACCGGTGCCGAAAATCCCTTACCTCCCACCTCGTAATGAGGCCCATTGTAATTCAACGGTGTCCGTACTTTCTTATGTCTAAGAAAGATGTTGTTTTATTTTGATTGTATAAAGTATTATGTTGAAGGCCTGTGTCTTTCTGGCCAGATGAATGTGTATAAATGAATTGTCTAGAAACGTGTTCCTAGTAAAGTGAGATGCATGCAAGATTTGTCAGTACCAAAATAATAAAACATATATTTTTTATGAAAAACTGAACTAGATGGTGTGGTACTTGCTATAGAGTGTAAAAGAGGGAAGTGTGACCAAACATAGCCTTGATGATTTTTTGTTTGTTTATGTGCTAGAATCAAGAGAAAGTTCTCCATGGATTATTATAGAGAAAACATAGTGGCAACATATACAAATCTGAAGCAGGGCCCCAGTTATTTAAGGATGACAGGTGATTTTGGCTTAGAAAAATACCTCAACCACATTAGCCCACTTACGCTTGCGCTTTGTTCATTAACTTTCAATTGGGCACATTACAACTGGCCACTTTTACAAGGGCATGGGGAGAAGGAAACACAGCTGTGTCCCCACTTTGTGCCATCTGTTATGAGACAGTTGCCCATGTTATGTTTTTTTGCCCGATGACACAGATCCTGAGAGCTTCACACCTTAAACCATTACTAAGAACTGCAGGAATTTGCACAACATCTAGTGCACTGGACTTATGCAAAGGATCTGGCGATATGGAGATAAATCTATGTATGGTGAATGTATTCTTCTAGCCGGATGGTGAGGTCCAAAATGTAAATCTGGTAATAAGCATTCAATGTTACTGGTGAATAGCTTATACAATTATCGTTTTTTCTTGGTAGCGTCATTTGACTATAGTGGATTCAACATGCTGAGGCCAATTAAAAATGTAAACATACAGGCACAGATGTAAACTTCCTGCAATAAGACATGTATCTAGTACTGGGGTTTGCAAGTATACACTCTCCCCCATTAATTAAATCCTTTTAGAATGCAACAATGAACTTCTGCTGCAAATAATTGTTAATGTCTTGCTCAATTTTATGTGTATATATAAATATATGGATTCATAGCATTTTATATTGATTTTTATTATATGTCTTTTTATGGAAATGTATCCTCTTCTATTGTGTGTACATTTATGGCTCTGTGTCAAATAAAAGTGGTATTGAATTGAATTGCGTATTATTCTGCAGTTTAGACAAAGAGCTAATACCTTTTCCAATCCAGCTGCTGTTTCAAACACATGTGTGTAAGATATTAAGACTTGCAGTTGCTTGTTAACACATAGGGAAAGTCATGCCACATACTTCTAGTTTATCTGTGCAACTGATATGGACTATGATTTGTATTTCCTTTATGAGCATTGTGTCATTAAATTGACACAATTTTCACAGGATGCAATTGAACACATACATTTTTATTTTGTTCTCTTAATTTTTGCATTACACCAAGGCCTGATGTTTGTTTGTCCGTACAGTTAACTTAGTCTACTTTTTAAAGATGATTTTGCATGTTCAGTACATACACAAATACAGCAATGTGTATGCTACTTAGAATGTAAGCATATGTTGGATTTCCATACTAATACATGTACTGTACAAGTTATTTCTAGCAAACCTAATGTCATACATTAGCATTCCCTATTCTGCCGAGGGTGCAAAGCATTCTTTGAAACCTAACATTTTAAATATGGGTTGGCCTTTTAGTGGTGTCAACTGTAGAACATCTCCAAACATAATGCCATGTTTTTCTGCAAACATTTCTTCATATCAGTCTCATTGACTTCTTGTATTCTTAGGTGATTTAAAACAAGCATTAGGTTTCAAACTGTGCTTAGTTCAACTATTACAAGGGCATACATGTAATTTTTAAATATACTAATTAGATCTTAATTAGGCAGTTAAGATACTGAGGCAAAATAATCTCCAGTATAATTGGTACATACAACCATCACTCAAAAAATGACATTGGGCCTCGTCATGAGTCCGGGAGTAGCCATGCCACTAATAACAGCACAGCTGCTGCCGGAGTCATTTGTTTTCCGGCGCCCGGCAATGGGTACTGACCGGGGCATTACAGCCCTGTCGGTCCTGGTAATTCCCCATTGCCGGGCGCCGGGATAAATTATTCCCCATTCCCATTTGAGTCCCATTCGACTCAATGGGAATGGAGAGGACTGATGCACCGGCAAAGCATGCAACAGTGCTAGTGCATCCGTCAAAGTCGCCCTTAAGGTGCCGTTCCGCCTGCTACGTCAGACCTGGCGGGCTGAAAGGCACCCACTTGCACAACTCAGAGTATGCCTGTCCGGTAACAACGGTGCTGGTAACTTACCAGCACCGTTGTTACCGAACCGGCATACTTATAATGGGGCCTATTGTCTTACAGGTTCAGTAGCTAAATAGCACCTATAGTATTTGAGATCCTATTGGCTGCCCACCCTAAACACAATACAGAGCAAATCAGAAAGTAAATGCAAAGATGTCCACCTTCTTTCATCAGGTAATATTCTTCCATTGTTCATTGTAACAAGTGAGGTGGCAGACAGTGTTTTTCACTCTCGACCTACGATGTTCAACTACATGGACTGGCTAAAAGAACATTATCCCACAGAGGAAGAAATATGGAAGGAAGAGTCTGAAGAGAAGAAACCACAAGAAAGTAAAAGAATCAAAATGTTACCTGGATGGACTTGCAAGAAACTACACTGGGGAGCATCAATTGTCCCATCTCTGAGAAAACTACAGAAAGATGGAGGTACTTCATCGAGGAGGTGCATGCAAGTTTATGATAAATATAAGCAAATTAACCTTTACTCTCAGAAACCTGTATACAAAAAGGGATATTGTTGCATATAAATACTGTTGATTTAAAATTTTACATTTTAAGAAGCATGTTACTGAAAGTTAAACACATCCATCAAGATTGGCTGTCACTTAATCTGAGTAGGTGACCAATAGTGGCAATATATGCCATCGGATAGCCAATCAGCCACACAGTTTTAAAACCAGGCATGATATCTGCATTCCTCAATTAGCATGTTTAGAAGGTCAATCTTCCAACCATTGTAAATAATGATCAAGCAGGTGAAAGGTCTGCATGTCCTCCCAATATCTTCATGCTGAATAGAGGTACCAGCAACATTACATCATTTCCTTATCAGGTGTAGACATATAGGGGGTAATTCAGAGAATTCAGCGCACAAGTGGCGCACGCGGTTGGCGCACAGTGTGCACGTGCGAATCCCTGCGCCAGCCGCGTGCGCTAAAATACATTTCCGCGCACAGCGTATTCATGGATTCCAGCCACCAAAACCAGCCGTGGCGCACAGTGGCGCAGCGACCCTGCAGCACCGCCAGTTACGCCCCCGAGAACGCCCCTTGCGCAGGGAAAAGCCATCAAAATCCCCAATCCAGCGCAAAGGGCTGCGCTAACCCTGTACCAGCACGGCAAGTGGGGTACGTGTATCACTGGGGTGCACGGGAAGTTTCTCACGTGATTTCAGCTGGGTACGTGTATTTCAGCGGTGTGCGGGAAGTTTCACACGCAAATTCAGCAGGGTACGTGTATTTCAGGGGTGCGCGGGAAGTTTCACACGTGATTCCATCATGGTACGTGTATTTCAGGGGTGCGCGGGAAGTTCCACACGCGATTGGCCCCGTGCGAGCGGGGTACGTGTATTACTGGGGTGCGCGGGAAGTTTCACACGCGAATTCAGCAGGGTATGTGTATTTCAGGGGTGCGCGGGAAGTTTCACACGCAAATTCAGCAGGGTATGTGTATTTCAGGGGTGCGCGGGAAGTTTCACACGCGATTCCATCAGGGTACGTGTATTTCAGGGGTGCGCGGGAAGTTCCACACGCGATTGGCCCCGTGCGAGCGGGGTACGTGTATTACTGGGGTGCGCGGGAAGTTTCACACGTGATTTCAGCTCGGTATGTGTATTTCAGGGGTGCGCAGGAAGTACCACACGTGAATGTCCTGTGTACGTGTATTTCGGAGTACGCGGGAAGTTTCACACGCAAATTCAGCAGGGTACGTGTATTTCAGGGGTGCGCGGGAAGTTCCACACGCGAATGTCCTGGGTACGTGTATTCCTGGGGTGTGCGGGAAGTTTCACAAGCAAATTCAGCAGGGTACGTGTATTTCAGGGGTGCGCGGGAAGTCTCACACGCGAATGTCCTGGGTAGGTGTATTTTGGGGTGCGCGGGAAGTCTCACACGCGATTTCAGCAGGGTACGTGTATTTCAGGGGTTCCGGGGAGTACTACACGTGAATTGGCCGTGTGGGTCCTCCCAGGTGTTTGCTCTACAACCTCCACGGCCCCTGCAGGCAGCCCACACCACGGGGGACTACCCTGCACCCCTGCTCATGTCCCGCAGGCAGCCCATCCACCATGGGCATGCCCCCCAGCCAAGCCACATGTCACCTTGCAATACTGATCAACAATGCATGTCTCCCAGCACCCCCACCCCCCAGCAGTGCAGGGCACCCTCCACCAGGCCCCCACTCTGTCTCCCTGCACCCCCACCCCCCACTAGTCAGGGGCACCCTCCACCAGGCCCCCACACATGTCCCCCAGCACCCCAACCCCCAGCAGTGCAGGGCACCCTCCACCAGGCCCCCACACATGTCTCCCAGCACCCCCATACCCCAGCACTGTGGGGCACCCTCCACCAGTCCCCCACTCCTGTCTCCCTGCACCCCCACCCCCACCAGTCAGGGGTACCCTCCACCAGGCCCCCACACATGTCCCCCTGCACCCCACCCCGCAGCACTGTGGAGCACTCTCTACCAGGCCCCCACACATGTCTCCCAGCACCCCCACCCCCCAGAAGTGCAGGGCACCCTCCACCAGGCCCCCACTCCTGTCTCCCTGTACCCCCACCCCCCACCAGTCAGGGGCACCCTCTACCAAGCCCCCACACATGTCTCCCAGCACCCCCACCCCCCAGCAGTGAAGGGCACCCTCCACCAGGCCCCCACACATGTCTCCCAGCACCCCCACCCCCCAGCACTGTGGGGCACCCTCCACCAGGCTCCCACTCCTGTCTCCCTGCACCCCCACCCCCCACCAGTCAGGGGCACCCTCCACCAGGCCCCCACACATGTCCCCCTGCACCCCCACCCCCCAGCACTGTGGGGCACCCTCTACCAGGCCCCCACACATGTCCCCCTGCGCCCCCAGCCCCCAGCACTGTGGGGCACCTGCCAGCAGGCCCCCCTCATGGTTCACACATGTCCCCCTGCACCCCCACCCCCAGCAGTGCAGGGCACCCTCCACCAGGCCCCCACACATGTCTCCCAGCACCCCCACCCCCCACCAGTCAGGGGCACCCTCCACCAGGCCCCCACACATGTCTCCCAGCACCCCAACCCCCCAGCAGTGCAGGGCACCCTCCACCAGGCCCCCACACATGTCTCCCAGCACCCCCACCCCCCAGCAGTGCAGGGCACCCTCCACCAGGCCCCCACTCATGTCCCACTCATGTCCCCCTGCACCCCCACCCCCCAGCATTGGGAGGCACCTACCAGCAGGCCCCCACTCATGTCCCAATCATGTCCCCCTGCACCCCCGCCCCCCAGCAGTGCAGGGCACCCTCCACCAGGCCCCCACACATGTCTCCCAGCACCCCCACCCCCCACCAGTCAGGGGCACCCTCCACCAGGCCCCCACACATGTCTCCCAGCACCCCCACCCCCCAGCAGTGCAGGGCACCCTCCACCAGGCCCCCACAGATGTCTCCCAGCACCCCCACCCCTCAGTAGTGCAGGGCACCCTCCACCAGGCCCCCACACATGTCCCCCAGCACCCCCACCCCCCAGCAGTGCAGGGCACCCTCCACCAGGCCCCCACTCATGTCCCCCTGCACCCCCACCCACCAGCATTGCGAGGCACCTGCCAGCAGGCCCCCACTCATGTCCCAATCATATCCCCCTGCACCCCCACCCCCCAGCATGGCGAGGCACCTGCCAGCAGGCCCTCACTCATGTCCAACTCATGTCCCCATGCACCCCCACCCCCCAGCAGGCCCCCACTCATGTCCTAATCATGTCCCCCTGCACCCCCACCCCCCAGCATTGCGAGGCAACTGCCAGCAGGCCCCCACTCATGTCCCCGTGGACCCCCACCCCCCAGCATTGCGAGCCACCTGCCAGCAGGCCCTGACACATGTCCCCCAGCCAGCACGTCATCACAGTCTAGATCCATGGCCCTTATGGGCAGCCTCCACATGCCAAACACCCACCCAAGTATTGCATCCACCCACTCAGAATTGCCAATTACATGTTACAATCCCAATGGCAAGTATGTAAATGAACACATGTCCCTCACATACACAGAGTGGGTGTAAGTGAATGTCAAAACCCACATCATGACATGCATGAAACCAATGATATGATACTACACATTGAAGTTTGATGAATAAAATGTATTAAAAGCAACATAAATGGGATTAAAAATAAACAAACGACAATGGGAATTAAAATCAAAAAAGCAGCATGTCCGTAAAATAATGAAAAACCACAAATCATAATCCAAAGGAAAGGTGTCCAAAGTCACAGTTCAAAAAAGTACATCCAAGGGAAAAACAAAACCAAAAACCATTGCTCCATGGGTAAATAAAAAAAAACATAATCCAACAGTCAACTATATACAGATAAACAATCCAGGGTCCATGATCCCAACTGAAGAAATGAAACCTATCTAAAAATACTATGTTATAAAAAAACTATATACAAAAATGTTGGCCATTGTCCAAAAGGTCCAAAATCAAGAAAAAAGCAAAGGAAACCTAACACTAACTACATAACTATTTACAAGGGCAGCGGGCTAGTCCAACGGCTCATTGGATGTTGTCATGGGCCAGGGCATCATCGAACTCCTGTTCAATGGCTTGGAGGCGGGCATGTTCCCTGGCCCCGAGGTCTCGCAGGGATAAAGCAGTGTCCAGCTCCAACTCCCTGCGAAGACCCTCGAGGCACTCAGCCCGCCTCAGCGCCCTCCGCATGGAGTTCTCCGCCCTGACCATTGTGAGCCGTTCCTCCTCTGCCCGCTGCCGCTCCGCACCTATCCACTCCCATTCCAGGGTTCTCCTGCCCTCCGGCCGATTCCTGCAACCCTGATGTTGATGGCTCCGAGCCATGATGCCTCCCACGTCGATCCTGCCGCTGCCTCCGACGCAACTGCCTGTGCCAGCGCGACGGCATCCAGGCTGATGGAATCCACCGACGCCGTCGTGCACGTGCCCTGCCCGATGATGCCGTCACATCCTCCATCTGCTGGGGTCCAGTTGCTGGTGTGTCCACCCCTGCTGGACCTCCGACTCCCGACTGTCGCAGGGATGGGATCCCCACCGAGTTGGCTGCATTGGTCGGGGCAGGTCCACAGGGGGCCCTGGTGGCATCTGGGCCAGAAGACGGCATGGAGAACGACTGGCGCATAGCCTCCACAGAGGAGGAGAGGGTCGCCAAAGTGCCCGACACATGTACGAGACCCCCGACCACGACCGCTCCCAACTGGGCCACATTGGCACGGTGCTCTTCGTGATGATGTGTTTGCTCCCCCCGGGAAGCACGCACCTCATCACGAATGACACCCGTGCGCAACGCGACACCAATCAGGACCTTCTCCATTTGGCCAGGGGTCCGCTCGTCCGCAGGTGGAGGGGAGTCAGATGACATGGACATCCCCCCTACCTGCAGACGGGCCTGGGATGGGGCATCTCTGCTGGTGCATGGTGGTGCAGTCACAGTGTCAGGGACAGTGACATGCACAGGCACCTCCACGTCGACCTGTGCTGCCTCCTGCCCCTGCCCCTGGACTGCACCACTTGCACCAGCAGGGATGCCCCCACCAGGCCCCATGTGCGGCTCAGTAGCGGCCTCTACCTCCTCTGTGGAAACCACCAACCTGGATGGCTCCACACCGTCTTCCGCCGTTGCAAGCCCCTGTGGGGGCTCACCCACCCCTTCCGCTGCAGCCGTGGGGGCATACCCACTGCTTTGCTCCACAGCGCTGTCTCCGCCCTCTTCTTCACTTTGCGCTGTGTAGAGGGAGACATAGAACACAAGCATCAGGGTACTGTACAGTGGTCCCCTAGACAGGAAGCAATAGCAGATTATTGGCACTGTCAAAGATCACTTCCATCATGTCCCTCCACAACACATGGGTCAGTGCAGGCAAAACACATGCAGTAACAGGCATGGCGCATGCTATGGACACAAGCAAACATGTCCAAGGGACTCTTGAAACATACAATGTTGTTTTTGAACTCACATGCATCATGGGTCATGCCTATCACATTCACACACTTCACCGTACTTTCATCGATCTGGACTTGTACACGCCAGACACAGTGGATGCAAGGATCACTAGGCTGCATCAGTGGATCTGAACATTGACACAGACATGTGTCATGCATCCATGGCATTCACAAGTCACAGACACGCAGGTCAGACACACAGACATGGAAACCATACATGTACATGGCATCATCACCCATCCCTCACCCCCACCCATGTCCAGGAACAGAGACTGGCATGCTCTCATGTGTCCATTCCGCATAGGGCTCCCCATGTAGCATTTAAACACATACACCAACCGTGTGCTTCACACATTACTGGTCTCACATGCATGACCATGATTTCCCTGCACACACACACACGCGTACATAGCCTATGTCACACATACAGGCAAGTATCAGACAACCAGCACACTACAACATGCCCTGTCTCACACAGAAATGCCTGGCCACTTACCGCTCGACTCCAGACGGGTCTGCCTCTCAAGGACCTGGACGTGGAGCGCTGGGGATATGCGTTCCAGGACCCTCATCTGATCTTCCGACAAGTGGCCCTGGCGCCCCTTAGCATCCGCTGCCTTCAAGAGGCGCCGAGCCTTGTTGAGGGTCCTGGACCTGAAGTCCTCCCAGTGCTTCTTGACATGTTGGAAGTCGCGGACTGCCACCCCCTCCACGTTGATGGCAGTCAAAATGTCTGTCCAGATCCTGTCCCGTCCATCCTTGTCGGCGCGTGATGATCCGAAGAGGGCATCATAATGCCCCAGGACATGCTCCACAAGGACACCAACTTCCTTCTGACTGAAGCTGGTGGCCCTCTGCCCCTCTGGCTGTGGGTCGCCAGTGGTCTCGGATGGTGTTTGCCCCGACATGGCGACCCCCGAGGCAGGCGTGGGTGGGCAACTGGGTCCTGGGGCTGGGCTGTGGAGCGATGGTATCCCAGTCGGGAGTTTTCTGTTCCAGCAGGGGTGGACACAGCAACTGGACCCCTGCAGATGGCTGATGTGTAGGCACCAAATGGCAGGGCACGGTGGCAGCAGGCAGGCAGGCAGGCAGGCAGCAGCAGATGGCTCGTGGGAGGCTGCTCGGGGCTCTGGGGGGCAGTAATTTGGCCTTTTGGGAAGGAGCGTGGTCTTCCGTGTGCTTACGCGTGGCCAGCTTGATATGGAGTGATTTGGCACGTGAAAATTCTGCACGTCAGCGTGTAATTCGAAGAAAGGCCCTTAGCGCGTAAGCGCGTCTGCACGCATACACAATTTGATTGGACAGAAGGCCCTTCAAGCGCAAGCGCCTCTGTGACGTGAGGCGCGCAGGCATGCATGGGCGTTTCAGCACGCGTGAAAAACTGCACGTCCGCGTGGGAATGCGTGTAATCCAAGGAAATAGCCCATGCTCGTAAGTGACGTGACACGCGCGGGCGTTTCCCTCAGCACGGGTTAAAGGTGAGCGGGGGCAGCAGTTCGCTGTGCGTGCCTTTCGTGGAGACCGACGTGTGTTGCTGCTTCCTGTTGTTTCGCGCGCCATCACAACTTCACAGCTATCAAGGACGTATCTCTTCTTTTGGTGGGGTATTGGCTACGTGTGTTTTTCTGCATCGCGCTAGTCAGACGGTGAGTCGCACACGCTATTTTTTCCACTGCGGGTGCCCCTGTGTATCGCACCCATTTTCTATGTCATAGTAGCCTGCGCGACCCATTGTCGCGTTATTCGTGTTACTGGGTGCCACCGCGTACTGTGGGAGGTTGATTCCACGCACGTAGGCTGCAGGGTTGCGTGCACGGTTTTACTGCAGTTTTGGGGTGCCTGAGCGTTGCGTGACCCGTCACTACATCACCGGGGTCACATACAGCCTTGCAGGTGCAGGGGGGCTGTTAACATCTTGCTTCCCACCCCCTTATCCCCAATTGCCCAGGTCAATTGTGGTGTACACCTGCCATTGGCACTACTCCATCTGTGCCGGCACTACTACATCTGTGCCATGGTTGGGAGGACACCAAAGGTGAGGGGCGCCTCAGCGGGGCATACTCCTCGTGGCGGGCGTGGTCGGGGACGTGGCCATGTGGACCAGGGAGTAGGGGGACTCCAGGGTGTCCAGGGCGGGGAAGAGGCAGGGGTGCGCCACTTGAGCACAATGTTGTGCCCTGTGTCGGTGCAGTCATGCCACCACCCCCAGCGGTTCCGGGGGATGCAGCTTCTGCATCTGGCACTGGCGCCCGTGTTACCCGGCAGTCCGTTCCATTGACTGCCACGGGCTCAAGGGTAGTGGTAGCTGCAGGTGCAGCTGTGGACACCGCCACCCAGGCTCAGGGTCTGCCAGCGCAGGCTGCGTTGGCACTTGAGGAGCCCTTGGTAGATTTCCAGCAGGCCAGGAGGGAAACCATAGGGGCAGGCAGGGCTGCTCAGACCAAGACACATGTCCCTGGGGCAGTTATGTCATCTGCTGCCCCGAACAGCCGGGTGTTGGCAAGTGGAGGGGCAGATGCACCCAACAACACCCCGGTTGTGAGTCTGCCAACCAGGACCGTTGCGGTCAATGACCCTGCCACAGCTGATGGTACTGCGCAGGGTCCATTAGAGGGCACCCAGATGCCACTGACACAAGTCAGGCCTTTGGTCGTCCCTCCACCTGCCACTCCCTTGGCTCAATCCACCGAACCCACTGGCCATACTGGTCAGGGCGGCATTAGCCAGCCAGGGTCTGCGCCACAGTCCAAGAGGAGGAAGGTTGCACCTGCAGCACAGGCTGGGACCCCACACACAGCCACGACCTCCTGCACGTCGAGGAAGAAGCCTTTCTGCAAGCAGGAACTGGACTTCCTCGTGGGCTACGTGCGGGGCCACAGCCGTGACATGCTAGTGGGTGCCAATAGTCAGTCTACGGCTGCCCAACGTGACACCCACTGGAAGCATGTTGCAGAACATGTCATTTAATTTGGCCATGAGGTGCACACGGCGCAAGAGTGCAAAAAGCGTTGGAATGACATCAAACGCAGCACTAAGGCTAAGCGTGCCTCTAATTACACCTTGACTCTGGTGACTGGCGGTGGGCCTGCACCAGAGGAGGAAGAGCTCACTCCGCATGAGGCACTCGTTGCGGAGTTCATAACACCTGAATTGGTCGAAGGAGTGGGAGAGATGCTGGACTTTGATGCCCAGTCCAGTGAGTGTTGATGCGTGTTTGTTGAGGACGTGTGTGTTTCACTTGTGGGATGTGTTGTGCATGATTGCCACTACATGTGACGTGTACATGGTTCTGATGTGTAAATAATGCAATGCTTCCGTGATGCATGTCTGCTCTGCTGGATGGTGGACATGTGGAGCATACGGGGACTGTCCGCATCACCACTATTGCACCCTACTGACATGCTGGTTACAAGTATGCTCCTCCTGTCCATGTTCCAGCTCACTGGCCCTTCTGCATGTGGCGTGGGGTGACCTTCCTCTCAGCCCAGGCACAATATCTTTGCATGACTGATGTGCATGTCTCCTCTGCCTGCATGCGGGGACTCCATGTAGGCATGCTCCCTTGCCCCTCCTCCGCCACTCTGCACTCCAGTTCCACCTTTGCACTGGTCTGCTTCAATCTTGCCAATGTGTACTTTCCTGTTCATGCGTCCTGTGTAGATGCTAACTTCCAGCGTACAATCTGCCAACATATGCCGTGTGGTACATCCTTAGTACTTGATGCAGGGTATCTCACTTGTACTGTGCATAGGTCAGATGTCCCGCAGGGACATGAGTGCCCATTCATGCTCCATGTGCATTGCATGCATGCCCCTATGTGTCCTTGACTGGATGATCACTGTAATACAAGTCCTGGGTGACATACATTGCATGGCATCTCATCAGCCTTCCCATGTCAACTGTGGGTCAGTTCTGCGTTGCACACATGTTTAGGGTCTGACAATCTGTGTGGCCAATGACTTTGTCCAACTGTTGTAGTGTCTTCATCACACGTGGGCGGCCTCCAGAGTTTTCATCATGTGTCCTGCTTACTGTCCCATCATCATTTGCAGTGTTGTCACTTGAATCACATTAAGCTGTTGATGCCAGTCAACACTGCCTGTCAATACACAGGTCTATGGTTAGCCTTTTGATACCATGCTTGGCATCCCTGCTTTTGTACTTGGGTGGAGGGGCGCTTGGCTTCTAGATATGGTACACATTGAATGCACAATGCACGTGATGCCTGAATTTGTCCTTGCACTGCCTTCACTTTTCCTGACACACACCATGGAGTCCTTGTACATGTAGGTAGTGAGTGGCGTACACATTTTCTGCACTGCATAGACCCACTTCCATGGAAACTGCCACCTTTCAACAGGTCTGATCACAGAAGCAATTCAAAGTTGACCCATCATGCATGCAGGTTATATGTTGTGTGTCACATGTCTGCCTGATGCGTTTGTTGTCGGTGTGTGTGTGTTGTGTGCTTCTGACATGTGTAGTGACCTTTTTTCTCTCTATTTTTCAGGTGATGACGCAATGGAGGCGGAGGATGGTGTTGTCATGCCAGACACAGGGTTGTTACCACTACATCAACCCAGCACAAGTGGGGGTCGTGGGGTGGTAGGCCACGAAAACCCCCAAGTGCTACAGTTCATCTTGTCTCTGGCTGCCTATGAGTCCAGCCTTGATGACGACTCTGACGTCCATGTCGAGTTGGATGAGCATCAAGTCCATGTGTCAGGGGTGAGTGATTCTGATGTGGACACTCCTCTGTCCGCGACACCTGCACTGAGGGATCAGACAGTCTTGGTTCCTCCGCCCGTGGTGGATCGGGACGCAGGGTCACCCTCCACACCAGTCACTGATGTGCCTGGGACATCACGTCGACGGGGGCATGTAATCGTGCAGCCGCGGGCGGTGCAACACAGTGAGGACACCCTTTCCTTGGGTCCCGCAGGGGTCAAGCCCAGCAATGCGGTCGCCACGCGCAACTGCAGTATACTGAGTGGGAGCAAGTCATGACTGCCAATTCAGAACAGCAGGGGGCAGCAATGGCGAACATTGTTGAGAGCATGGAGCGTGTGGCCCGATCTGTGCTCCCCCCTGCTAGGCAGGTGTTTCTCCAGCAGCAGGCAGCACGGTCCACGGCCCGCTCGCTCTGGCTGGGCATGTCGGCCTCAGACAGGGCACGCCAGGCTAAAATGTCGTCTCTGCGTCAAGCAATTGCTGCTCACGCAGAGCGCACATGGATGCCCTGAGGGAGCAGTATGCTTCCCTCAAATCCACTCTGGGTGTCCTTATGATGTCCCAGAGGCAGCGGGCAGAGGAGAGGTTTGCACAGCTTGAGCGTACCATCTCGGCTGAGCTACAGGCTTGCCGGGAGGTGCAGCGGTTGTCCAGCCAGGCCTTGCAGGAGTAACTCCGTGTTACATATGCTACCTTGCAAGAGGAAGCACGTGTATCATGAGGTTCTGCATGCAGACCTATGTCACATCGCCACACAGAACCAGGCTCACCCGTCCGGCAGACTTGCTGCCGATGAGGGGCAAGCTGTGGCTAGGCGTGGTCAGGCTCCTGTGCCACGTCCTCCGTCCAGGATGAGCCAGACTAGGACGACCATCTATCTCCCACATAGGTCGGGCTGTGCAGAGCGTTGAGCCCATGGAGGTTTTTTTTTTGGCTCATCATCATCGCATGTGGGTGTTGAGCAGCACCCTGTACCTCCCCCCTCCTGGGTGCCTCCGCTCCCCCCCGGGTTGTATGGGCCATTTTTGATTTTTCTTTTAGTTTAGTGAGTTAAGTTTCTGTTTGATAGTTAGTTTAATTAGGTAATGTAGGTTTTTCATAGTTAGTGTAATTAGTTAATATAGTTTAAAATTGCTTGTCTATTGTGCTTTCATGTGACGGTGCGATGCTTTGTGGCTTTTGAAGGCATCCACTGTCTGTTCCAGCTGGGCCCTTCAGGCTTGTCTTGTGTATGTGTTTGCTGCTTGGGGTCCTTGACTCACATATGCCACTCCTGCCTCCCTTATCCATGGGCTCGCAAGGATGGTTCGGTGTGACAGCCTATTACACAAAGGCTTTGGACTGTCCTATCTGTGGCATGTCTGGTGCTGTGTAAGTTGTGTTGACACCCCTAGTGGGGATGATTGCAGTGTTATTGTCCACTGTTCAGCTTTTGCTAGATGGGGTGTTTCATGATTAATGTGTACATTCATTGCTATGCATTGTGTAGTATGTTTCTTATCTTTACTGTACACGTGCGTGTTGCAATTCATGCCGTAGATAGTGTGTTCCACACTTTGGGTGTGAAAGATGGACTGATGGCGTGATTTCTGATGTAAGTCTCTGACATGGTCCAGTAATGAGATTCCTGAAGAGACACACACAGATGACTTTAAAGCATTAATCATGTGTTTCATGCCCTTTCTGCAGGGGGATGAGCCTCCAGACCGCCTTTGCCAGCAGACATGGCCCATTGGACATCTGAATTCTGGACACGTTTGTTGGTGCCCACATGCACATGTGTGCACAAGCAGAGGCACAGGGATTGCAGACCTATATCCTAGAACTGCTGACGTGTTACAAGGAACTCCAGGCAAGGTGAGCAGCACAGGGGGGCCACAACACAGCAAAGCTTGCACCAGGCGAGTTGCCCATGCAGGCTTAGTAACAGCACTGAGGGTGAGCTTGGACGAATATTGGTGTTGAAGCACACAATGCAGCTCAGTTGTGTTGGTGGACTGATGGATGTTGATTGTAAGGTTGTCTGGGGCACCTGCAGGGGCAGTGGCACATACCCTCCGGTACACCAAGGTCCATCGAGGCACTTGTATCAACCATGTAGCCTTCCGAGACATGGAAAGGGGCAGCTCACAGGGACATACAGCAAAGGACAAACTGGGGTGCATTGCATTTCATTTCCATGTACATTTTGAAACATGCACTGCCTACTTTGTTTCGGTCATGGTGGAACACAACTTGTTCTGAAGTCATGCCTTGCTATATGGGTCTGTCTGCTTACCCAGGGAACATTGCATGTTGTGTGAATTGTGACACATTGGTGTTCCATTTGCCACGCACCCACCGGCGGCTGACTTACTGCATTGACTGTGTATGACCCATCACAGGGGTAATGTTACATATGGGTACGAAGCATCTACACCAGATTGTCTGTTTGTAGAGTAGTTTGTTGCTATGGGGCATATTTGGTGGTGTGTTTTTGTGTTATGGGCACGGGCAGATTATTAACTGTGGCTCTCTTTGCAGCATTGAAGTGCTCCTGTAACCGGACCTGAGAGTGCGCAGGCATGAGGTCAGCACTCAAAACCAGAGCTAAGTGTCTTGTTGTTTTTCTTTCAAACTGCTCTGCATAGGCTTGCTGGGGGGTGCACTAATGCATGGATGAATGTGTAATTCAATTTGGTATGTTTGTTTTCCCCTAATCACCCGGAGTCCTATCCAATTTTAAACCCTGTACCCTCTACCCGGTGTGCCTGCTTCCCGTACCTATCCAAGCAACGTTCCCTAACCCTCTTTCCCCGTTGGGGTTGCGGATGCCTGTGTAAGCCCCAAACTTGCAGGCACCAAAACCCTAAAGGGGGTGGTTGGTTCGTGCCACTCCTAAGCCTGGACTAAAGAAGGCCATGACAATGATGTCCAAGTTTGTTCGGATTGTGTATGTGTTCATGCAGGTAGTACATTTTCGTGCATTCCCTACTTTCATGTGTCATTCCTCCTCCCCTCTCCTGCCACTCATTCCAGTTATCCAGTGTGCCAACACCTGTCCCGACTGCATATCCCTGACCCTCCTTCCCCACCAGGGTCTCAGAGGCCTGTGTGAGTTTGACCTTGCAGGCACCCGGGCCACGGTGGGGGTGGTTGTTTCGTGCCATTCCTGGGCCTGTACACGGGACCTGTGACAGTACACATCCGTTCATGGTGCATCATTCTATATTATGTACCACACATGGTTCACATCCTGTTGTGACATTGTTTTACTGTGCTACCTTGGTTGTTACATCATTGTGGTAGTACTTGGCCTTTGTGAGGTACTGCTACGTCAAGTCATCTACTGGAGGGTGTTCTGGTTCGTTTTGATGGCTTGGATTTTGTGATTTTGCAAATGAGGGTGGACTCTGAGGGTGCAGGCGCCTTTTTACACACAAGGTGGGAGATGGTGACGAAGGGGAAGGGTGATCCTGTGGCCAGGTGAAATTGAGGGTTGAAGGCTCCATGACCCAGGTGCAGTTGTTCAGTGGGTCATGGTCTTTTGTGAGGGAGGGGGGGGGGGTGTTTTGTTGTTGATAGTTGACTTGCCCTGCAGTGTGATGCGAACCTATGGTATCCTTGTGGTATCCTATGTACATGTTGTGTTCTGCTGATCAATGCCTGTTCATGTGTTGTGTTTACCTTTCAGGTGTGAGGGGATAGTTGTGGTTTGACATGCTGGGGTGTACACATGGTGAATGTTCACATGTGATGTGTAGAGGACACTGATGGTCACTTGATTGCACATGCATATGTTGAGTGCATGTCCTTACTGACCCACACACTTACACTATGATGCACTACATGTACAACCACCCTTGGATATCCACGTGTACACTCTGTTTGCCTTCTGGTGCCCACTGTGTCCCTGCAGCACATGTTATGTGACCAATTATGGATCCTGTACATGCCTAATTTGCTTTTTGATGTGGTGTGTTGCTTAGATGTGATGCTCAGGGTGTGCATCGCTGTTCACTGTTCTGTGCGCTGAGCAGTGTGTTGCAGGAGTTGGACACATCACACAGAAGCTGCAGTGTTGATTTTGCAATGCACAATGTGCATGTAGACAGGCATTCATTGTTATGTTACGTCTACAACTTTTGTAATGCATTTGGGAATGACTTATTTTGGGTGGGAGGTTGTTGGTCAGTCATTTCATCTGATTCCATGTCAGGCATCATTGTCTGATGCCACTGTACATTTTTGACATGGCAATGTGTACCTTATTGGTACTGTGTTGGTGTATGGCTATTGCTTGCCATGTCATGTTGTGGTTTGGAAGGGTTTGAGTGACATAACAGTGATGGTCATGGCCTGTTTTGCAGGTGTGTGTGGTTCACACCTTGCATGTCAGGGTCATCCGCGTCAGGTAGATCTCTCTCCGTGGCAGGGGCCTCCCTCTGGAACAGCCTTCCTGCCTCACTGGAACTTGAGGAGAACCATCTCCAGCTTTGCAGTTGCCACCAGCTGGCCTATTTATTTGTTTTTTATTCTACTTACCCTGTACTGCACTCCCCCCATCCCCTTCCACTTGCACTTTTCCCTTCCCCCTACCCCTGCACTTGCGCAATCTAAATGACACCTGGCCTAGTAGTATCATTGTCTGTCTTCCCTTGTTCCCCCCTCCCTGCCTCGTCGCACCTTGAAACACTTGTGTATAGGCACGTTACAAATGCCATATCATGTCATGTCATATGTCATTTGTGTGCCTTTTGGTCACACAGGATAGCTTGTGTTTAAGTAGCTAGGGATGCAGACAATGTGGCACTTCCATGGCAACTATCTCAGGGTGGTAGGGTTGTGACAGTTGACTGTCCCTTTGTCATCATCGATTGTCACCTGGTATGTGCCAGGCCTGTGTGCACTCCGCAGGGGTGGGAGTGTAGGTGAAAAATGTGGCCACAAGCTGGGTCCGGGCTTCCTCGCCACGTGCCCGATCCCCTCCCATGGGCAGCGCCTGTGCCTGTGGTTGGGGATGTGGGGGCACCACCATGTCCACCGGTACGCCCTGCCGTGTTGCAACATTGTGCAGGACACATGCTGCCACAATGATCCTGCACACTACTGGGGGTGCATAGAGTAGCTGCCCACCAGAGCGGTCAAGGGAGCGGAAACGTGACTTGAGCACTCCGAATGTGCGCTCCACTATGGCCCTGGTTGCAATATGGGCAGCGTTGTATCTTACCTGTGGTGGTGTGGTGGGGTTCCGGATTGGCGTCATCATGTGGTTGATCAGAGGGTAGGCACTGTCCCCTGGGGAGGTGTAAATGGTTGTGATAATTGGGGTTTGTGTATTTGTGTGTGTGTGTGTGAAATGCATGCATGTGCAAGGGCATTTGTACTCACCTAGGAGCCAGGTGTCGCCATGCTCCCCAGCTTCCAGGGCCCGGCTCAGGGCGGACATTCTGTATATGAAACTGTCATGGGTGGAGCCAGGGTAGTTTGCATGGACAGAGGTGATGATTCCCTTTGCATCGCATACCACCTGTACATTGATGGAATGCCAGTGCTTGCGGTTTCGGTAGATGTGCTCAGTGGCCCTAGATGGACGTAGGGCCACATGGGTGCAATCTATGGCACCGAGCACTTTGGGGAAGTGTGCCACCCTGAAAAAATCCAGGACAACGGCCTGCCTTTCTGCGGGTGTTCTGTGTCTGTGGACTGAGGGGCGCGCTGTTGTGATTGCCAGTACCTGGTGTAGGCAGCATGACTGCGTGGCCTGTGAGACCCCCCCCCACTATGGCAGTAGTCCGCTGAAATGACCCAGTGGCCAAGAAATGCAAGACATTGAGCACCTTCTCCAAGGGGCTCAATGCTTGGGAGCAAAGGGTGGGGGATGTAAGGTCATCTTCTCACTCCCTGACTAGGTCTAGGATGATATGGGGTGGAAACCTATACCTGCCGTAGACCTGGTCGTCAGGCATCCCAAAAAGGCTTGTCCATGGTGCAAAAATGCATGCCCTGGCTATTCTCCTCCTGCGGTGTCCCACGATCAGTGCAGCGACAAATGGGGCATTCATCGTAGCTGTATATACGTGTTTGTTGTTTGCGCGCACTTTTATACTGTGCACGGCGACGCTTCCGCCTGCCTTCGTGTGGCGGACGCGTTGACGCCTGTGTGCGTCTTTTGCCGTGCGCGGGTTTCCCGTATTGGAATCCATGAATACGGGTTGTTCGCGTGCGTGTGGGCCTTCCGTGTAGTTCCCTGCAGTACTTCCCCAGTTACGCCTTCTTTTTCACGCGTTATTCCCCATTCCGCGTGTTACACCCACTGTTCCGCCCACTTTGGTTGTGTGCGCCACGCTATGTGCGCTTTGGCTGTGCGCGTAGCGCACGCCGTGTGTGCCCGCGTGCGCCATGGCAGGATCTGGCGCACAGACAGCGGGAAACACACGCAGCGTCTTCCTTGAATCGCACGCGTGCGCGTGCGCTGGGTTTCTCACGCTTGCACCACCTTGCGCCTGCTTGTGCTGGGATTTTCACCCATGACAGTTTCATATACATAATGTCCGCCCTGAGCTGGGCCCTGGAAGCTGGGCAGCATGGCGACACCTGGCTCCTAGGTGAGTACAAATGCCCTTGCACATGCATGCATGTCACACACACACACACACAAATACACAAACCCCAATAATCACAACCATTTACACCTCCCCAGGGGACAGTGCCTACCCTCTGAGCAACCACATGATGACGCCAATCCGGAACCCCACCACACCACCCCAGGTAAGATACAACGCCGCCCATATTGCAACCAGGGCCATAGTGCAGCGCACATTCGGAGTGCTCAAGTCACGTTTCCGCTCCCTTGACCACTCTGGCGGGCAGCTACTCTATGCACCCCCAGTAGTGAGCAGGATCATTGTGGCAGCATGTGTCCTGCCCAATGTTGCAACACGGCAGGGCATACCGGTGGACATGATGGTGCCCCCACATCCCCAACCACAGGCGCTGCCCATGGGAGGGGACAGGCCACGTGGCGAGGAAGTCCGGACCCAGCTTGTGGCCACATTTTTCACCTAAACTCCCACCCCTGCGGAGTGCACACAGGCCTGGCACATACCAGGTGACAATCGATGATGACAAAGAGACAGTCAACTGTCACAACCCTACAACCCTGAGATAGTTGCCATGGAAGTGCCACATTGTCTGCATCCCTAGCTACTTAAACACAAGCTATCCTGTGTGACCAAAAGGCACACATATGACATATGACATGATATGGCATTTGTAACGTGCCTATACACAAGTGTTTCAAGGTGCGACGAGGCAGGGAGGGGGGAACAAGGGAAGACAGACAATGATACTACTAGGCCAGGTGTCATTTAGATTGCGCAGGTGCAGGGGTAGGGGGAAGGGAAAAGTGCAAGGGAAAGGGGAGGGGGGGAGTGCAGTACAGGGTAAGTAGAATAAAAAACAAATAAATAGGCCAGCTGGTGGCAACTGCAAAGGTAAGTGCAGACAAGTGCTGGGAAGGGGGGGATGTAGGGATAGAGAGACAGTCCCGCAGTGCAGGGGTTGCCAGGGAGGCAGTGCAAGTGGAGAGTGGCTGGGCCAGGGACCGAGGTCGGTGAGAGTGGCCCAGTTGCAGATCCAGTGCAGTTCCAGTGAAGAATTTAGCAAAGGAGAGAGAGAGAGAAAGCAGAAGCAAAGAGGAAGGTCTTGAGGTGCTTCCGGAACCGGAGATGGTTCTACTCTAGTGAGGCAGGAAGGCTGTTCCAGAGGGAGGCCCCTGCCGCAGAGAGAGATATACCCCCAGCTAGTTGCTTTGAGAAGCGGATGATCCTGACATGCAAGGTGTGATTCACACACACCTGCAAAACAGGCCATGACCATCACTGTTATGTCACTCAAACCCTCCCAAACCACAACATGACATGGCAAGCAATAGCCATACACCAATACAGTACCAATAAGGTACACATTGCCATGTCAAAAATGTACAGTGGCATCAGACAATTATGCCTGACATGGAATCAGATGAAATGACTGACCAACAATCTACCACCCAAAATAAGTAATTCCCAAATGCATTACAAAAGTTGTAGACGTAACATAACAATGAATGCCTGTCTACATACACATTGTGCATTGCAAAATCAACACTGCAGCTTCTGTGTGCTGTGTCCAACTGCTGCAACACACTGCTCAGCGCACAGCACAGTGAACAGCTATTGTGTGTGATGCACACCCTGAGCATCACATCTAAGCGATAAACCACATCAAAAAGCAAATTAAGCATGTACAGGATCCATAATTGGTCACAGAACATGTGCTGCAGGGACACAGTGGGAACCAGAAGGCAAACAGAGTTTACACGTGGATATCCAAGGGTGGTTGTACATGTAGTGCATCATAGTGCAAGTCTGTGGGTCAGTAAGGACATGCACTCAACATATGCATGTGCAATCAAGTGACCATCAGTGTCCTCTACACATCACATGTGAACATTCACCATGTGTACACCCCAGCATGTCAAACCACAACTATCCCCTCACACCTGAAAGGTAAACACAACACATGAACAGGCATTGAACAGCAGAACACAACATGTACATAGGATACCACAATTACAATGTCAGGGTTCCCATCAAACTGCAGGGCAAGGCAACTATCAACAACAAAACACCCACCCTCACAAATGACCATGACCCACTAAGCAACTGCACCTGGGTCATGGAGCCTACAACCCTCAATTTCATCTGGCCACAGGATCACCCTTCCCCTTCGTCACCATCTCCCACCTTGTGTGTAAAAAGGTGCCTGCACCCTCAGAGTCCACCCTCATTTGCAAAATCACAAAATCCAAGCCAGAAAAATGAACCAGAACACCCTCCAGTAGATGACTTGACGTAGCAGTACCTCACAAAGGCCAAGTACTGCCACAATGATGTAACAACCAAGGTAGCACAGTAAAACAATGTCAAAACAGGATGTGAACCATGTGTGGTACATAACATAGATGATGCACCATGAACGGATGTGTACTGTCACAGGTCCTGTGTACAGGCGCAGGAGTGGCACGAAACAACCACCCCCACCGTGGCCCGGGTGCCTGCAAGGTCAAACTCACACAGGCCTCTGAGACCCTGGTGGGGAAGGAGGGTCAGGGATATGCAGTCAGGACAGGTGTTGGCACACTGGATAACTGGAATGAGTGGCAGGAGAGGGGAGCAGGAATGACACATGAACGTAGGGAATGCACGAAAATGTACTACCTGCATGAACACATACACAATCCGAACAAACTTGGACATCATTGTCATGGCCTTCTGTAGTCCAGGCTTAGGAGTGGCACGAACCAACCACCCCCCTAGGGTTTTGGCGCCTGCAAGTTTGGGGCTTACACAGGCATCTGCAACCCCAGTGGGGAAAGAGGGTTAGGGAACGTTGCTTGGATAGGTACAGGAAGCAGGAACAACGGGTAGAGGGTACAGGGTTTAAAATTGGATAGGACTCTGGGTGATTAGGGGAAAACAAACATACCAAATTGAATTACACATTCATCCATGCATTAGTGCACCCCCCAGCAAGCCTATGCAGAGCAGTTTGAAAGAAAAACAACAAGACACTTAGCTCTGGTTTTGAGTGCTGGCCTCCTGCCTGCGCACTCTCAGGTCCGGTTACAGGAGCACTTCGATGCTGCAAAGAGAGCCACAGTTAATAATCTGTTCGTGCCCATAACACAAAAACACACCACCAAACATGCCCCATAGCAACAAACTACTCTACAAACAGACAACCTGGTGTAGATGCTTCGTACCCATATGTAACATTACCCCTGTGATGGGTCATACACAGTCAATGCAGTAAGTCAGCCGCCGATGGGTGCGTGGCAAATGGTACACCAATGTGTCACAATTCACACAACATGCAATGTTCCCTTGGTAAGCAGACAGACCCATATAGCAAGGCATGACTTCATAACAAGTCGTGTTCCACCATGACCAAAACAAAGTAGGCAGTGCATGTTTCAAAATGTACATGGAAATGAAATGCACTGCACCCGAGTATGTCACTTGTGTTAGGGAGAATTCTCTGTTTAGGCTGAATTTCCTAACCTAGTGAGTCCCCCAGCAGCTTTGCTGGATTTCTGGAGTTTGTTTTTTTCCATCCTGCCAAGAGTGGAACTCTTTTCCCCCCACTCTTTGACATGAATGTGCGTAATTCCTTTGAAGGTCAATGTGTTCTATGGGCTATGGGGTCTTTTACTCCATAGGGTCTCATATGTTTTGCTATGTGTGTTACACCGCACCCTCCATGCCGTAGCACTGGGGCGTCCTAGCGGACCTCATCATAGACTCCATACCCGGGGACTGACTACTGTCTCCCCGTGCATGTAAAGTCACCATCGGCTTTACTAGACCTAAATTTACTAACAGAACTATTACAAACCATCCTATTGTGGACGTACTAGTAGGGGTAATTCGATTACTCCTAGGTCTGTTATTCGAGGGTGCACTGTCCCGTCCCCCCTTGTCGAGTTTTGGCTGGTGGCAGTGGAAACTACTTGTTATATTCGACCCCGAATGTAACCCTATGGGATTCTTCCCATTGTTGGAGATTGATACTTTTTCTCGTTAATCTCTAACGTACCACCGGTCTACTTACCTTAAATAAGTCTATCGGATGGTATTTTCTGCCAGAACTCGGCTTTTTAAAATGGCGTCTGTGTTCGTCTCTGTGACTCCTAAACCAAAGGTTGAGCCCTTTGTTCCACTTTTGGCGGGCTTCTGTACAGAGACCCTCCAAAGTGGTGCCATTCTGTCTGGGTTACCACAGGGGTGTGGGAGGGGGTTTAGGCACCCTGGACCGAGTTGCCTTGCCAACTCCGGTCGCACTCTGGTGTGATTGGCCCAAGTGGTGAGCCTCCCCGCTCACCACTTAGCGTGTTTGAGTGACAGCTAGGCTGAATGAATGGGGGTTTTCTGCATAAAAGCAGGGCTTTTGGGACTGGATCTTCAGAAGTCGCCACAGGACCTAAAGAATCCGACGAGGGTAAAGCTGAGCCGACCTGCAACGATGACAACTCCGGTGGAGCCCTGCTGAACCGACTCACCACTTCCCGACGACAGAGGAGATCTCCCTGCCGGAGAGTCTCTTCCCCTGAGTGGTGGGAACAACCAGTCCCCTTTGCTTTTTCTTCACCTCAGGACGCAGTGGTCGAATTGCCCGTGCAGAGCACCTCGGCGACCGGATAGCCACTACCCCTGTACCGCGACCAAAAGGTGGTGCCTTGTGACGGAGCACTCCGCGGCTGGTCTCTTCCCTGGTGGTGCAACGATCTTCAACTTTCCTTCGACGACTAGATCACCTCTTCTCTTAGCCAAGACCGGACGTGCATCCACCACCAGGAACAACTGCCCCCGCCGGAGCTGTCTCTCCACATTCAAGGTACTGTGTCCGCCTGGCTTCCCTTGTTGCTGGATAGAGTGAGGTGTATTAATCCTCGCCGCTCCATAGGGTCGCCTCCAAGCTTTCTCTAGCGTGTTGTTCTGAACTGGTCCAATCTGCCGATAACAATTTGCTACAAAGACTCGAACGCATTTCCACTAAGATAATTTTTGGGACAAATCGCCTTGCCTCTCTCCGAGTGGGCCTGGCCTCTGAACTTTGGAATCTACAGTGGTTCTTGTCTTCTTGCCTTGCATCTTTGTTCTTACACGTATTGGTATCGAGTTGATTTCTTAACCCGCCTTTTTCTCTCCCATCCTAACGAATACTAGAGTGCCATCTAGGTTAAAGAATACACCTCTGTCTGCAAATAAGTGATGCCGGTGAACCTAGACTTGTCGAACTATTGTTAGGGGGATTGATCTTTTTTTTCATATAAGTAATTGTGATTGAAGTTGTTTGCCGTATTAGTGCCAGAGTGTTTTCTATAGATGTGTTGTTATAAATAAATACCCTTATATCTTTACACCGAAGCCTTGTTCCGTGTTTGCTTGTTCTACTGTGTGGATTGCCCTATATTGTATACTCCACATACTGCCTAACTCTTCTTGAGGGAAGTCTGACTGCTCAGCCACAGCTACCAAGTGAATCTGTGTGGTACAGACTGCTACCAAGTGGGTTTACTGCCAAACACCTGTAGTCCTAAATCTTTTGCAGTGGTCCCAGAGGGAACTGCACAGGTTTCTGCCTAACACCTTGCTGTATGTCCCTGTGAGCTGCCCCTTTCCATGTCTCGGAAGGCTACATGGTTGATACAAGTGCCTCGATGGACCTTGGTGTACCGGAGGGTATGTGCCACTGCCCCTGCAGGTGCCCCAGACAACCTTACAATCAACATCCATCAGTCCACCAACACATCTGAGCTGCATTGTGTGCTTCAACACCAATATTCGTCCAAGCTCACCCTCAGTGTTGTTACTAAGCCTTCATGGGCAACTCGCCTGGTGCAAGCTTTGCTGTGTTGTGGCCCCCCTGTGCTGCTCACCTTGCCTGGAGTTCCTTGGAACACGTCAGCAGTTCTAGGATGTAGGTCTGCAATCCCTGTGCCTCTGCTTGTGCACACATGTGCATGTGGGCACCAACAAACGTGTCCAGAATTCAGACTTCCAATGGGCCATGTCTGCTGGCAAAGGTGGTCTGGAGATTCATCCCCCTGCAGAAAGGGCATGAAACACATGATTAATGCTATAAAGTCATCTGTGTGTGTCTCTTCAGGCATCTCATTACTGGACCATGTCAGAGACTTACATCAGAAATCGCACCATCAGTCCGTCTTTCACATCCAAAGTGTGGAACACACTATCTACGGCATGAATTGCAACAAGCATGTGTACAGTAAAGATAAGAAACATACTACACAATGCATAGCAATGAATGTACACCTTAATCATGAAACACCCCATCTAGCAAAAGCTGAACAGTGGACAATAACACCGCAATCATCCCCACTAGGGGTGTCAACACAAGTTACACAGCACCAGACATGCCACAGATATGACAGTCCAAAGCCCTTATGTAATAGGCTGTCACACCGAACCATCCTTGCAAGCCCATGGATAAGGGAGGCAGGAGTGGCATATGTGAGTCAAGGACCCCAAGCAGCAAACACATACACAAGACAAGCCTGAAGGGCCCAGGTGGAACAGACAGTGGATGCCTTCAAAAGCCACAAAGCACCGCACTGTAACATGAAAGCACAACAGACAAGAAATTTTAAACTATATTAACTAATTACACTAACTATGAAAAACCTACATTACCTAATTAAACTAACTATCAAACAGAAACTTAACTAACTAAACTAAAAGAAAAATCAAAAATGGCCACATATGACCCGGGGGTGAGGGGAGGCACCCAGGAGGGGGGAGGTACAGGGTGCTGCTGAACACCCACATGCGATGATGCTGAGCCAAAAAAAAACCTCCATGGACTCAACGGCTGCACCGCCCAACCTATGTGGGTGATAGATGGTCGTCCGAGTCTGGCTCATCCTGGAAAGGAGAACGTGGCACAGTAGGCTGACCACGCCTAGCCGCAGCTTTCCCCTCGTCGGCAGCAAGTCTGCCGGACGGGTGAGCCTGGTTCTGTGTGGCGATGTGACGTAGGTCTGCATGCAGAACCTCACGTGATACACGTGCTTCCTCTTGCAAGGTAGCACGTGTAACACGGAGTTCCTCCTGCAAGGCCTGGCTGGACAACCGCTGCACCTCCCGGCAAGCCTGTAGCTCAGCCGAGCAGGTACGCTCAAGCTGTGCAAACCTCTCCTCTGTCTGCTGCCTCTGGGACATCATAAGGACACCCAGAGTGGATTAGAGGGAAGCATACTTCTCCCTCAGGGCATCCATGTTCGCCTCTGCGTGAGCAGCAATTGCTTGACGCAGAGACGACATTTCAGCCTGGCGTGCCCTGTCTGAGGCTGCCATGCCCAGCCTGAGCGAGCGGGCCCTGGACCGTGCCGCCTGCTGCTGGAGAAGCACCTGCCTAGCAGGGGGGAGCACAGATCGGGCCATTCGCTCCATGCTCTCAGCGATGTTCTCCATTGCTGCCCCCTGCCGTTCTGAATTGGCAGTCATGTCTTGCTCCCACTCAGTATTCTGCGGTTGCGCGTGGCGACCGCGTTGCTGGGCTTGACCCCTGCGGGACCCAAGGACCGGGTGTCCTCGCTGTGTTGGCACCGCCCACGGCTGCACGACTACATGCCCCCCGTCGACGTGATGTCCCAGGCATATCAGTGAATGGTGTGGAGGGTGACCCTGCGTCCCGATCCACCACGGGCGGAGGAACCAAGACTGTCTGATCCCTCAGTGCAGGTGTCGCGGACAGAGGAGTGTCCACATCAGAATCACTCACCCCTGACACATGTACTTGATGCTCATCCAACTCAACATGGATGTCAGAGTCGTCATCAAGGCTGGACTCATAGGCAGCCAGAGACAAGATGGACTGTAGCACTGTGGCCTACCACCCCACGACACCCACTTGTGCTGGGTTGATGTAGTGGTAACAACCCTGTGTCTGGCATGACAACATCATCCTCCTCCTCCATTGCGTCATCACCTGAAAAATTGAGAGAAAAAAGGTCACTACACATGTCAGAAGCACACAACGCACACACACACCGACAACAAACGCATCAGGCAGACATGTGACACAAAACATATAACCTGGCATGCATGCTGGGTCAACTTTGAATTGCTTCTGTGATCAGACCTGTTGAAAGGTGGCAATTTCCATGGAAGTGGGTCTATGCAGTGCAGAAAATGTGTACGCCACTCACTACCTACATGTACAAGGACTCCATGGTGTGTGTAAGGAAATGTGAAGGCAGTGCAAGGTCAAATTCAGGCATCACGTGCATTGTGCATTCAATGTGTACCATATCTAGAAGCCAAGCATCCCTCCACCCAAGTACAAAAGCAGGGATGCCTAGCATGGTATCAAAAGGCTGACCATATACCTGTGTATTAACAGGCAGTGTTGACTGGCATCAACAGCTTAATGTGATTCAAGTGACAACACTGCAAATGATGATGGGACAGTAAGCAGGACACATGATGAAAACTCTGGAGGCCACCCACGTGTGAAGAAGACACTACAAAAGTTGGACAGAGTCATTGGCCATTAAACAGGCTGAGGCCTGTGAGCCAAACAGATTGTCAGACCCTAAACATGTGTGCAACGCAGTACTGATCCACAGTTTACATGGGAAGGCTGATGAGATGCCACCGCCAGTCACCAGAGTCAAGTTGTAATTAGAGGCACGCTTAGCCTTAGTGCTGCGTTTGATGTCATTCCAACGCTTTTTGCACTCTTGAGCCGTGCGCACCTCATGACCGAATGAACTGACATGTTCCGCAGCATGCTCGCAGTGGGTGTCACGTTGGGCAGCCGTAGTCTGACTATTGGCACCCACTAGCATGTCACGGCTGTGGCCCTGCACGTAGCCCACGAGGAAGTCCAGTTCCTGCTTGCAGAAAAGCTTCTTCCTCGACGTGCAGGAGGTCGTGGCTGTATGTGGGGTCCCAGCCTTTGCTGCAGGTACAACTTTCCTCCTCTTGGACTGTGGCGCAAACCCTGGCTGGCTAATGCCGCCCTGAACAGTATGGCCAGTGGGTTCAGTGGATTGAGCCAAGGGAGTGGCAGGTGGAGGGACGACCAAAGGCCTGACTTGTGTCAGTGGCATCTGGGTGCCCTCTAATGGACCCTGCGCAGCAACATCAGCTGTGGCAGGGTCATTGACCGCAACGGTCCTGGTTGGCAGACTCACAACCGGGGTGTCGTTGGGTGCACCTGCCCCTGCACTTGCCAACACCCGGCTGTTCGGGGCAGCAGATGACATAACTGCCCCAGGGACACGTGTGTTGGTCTGAGCAGCCCTGCCCCTTTGGTTTCCCTCCTGGCCTGTTAGAAATCTACCAAGGGCTCCTCAAGTGCCAACGCGGCCTGCACTGGCAGACCCTGAGCCTGGATGCCGGTGTCCACAGCTGCAAATGCAGCTACCACTACCCTTGGGCCCGTGGCAGTCGATGGAACGGACTGCCTGGTCACACGGACACCAGTGCCAGATGCAGAAGCTGCATCCCCCGGAACCACAGGGGGTGGTGCATGATTCACTGACACATGGCACAACATTGTGCTCAAGTGGCGCACCCCTGCCTCTTCCCCCTCTGTGGCCGCCCTGGACACCCTGGAGTCCCCCTACTCCCTGGTCACCACGGCCACGTCCCCGACCATGCCCGCCACGAGGAGTACACCCAGCTGAGGCGCCCCTCACCTTTGGTGTCCTCCCAACCATGGCACAGATGTAAATGTGCCGGCACAGATGGAGTAGTGCCAATGGCAGGTGTACACCAACAATTGACCTGGGAAATTGGGATGAAGGGGGAGGGAAGCAAGATGTTAAAAGCCCCCCTGCACCTGCAAGGCTGTATGGGACCCAGGTGATGTAGTGACGGGTCACGCAACGCTCAGGCACCCCAAAACTGCAGTAAAACCGTGCACGCAATCCTGCAGCCTACGTGCGTGGAATCAACCTCCCGCAGTACGCGGTGGCACCCAGTAACACGAATAAGGCGTACGCGTGGGACACGCAGGCTACTATGACATCGAAAATGGGTGCAATACACAGGGGCACCTGCAGTGGGAAAAATAGCGTGTGCGACTCACCATCTGACTAGCGCAATGCAGAAAAACACGTGTAGCCAATACCCCCGCCAAAAGAAGAGATACGTCCTTGATAGCTGTGAAGTTGTCATGGCGCGAAACAACAAGAAGCAGCAACACACGTTGGTCTCCACGAAAGGCACGTACAGCGAACTGCTGCCCCCGCTCACCTTTAACCTGTACTGAGGGAAACGCCCACGCGCATCACGTCACTTACGCGCATTGGCCCTTTCCTCGGATTACACGCATTCCCACGCGGACGTGCAGTTTTTCACGCGCGCTGAAACGCCCATGCACGCCTGCGCGCGTCACGTCACAGATGCGCTTGCGCTTGAAGGGCCTTCTGTCCAATGAAATTGCGTATGCGTGCAGACGCGCTTACGCGCTAAGGGCCTTTCCTCGAATTACACGCTGTCGTGCAGAATTTTCACGTGCCAAATCACTCTGTATCAAGCTGGCCATGCGTAAGCACACGGAAGACCACGCTCCTGCCCAAAAGGCCGAATTACTGCCCCCCAGATCCCCGAGCAGCCTCCCAATAGCCATCTGCTGCTACCTGCCTGCCTGCTGCCACCGTGCCCTTCCATTTGGTGCCTGCACATCAGCCATCTGCATGGGTCCAGCTGCTGTGTCCACCCCTGCTGGAACAGAAGACTCTCGACTAGGATTCATCACTCCACAGCCCAGCCCCAGGACCCAGTTGCCCACCCACGCCTGCCTCGGGGGTCGCCATGTCGGGGCAAACACCATCCGAGACCACTGGCGACCCCCAGCCAGAGGGGCAGAGGGCCACCAGCTTCAGTCAGAAGGAAGTTGGTGTCCTGGTGGAGCATGTCCTGGGGCATTATGATGCCCTCTTCGGATCATCACGCGCCGACAAGGATGGACGGGACAGGATCTAGACGGACATTGTGACTGCCATCAACGCGGAGGGGGTGGCAGTCCACGACTTCCAACATGTCAAGAAGCGCTGGGAGGACTTCAGGTCCAGGACCCTCAACAAGGCCTGGCGCCTCTTGAAGGCAGCGGATGCTAAAGGGCGCCAGGGCCACTTGGTGGAAGATCAGATGAGGGTCCTGGAATGCATATCCCCAGCGCTCCACGTCCAGGTCCTTGAGAGGCAGACCCGTCTGGAGTCGAGCGGTAAGTGGCCAGGCATTGCTGTGTGAGACAGGGCATGTTGTAGTGTGCTGGTTGTCTGATACTTTCCTGTATGTGTGACATAGGCCATGTACGCGTGTGTGTGTGCAGGGACATCATGGCCATGCATGTGAGACCAGTAATGTGTGAAGCACACGGTTGGTGTATGTGTTTAAATGCTACATGGGGAGCCCTATGCGGAATGGACACATGAGAGCATGCCAGTCTCTGTTGCTGGACATGGGTGGGGGTGAGGGATGGGTGATGATGCCATGTACATGTATGGTTTCCATGTCTGTCTGTCTGACCTGCGTGTCTGTGACTTGTGAATGCCATGGATGCATGACACATGTCTGTGTCAATGTTCAGATCCACTGATGCAGCCTAGCGATCCTTGCATCCACTGTGTCTGGGGTGTACGAGTCCAGATGGATGATAGTACGGTGAAGTGTGTGAATGTGATAGGCATGACCCATGATGCATGTGAGTTCAAAAACAACATTGTATGTTTCAAGAGTCCATTGGACATGTTTGCTTGTGTACATAGCATGCACCATGCCTGTTACTGCATGTGTTTTGCCTGCACTGACCCATGTGTTGTGGAGGGACATGATGGAAGTGATCTTTGACAGTGCCACTCATCGGCTATTGCTTCCTGTCTAGGGGACCATTGTACCCTGATGCTTGTGTTCTATGTCTCCCTCTACGCAGCGCAAAGTGAAGAAGAGGGCGGAGACGGCGCTGTGGAGCAAAGCGGCGGGGATGCCCCCACGGCTGCAGCGGAAGGGGTGGGTGAGCCCACACAGGGGCTTGCAACGGCGGAAGACGGTGTGGAGCCATCCAGGTTGGTGGTTTCCAAAGAGGAGGAGGAGGCCGCTACTGAGCCGCACATGGGGCCTGGTGGGGGCATCCCTGCTGGTGCAAGTGGTGCAGTCCAGGGGCAGGGGCAGGAGGCAGCACAGGTTGCCGTGGAGGTGCCTGTGCATGTCACTGTCCCTGACACTGTGACTGCATCACCATGCACCAGCAGGGATGCCCCATCCCATGCACGTCCGCAGGTAGGGGGATGTCCATGTCATCTGACTCTCCTCCACCTGCGGACGAGGGGACCCCTGGCCGTATGGAGAAGGTCCTGATTGGTGTCGCATTGCGCACGGGTGTCATTCGTGATGAGGTGCGTGCTTCCCGGGGGGAGCACGCATGTCTTCATGAAGAGCACCGTACCAACGTGGCACCGGTCGTGGTCGGGGGTCTCGTACATGTGTCGGGCACTTTGGCGACCCTCTCCTCCTCTGTGGAGGCTATGTGCCAGTCGTTCTCCATGCAGTTTTCTGGCCCAGATGCCACCAGGGCCCCCTGTGGACCTGCCCCGACCAATGCAGCCAACTCGGTGGGGACCCCTTCCCTGCCACAGTCAGGAGTCAGAGGTCCAGCAGGGGTGGACACACCAGCAACTGGACCCCAGCAGATGGAGGATGTGACGGCATCATCGGGCAGGGCACGTGCACGACAGCGTCGATGGATTCCATCAGCCTGGATGCCGTCGTGCTGGCACAGGCAGTTGCGTCGGAGGCTGCGGCATGCTCGACGTGGGAGGCATCATGGCTCGGGGCCATCAACATCAGGGGTGCAGGCATCGGCCGGAGGGCAGGAGAACCCTGGAATGGGAGTGACTTACGTGTGGGAGCGGTTGGGCCAGCAAATAGGTGCGGAGCAGCAGCGGGCAGAGGAGGAACGGCTCACAATGGTCAGGGCGGAGCACCCTCCACCAGGCCCCCACTCCTGTCTCCCTGCACCCCCACCCCCCAGCAGTGCAGGGCACCCTCCACCGGGCCCCCACTCCTGTCTCCCTGCACCCCCACACCTCCACCAGTCAGGGGCACCCTACACCAGGCCCCCACACATGTCTCCCAGCACCCCCACCCCCCAGCAGTGCACGGCACCCTCTACCAGGCCCCCACTCCTGTGCAGGGAGACAGGAGTGGGGGCCTGGTGGAGGGTGCCCCTCACTGGTGGGGGGTGGGGGTGCTGGGAGACATGTGTGGGACATGAGGGGGGGCCTGCTGGCAGGTGCCCCACAGTGCTGGGGGGTGGGGTTGCAGGGGGACATGTGTGGGGGCCTGGTGGAGGGTGCCCCACAGTCCTGGGGGTTGGGGGTGCAGAGAGACAGGAGTGGGGGCCTGGTGGAGGGTGCCCCATAGTGCTGGGGGGTGGGGGTGCTGGGAGACATGTGTGGGGGCCTGGTGGAGGGTGCCCCTGACTGGTGGGGGTGGGGGAGCAGGGAGACAGGAGTGGGGGCCTGGTGGAGGGTGCCCCTGACTGGTGGGGGATGGGGGTGCAGGGAGACAGGAGTGGGGGCCTGGTGGAGGGTGCCCGTGACTGGTGGGGGGTGGGGGTGCAGGGAGACAGGAGTAGGAACCTGGTGGAGGGTGCTCTGCACTGCTGGTGGGTGGGGGTGCTGGGAGACATGCATTGTTGAACAGTAGTGCAAAGTGACATGTGGCTTGCCTGGGGGGCATGCCCATGGTGGATGGGCTGCCTGCGGGACATGAGCAGGGGTGCAGGGTAGTCCCCCGTGGTGTGGGCTGCCTGCAGGGGCCATGGAGGTTGTAGAGCAAACACCTCGGAGGACCCACACGGCCAATTCACGTGTAGTACTCCCCGGAACCCCTGAAATACACGTACCCTGCTGAAATCATGTGTGAGACTTCCCACGCACCCCGAAATACATATACCCAGGACTTTCACGTGTGAGACTTCCCGCGCACCCCTGAAATACACGTACCCTGCTGAATTCGCATGTGAAACTTCCCACGCACCCCGAAATACACGTACACAGGACATTCACGTGTGGAACTTCCCGCGCACCCCTGAAATACAGGTACCCTGATGGAATCGCGTGTGGAACTTCCCGCGCACCCCTGAAATACACGTACCCTGCTGAATTTGCGTGTGTAACTTCCCGCACACCCCGAAATACACGTACACAGGACATTTGCGTGTGGAACTTCCCGCGCACCCCTGAAATACACGTACCCTGCTGAAATCGTGTGTGTAACTTCCCGCGCACCCCGAAATACACGTACACAGGACATTCGCGTGTGGAACTTCCCGCGCACCCCTGAAATACCCATACCCTGCTGAAATCGCGTGTGAAACTTCCAGCGCACCCCTGAAATACACGTACCCTGCTGAAATCGCGTGTGTAACTTCCCGCACACCCCGAAATACACGTACACAGGACATTCGCGTGTGGAACTTCCCGCGCACCCCTGAAATACACGTGCCCTGATGGAATTGCGTGTGAAACTTCCCGTGCACCCCTGAAATACACGTACCCTGCTGAATTCACGTGTGGAACTTCCTGCGCACACCTGAAATACGCGTACCCTGCTGAAATTGCGTGTGTAACTTCCCGCGCACCCCGAAATAAACATACAAAGGACATTCAGTTGTGGAACTTCCCGCGCACCCCTGAAATACATGTACCCTGCTGAAATCGCGCGTGAAACTTCCCGCGCACGCCAGTAATACACGTACCCCGCTCACACGTGGCCAATCGCGTGTGGAACTTCCTGCGCACCCCTGAAATACACGTACCCTGATGGAATTGCGTGTGAAACTTCCCGTGCACCCCTGAAATACACGTACCCTGCTGAATTCACGTGTGGAACTTCCCGCGCACCCCTGAAATACATGTACCCTGCTGAAATCGCGTGTGTAACTTCCCACGCACCCCGAAATACACATACATAGGACATTCAGTTGTGGAACTTCCCGCGCACCCCTGAAATACATGTACCCTGCTGAAATCGTGTGTGAAACTTCCCGCGCACCCCAGTAATACACGTACCCCGCTCGCACGGGGCCAATCGCTTGTGGAACTTCCCACGCACCCCTGAAATACACGTACCCTGATGGAATTGCGTGTGAAACTTCCCGCGCACCCCTGAAATACACGTACCGTGCTGAATTCGCGTGTGGAACTTCCCGCGCACCCCTGAAATACACGTACCCTGATGGAATTGCGTGTGAAACTTCCCACACACCCCTGAAATACACATACCCTGCTGAAATCGCATGTGAAACGTCCCGCGCACCCCAGTAATACACGTACCCCGCTCGCACGGGGCCAATCGCATGTGGAACTTCCCGCGCACCCCTGAAATACACGTACCCTGCTGAAATTGCATGTGAAACTTCCCGCCCACCCCTGAAATACACGTACCCTGCTGAATTCGCATGTTAAACTTCACGCGCACCACAGTAATACACGTACCCCGCTCGCACAGGGCCAATCGCGTGTGAAACTTCCCGTGATCCCCAGTGATACGCGTTCCCCGCTTGCCGTGCTGGTACAGGGTTAGCGCAGCCCTTTGCGCTGGATTGGGGATTTTGATGGCTTTTCCCTGCGCAAGGGGTGTTCTTGGGGGTGTAACTGGCGCTGCTGCAGGGTCGCTGTGCCACTGTGCGCCACGGCTGGTTTTGGTGGCTGGAATCCATAAATACGCTGTGCGCGGAAATGTATTTTAGCGCACGCGGCTGGCGCAGGGATTCGCACGCACACACTGTGCGCCAGCCGCGTCCGCCACTTGTGCGCTGAATTCTATGAATTACCCCCTAAATCGGGATGCGGTTTTTAGGCTGGGTGATAGATGCGCATCACAGGGATAATATAGAAGTGGATATAGTTAAAGAATTGGCTGAGATTTTCAAGGTGGAATGAGGTTCGATTTTAGGAAAATGGAACAGTTAAAAAAAGAAAATCGGTTTTGATAGAAAAGGACAAGGATAACTGACACAAGATTTAATGGCTAGAAAAGAGGAACGCCACGTGTGAATATCAAAGTTACGCTGCAGTTGTAAACCTTCACGCAGTGTACCCCTTTACTTTAGGGAAAATTAATTTAGTTAATCAAAATATTGCTAAGGTCTTAGGATCTATGCAAGACAGAAATGAAAAGAAAAGTGGCACAAACACTTGGAGATCTATGACAAGATGCACAGAGAATTCTAACAGTTTTAAACAAGTTACCAAGGCAAAGATAGGATTTCTTAGACAGTAGAACAAAGGCAAAGTATCAAGGTGGGGTAGACTATGTGTGGGTATTGGATGGGGAAATACTCACAATCCACACTTGAGTTTGGATTTGGACAGTCAACCGGTTCTGGACTCAAAAACTCTGGTCACAGGATAGCGGGCGCCGCTTACAGCAAACAGCTGGGCAAGTCGGGTCACTGGATGATGGCAAGGGTACAGCGGGAATGCAGAACGTGGGCAAAATGCGGTCTGGTCACAGGATGCTTCCCACAAGAGTACCTCAGCTTTTCCCTTTGGTTATTGGGATTTTTGTGGAATTTCTGGATCAATGGCCTTGGTGGGATAAGATCAGCTATGCTTTGGCCTTGCTGGGATAGGATCAGCTGTGCTTTGGCCTTGCAGTAGAGTCTGGAATGTTGCAAATGTGGATCTGGAATGTCAGGATATGCAGGAGCTGGAAATTGAGGAGAGAGTGTGTCCTGTCTCTGTGAGCTCCCACCCCTTTTATAAAGCAGGTGACATCACTTGGTATATTGTTGGGCAGAACTGAGTTAGACCTACCCCCAGGAACTGCATAGGGCAGCCAATGTTGGCTGCCTCCTCGAGGAGGGGAATCCGTTTATGGGGTTGTGTTTTATAAGGTGCAAAGCCTTCCCACAGTCCTTTTTGCCAAAATTCATCCTTAACATAAATTACACATTTGTACAGATGTGGGACTTTAACAAATTACATAAGCAGATTACATATTTTATGCAGAGTATGGCATTCCAACTCCCAGGTCTGTATGCCATTGTTTTGCGCTTCTAATAGTTTTTCACAATTTTAGTGAGAACTGTTTCTCCCAAAACCCCACACTTTTAGGTGTGTGTGCATATTATCATAGTGCATATTTCTATAAATGTTTTACATTCCACCATATGTACTTTCCACATGATTTACATTCTCCTGGCATTTGGGTCCCATACATGCTATAGACGGTCACCATATCGTGTTTAGAAGCCAAGAAAATGACATTTAAACTGTTCAACGTTTACATTTCTGCGCTGTCCGGTTACAAAATTAACAGTCTTAAAAGTTTATTCATCAAATAGTATTGTGAGACAGATGGAAAGCCTTTATCCTTCAACTGGGAAAATGTGTTTCTTCAGCTACCACCAACTGTCAGTTTCAGCCTAGGGTGGCCATGGGGTTTTCCCAGTTTGATTGAATGTTTATTGCCACTTCCCCCACTTCACACATATGTGTCCCAGAACTATTGTCTCAAGCTGAAGCACAGACACAAGTCTGACAAGCTTGCAATCTTCCTTTGTCTTGGTCCATTCAAATTTTCCAAAAGTAGCAATTAACATGAATATGTCCCTGAAGTTTTATGGCGGCTCCTTTTGGGGGAAGGCCTCAGCTTTTTATTAAATAGGTGATATTCTGGTTTTGCTTTTTGTAAAGCAAAACCAGAATATCAGCTAATTAATAGAAATCAAGGATATATGTGTTCATTAGCAGTTTGCCTTTGTCTCAAATGGTGAATGCCCCATCAATTGGGTTTTCACAAGGGTACAAACCATTATGCATTTAAATTGGATTGCATGCATTTGAATTCTACAGGGTAGCACAACCCCCAGTAATAGATTTACTGGCCCTCCAGTCCTCCCCGTCCCCGGGCAGCCGCTTTTTGTTCATTCTGAATCTGAAGCAAGGCTATTGAAATAAAACACTCCATATGTTTCCCAGGAAAAAACCCTTTACATTGCTAGGCCAGGACAGGGCCTTCTCCAACATACACTTTTAAAACAGTATTTTTCTTAAATTGCAAAAGCACATTTAAACATGTGGAGAAGTCTGCTGGGATTTCCCTTTCAAATTTTATTTTTCTCATCTGGATTTCCCACATGGTTTTGCAGCCCCAGTCAGTTTCTCTCATAAAGCAATCTGTTTAAGACACAGATCCACTGAAATTGACATAGGCCCTTAGAGCTAGGGTCTCTTTTGAAGCAGTGATTTTTGACATTTTGTAGCCCAAAAGTCCAGCGTTTTTCCGTGCAGCTGAAATGAAGTTTCTGTTTATTTCCCAGGTTTGGTCTAACACAGCGTGCCCTCTCCTGCTGGGGCACAATCTGAATATGGATGGGCATGGCAGGGTCTCATTGATAAAAGCAGTGTAATGTAGAACAGATGTAAAAAGCATCAGAGTGGCATCATTTAAATGTAAAATATTTTCCTTTTTCACTGGGAAACTTTGGCTAGCAGCAAAGCAGCACAGCTTTACACTTTCAGGCTTTAGTACACACAAGAACACACCCTGGCAGCCTTTCTCAGTGTGCCCCCTGTTCCAACTTGCCCAATGGTGCTTGGCAAAACAGTGTAACCAATCTTTTGTAGCTGCAAAACGCAGTTTTGATGCCAGGCCCTGGTGCTCAAATGAGCCAGCGCAGCCATTTTGCTGGTTCTGCTGAAGTGCAGCTTGGTGATGTAGGTTAGTACTGCTAAGTGGGTAAATATATCCCACATAGTCATATTATATCCCTGATACTGTGATAAATCATATTTACCTCCTTGATTCAACTGCACATTAATTTAATTATTTGTCAATGCTGAGTGTCATTTTATGCAATTGCAAAAGGTTTTAAAAGTTTGCCGCATAGTATTCCAGACTCCTTGCTGCTCCTTTCTATCCACTCAAAATTCGATGACTTGGGTTTGAGGGAACATTGCAGGGGGAAATCTTAACTCGGGTGCTATCTACCCAAATAGAAAAAGTGTTCCTAGTCATTTGTGCTTTGGCCATTCTTGTAGGAGTTCAAGCAAGTGTATTTCAGTAGTTTATATTGTAATTATCACCCCATTGGTGATTGTGGCCAATATTCAAACTGTGTGATTTCTTTGAATTTAAAATAAATACATATTGTATTCCCACCTACCGGCCTGGTTCATGGTCCATTGTGACCTGGGGTATTTGTAAAAGGGGGTGTGAGACAGGGTGGGTGCCAGCTCAATCTGATTTCATAGAAAATAAAGAAAAAGTATTCTAATTGAGCGCTACATCAGAGGCTAAGGGCAAGAGTCCTGATCCTGTGTGTGATGCCGTATTGGAATCCTTTATTAAACATCACCTCATCCAATGATAAATGATAATTTGAGTACCATCTGCTATGATTTTCATATGAATCTGGTACTGTCCAGGGGTATGTGCCAGTGGGTACTATAAAGAATAGTAGAAGGGGAGAGTGGTGATCCCTGGGGTACTCCACGGGTTACCTTGATGATGAAGCTGGCACCACCTGCACCTGTTGATTTGATTTTCAAAGAGGGAGTAGATTCAATCCTGCCTATTCTTTGATTCCTTTGAGGAGGATTCTACGGCCAATAGTATATTATGCGACAATAGTTCTAGAAGTACCAGAGTTGCTTGCTGATCCTTTGTCAAGAGTGGTGAGGTGTCCTTCTCTGAGTTCTTGCAGGGCAGTGTCTAGGGCACTGGCAGGTCTAAAATCTGATCAACAGCCGTCCAATAGGCAGCCCAGTTCCAAGTATTCTTATAGTTGTCTACTTAGTTCCCTTTCCATGACTTTGCTATGGAAAGGAAGCTTGGTGATTGGCCTACCCTTTTTTCAAGATCTTACGGTCGGCGGTTGGTTTCTTTAGGAATGTTTGAGTGCATGTTGTACTTGCCAGAGATACATTACCCAGCTACTGACATGTGTCACAAGTGTTGGGATGAAAAATAAATAAATAAGAAAAAATAGGAATAACAAATAATTTGTCTTTCTGGAATTCTATACAATAATTGCTAGACTCATTAAAAGTTTATTTCAGGCACACTTCAGGGGTGAGTCACTGATTTAGTCTATTCTTAAACACTTCAAATTCACAATGCAGACACAATCCTCCAAAAAGTATTTAGAGTAGAGTAAGCATCAATTTCGGACTATGTATTTTGCTTTTCTTGTATGAGATATATATCATGTTACAGTGATATTGTAACCATATTTTTCATACTGTATTTGGAAACAATGCTATGTGATGCCACTTCCTGTTTTGTCAAGAGGTAAACGGTTGTGTTCAATTGCTTCTCGTGATGTCACTTTGGGGTGGGGTCAAATGAGATCACTTCCTGTGATGTCATCAGCGGTCAACGGTCATGTGATGTCACTTCCGCTACCCCTGGCATTTTGCTGAAATGACGCCCTGAGAGGTCGAAATATTGAGTACCAAAAAAAGGGGGCAGTAATTACAGCACTTAAAACCGTTAGGAATTTGCCCTGGCGTGCTATACATGAAAAAGGGTGGATAAACTGACTGTTTGAAAAATATGTTTACACTTTCATTAATATAAGCCCAATGAAAAACAAGAATCTTTGTTCTACATCGGTTGTATTACTCCATTTTGCTTCATTATGCCATTGAAGTCTCTCATCGCGCAGGCTACTCTTTTGCCTATTGTAATCATGTTCACTCGTTCAGCCCAGTCCTGGTGTGGTGCGTTGTGGGTTAATGTTTTAAAAGGATTTCCCTTTCTTCAGCCTTTTGTTAAATTGAAATGTTCAGATCTATGAATAGATTATAGAATTGTCCATTCATGGAAGGCCTTCGCTGCAGATAAACAGTGCATTGCTATTTAAATAACACAACAGTTTGCAGACAGTGCTTGTCGTTTGCATAATATGTTAACAAAGTTGGTGCTAATGCCGCTGTCAGGCCCATCAACCTTGTGCCTGTCTATGATCCAGCAGGCCTTTCCAGGATACATGACATTATTTTTGATGGTGGCAAACAAGAACGCTAATACAGTGCTGCATATCGGCTGACACACAATAACAACTGTAGCAAGTCATTATCGAAATGTCGAGCAGAAACATATTCATTATGTTGAGATGTCGCCGTGGCTGCTTCAAATGTCTCCCTGCAATTTCACTAAAAATGTATGCATGGGAATTCTCGAAATGAACTTGGTACTTGACGCTCACTTCGAATTTTTTTAAAATATGAACCTCCAAGGTGCAATGTGAGAACGGCATAAAACCTTAAAGGCACAGCCTTGCATTCCTCTTCTTTGCATGCAACTTCAGAACACTGAAATGGTTCTCTGGTGTTTGGCTGGAGCAGTTTAGGAAAGACCAGGAAGTAGAGGAGAATGAATCTGAAAATAATTGGTATGAATCTTTTCCTTGTTTTCCTTGCATGCATTAGAAATGAAAAATGTGAATGCTAATACACGGGCTTTGTTTGGAAAAGGGATACTTTCTTCAATTTCGTTTATGTTAAGTGGTTGATAATTTCCCCCTTGACGCCACATCGTGCCACAACCTTATGTTCAAGCTTTACTACGTTTCCGTCTAATCCAAGAGTGTTGCTATTATCCTTTGTTGTCTGGAGCAATATACACTTTACTGGTTGATGTGTGCGGCCTCGCACTCCTTTCTTTATTATTTCCCCTTCATGGACACTCCACTAGTCCACTCTCGCCATAGCCAACATGCTGCATTATCTACTGTTCTGCAATGTAGCCGCAGAGGGCCTCATTTACAAAAAGGTTTTTCATTGGGAAAAACTAATTGAAAAACGATCAGTAAATCAGGCCCCGACTGTCATTTCCCAGGATGGGACCCAGACCGTAGTGATGTACTGGACTGAGGCTCAGCTTACATATGCTTCTTCATGCTTCCCGACCAAAATTTGAGGTACATATGATCAGGCCCTTAACCTGGAAAAAGAGCATTAGCATTGAATGGGGGGTTACCTGTCTGCCAGTGCTGCACCAGAGCAGCACTATTTTCTCTTAACTGGCACAGTAATGGTAAAATAGGAGGCATTATTAAAGAATGCATGGTTTACTTCTCACACTATTAGCGGTTTGGAACAACATATCTGAAGTATCCATCTGCTTTCATGTGTAGGTAATGTACTTGTGGTGATGGTGGTAAACCCTATCAGGGCTAATGCTACCTAAATAGTAATGATGTTCTTAATTTCTTGAATGCAAAGAGAGCAGCAGTCCCTCTGGGACCACTGCAAAAGATTTAGGACTACAGGTGTTTGGCAGTAAACCCACTTGGTAGCAGTGTGTACCACACAGATTCAATTGGTAGCTGTGGCTGAGCAGTCAGACTTCCCTCAAGAAGAGTTAGGCAGTATGTGGAGTATACAAAATAGGGCAATTTACACAGTAGAACAAGCAAACACGGAACAGAGCTTTGGTGTAAAGATATATAGTTATTTATTTATAAAAACACCTCTATGAAAAACACACTGGCACTAATACGGCAAAGAACTTCAATTACAATTACTATAAGTAAATCAATCCCCCTACCAATAGTTCGACAAGTCTAGGTTCAACGGCACCACTTATTTGCAGACAGAGGTGAATGCTTTAACCTAGATGGCACTCTTGTATTCGTTAGGACGGGAGAGAAAAGGCAGGGTATGAAATCAACTCGGTACCAACACTTTTACGAACAAATGTAAGGGAGGGTCTACTGTAGATCGCAAAGTTCAGAGGCCAGGCCCACTCGGAGAGAGGCAAGGCGAAATGTCCCAAAAAGTATCACAGTGGAAATGCACTTCGAGTCTTTGGCGCAAATTGTCACAGAAAGATTGGACCAGTTCAGAACAGAAAGTTAAGAAGGCTTGGAGGTGACCCAATGGAGAGGCGAGGATTAAGACACCTCACGCTAACCGTCACAAGGGAAGTCAGGCGGACACGGTACCTTGTATGTGGAGAGACAGCTCCGGCGGGGGCAGTTGTTCCTGGTGGTGGATGCAAGTCGGGGCTTTGCCAAGAGAAGAGATGCTCTCGTCGTCGAAGGAAAGTTGAAGATCGTTGCACCACCAGGGAAGAGACCAGCCGCGGAGTGCTCCATCACAAGGCACCACCTTTTGGTCGCGGTACGGGTTAGTGGCTATCCGGTTGCCGGGGTGCTCAGCACGGGCAATTCGACCACTACGCCCTGGAAGTGACGAAAAAGCAAAGGGGACTGGTTGTTCCCACCAGTCAGGGGAAGAAGACTCTCCAGCCGGGAGATCTCCTCTGTCGTTGGGAAGTGGTGAGTCGGTTCAGCAGGGCTCCACCGGAGGTGTCGTGGTTGCAGGTCGGCTCAGCTTTACCCTCGTCGGATTCTTAGGTCCTGTGGCGACTTCTGAAGATCCAGTCCCAAAAGCCCTGCTTTTATGCAGAAAACCCCCATTCATTCAGTCTAGCTGTCAATCAAAACACGCTAAGTGGTGAGCGGGGTGGCTCACCACTTGGGCCAATCACACCAGAGTGCGACTTGAGTTGGCAAGGCAACTCAGTCCAGGGTGCCTAAACCCCCTCCCACACCCCCTGTGGTACCCAGACAGAATGGCACCACTTTGGAGGGCCTCTGTGCAGAAGCCTGTCAAAAGTGGAACAAAGGGCTCAACCTTTGGTTTAGGAGTCACAGAGACGAACACAGACGCCATTTTAAAAGCCGAGTTCTGGCAGAAAATACCAACCGTTAGATTTATTTAAGATAAATAAACCGGTGGTATGTTAGAGATTAACGAGAAAAAGTATTACCCTCCAACAATGGGAAGAATCCCATAGAGCTATGTTCGGGGTCGAATATAACAAGTAGTTTCCACTGCCACCAGCCAAAACTCGACGAGGGGGACGGGACAGCGCCCCCTCGAATAACAGACCCAGGGGTAATCGAATTACCCCTACTAGTACGTCCACAATAGGATGGTTTGTACTAGTCCTGTTAGTAAATTTAGGTCTAGTAAAGCCAGTGGTGACTTTACATGCCCTGGGAGACAGTAGTCAGTCCCAGGGTATGGAGTCTATGGTGGGGATCCTCTAGGACACCCCAGTGTTACGGCACGGAGGGTGCGGTGTAACACACATAGAAAAACAAATGAGACCCAAAAGACCCCATAGCCCATAGAACACATTGACATTCAAAGGAATTAACCACATTCATGTCCAAGAGTGGGAGAAAAAGAGTCTCACTCTTGGCAGGATGGAAAAAAACAAACTCCAGAAATCCAGCAAAGCTGCTGGGGGACTCACTAGGTTAGGAAATTCAGCCTAAACAGAGAATTCTCCCTAACAGAATAATATTCTGAAACACTGACAGTACTGTTGAGGGTTCGTCCTTACCCCCAATCGCGATGCCTGTAAGCCCCCCAGAGAGTACAGACTCACACACACACGTCCGTACTGCTCGGGCTTCCCGGTCGCACTGCCGTGGCCGGGAACGCCCCTTTTATTTATACTGCACACGGCGGCATGCAAAGTCACGTCGCCGCGTGCGCGTCCCTTCAAGGGGCAGCGCCACACTCCTCCTTTTTCGGGAGGACAACAACAAATGCTTTAATATTACACACTCCAAACCAAATAACTCCAATAACACAACACTTGAAAACAGTTTCCCCACACACCCCTTTATTAGCATCCACCCGGGTCCCCTTACTTAACAGTCCAAGGACTCAGGCCAATCAGATAAACGTCCCAGCACATAGTCGTTGAGGTAAGCGGGTTTCCCTCGTCCAGCCCTCTGGGGGTACCTCCCGCTTACCTCCGGCAAGGGTAGTCCGTCCACAGGCATCCCCCTGGCAGGGGACTCAGGTGTGCCGGATTGGCCTCCTCCGTCATCAGACACCTCCATTAAGTCCGGTTCATGGGGAGCGTCAGCTCTCGGGTCCCCTAGATTTTTGAAGAAGCTTACGTTACAGGTGATGGCCGACCTTCCGTCCGAGGCGGTCACCATGGACCCCTTGACAGCCACAATGTCCAGCGGCTCCGGCTCGTATGGAAGAGAGAGCTTTCCATGAGGGAGGGTGTCGGTTTCTGATGAGGACCTCGTCACCTGGCTCCAGCCGCTGCGGGCGGAGCCTCTTCTCATGTTTTCCTGCTCAATCCTCAATCGCCAGTCCAACTCTACCTGTTGGTTATCAATCACCCCCGGTTCCTTCTCCCCCACCTCGGGCAGCAAACCCCAAGGGCAACGCTTGAATAGCATCTCAGCCGGGGCCACCCTTGTGGACACATGCGGTACACCCGCAGAAACTGATAGAGGGCTCTCTGGAGGGACTGTCCCTGGCCTTGGGCAATTCTGAAGGTCTTGTTCAGTGTCCTCATTAGCCTTTCGGCTTCTCTGTTGGCCGTGGCCACAGGGGGTGATCTTCCGGTGTTGTACCCGGCAGCTCTCCATCAGTTCCGAGAACCGCTCGCTCTGGAAGGGTGCCCCGTTGTCAGAGCACAACGTGTGGGGGAGCCCATGGGCTGCAAACACCTTCTCCACTGCCACCACCACGTGCTCGAAGGCCACAGACTCCATGAATTCCACCTCGGGGTATCTCGAGTATTCATTGATGATCACTAGGAAGTGGGTACCCATCGTTGTAGATCCAAAGTCTGCATGGACCACCTCCCAGAGTCGCGTCCCTCGAGGCATCGCCTCTATGGCTAGCTCTCGTTGCAGAGGAAACGCCGCCTGACACCAAACACAGGCCGCCACAAAATCATCCAACTTCCGCTCCAGCTCAGGGAACCATACTTTCAGCCGTAGCCTGGCCTTGGTCTTTGCCGCGCCCTGTTGTCCATGGTGAGCAAGGGTGATCACGTCCTTTACCTTGGACTGGCGAACGACTATCCGGTCGCCTCTGAGCAGCAGGCCGGATGCCGAGAATGATAGTTCTTCCCTGACCTTCCACAGCTGCTCTAGTCCCATCTTGGCCTCTTGAGTTCATCCCGCCAGGGACTCCGGCACCGATTTCCAGGAACCCTGCTGCATGGAGTGCCTCAGGATCTGGAAACACTTGTCTCCTGCTGCTGCGGCCTCGAGTTCCTCCAGGGGCATCACATTCGGCGTGGCCGCCTCCACCACCATGCGGACGTGATCATCGGCCTCTTCAGCACATGTGTCATATTCTTTCCCCCCATGTGCACCCGGGTCTCGGGATAGGTAGTCTGCCGCATTGTTTGTCCCCGGCCGATACACCAAAGTGACCCCGTACTCCAGAAGAGTGAGCATCCACTGCTCAATCCTCGCCGGTGGCTTGGATGACGACCCTGCTAGAATGGGAAGCAGAGACTTATGGTCTGTCACGACCGTCACCGGGCGTGCCAGGACATACAGCCTGAAGTGTCTACAGCCCCAGAGCACCGCCAGTGCCTCGCGCTCAATCTGCGAATACCTTTGCGCCATCTCAGACAGTGCCTTGCTGGCGTAGGCCACTGGGCGGACACCCTCGTCATGATCTATCTGAGTTAGCACGGCGCCCAGACCAACTGGGCTGGCGTCCACAATGACTTCCGATGGTAGGGCAGGGTCAAAGAACGCCATGGTGTCTTCGGCCGCCAGCGCACCCTTGATGTCCTTGAACGCCGCCTGCTCAAGCGGGCCCCAGTGCCAGGTGGATTCTTTCTTCGTCAGGGCCCTGAGGGGTTCAGATCTCGAGGCAAGATTTTGAATAAACCGTCCACAGTAAGTGACCATGCCGAGGAAGCTCCTCACATCGGACATTAACTCAGGTGGCTGTGCCTTTTGATGTCCTGGACTTTTTTGGGATCCGGCGACACAACTCCATCCTTGAAAACAAAGCCAAAGAACTCAATGGACGGACGCAGGAATTCACATTTTTCCCTGTGAAGTGTGAGGCCCAGCGACTGCAGTCTTTCAAAAGTCTTTGCCAGCCTCCGCAGCTGGTCCACCTCCGTCCTAGCAAACTCCAGGATATCATCACTGATGTTCAGGACACCCTCTAGGTCAGCGAGGGCACCCCGGATGATATTCTGAAAAACCTCTGCTGCCGAGGACACACCAGAGCTAAGTCTTTTGTAGCGGTAGAGTCCCCGGTGAGTGGTGAACGTGGTGAGGTACCTTGATTCTGGGTGTAGGACCACCTGATGGTAACCCGCCCGGAGGTTCAGCTTGGAAAAGAAGCGAGCAGCCTGAACCTCCGCAGTGATGTCATCAATCACTGGGGTAAGGTGGCTCTCCCTCTTGATTGCTTTGTTCGGCAGCCTCATATCGACACAGATGCGGACAGAGTCTGGCTGCTTGGGTTTCATCGCCACGACAATCGAGGACACCAATGGAGTCGGGCCCTCCACCTTCTCAATTATGTTGAGGTTAACAAGATTGTCCAGCTCCTTGTCCATCTGCTCACGAAGGTGAAAGGGTACCCTGCAATGTTTTAGGGCGATTGGCGGCACAGACTCGTCTATATGTAGCCTCACTGGGTCACCGACCATCTGTTCGATTCCATTGAATAGGGCGGCATACATGTCAAGCAGGTCATTAATATCCTCCAGGTACACCGAGTAAGCAAAACTGACAATACAGAGGGCCTTGGCCGCTGCACAGCTCAACAGGGTGTTTGTGCTTACCGGTGTTACATAAAATCGTGCGGTGATCTGCGAGCCATATTGCTCCACCTTCGCCACGAAGGTACCGTCCAACGGGATGGGTTCCAAACGTCCGAATGCAAAGATGCGAGCCTTCGGTGTGACCAGTTTGGGAGGCGTGTCCATGGCGTCGTAATGTCCATCGGCCATCACATTGACGGACGCTCCTGTGTCTACTAGGACCGGGACTGGTGACTTGTTGACCTCCACCACACATTTCAGCTGTCACCTGTTTTTTCCTTTGATGGCCCCCACACTGGAGACGAAGAAAATGTTCTCTTCCTCCTCTTCGTCTACCTCCTCCAGCGGGGCATCTTCCTCGCTCTGGTCCACCTGAGCGACATTCGGCAGGCGATTCTGGCGGAGGAACCCAGACCAGGCCTCTTGGCACCATCACAGGCAGGGCTGCTTTGCACACCCGGGAAAATTGATTGGGCAGTCCACACCTTCCACATGTCCTTCCAGCTGGTGGGCACTCTGTTGGGTGGGGAAGGTCGTACCCACACTTCTGGCACAACTCACCAGCTCTTCCAGCTCTGTCACGGGGTCCAGCACCAGGTCTTCTGGTGCCTCTTCCACCTCGCCACAGCTCAAGAATGCGGGGCAACGTGGTGCCCGGCTCTCTTAGGACCTGCCATCTGAGCTTGCTCGAGGAGCACGCCTGGATGAGCATTGTCCTTATCATGTCCTCTGCGTCTCCCCACGCCCATGCCAGCGACAGGCGCCTTAGGCATCCATAAAAGGTGTCCAAAGTCTCATCCTCCTTTTGTCTTGCAGACAGCATCACAAATCCTTCGTAGTCCGAGTTGCCAAGGGGCAGAGAATGAGCCTGGAGTGCTGTCTTTGCCGCAGCATAGGAGCCATCCCCTGGATGAAGTGACTCAAATATCTCCTGGACCAAAGGTCCTGCCGAATACAGCATGGTTGCCAGCATGCTGTCAACATCCGTCACTTGTGCGGCCCTAAAGTATATATCGAGACGGTCAACCCACCTTTTCCATCTGGGCCCCAGGCTGGATGGTGATCCTGAGACGTCAAATTTGGGGATGGGCTGCAGGGCCGCTGGGCCTCGTGCTTGGGCCATGACGGGAGGTAGTGGTTGAACAACAGGCTGTACCACTGGTGGCGCCTGAGGCAATGGAGCCTGGCCTCCTGCTTGAGCCTGAGGAGGCTGCTGTTGAGCTGCTGGTTACCCGCCGTCCTGAGGAGGCTGCTGTTGAACTGCTGGCAGTCCACCGTCTTGACCATCAGCCCCGTTCATGGGCATGAGCGCACATGCACCCCCAGCGTGGAACTTAGGGGCCGCAACTCACTCCCACCACCACAACACAGTCCTGACACACAACCAGGCAAAAGAAATGTCCAACCTGGGAACGAAGATGATGATGGCAGAGTGTCCCCCTCCGCAGACTGTCACATGTACGGACACAGTAGCAGGATATGATGATGAAAAGGATGAAGAGAATGGAAAATCCACAGCTGCAGCAGTCTACCCTGATGATGAAGAGGATGAAGAAGAACAACTCCCCAGCATGATGATGAAAAGGATGATGAAGAATGAAATCCCCAGCTGCAGCAGTACCTTGTGGGTACAGATGTTCCAAAAATTGAGCCAAAGGAGAATCTTGGGCTAAGCAGGCCCAGCCAGTGTAGCCCTCCTCCTCGCTTTCACTCGACGTAGGAGACCCAAGGATCTAAAATTCGAAAAATTGGCATGGGTATGCACGTATAACTGCCTGCTAGCAGTGTGTCCAAAATTTTGGCCTGGATGCCACTCACCTCCCAAACCGGAGCTCTGTGAAGTTCCACGGCTGAAATTCAAAATGGCCAGCAGCCGCGTGGTCGAAGCATGGCCTATGGCATGAAACGAAATTCAATCAAGATTCCGCTTCGGGAAAACAAAATGTATCTTTCAATCACCGCCGGGCCCAGGCATCATCTCCACCTCGTCACCACTTTTAGGGGTTCGTCCTTACCCCCAATCGCGATGCCCGTAAGCCCCCCAGTGAGTACAGACTCACACACACACACCGGTACTGCTCGGGATTTCCGGTCGCACTGCCGCTGCCGGGAATGCCCCTTTTATTTATACTGCACGCGGCGGCGTGCAATGTCACGCCGCTGCGTGCACGTCCCTTCAAGGGGCAGCGCCACAAGTACCATTGTGTTGCTCTGGTAATTCCTCTCTGCCTTCTGCTCAATAGAAGCTCTTTACTAAAATGAATCAGAGTTTGGCTAACACCTGTTGAGGGCTGATGTACTGTGCTATGGAGGAGGAAAAACAATATTGTCAGAACATTGGAGGAGAGGATTGAACCCATAGCGTGTGCAGCTACTGCACTCTATGGCAACAGTTTTAACGTGTCATCCACTAACACTGTAGCAATCATACATGCGTGGGAGCACATGGACTTACTTTGATCTTAAAACATTGGGCTCTCACTAATGTTGGGGTCCTCACTGCCCCCATCCCCACCTGAAAAGAAAAGGGACCTTCATGGCTGATCCGCAGTGAATTTTACTGATGCTGTCGTTTAATCCTTGTCCAGACATCAAAGGCAAATGCAGGGAACAGTGTGCGGGAGCGGGTACCTAGCCAGCAGATGGCCACGCCTGCGAGTCGATAAAACATTCCATATTGCTACTGCAGAGTTGTTTCAAGAAAGATTGGCAGACTTGCATGAGAATAAATAATACTTAGAGAGAATATTTACACTCAAGTTGAGCGAACCATTAATTAGTCACCTTCTGCTGTAGAGAAGTCTGTGTGAAAAAAGTACATTCTGTGCCATTTGTTCAGATAGTCGGTCCCCAAAATAAATATCTGATAAAAGAGCATTGGCTTACCAGAAGGGACTGAATTTAGGAACCTATTCACATTGCAATTCATGATACTCTCTTACAGTATGATTCCCCGTTGAGTATTGGTGGTCAAGGAAGGATGGAACAGCAAGCCTATTTTTATTCAGATGAATGATGACTTGACAATAGCAGATCCCACTGTCTATTTCCCATAGTCTGGCCTTGCCCTGGGTTATTTGCTAATCTGTCTGCCTTCCTTTGATGATCGCAATTCATTCTTGTAACACTATAGAAGGCACCTTGTCTCAGGATTGCCGTTTCCAAAATATAGGTGTTTCAACGTCAATAAATGCAATTATATAAGGCACATGACCTTCTACGGTACTCAGACACTCAACCTATGCAACTGTTGTGCTGTCCAAATGTGTCTGTGAGGTTTTAAGCACCTTCTTTATAGTACATGTTTATTGGTTTATTTTATATCAATTTATAATTTGCCCACTTAGCACCTGGAGACTGCCCTTGGGTGGTAGCGGTGCGTGGTATAAATCAACATAACATAACACTGCAAATGCATTGAAGATATGATATGAAATGGTAAGGCATTTATAACGAGTCGAAACACAAGTGTTTCAAGGAACAAAGATTTTTTTCAGGTACCAATTAATTGGCCGAATTAAAAAAGAGAGAGAGGGGGAACATCAGCAGAGTTTAATTTTGGAAAGAAATATCGAAACACCCCAATACCCAATATTAAGATATGTTACTCATAGCAAGCAGAGCAAAACATACTAACATTAAGGGCCTCATTACGAGAACGGTGATAGCCATGGAGCTATTAGCTCCATGGCTGCCACCGTTCCGGGCTCCATTACCGGGTTCCTGCAATGGGAACTTACCGGGTTACTCCGAGATAGGAGGATCCGGTAAGTCCTCCATGCAGGAACCCTTCCCCATTTCCATTTGAACCCCCATAGGGCTCAATGGGAATGGGGAGGGAGGTAATAACGGGCAGAATACATCTGGCCCGTTATTGCCTCCCTCTTCCCCTCGCGAGACCCGGAAAGCACGCCTGGTTTTACCAGGCGTGCGATCTGGGTCCTGCGATGGGAAGCCTGTAATCGGCGCTCCCGGAATGAAGCACCGGTCCCCTTCAATCCGGAAGCGCCAGGGTCGTAATGAGGCCCTAAAACCATTAATGGGTAAATTATGTGACGGGCAGAAAAACGGCATAGTGGGTTGTACAAAATAAAAATAAAAATATCATTGGTACTCTGGGGAGTCAAAGTAGTTACATTTATTCATTTTCATTAATGATGACTTTGACAGTTCTTAACCAGTGCCTTTAAAGTGAGCTGTGAGCATTAGACGCCTAGGAAGAATACATTGTAGTAAGGGTATCATATGACATGATATCACCCTCTCCCAGTCTATTGATAGAACACATTTTTCATATTATTCAGTTGTATTTATCCAAGACTATTAATCTCATAATGCATTTGGTGGAGAAAATAATGCCCATAATTCTGTAGTAACATGAAAGCAGTCAACGGCGGGCGCTATGAGCATTGGTGGACAGCAGAACCTCCCTTCTATAATCATCATTTAAGGATGGAGATGCGCCAGTGCCTTCAGTGTACAGGGAGGAGAGGAGAGGCGACGACTGTAAGGTGACCAATCAGGTGGCGCAACACTCTCCTCCAGATGAAGAACAAAAAGTCACAGCAGAGGAGCAATAGCTAGCCAAACCAGAGCCTGTGATTATGATGTGTGATCATGTTTTTAAATACAGATTGACAGAGCTACATACATTCAAACTCGGTTTAGGGATTATGT